>NC_136462.1:183375359-183975359 GCF_902686455.1 Sciurus vulgaris
CCCAAATTCCTATGTTGCCACTCTGGACCCAAGATGATATTGGGAGGTGCGGCCTTTGGGAGAGGTAATTAGGTTATGAGGGTGGAGCCTTAATGCATGGGATTGTGACCTTATTATGAGAGGCCAGAGAGCTAGTTAGCTTCCTTAGGATACAGCAGTTAAGTTGGCAGTCTACAACCTGGAAGACGGCCCTCACCAGAACCTGACCATGCCGGCACCCTGCTGTTGGACTTCCAGCCTCCAGAACTAGCAGAAATAAATCTTGTTATTTATCAACCACTCAGTCTATGATACTTTTTATAGCGATCTGAACAGACTAAGTCAATACCCTGGTTGTGACACTGTTTTGCAAGACACCATTGAGGGAAGCTGAGGAAGGGTACACATGATCTTAAATCCCCACTCTGCCTCTTCCTCACTTGATGACCTTGGGCACGTCACGACAACCCTTTGACTGTTTTCTTATATGTAAAATGGTGACAAAATTCAAGTCATTCAGAACCAAGAGGCATTGAGAGTATGTCATATACAAACTGGTGGAGTGCAGACAAAATAGCAATCAGAGGGAAATTCGTAGTCCCGAATGCATTTGTTAAGAAACAAGATTAATTAAAAATAAAGAAAAATTTCAAATCAAGATACTAGGAAGAAAACAAAAGAAAATCCAAAGGAAACAGAAGGAAGGGATTTTTTCTTTCTTAAAAAATTATACATAATTATGTATGATTACATGTCATAGTGGTATCTAGGGTTACATATCTGTATGTGCACATGACATAACTTGGTCGGTTTCATTCCCCAGTTCCTCCTCTTTCCCTTCCCTCCTCCTTCCCTCTGGTCCCCTTCTCTACTCTACTGGTCTCCCAAAGGAATGGATTTAAAAACATTATAAAAGAAACCGATGAATCAGGAAAGGAGATGGAGATCATCCCTACAATGCAAAGTTGTGGCAATAATTAAATAAGCTCTTTCATTCAGTTACTCAAGAAAAATGAATGGCTCCCTGTATTCTAGGTACCACGCTGGGTGCTAGGGCTGCAAAGGTGAGCCACACACAACCCTGTGCACATAGGGTTTTCAGTCCAGTGAAAGAAGCAGATGAACAGGAAAACACAGTATACTCCCTGCTCCGTGAAACCGGCAAGGAAGCAAAGGGCGCTATGGGGGCCCAGAGGGGGCCTCTGACCTGTCTTGGGGAGCAAACATGGAGGATGGAAGGGGTTATCTTAAGACTGTTTCTGGCCCTAAAAGTATTACGTACTAGCCTCCGACTGGAGGAGTTGTGCCCAAGCTGAGGGAATGCAGGTGTCCCTGGTGTTATGGAGTACTTCCAACAACTCTGCGAGGTCAGGACTGCTCTGTTCTGTAGCTGAGGGAGTGGAGGCTCAGAGACGTTCATTAACTTGCCCCAGGTCCCTCAGTGATTGAGGGAGCTGAGATCCCTCCAGGTGTCTTCGCCTGGGTTTCCTGAAACACAAAGGCAGCGGCAGAGCGCCCATTCTTTATGGGGAGGCACAGTCGCGGGGTGGCAAGAACGGGTGGCGGAAGGAGAGGCAGAGGTGGGAGGGAAGAAATGTAAGGTGTCCCTGAACTGGCCAGGCGCTGGGTCATAGGGGTGGCGGCCGAGCTGTGCGGAACCTCTGTTCTTTGGAACAGTCCGGGTGTGTGGCCCCTTCCCATCTCCTGACTGCCCATGTTCCCAGCTGGCGTCAGGGGGCGCTGTTTTATTTGGCCCTGAGGGAAGCCACAGGGCGAGCCAGACCCGTGTCCTAAGTGTGGTGTCCTGAATGCACAAGTGGCACCAAAACCCGGAGCCTCCCTCAGCTGGGTTGGACCGTCCGCCGCAGCTCAGCAGGCTCCGTGGAGGCCGTGCCAGAGGCTGGTCCTCACCTGGGGGAGACTGAAGCCGCTGGGCGAAAGGCCCAGGCAGAGGGGGCTCTCCGAGAGCAAGAGGGGACAGTGTGGAGGAGCCAATCTGGGAAGCTGCAGGACCTGGGTCTGGGGCACCAGGCCTGTCCAGATTCTGGAACTTTGGCACAAGAGGCTGGAGCTGAGGCTGGGCAGGTAGCAAGGCCCAAAGCGCAGAGGGCCGGGCGGCTCGCCGGAGCTGCAGGCTGGCCTTATCCGCCGGCGGTGGGGCCGCGGCAGGGTCCTCAACGCCAGCAGGAGGCTGGCGCTGGGGCAAGCCAGATTCCCCCGGTGGGAGGGGGCAGAGGCCTCTGATTGGCAGGGGGCGTCACCGTTCCTCCCACGCCCCTTCCTTCCTCCCTCCCTCAGGTCCCGGGCTGGCAGCGGTGCCCGTGACGCCTGCAGCGCACATTCTTCAGCGTGACATTGGCACATCACTGGGGGAGTGGAGGGTGACGGAGCGCCATCCCGGGCGGTAATGGCTCCAGCGCCGGGAGGAAAATGACATAAATAATATCCCATTAGAGGCGCGAGCTGCTCTGCCGAGCGCCTTGTTTTGCTGCAACATTATGGGCGTCGTAAACAGACTCATCTATTCTCCCGTCCTTACCCGACTGAGGTGGGGTGGGGCGCAGGGAAGGTGACGGGCCTGCAGAGGCCTGAGGGGCAGGACGCAGGACGCACGCCCCGCCGCGGCTGCTGAGGCCCTCCCTGTCCTCAGGTCCTCCATCTGTCCCACGTTCAGACTTCTGCTGTGACCCTGGCAGGCTCCAAGCCTGTCTTTAGAAACCACGGTGCTTCCCCAGGGCCGTGCAGCCCCCCTCCCGGGTCTTCTGTGCCCTCGAGGAGCCTGGCATACCAGAGGGCATCCTGGCGACAGATCTGGGTCAATCCTGACCCGGCCAGGACACGCCTGTGCCCTTGGGCAGGTCCTCCGGCTCCTCCAAACCTCAGTGTCCCCCTGAGAAAGGCAGGGGCAGCACCTTGCAGGCCTGTGGTGAGAAAGGCCCACTGCGAGGCTCAGGAACACGGCTGTGGTTTCTCCTCTTGTTCTCTCTGCTTTGACGTAGACATCAAGGTTCTTTTCCCTAAGGGGACAGGTGATTTCCTGGCCACTCGTCCCTCCTGGGGTCTGCCTTGGGTTTTGCGCACGCAGGTTTCCAAGGCGGCTTTGGGATGTACCTGGAGGAGCTCTGGGGTGGGAATGTGGGGCTTTGGGTCTTGTTCCAGCTTGAACACCCATGAGCTGGGTGACCTCGGGCAAGTCCTTCCTCTTTTCACCCATGTAGAAGGTTCAACAAAAGGATATGTGTGGTTCTTCTGGGCTCCCACTCCAGGGTTCCAGAGCGGTCCCCCATCCCTCCACCCGCCAGGAGGAGGGCTCTGGTTTGGGATCAGAGAAATCAGGCTGAGACCCTGCTCTGGGGTGTGTCCTTACTCAAGGACTGAACATCTTTGTCTCTCAGTATCTTTGTGTGCAAAATAGGGATAATAAACCCCACTCTTCAGGGCAGGTGCGATAACTTAGTAAAATGATTAGATCAGTGGTGTTTACTGAGCACCTAACGTGCACCAGGTGCTACTCACCGCTGGCATACAGCATGAATAAGACAATGTTTCTTCTCCCCTCCTCAGAACCCTTGTCTTCATGGGAGAGACAAAGAACAGCTCTCACATAAATAACCCGATAATTAGCAACTATGATGTCATGAAGAAAAAATAAGATGAAACCACAGAGGTGGGAAATTTAGTGCTCCTCACAAGGCAGGGCTTCCTGGAGGAGGGGATCTGACTCTGGTTACTGTTGCTTGTAAAAACAACAACGAGCCCAGTGGCTTAAAACCACAACTATTCTGTTGCTATTCATGGTTTCTGTGCATCAGGGGCTTGGGAGGGCTCTGTTGAGTAGTTCTGACTCCGTCTCCTGAGGTCTGGGTCAGATGGTGGCTGAGGCTGGAGAGACTGAGGCCGTGGGCCATCTCTCTCCCTCTCTGCATAGACTCTGCCTGTAATCGCTCCACAGAGGCCAGCTTGGCTTCCTTGAGTGTGTCTCCTTGGGATAGCCATGCTGTTCCATGGTGACTGGGCTCAGAGCCAGTGTCCTTGGCCTGGCCTTGGAAGAGTCCCAGGGTCACCTCCACTGCACCCCATGGTCACAAGCAATTCATAACCTGCCCCCAAATCAAGAGAAGAAGACACCAAGGCCCTGCCTATCTCTGGGAGGAAGGTCGAGGTCGTGTGTTAAGAAGAACATAGAGGATGAGAGAAGTTTTGTGACCATCTTTGCAAAACGCAATCTGTCACCAGTGACTCAGGAGGCTGAGGAAGGAGGATCTTAAGTTTGAGACCAGCCTCAGCAACTTGGTGAGATCCTGTCTCAAACTAAAAAGTAAAAAGGGCTGGGGAGGTAACTCAGGGGTAGAGCAGCCCTGGGTTCTGTCCCCGATACCAGGGGGAGGGGGAAAGAAAGAAAAAAATCTACATCTGAAGGGTAGATAGGAGTCAAGTTGGGGAAGGAGACGGGGAGAGGGCTCCACAGGCAGGGACCGGCGCAGAGGCCCAGGGTGGAGGAGAATACCTCACTCAGGACTGAGGAAGCACTAGGGACTTGGTGATGAGTGAGATGATAGCCAGGTCATCTGGGACTCACCTGGGGCTCACCTGGGAGAGGCAACATCATTACCGTGGGTTGCTGGGACAGTAATACGTGGTGGCTGGGACAAGGGAGGTTGGGGCTGGTATTATTTCAGGCTGTCCAGCCCTCCTGAGGAGGTCACCCCTGCACTGGGATCTGTGGTGGTGGGAGCTGACCACAGACATGGAGAGAATCTGCACAGGAGGGAGCAGTGTGTGCAAGGGCCCTGGGGTGGCGGCGTGGTCGGACTCTGTGAGCCAGCAGGTGAGCAAGCTTGTCCTGGTGCTGGGCGGGAGGGAGACGCCAGATCTTGTATGGCTTGGCGAGGAGCTTGGCTTCACCTCTAAGTGGGACAGGAAGTCATCAGAGGGCATAAACAGAGGATGTCACCTGGATTTGCAGTAAAGACCCTCTGGCTGCTGCAGGGTTGGATTCTGGGCGTAATCCCTGGCCTCTGTTTCTGGTGGCCTGAGGGAGGTGCTGTGTGACCGTGGCCACTTAACTTCTCTGGACTGTGGAGGAGGGAGTTGAGAGGGGCAGGAAAGGAAGCAGGAGAGACTGTGGCAGCATCTAGGCAAGAGATGATGGTGGCCAGAACCGGGGTGGTCACAATGAGAAATGGAAAGGCTCACAGCAGACTGGGCGGTGGTACGACAGAACCTCCCGGCTGGTTGGGGAGCATGAGAAGAAGGAGGAGAAAGTGACCCCCACATTTCCGGCAAAGCTGGATCTCATAGCTCAGAGTAGTTAAGTGACTAGCCAGTGGTCACACAGTACATTCACAGCACAGAAACAGCCCTGAGTTCACTACCGCCCTCTGGGCCAATCCCGGGCCCGGGGACGCTGCTGCCCTGGGCCCTGGGCCGCTTCTCTGGGCCTTCCCTCCCCCACCTGCCTCTTCCCCTCCCCGCTTTCCTCCCAGGATGCTGCGGGCTCTGGCTGGTGCAGCCCAGCAGGTGTGCCTGGCCAAGCTGTCGGCGTGATGAACAGCTTCCCTTGGCCGAGCAGATAACGGTACACACACAGGTCAGGGGGGGCCGTGTAGCCCATCCATCAGGCCGGGAGCGGGTGGAGGGCTGGCACACCCTGGTGCCTGTTATCTGCCACAAATGTGTTTTCCCCCAAGGTTAACAGCAAGAGTGACGGCCAGGCGCCCGACATCCGCAGGGCCGGTGCTCACTGGAGCCAGCCGGGCCCTCGCTCCCGCTCTCCCTCCGCCTCCCGCCCGCCTCCCCAGGAGCATGGCCTGGCCTCCCGGGCACCGAGCAGCGCACGGCCAGACGCTCAGACCTCGAGCCTTGAATCTTTGAAACTTAGATGTGCAGAATTCCGAATTCCTTGAGGTAGGACGGCGCGGCGGTTGAAAGCATGGACTCTGGACCCATCTGGCTGGCTTGGGTTCAAATCCCAGTCCTTCCACTTCTTGCCTGTGTGATCTAAAGCAAATAGCCTAACTTCTCTGTGCTTCACGCGATGGTCATAACGTCTACACCTCGGAGGTTGTGGAACTAAAGGGTTCATCTGTTTCAAGTGCTCAGAACGGTGCGGGGCACCTGGTATAAAGGGTTCCTGAGTCATGGGGCCTGACCTTCTGAGTCAGACACAGAGACGTGGAACCTAAAACTTTCAATCTTCTAAGGAGTTTAGGATTTTGCTGTTTCAGACTATGACGGCCACGCCTGCTGTAGAAGTGTCAGGGGACTGTAGCTCTCCATAATCTCTGTCACCCGGTCCCCATTTGTTTTACACAGGCAATGGAGGGTTGCTCAGCTATAGCTAAGGTGTCCTGCAAACACAGCCTCAACCAGAGTGTCGCCCATGCCAAGTCCTTGGGCAGCGGCTACACAGCCCCTCATGGTCCCTGTACAGGAGTTAATCTACCTCTCCATCCACCCATCCGTCCATCTGTCCATCTGTCTGTCTGTCCATTCATCCACCCATCCATCCACCCATCCATCCATCCATCTGTCCATCTATCCTCCCATCCATCCATCCATCTGTCCATCCATCCATCTGTCCACCCATCCATCCATCCATCCCTCCACCCGTCCGTCCATCTGTTCATCCATCCACCCATTTGTCCATCTGTCCATCCACTCACCCATCCACCCATGTCCATCTGTCCATCCACCTACCCATCCATCCATCCATCCATCTGTTCATCCATCCACCCATTCATCCGTCCATCCATCCACTCACCTTTTCGCCCACCAGCCGCTCTCAGCCCACATCTGTCCATCTGTGGTAATTTTCTCTCCCACCCCCCATCTCCAGTAGCCCCCGCCCATCTAGCCACCCATTTTTCCTGGCCCAGCCTCCTGCATCTCGTCCTCCCATCTTCTCTTCTTCTCCTGCTTTTCCTCCTTCCTTCCTTCTATTTTCTCGTCTGTCCCTCCATCCCCCCAACACTTACTGAGCCTCGATGGCGTGAAGGAGTGGCCTGTGGACCGGGTTCAGCTTCTGCCTCCCCAGCAGGCCAGAGAAGACACCGCCAGGCTGGCCAGCTCGAGACCAGCTGTCCTCAGCAGGAACGGGCAGCTGCGCCGAGGGGCAGAGGAGTCTCGTCTCTGCTGGGGCTTCCGGGCAGCTTCATGGGGAACTGGACCCTGTCTTCATGGCCTCACAGGGGGCCGCGTGTCTCAGGGAACTGAGAGGAGACCTTTTGGGGGACCTTAAATGCCATTTGGGCCAGCTTGAGGACCAGTGCCGGGGGTTCCTTTGAGGAACCCTGTGGGTGCTGCAGTCCTGGCTTGCACACCCCCAGGGCTGGGAAGCTTACTACCAGATGAGGAAGAAGTCCTCTGGAACTCCTCTGTGCTCCAGGAGCTTAAAGGACTCTGTTCTATCGTCACCCCAACTCCCAGGCCATACCTCCCTATTACCCAGGGGGAGGGAAAGAGAGGGGCAGGTGGTGCTCAGACCTGGTGTGTCTGCCCATCTCTTAACCGTTACGTTACCTCCCTGGGACTCAGTCTACTCATCTGTAGGATGGGGATGGCCGTTGGACCACCTCTCAGAGGATTGCTACAAGGGTTAAATGAGCGAATCCACTCACGGTGCCTATAAGTTTTTATCAAATGGTGGCAATCGCTGTTTTAACAGATGGTGTCCGTCAGGAGCCAGAGGGTCGATCAGTCATCCATGGATGGAACGACCAATGCCTTCTGTCAGCCCGTGTTTAGCCTAGAGTGGGCTCAACCAGCGTCCCTGCAGAGACTGGGAGCAGCCCTGTGATCGACGCTCCTTCAATGCAGGGCTTTCCGAAGAGATGTGGCCTGAAGTCCTCCCCCTTCCTCCCTGGACCTGCCCCCCTGCTGCAGCCCTCCGTGGTCTCTCGGGGTTGGTGGGTGTGGCCCGCACACCCTCACGCTCAGAGACCTAAGGGCACAGATGTCGAGGGCTTCTGATGGTTGGTAAGGTGCTGGCAGGGCTTCCAGGAAGCTCTTGTCTCTCCTCCAAATGGCCACGTTCTGTCTTGGGAGGGTGGGCAGCAGAGTCCACCTTGGGAAATCTCTCTACAACCTCTGGGAGCCGCTCGTTCATTCACCCCGTGAACGCTGGTGGTGGCCTCCTTCGTTCCATACCGCCCACCTGGCACTGGGGACACAGACTCCGCTGGCCTGGGAAGAGGTCCTTCGGGGGCAGCGTGCAGGCTCAGGACGTTCTTTGTGTGGCAGCCGAGGAGAAGCTGTGGGCGGCCATCCGGGGAGAGGCGGGTCCAGAGCTGCATCTGGAAATGTGCATGGACTTCAGCCAGGAAAGGGGACTTGGGAGGCACGGGTGTTTCGGGGGCCATCCTGGCCTTGACCTTGACTCCTGGTCAGAGTTGACTTCATGCCTGAGAAAGAAGAGGTGAATGAAGGCGCTCCGGCTGCGCGGTCCCGTCTCTTCGGTCTGGAGACCATGGAAGCAGCGCTGCGCTGGTGTCAGGCAGCCCCCGGAGCACGGCCCGCCCCCTCACCCTCTGCTGTGTGACCTTGAGTAACTCACTGCCCTTCTCTGAGCCTCCACTGTCTCAACTGATGCTCTGGGCTCAGCTTACCTGACTGGGCTGATGGAAAGAGCACAGGGGGCGGGGAGGATGTGCTCTGTAAACTGTTAAGTGCTGTGTATCCTGTAAAGTCCCACGTATCGGCAGCACATTAGCTACGTGTCTCAGCTCAGGGCCCGGTTCACCATAGGGGCGGAAAGAACGTAAACCAAATTAGTCTGCCACCTTGCGAGTTCTGCTCCTTCGGCTCTTGAAGTCATTTGGGTCCTCCCGATGTCCCTTATTAAAATGCCAACACCCTGAAAGGTGTGGATCCACGTTAGCTAAAACCTTAGTTAGCGCTGGCACTTTTGTTAGCAGTTAACACCTTTAGTTAGCAGAAAACTCCTCAGTGGAAACCGCCTGACATTCGACTTGGAAAAGAACCTTCAGGAACAGCGTGGGGAGCGGGTGTCCAGGTGGCAGGAGCAGGAGAAGGGCAGTTGTCCCGGAGAGACACCTCCCACAGCTTTTTTTCCCCAAAGGAGAATCCCCCTGCCTTTCTGCAGGACTGAGCCCCCAAGAGCAGCAACCCAAGACATCTCTGTCCCTCCCCCAGCTGGGAGGCCCCGGCCAGCTCTGCCCCGCAGCAGGAAGAGCAAGGCAGCATCCCCCAGGCTTTCAGAGCATCCTGGGGGAGGTGGCTCCAACCCTGTCACTTTGCATCTCTCCGCCAGGGCGCGTCACCAGGCCCCCAGGCGGGAAACACAGCCCTTTGAGAGACGCCTAGTACCTAGTGCAATCCTGGCAGCACTGGCTGAACCCGTGCTAGGAAGACGTGTCGTGCGCCCGCGTGTCCCTGTAGAAGGCGAGGATGGTGAAGCAGAGGTGACAGGTTGTGTGTGATTGGCGGGTCTGGGTAAAGGGCATGGATTTCCTTTGTGACTCGTCTGTAAAGTTTGCATCGTGTAAAAAGGTTCCACACAGACGGCGTCACCTGCACACCCGAGGTCGTGGATCTGATCCCCTTGGGGGAGGCAAATACAGAACAAAGCCCGCGGGCTCACGGGAGGGCATCCGTGAGCGCGGCGCTGGGTGGGATCTTCGGGCGGGCAGGGCTGGGTGAGGGGCCAGGGTGCATGACAGTTCTCACACCCCGCCAGGGGGCCTCTGGCCGGCAGCCCCTTCCTCATTCATTCATTCATGCCACATCCACTTATTGAGCACTTACTGTATGCCAGGCTGCTGTGGACGCTGAGGACGTGGCGGTGGCTGACACGCTGCAGGCACAGACCTTTCCTCAAGCAGCTCACAGCCTCCTGGAGGTGCCACAAGTGAGTGGCCAGAGGTCCCAGTCACCAGCTGGCATTGTCGTCCCTAGAGAGGGACAGTCATCCAGGGTTCCGTGGGCAGTCGCGGGGGGGACCCACCTTGCATCCTGGGCTCCTGGGTTTCCCAAGGAACACGCGTCAGCCAGTCCACCTGTCAGAACCTGTGTGAGCGTGGGCTCAGGGGCAGCCGGCAAAGTGACAGTCAGTGCTGCCCACCCTGCTGGGGACCTGATCCAGGGCCACGATTTGTTGTGGTGGGGGTTGGAGAATCCACTACTTTTATATTAAAAATAACAGGAGGATGGGGAAGGCGCATAAGAGAACCTTTTAGGATGATAAAACTGTTCATTCGCTTGATCACTGCAATGGTTACATGGGTGTATAAATTTCAAAACTCATTGAAATGTACACTTAAAATGGGAGCATTTTGCCATATGTAAATCATGCCTCCATGCAGTCAATTTAAAAACAAAACAAAAACAGAGCAACAGGAAAATCATGCGTTTATGTTAGAGAGGTTCAGAGAGGTTGAGTGACTTTCCCAAAATCACACAGAGGGAAGGAGTAGGAAATGAGACCCAGGTGTGCTTGACCCTAGAATCCGTGCCATTAACTATGATTAATATGTGCACTTTATTTATCCATGGAAAAACTGCCTCCAGTTTCAAAGACCAGCATTGTCAATTAGCTGAAAATCTATTCTAGCAGAAAGAAAAGTTCAGAATTGGAAAGGAATTTAGTGGCCCAGCATTCTGCCTCCTTCTCCCTGTCCCCTGACAGAGATGCCCTTGGCTTTGCTTCAGTTGACCTGTGGCCCCTTGAGGGCCACCTGGAAACTTCTACCCACTCTTGTGTGATCAGGCCTCCCTCGCCCTCTGCCTGACCCTCCATTCTACTGAGGCTCTGCCCATCTTGTGCCCCGGCTAACCTCCTTAGGTTGTCTTACTGTTCATTCTCCCATCTGTGGGGCTAGGAGAGGCCCTTCAATCTGAGAGGAGGCAGGATCTATCTATCTATCTATCTATCTATCTATCTATCTATCTATCTATCTATCTATCTATCTATCTATTTTTGGTACCAGGGATTGAACCCAGGGGTGCTTAACCACTAAGCCACATCTCCAGCCCTTTTTTCTTTTTACTTTGAGGTAGGTTCTCACTAAGTTGTTTAGGGCCTCCCTAAATTGCTGAGGCTGTCCTCAAAGTTGCCATCCTCCTGCCTCAGCCTCCTGAGCTGCTGGGATTACAGGCGTGTGCCATCACACTTGGTGGATCCTATTTATCTTACTTTACAGATGAAGCAAGAGAGCCTAGGTGAAGCTTTATAGATGAAGCTCAGAGAGGTGCAGGGCCTGCCTAAGGTCACACAGTGGGCATGAGCAGCAGCCTGGAGCTGCCCAGCTCTGTCTGATTCCAGACTCCAGGCCCTGACTCCTGGGGATCGGGGGAGGCAGAGGGTGGGAAGACCCGGTCAGACCCCCTCGTTCCACAAGCACTCTGCTTTGTCAACGGCTGAGCAAACCCCAGTCCCGGAAGGGACAAGGCAGTGGGGGCTTCTTGCCGAGTGACTGCAGACCACATTTTTCTTAATCTAAATTGAAAACTGCTCAAGTAGAAAAATCATTTCACTGCTTCATCTCAGAAAGGGAAAGAGGAAGGGAGGAGGGGCCAGGAGGCCGTGCAGCCAGCGAGGACAGGCAGGTGGCCGCAGAGGCTGGGCCCAAGCCCTGGCCTCCCCTAGCCCTGGGCCCAAGAGCCGAGCCCAGCAGGCCGCAGGGGCGGTCACTGAAAAGAATTGAGGACCCATGAGGGCCGGGCAGATGGGGCCAGGCTCCAGGGACGGAGAAGCTCCGTCAGCTGCGACTCCTGTCCTGAGGGCCCCGTTCTGCCCTTTCCCACCAGACCCTCACGGGGCCTGCTCGCGCCTGGCAGTGCCCCACAGCTGAAGTGAGAGCAGCCCTTGCCCACCTGGCCTGCAGTGGGAGAATGGGCTGTCAAGGGGAGAACGAGCCAAGTGGCTCGGGGCTGTGGAGGGAGGACAGAGTGACCGCTGGGCAGTGGCGGGAGCCTGCTGAGGGGGTGCTGCTTCGGCAGGAAACGTGGCAGGAGCTGCCAGGCAGAGGCTGAAGTGGTCAGTGGCAGGGGCGAGAGCCCCTCAGCACAGAGGGAGGCCCTGGAGAGGGCAGAGGCTTAGCCAGGCTGGTTGCATTCAGATCCCAGTCCTGCTGCTAGTCAGCTATGTGACATAGGACAAGTTAACTAGCCTTTCTGGGCCTCGGTTTCTTCATTTGTAAATACAGGGTTATTGTGAGGAATAAGTAAATAGGGTTTTTGTAAATGTAATATGCTTAAAACGGTGCCGAGCATGTGCAGTTTAAAACCCCAGCATGTACAAAGGGCCTGGGGCAGGGAATTGCAGGGCAAGTCATGAAGAAAGACCTGTAAGGAAGGTTTAGCACAGGGCAAACGTCACCCTGGTACCTGCCATAGGAATCCCCAGAGTCCAGCAAAAAGGCTAAAGCTCTGTGTCTGCCAGATAATCCCAGCAAACCTGTGCTGGCACTTTAAACCTGTCTCTTACATAATCCTCACAGTCCAGGGAAGTAGCTGTGGTTCCCCTGCTTTACAGATGAGAAAACTGAGGCCCAGAAAAGTCAAGTGACTAATCCAAGGTCACACAGCTGGGGTTGGGCCCAAGTTTAGTGAACCCCAGAGCCCAAATTCCTTGCCTCTGTGTCTCGGTTCTGGGACACAACAGAAATGGCATCTGTGTCCAGGCTGGGCTATTTCTTGAGCTCATACTGTGTGTTGGATCCTAGGCTGAGCACGACATACAGGAAATGATGTATAAGGTACAGCCAGGCAGAGTAGTCACATAAATTTTGCCTAAACTGAAATATCAGGACAGTGAAAGGGACCTTGCTTATATTTACGGGAGTACGATACGTGTAAATTGAGACCCAGAGTCACCCCAGCATAGGGAAGGTGATGACCCCAAGCCTGGAGTCAGGTAGACCTACCTAGCTGTGTGCCCTTGGGCAAGTCACTTGACTTTTCTGGACCTCAGTTTTCCCACATGGGGTAACATACCTGCCCTCCCGAGTCCCCAGGGCTGACTATGGCAGTAGGGTGGTGGGTGCAGAGCACGGCCCCCGTTATGGGGAAGACCTCCAGCACGTGCCGATGCTACTGTTGAACGCGCCTTCGGTAGAATTCTCCCCGTCTTTCTGCATTCAGGTCTGATCTGATTTGCTGTGTGTCCTTGGGCAAACCCCTTCCAGTCTCTGGGCCTGCTCTCCCCATCCGACTGACATGAATTGGCAGAGCTGCTGTGCCCACCTCTCCTCCCTCCTTCCTCCCCGGCTGGCCTTCCTGCCCCGTCATCCGTCCCCAGACTCATTTTACAGGTCAGTTCCCTTTAATTAGCGGAGCTCCGAGCCTTTTCCCTCGCAAAATGGAATCTGCAGGTTCACACAAACCTCATTAACCTCATCTCCCCGCGGCCCTGTGGGGGTCGGGTCTGTCTCGTGCTGGGGGTGTCACCTCCCAGCGGGCTGGGGTCCTGGTGGGTCTGTGGCTGGGGTGGGCTGAAGGTACCGGTTTGCTGGTTGCAGACCCAGCCCTGCCAGGCCTGGCCACTGGGGGTCAGAAGGGTCAGGGGTCCTTCAGCACTTTAATTTGAAAACTTGCCGGGGGACCGCGGGACGTGGGGAGCAGGAGGCTCCAGATGAATTAATATCTCGACGATTCCCTCTGCTTCCGTTGCCTGGCTCGCTCTTCTGTCATTATTTTCTGACTTGGAGGAGCCACTGCCTTCTCTGTCACGCTCTCCATTTTCAATCTGGGACCTGCAGAGTGTCTGTCTAGGCCAGTCAGGGCTCAGCTGCAGACCCTGCTCCTGGGAGCAGCCCCCCGACAGCCTGGGAGCAGGGCTTTACCTGGGGTGCTGGGTCCCAGCATGTCACCCCCTCCTGCAGCGTCCTGGGCTGCTGCGCAGGCGCAGGCTAAGCCCCAACTTCCCTGTCTAGTCTGCGGATGGAGAGATGACGCATTTAGCAGCCTCCGATGCTTTGAGAACCAAGGCGGCAGCTTCTTACCATGCTAACGTGTGCTTGTACATCCCACCAATCCAGTGCAGACATATTTATTTAAGAGAAATGGAGACATACATCCCACCAAAGACCCACATGCAAACGTTCACATTAGCTTTATTCATAATTGCCTGGAATTATGAGAACAACCCTAAGGTCCAGCAACTAGTCCTGTGCAAGAATTATTTGTCATGGTTCATACATTGGAATACTACTTGGCAATGAAAAGAACTGAATAGCTGGTATCCCTAAAAGCTGTTTTGGATGAGACTCAAAAACATTCTGCTAAGAGAAAGAAGTGGACCCCAAGAGGCTCCATGCTGGATGTTTCCACTCCATGATAGTGGGAAAAAGGCCAACCTCTAGGAAGGTTCAGGATTGGATCAGTGGGTGCGAAGAGCTGGGGCGAGGGACAGGGGCTACTGCAGAAGGGGGAGGGGTCCATGGGTCTTTCGCGACTCGCCCAGCTGCACACTTTGGAAAGGTGAACGTGATCGCGTGGAAGTTATGCCTTGATAAATCCTACTTTAAAAATCATTCGCCGATGGAGGGGTCGACTACATGTTCATTTTATTTTGCTTCTGTCATGCAAACACAAACGACACCATAAAGTGCCCTGATGGCCTCTGTACTGCGATGGCTTCTCGCAGCGTGGCGCGCCCATCCAGGCCTGCATCTGAGGCCCCTCCGCTCCCCTTCCTTCTCCACCCCACTGACATCTCTCACCACGGTGGGCAAGGGTTTGGATCTCCTGTCAGTCACCATCCAGAAAGTGATTTTTCTGGGCTTGGGCTTCAGCTAATTATGGAAGTCACCTTTTAAGAACACAAATCGGATCCTGCTCTTTCTAGACGAAGCTTTCAGAGTCTCCCCAAGATTCTCCCAGCAGCAGCCCCAGCACACGCTGCTGACCTCCTGTTGGCCGATCAATCCACCAACATCAGCTTCCAGCTTAGATCTGGTTTCTCATTTACTCCTCAAAATAACCTGGCAGGGGAGGCCAGGGACCTCAGCCCTCCCCTACCCATGCTCTAGACGTGTTGATGGGGTGGCCCAGGTCACGCGGCAATCCTGGCTGAGCTGGGAACGGTTACCTCCTCCTCCACCTCCCAAGACCGAGGCGCCTGCCTGGTTCTCACCGAGTCTCCATGGTCACCATTTCCAAAGGAGAGCACAGCATCAAACCTCTAGAGCAGAGGTGCGTTGGGACTGAGGCTACCCTCAGGGGACCCTCACCTGGAGGGGGACCTCAGGAGCCCCTCTGAAAGGACCCCTTCCAGGCAGCACCACCCCCTTCCCAGGGGAACTGGCCATTACCCTCATTTCTGTCGCCCTGGTTTAAAGTGGCCTGGCCCTCCCCGCGTGACCTCTTGCGTCCTCCTTCTCTCACTGACACCGTCTGGAGGGTCCTGGGTCCTGGCATGGTTCCCTGTCCCTGAGCTGCTTCTGTGACCGGCAACCACTAGTAAAGCTCCTACCCACAGCCTTTGGTAGATGCAGGCACTTCTGTCCCTTGATCTGGAATGACTGGGTCACTGAGTGGACACGGTTGTCCCCAGTGCCAGCACTTGGTGCATTTTAGGGACCCGACAGTCAGAAGGCGCAGTGCTGGTTCCTCTGCGGTGCCCAGCCTTGCTGAGATCGGGTAAGTCGCTCAAACCAGGCGCGGGGCCCCTGGGCCACCCTGCTCCATTAGCAATCGCTGCAGGGAGAAGAGGTGGAGCCAGCCACTGGCAGTGCAGACCTTTCATCCGAGGAGGAAGCCGCTGGCTTGCAGAGCCCAGCAAAGGTTAGGCCATCTTGCATTTTCCCCTCCAATGAGTTCAGCTCTTAGGGGCAATTAGCTGGCAGCGGAGCAGGGAGCTCAGAATGCTAACCAGATCTGGCCTGTTCTGGGGAGTCTTGTCCAGCCCTAGCTGGGGGGAGGCCTTGCCTTGCAGATGGGGAGAGGGGGGCTGTAGAAGTGGGGGAGAGGGGTGCATTCCTCACTATTGCTCTGGTGCCTTTTGTTAGTCTCCTGGGGAAACAGGAGCAGCACCTGGTGCACTCCGCACCCCCCCCCCCCCCACCGCCATTGCTTGCCTCCAGGTACAGGATGCTGGTCACCCACCCCTCCCGCAGCTGCTGGCTTCCCCAGCCAGCACTGCCCATCACCTGGTGCTTCTCTGCTCTTGTGCCGTCAGTCACTGCCCTAAATTGAAAATAAGCTGCGAGGCCACCTTTACATCCTATTAAACATATATCACAGACACTGCAGCACTGTGCCCTGGAATAAGACGTAGTAACAGCAGGCCCCCCGACCCCACACCCACCTCTCCTCCCGCTACTCCTGCTCCCAACGCGTAACCTTGATCCGATTGTGAGAAAATACCAGGCGGACTCATATTGATGGACAGCCGACAAATTAAGTGACCAGGACTCTTCAGAAGTGTCAAACTCATGAAAGGAAAGCCTGAGGAATTACCACAGATTGGAGGAGACGTGACAACCCGATGCCACGTAGGATCCCAGATTGGCTCCTGGAACAGAAAAAGGACGTTGGCAGAAAAAACAAATGAAATTTGAGTTAGAGCTAAAGATTATTTAATATATTTGCACCCAGGTGAGTTGCCTGGCTTCAGTAATTATTCTGTGGTCATGCAACATGTTGGCATCAGGTGAAGCTGGGTGAAGGACACTTGGGAGTGCTTGCAAACACAAGGCCCTGAGTTCGATCCCCAGTACCAAAAAAAAAAAAAAAAAAAAAGATTATTTCAAAATAAAAAGTTAAAAAAAAGTGGTGGTATAGATCAGGGTTTTTTTTTGTTATTGTACTGGGGATGGAACCTAGAGGTGCTTAACCGCTGAGCCATATTCCCAGCCCTTTTTTATTTTGAGACAGGGTCTCAGTAAGATGCTTAGTGTCTCACTAAGTTGCTGAGGCTGGCCTCAAACCTGCAGTCCTCCTGCCTTAGTCTCCGAGTCTCTGGGATTACAAGCACGTGCTACCACATCCCACTAGATCAGCCGTTCTTAAACTTTGCTGTGCTGTGGAATTTTCAGGTAAGACTTGTGAACCTGTTCTCAGAAGAATGGTTTATGGATTTATTTTTAAATTTTTATTTATTTGATTTTTGGCAGTACTGGAGATTGAACCCAGAGCCTCATGCAAGCTAGGCAAGTGCTCTACCATGGTGCTAGATCCCCAGTCCAGAGTAATGGGTTTCAACACATTTAAAAAAAAAAAAAATGTTTGAGACTTTGTGAAGACCACGTATCTGAAAGTACAGCTGTTGAAATATCCTAAGGGCTGGGATGTGGCTGAGGGGTGGAGCACGTGCTTAGCACATGGGAGACTCTAGGTTCAATCCCCAGCACCTGTGTGTACACACACACACACACACACACACACACACACACACACACAATTTAAGAAATTTCTGAGACAGTACCTACCTGCTTCTTTATTAACATATTCACTAACGAGATCTAGTAGCAGGTGTGGGAACCAGTGTAATTTCAAATCAGCAACGAGCGTAAACAGTATTTCAAGAAATCGGTGACAATGGTAATTTGATATGAAACTATCTAGAATCGTGAAGGTAGCGAAGTCACAAATACTGCTAATGCTACTGTGGTTTGTTGCCTACAGTCATATCAAAGGAAATGAGAAATTTCAGTTAGAGGTTAGTGAAAATAAGAATATAATATTTTTTTTCCCATTCGAGTTCACAGACCCCCTGAATTCTATTTGCAGTCTGGCAGTATCTATTAACATCCCTGATGTAAATGTATATTTATTGAACTGGAAAGAAGCTCATAATATATTAGTAATGGGGGGAGAGCAGGTTATAAAACAATATGTACAGTAGAATCCTGTTTTTGTAAATTAAAATGTCCGTACGTGTGAGTGCATTACACATTCATTCAGCAAGCATCCTGCGATCACCTCCCTGTGCCAGATTCTGAAAACACAGCAGTGACAAAGACAGACATGGTTTTTCCCTTCCCAGTGGAGGGCAGCTGGAAACATCAGTTGCAAACAAAGTGCTGAGGGATAATTCTTTCTCTGGGCTGAACATTCCCAGGCCTCTTGATGGCTCCCCACCCAACAGCCTTCAAATCTTTTCAGCAGCACAGTGACGTTTCTAGGGACCTGCCCTGTTTTTCCACATTTCTCTTACAGTGTGACCTTGAAGACTGAGATCCAGATGGAGTCGGCCACTTAGATTGCAGGGAGACTGTCACCTCCATCCTTCTAGACATCATACTTCTTTTTATGGAGCCTGAGGCAGCAATCATTTTTTAAAAAGAGCTTTGCTTACTTGTAACTCCCTGGCCATGTGCATGAGGTTCTCTAATGCTGCTACAACAAGTTCCCACAAATGTAGTGGCTTCAGACAAGGCAAATGTATTGTCTTATAGTTCTACAGGTCAGAAATGGGACACAGATCTGCCTGAGCTAAGAACAAGGTGCTGGCCTGGCTGTGCTCCTTTCTGGAGGTTCGAAGGAATCTGTCTCTTTGCCTTTTCAAGTTTCTGGAGACTCCCTTGTCCTTTTTGGCTGCAGGTGCCCTTCCTGCACTTGGAAGCCAGCAACGTCGGGCTGAGTCCTTCCGGTGATGCTGCCTCTCTGGTTCTTTCCTCCCATTCTGTCTTCTCCTTCCAAGGCCCTTGGGATTACATTGGGTCCTCCCAGACCCTGCAGGAAACCTCCCTGGTTTAAAAACAGCTGATTAGTGGCCTTAATTCCATCTGCAAAATGAATTCTTTTTGCCGTGGAACCTAACATGGTCATGGGTTCTGGGAATTAGGACATACACAGACATCTTTGTGGGGCTGTTAATCCTGCCTATGATTCATCCATTTAAAGTGTGCAGTTCAGCAAGGTGTGGTGGTGCATGCCTGTAAGTCCCAAGGCTCCTGAGGCTGAGGCAGGAGGATTGCAAGTTCAAAGCCAGCCTCAGCAACTTAGCGATCCTCCAAACAGCTTAGAGAGACCCTGTCTCTAAATACAGTATAAAAAGGGTTGGGGATGTTGCTCAGTGGTTAAGCATCCCTGGATTCAATCCAAGTACTTAAAAAAAATTATAAATAAAGTGTACCATTCAATGGCTTTACTATATTTTCAGTGTTTTGGGGAATCACCATCACTACCAGCTTTAGAATATTTCATCATTCCAAAAAGAACCTTGCACCTGGGGCTGGGGTTGTGGCTCAGTGGCGGAGTGCTTACCTAGCATGTGTGAGGCACTGGGTTCGGTTCTCAGCACCACATATAAAGAAATAAAATACAGGTCCATTGACAACTGAAAAAAAATATATGTACATATATGAACCTTCACCCATTAGCAATAGTTCATGACTGGTTTCTTCCACTTAGCCTAAGGTGGTAGCATGTATCAATACTTTATTCCTTTTCATTGCCAAATAATATTTCTCTTTATATGTCTACCACATTTTATTTATCTGTTCATCAGCTAATAAACATACAGATTGTTCCCACTTTGGAACAATTATGAGTAATACTCCTATAAACATTCATGTACGCATTTCTGTGTGAAGCTGTTTTCGTTTCTCCTAGGTACATACCTAGGACGGGAATTGTTGGGTCATGTGGAAACTCTATGTTGAACACTCTGAGAAGCCACCACATGCTTTCCAAAGTGGCTGTTCCACTTTACATTCCCACCAGGAGCACAAGACAGTTCCAATTTCTCCAAGTTCTTATCAACACTAGTTATTATCTTTTAAAAAATTATTACCATCCTAGTGGGTGTGAAGAGGTATCTTACAGCTTTAATTTGCATTTCCCTGATGACTAATGTAGTTGAACATTTTCATATGCTTTTAGTCCTTTGCAAATCTTCTTTAGAGAAATGTGTATTCAGATCTTTAGCCCATTTTACAAATCGAGCTAGTTATTTTATCATCGGGTTGTAAAAGTTCTTTATCTAGTCTAGATGCAAGTTCCTTTTCAGATGGATTACTTGCCAATATTTTACCCACTCGGTAGGCTAGTTTTTCACTTTCTTCATTATGTCGTTTGCAGCACAAATGGTTTTAGTTTTGATGAAACTAACTTCCGCTTTTCTCAGTGCTGATGTTGTTACCTGTGCTTTGGGTATGTCTATGAGACTATTGCCTAATCCAAGGTGATAAAGATTTGCTCTGTGATTTCTTCTAAGAGTTTTAGAGCTTTACATTAGGGCCATGATCCATTTAAGATGATTTTTGCATACGATGTGAGGTAGGGGTCCAGTTGCATTCTTTTGGATGGGCATGTTTTGTTGTTCCATCACCATTTGTGGAAAAGACAATTTTGAATTGAAAAGACAATTGAAAAATTTGTCAAAAATCAATTGACCACAACTGTAAGAGTTTATATCTGGACTCTTGATTCTATTCCCTTGGTCAGTATGTTGATCATGTACCACACCATCTTGATTACTGTAGTTTTCTAGTAAGACTTGAAATCAGGAAATGTGACTTCTCTAATTTTATTCTTCTTTTGCAATATTGCACTGTGTGTTCGGGATACTTTGCAATTTTGTATGGATTTTAGGATCAGTTTGTCATCTTCTGTTTTTAAAAAAGCCAGGTGGAATTGTTATAGGAATTTCATTAAACCATAGATCAATCTGGGGAATATTTCCATCTTAAAGATATTGTCTTTTGATCCATGAACATGGGATACCTTTTCACTCATTTGGTTTTCTTCAAATTTTTCAACTATATTTTGTAGTTTCTATAGTTCAAGTTTTGCACATCTTTTGTTAAATTTATCTGTAAGGGGCTGGGGCTGTAGCTCAGTAGTAGAGCAATTGCCCTGAATGTGTGAGACACTGGGCTCAATCCTCAGCACCACATGAAAATAAATGAATAAACAATAATATTGTGCCCAACTAAAAAATAAAGAAATTCATTTGTAAGGATTTTATTCTTTTTGATGCTATTATAAAAGGGATTGTTTTCTTTACCTCAGTTTTATACTGTTCATTGCCTGAATATAGAAATAGAGTTGATTTTTGTATACTTACCTTGTATTCTGCAACCTTATTGAACTCATTTACTAGTTATAATGTTCTTTATTCCTAAGGATTTTCTGTATTAAAAATCATGTAATTTTCAAACAGATAGCTTTTTCTTTTTCTTTTCCAATCCAGATGCCTCTTATTTCAGTTTCTTACCTAATTGATGTGGCTAAGATCTCTAGTACAACATTGAATAGAAGTGGTGAGAGTGGAGATCCTTGCCTTGTACCTGATTTTTAGGAGGAAACTGCATTTTTTAACACTTAAGGATCTTAAGTGTATTTTTTGTAGATGACCTTTATCAGATAGAGGAAGTTCTCTTCTATTCCTAGTATATTGAGCAGTTTCATGAAAGCGTGTTCAATATTGTCAAATGCTTTTCCTGCATCTATTGAAAAGAGCATGTGGATTTGACTCTTATTTTATTGATATTGGTGTATTATATTAATTGATTTTTACATATTAAGCCAACCTTGCCTTCCTGGAATAAATCTCACTTGGTCATAGTATATTATTCTTTTTATATGTTGCTAGATTTTCTTTGCTAGTATTTTGAAGATTTTCCCATCTATATTCATGAAAGAAATTGGTTTGTATTTTTATTTCCTTGCAATTTCATTTAAAGCTGCAACAAACTATTGATAGAAATTTTGTTTGTTGCCTGGAATTCTCTTCACATCAGCCAAGATGTTGGGAGTCCTAGCCCAAATCAGGACCAATGTTAACACATTGCACAGTGCAATCTTGAGCTTGTGTGCTCTGGACCGCGGTTTCCTCTCTCTAATTATGAGAATGTAAAATATTCAGAGGAGTCTTATGGTGGGAAATAAACACCCAGTCCAGTGTTATTTTTCCTGGGATCAAGTCTGAAATGGTCTTCATTGTCCTGCTGATAAATAAGATAGATTAGTGTTCTTAAAACAATGTGTGTACATAACAGGGAATCTTGTTAAAATGCACATGCTGATTCAGTAGGTCTAGGAAGGGTCCCAAGATTCTGCATTTCTCACAAGCTCTTGGGTGATGCTGATGCTGTTGATCAATAGACCACACTTTGAATGACAAGGAATTCAAATATTGTTTCCCAAACTTTGATCACAAAAGAGATAACTTCATATTTTTTTGCCATATTCTTCTTTCATCTGTAAATTTAAAAATATGTTTCTTTTAATTGACTGGAATTAAATACCTTCTCTGGGCAAAATTTAGACTCATTCTAGATAATAATATGCATCAAATACCATGTATTTTTTAAATACACCTTAAAATGTCTATTCAAATTTTATAGAGTTTGTCTGTGGACCACCAGAAATGATCTCAAGCGCCCCTGGTCCCTCATGCCCCTGTGCTGAGTGTGGCACTGGAAGGTCCCAGGGGCTAAGAATGTGGTTCTTGCCCTTTAAATACCATCACGCTTTAATTGGACACTTTTGACTTGCATCTCATGATTTCGCCCCATTTTTCTCTGCTGCAATTTGGCCAGCGATTCCTGTCTTTTCCTCTATTATCCACTCTGATTAACTCAGCTGCACCTGTCAGCCTTTATTCCTGGGAGCAGGTGGAGCGCAGCGTGCTGAGGAAGTCATTAAAATGCATGAGCTTGATCCGATTCACTCTTTCCTGCCCGGAGCACGGCAGGGCTGCGTCCCTGGGCCCTGCATCTGCACTTCCTTTGGTAGGTCTGGGGCTCCTGCCCTGGGCGAGGATGCCTATGGAAACCTGCAGACCACCCTGCGGCCTTCCTGCGGGGCCACTGCGGAGCCCCGCCTGCTCAGGCATCTGACCACCTGCGCGCTTCCTCTGGGCTGCCTGACATCTTCGACAGCAGGAAGCAGGCGGCAGTGGCTCAGTGAGTTTTACTGTGCTCTGCAGAAGAGGCGCTAGGAGCCGGGAACCAGGCGGGTTTGAGAACTCTGGTTCCCCGTGGCTTCCTCTGTAAAATGGGGATAAAGACCCACGTGAGGTGGGAGGTGCCCTCGTGCTGAATGGAGGCTTCCACATCCGACAGGCTGGTTTTGGCCTTTACAGCAGGTGTGCCCTGGAGCAAATTATCTCAGCTCGACAGGCCTCAGTTTCCTCCTCTGCCAAGTGGAGATGATTGTACCTGCTTTATGGGAACAATGCAAAGGGACCTAAGTAGGGTTGAGCCAGTGACTGGCATCGTGCGCACTCAAAAGGTGACAGCAATCATCATCATCAGTGTCATCGTCACCTTGATAAAGTACCAGCAGACCTGGGACATCCGGGTACTCGCCATGTTTCCCCTCCCTCCTTCCCTTTCTTCCTTCCTCCTTTCTGTCTTGTCTTCCCATCTTCTTTTGTTCTTCTTCTCGCCTTCCTACCCTCCTACAGGCATCAGATTGCAGCTGCAAGAAGCTCTGGGAACCTGCACTGCAAAGCTGGACTGTGGTCAGATCCTAAAGGGACTGGTGTCAGGGGAAGGAGTGGGATCTTCAGCCTAAGGGCAGGAGTGAGTCGTTGCAGCGGGTGGAACTGAAAGAAGGCAATCTGAAAGCAGGGGTGGCGGGCAGGGCTGAGCCTGGCAGCAGAGATTGGGAAGGAGTGGTGAGGACAGAAGCCAGAGAGGGCCGAGACGCCTGGGGGCATCCGGAGGTCAGATGAGAAGGCTGGGAGCAGAGGTTGCATCTCTGCCCAAAGTTTGTCTGGGAGAAGCAGCCCCACCCTCAACTTTTCACCTTGCCCACAAACCCAGCCCAAGTGCCCCGCCTCGCTGTGTGACCTCAGAGGACAGCATGACCTCTCTGAGCCAGCAGTAAGGCGACCCCAACCTTGGTGACACCTCCTGGCTTCCCTGCAAAGACACTGCGGGGTCCTCCAGGCTTCCACCATCTTCCAGGCTGCTCCCTGCTCAGAGATTAATTTGTTTACTCCCTCGCCTGGAGATGAACTGAGAGAACTAATCGTCCATCAGCCACGGCTGGCCCAACCTCGCGCCCGCCCCGCCCTGAATGTCCATTTTCTGGCAAAATATGTCCTTGCCACAGCCAAGGCTGCTTGGAAAATGCTAATTTTATCCTCGAATTAAAATTTGTTCCCTTATCCTCGTTTTAATAAAAGTGAAGCGTCCGGAAACATTGCCACAGCGCAGGGGAGAAAGACCTGACATAATTTTAAAAATGCCTTTAATCACGCTGCCCTGTGAACGGTCTGTCCCCTCGCCCTGACCCCCTCCCCATCTCCCCGCCCCCTGAGGCAGCATTTACATTTCTTAATAACCCCTCATTAATATTCATGAGAAGGGTTGGTAATAATGGCTGAGCGCACCGCACTAATTCAATTTCCACCCGCCTCGGCGTGTTTACTTAATCATCAAGGGACCGGGGTTACTCAATACAATTATTTATTCGAAATGAGATCTGGAGGCATCTGGACTGGAAACGGGAACCAGGACCAAAGTGGAAATCGAATTCTCTTTGTCCTGGCCTCCCGGGCACCTCCTCCTGACTGTCTGCCAAGGCTCCGGGTGGCCAGCAGCCTGAAGGACAAACCCAGGGCTGGCGGGCAGCTCCTGGAGGGACCGGCGTGTGCTGGGGTGTTGCGGGGCTCTGGCCCTGGCAGCAAGCTCATCAGCCGTGGCCTAGCAGGTACCACCAGGCCCAGTGTGGCCAGCTGCACCAGACCTGCCGGGCTCTGCTGGGCCTCGGAGGGAGGCTGGCGGTCGGTCAGACCTGTGGTGTGCTGCGGCAGAGACTTGACCACAGCCCTGCAGAGGCGAGAGTTCCTGGTGTGGGGTCTAAATCATGTCTGCTCACCCTTGACCCTGAGTTTAACCTTCACCTCCCCCACTTCCTTGGTCCCTGGACTGGGTCTGTTTCTTCTATTACACACCTCGTATTGCAACCAGTAGGGGCGTGGCCAACGGCACGTGCCCACAGTAGGCGTCATGCGATCACGATAATTAGACCTCCAACTCCAAGGGAGCCAACATCATGGCTGTCCTGGTCATCCCTGTGTCGCCAGCATCTAGCAATGCCTGGTACAGTTACTCGGCAAGTGTTTGTTGACTGACTAACAGATTCCTCCTCCACTTTCTTAGCTGCAAAATGAAGATAAAAATATGCATCTTGTAGGTGGCTGGGAGGATCCAGGGTTGTCAATGTGAAGGGGCTCTGAGCATTTCGCTGTAGAGAGCTGGGTGTCGAGCTCAGTACCCGGCACCTGGTAAACACTCAGTGAACACAGCATAGTATCATTGCTGTTGTTGTTTCCAGTGAGGCAGAGTGCAAAAGGGTCAACTAAGCAGGCCTGAGCAGACCCAGAGGACGTGGCCTGCGACTTTCCCAAACCACACACCCACTAAGGTCAAACCTCAATCCTGGCTTTGCTTCTTATGTTTGAACTAGACAATCTGGGCAAATGGCTTAACTTTTCTGACCCTCAGTTTCTTCCTCTGTACAATGGGAACGATAACAGTGGTTCCCTGGTGGGCTCATAGGAAGATTCAGTGAAGTCCCTTATGCAATTGAGCCCAGAAGCAGAGTCACAAATTTAGTAAAAATGGCAATTGTGGTGCAGATGCAGTGGGCAGAGTCCAGGCAGAGGGCATGACATGGGTGTGTGTATCTATTAACCCATTCATTCATTCCATGTCTTCACTAGCCCGTTGGAGGTTCCCGATCCAGGACCAGGCCCAGAGGAGCAGAAGGGCAGCAAATGCAGCTCTCTCTGCCAGGAGCTCCTGCCAGCAGGAGGGAGGAGGCAGGAAGGCAACTTACTGGCAGATCAGCTAGTGCCAAGCTGGCAAGGGCATGTGGAATGGTGGCTTCTAGCTCTGTGAGTTAGGGAAGGGAGACTGGAGAGGTGACAGTTGGGGCAAGGAGAAGAATTTGCACCAGGGTGAGGGGGAGAAGGGTCCAAAGCAGAGGAATATAGGCCTGGGGGTAGGAATTTTCTGTTACCCTGCCTGATACTCCTTTTAACATTGTAGCCTTCCCTTACCTGAGGCTTTGCTTTCCTTGGTACTAGTTAGTTACTTGTGATTAACCGCTTGAAAATATTAAATGGGAAATTCCAGAAATAAACAGTTCATAATTGAATCATTAAGTGTCACCATTCTGAGCAGGATGAACTCTCATGCCATCATACCCCTTCCCACGAGGACACGAATTGCCCCTTTGTCCAGTGTATCCACACTCTACACGCTACCTGCCTGTTAGTTACTTGGTAGCCATCTCGGTTAGCAGATTGACTGTGATGATGTTTTGTGTTTGCATTTCAGTAATCCTTATTTTACTTTATAAAAAGCACAAAAATAGCCATGTTATCATAATGGTTCTATTATAGTATTAGTTATTATTGTTAATCTCTTATTGTGCCTAACATATAAGTGAAACATTATCATATGGATTTATATTTAGGGAAAAGCAGTTCATAAAAAGTTCAGTACAATCTGTGGTTTTAAGTATCCCCTGGGGTCTCGGAACATCTGCCCTGCAGGTAAGAAGGGACTACCAGATGCTCTCCCTACTGTTTGGACTGCTAGGCCTCCGTGCTCACCAAACTCTTGCACACCCTCCGAAGTCCAGCCTGCATGGACCTCCCGCTTTCTGACTCCTCTTAGAGAAGCCAAGCTCTTCCCCTGGGTTCTCCAACACGGTGCTCCTACCTCCCTGAGAGGCTAGCCTGCTTCCCAGTCCATGCCCAGCCCTCCTGCTTCTGCTGCTCTGCTCTGTGTTGCAGGGGAGCTGGGTTTGGCCAGTGGGAGGCACTGGCAGGAGACTATAAAGCTGGAAGGAGGAAAAAGTCTGAGGTTTCTGTTCCTGGCCTTGGCCAGCATCTCCAGCCATGGCTGTGACCCCTCTGTGTCTCCAGTGCCCCTGTAGCTCCATCAAGAACTCCATGTGCCACCGGCTGACCCTCTCCTGGATGGGCAAATTGAGTTCCTTCCTCGGGGCCTCCAGTCTTGGGGTGGAGGCAGCCTCCTGCTCTTACTAGTCTTTGGACAGCTTCACTGTCTCCCCTTGTCTTCTCGGCCCTTCCTTCACCTTCCGTTTCTCAGACTAAAGTTCCTCTTCTGTAAATACTCAAGTGCTTCCTGACTGGACACTGACCAAAGCCATTCCCACGAGGATGCAAGTTCCCGAAGGGAAGGGCTCCACCTTGTATCCCTGGGACGCAGAGAAACTACCCAAAGGTGAACGAATGAATGAGTAGTTGAAAGCATTTTGATTGCATGACTCTTAGTCAAGTGCTACTCTTGCTTAGCAAAAGTGAAGAAGTCTATGGGGAAATTTTTCCCAGCGGTGCATAGCCATTTGGGTTAAGGCAACATTGATAATAATAGTAATGCCAATGAAGTGATTTGGAAACCGGAAAAGGCTTTAGAAGTGGTTCTGTGGACACGGTGAAGTTCAGCACCCACACTCAGCGTTTCTGCAGAGGTGGCTGCAGGGTGGGAGGCAGAGGAGAAAAAGATAATGGATTGGGGCGTCGTTTCGGCCCCAGCACAACAGGCAGGAGGAGCAGGGCAGAGAGCAGATGATTTAATCATCGTGCACTTATCTAGAGATGCCCCTTCCCTCCCTTTCTGCCTCCATAGCACCTGGACCCTCCAGTGCCCAGCCAAGTCCCTTCATTAAAATTTCTTGGAACTGGGGCTGGGTTGGAAGAAAGTCAAGACCTGCCAGCTTGTCTGCCAGATGAGGTGAGAGGGCGCAGGAGGGGCTGGTATTTCTCTAGACGTTGGCTCAGAGCGGTAGGGCAGTACACTTGGGTTTTTAAGAGGGGAAAGAACCGAAGGGGATTGTAGAGGCACAAGGGAGTCACCTGGCCTTTCTTAGGCTGGCTTCCCCCAAAGCAGTGCCTGAAATAAGGACTTGGGTCCAAGGAATTTGCTTGGAAAGCGCTCCCAGGATGCAGAGGGAGAGGCCCAGGAGAGCCAGCAGGGAAGGGCTGGTTGTTGCTGTGGCTCCTTGGGGCTCAATCCTGGGGGGGCGCTCTGAGTATCACATGGAATGGATCTCAGAAGAGTTTACCCAAAGGATAAGAGGTCCAGGCTGCGAGCCACCAAGTTCTGTGTCCCAAGGACTCACCCTGGCTAGGGCCCAGCGGAGACATCAACGCCCCTGCGCCCTGGGCTGTGCCTCAGGCACGCCCCCTCCCTCACCCCCTCTGTGGGTGCTGATTTCCTCTTGATCTCTCTCCCAGGACCTGGCAGCCTGGGGGCTTGCAAGCTCTACCTAGAGGAAAGTGGTCATTGCCCAGGGGCTGCATGGTCTCCCCCTGGGTTTCAGGAGACAGAAGGGCTGAGCAGGGAAGAGGACTTCCAAGTCAGCATGGAGGCGGGTGGCTGCTGGGGCTCATGGGGACCGTGGATCCGACTGCAGCTGAGTTCGGAGGCTGGGTGAGGGGCTGAGCAATGCGCACTCACAGCATCCACCACACTAGACAGCTCCAGGTGTCCTCCAGCCTAGGTCCCCAGCTCCATGGCCCTTCCTTCCTTCCTTCCAAGTCCACTTCTCAAGCACCTACTATGTGCCAAGATCTGTGCTAGGTGCTGGGGAAAGTGTGTAAACAAGATGGACATGACCCCTGGCCTCCCCTGCTTACTTGCCAATTTAATGCACAGACAAAAAATAGGTGCTTATGCAAATAAATAAGATGCCGCTTGAGTCAGCGTTTTCACTGCTGTGACCAAAAGACCTGACAAAAACAATTTTAGAGTAAGAAAAGTGTATTTCGGGCTCACAGTTTCAGAGGTTTCAGTATACAGATGGCGGACTCCATTCCTCAGCACATCATGGTGGAAGAGTGTGGTGGAGGGAGGTGGCTCAAGACATCACGCTGAGAAGCCGAAAGAGAGACTCCACTCAACAGGGACAAAATATATACCACATAGGCACGCTCTCAGGGACCCACCTCCCCAGCCACAGCCTCCCTGCCTTCAGTTCCCACTCAGTTAATCCCTATCAGGGGAGTAATTCACTGTTGGATTGAGGCCCTGGTAACCCAATCATTTCACCTCTAAACCTTCTTGCATTGTCTCACAGATGAGCGTTTGGGGGACACCTCACATACAAACCATAACAGATGCTTTCAGACATGCCCCGTGTTCCAACAGAAACAGGTACATCTATAATCCCAGCAACTTGGGAGGCTGAGGCAGGAGGATCACAAGTTCAAAGTCAGCCTCAGCAATTTAGCAAGGCCCTAAGCAACTTAGCAAGACTCTGTCTCAAAATAAAAAAAATTTGAAAAAAGGATTGGGGATGTGGCTCAGTGGTTAAGTGCCCCTGGGTTCAATCCCTGGGGAAAGAAAGAAAGAAAAGGAAAGGAAAGGAAGGAAGGAAGGAAGGAAGAAAGAAAGATGGAATAGAGAGACAACGGAAGGGGAGGGAGAGAAACTACTTTCTACCAGGCTGTCAGTGAGGGCAATCGGAGTCAGACCTCTGAGCAGAGCCCGCAGACGGTGACTGTGCCTGTCTCCTACCACCCATGGCTTCCGACTCAGGGGCTGAAAATCTGAGGTTTCCGCCACTGGTACAAAACTTTTATTTTTAAGAACCAATGTAAATTTATTAACTTTTTATTTTGCCCCATAAAAAAATCTTTAAAAAATTCAACCAACAAAGGTCATGTACTATGACCATGGTTTCAATAATGAAAAGGCACTTAAACACCCCCAAAGTAAGAAGCACGTGGGTGGGCAATAAAAACAGCCCTGCAGGTGAAACAGATTTAACTTTATCAAGCACTCCTGTATTTTCATCACTGTGGCCTCCGACTCTCGCAGACTCCATCTCAAAGTCTAACTTGGGCACAGGACACGTTCTATCCCTTTGTCGTCTTGGCTTGGGAATGTGGATGGCAGGAAACAGGCGTGAACCTTTGCACGGAGGTGTCTTTGTCCATGTGTTTTTCCATTTGTAAAGTTGGGGTGTAGTTGCTTGAATTCATCTCTAAGATAAGGACTAGGAAGTCAGAGACCTTAGCAATTCACTGAACAGGCACAGAAAGTGTGTAGAATTCCCTTCATCTCACTACCTTCCCACCTAGTGAACTCCTCTTCTCCTCTCAAAACCCAGTTCAAAAATCCCCTTCCTGGACTTCTCTCTGCAATCATTTCATCCATTCTCTCTTCCCACAGCAGAGTCTTGGCTTGTATAGTGCACACATCCCCCCAGATTGTGAAGGGGGATTCTTTCTGAGTGGGGGAAATTGGTCTTGTGTCTCCCTTCTGGATAAAACATTTTCATTTACCTCCTTAGGATAAATGTGGATAATGTAAAAATACAAGGAACAGCTGGGCACAGTGACACTCGCCTATAATCCCAGCAATTTGGGAGGCTGAGGCAGGAGGATTGCAAGTTTGAAGCCAGCCAGCAATTTAGTGAGAACGGTCTCAAATTTTTTAAAAAAAATTAAAAGGACTGGCAGTGTAGCTAAGTGGTAAAGCACCCCTGAATTCAATACCCAGTGCCAAAGGGGAAAAAAAAAAAAAAAGAAAAAAGAAAAAGAAAGAGCAAGGAAGGTGAAGGAATATTTATCTCCAGTGCACCCAGGTGTGTTTATGTGTTAGTTCATTTGACGCCCTTACTCAAACAAAGATAGTCCTTCCCACAAAGACTGCTGCTCCTTGCTCTGTCCCTGTGCACACAATGCTCTTTCCCTCAGTCACACTTCTCTGCTGTCAGTCCCTCCTGAGATGCGCTCCCTCCTGCAGGGACTAGTTTCCTCCTGTATCCTCTGGACTCCTCCCACAGGACTTGGCAGCCCAAGGGGGCGGGGGCGGGTTTGTCTGCTCTGCCTAGCAGAAAGTGAGCATCGCTCATAGGGCACATGGTTAGGGTCTCACCCCGAGTTTAGGGAGACAGCAAAGCTCCAGTGAGGAGTCTGGCCCCTTCCGGCCTGAAAACACAGGGACTATTTAACCAGAGTCTCTCAGGTTCCAAGACTCAGGAGTTATCTGCAGCCGGGTGTGGTGGCACACACTTGTAATCCCAGCTACTCAGAAGGCTGAGGCAGGAGAACTGCAAGTTCAAGACCAGCCTCAACTTAATGAGACCCTGTCTCAAAATGAAATGAAAAAGGCTGGGGATGTAGCTCAGTGGTAGAGCAGTAGCCTAGCATGCAAGAGGCCCTGGGTCCATCCCCAATACTGGGGTGGGGGTTAAGCGGGGTGTGGACCGAGACTTGTCTGCAGCTTAGTGATGATGGCTGATCCCCTGAATGCTGATTCTCCCTGCCAAGATTCTAGAACTCTCAGATTCTCCACACAAGGGAAGTGGCTCTGCTTTAGGACTTGAACTCTCTGACGCCTTTCCAGGAGCTACCTGGCCTTGGGACCCCAGCTAGGCCCCTGGGTCTGGCGCCAGCCTGGAAGAAAGCACTAACTAGTCCCTGTCTTCAGGAGGCCTCATTCCTACTTGATCCAGTTGTTTGGGGTTGCAGGTGCCCGGGGCAGAGAGGACGCCCCCCAAAAGACCCTCCTTTCCCCTGAGGACGAAGCTGCTCCTGCCAGCCTGCAGGGCCCTTCCCGGACATCAGGAGCTTCACAGCTGGCGATCCCCATGCCAACCTCACTGGCCTGATCCTCCTGTTTTCCTTTTCTCCTTCTCCTGAGCAAGGAGCAATTCACCCAGCAAAATTTACCAACTGTCTCCTACAAACCAAGTGCCGGGGTGATCTCCCAGATTAGGGGATAATAAATAGAGTTGGGGTGCTAGATATTTATTAGGGAGGGGAAAGCAGGATTGGGTGGAGAGAGAAGTCCAGGGGGGTGCAGGTCCCACAGAACCCTAGCACCGGCAGGAGCCCAGGATGGGCGTTGCCCCGCAGAGCTGTTCTGCAATGGGCTGAGACTGCCAGACCTTTTAACCCCGTTTGCCCAGTCACCAGACGCAGGCTGCCCTGGGAAGGGTGTGATCTTGGGCTAAGTGGTTCTTGCAGTTGTGGGTGACACAAAAGAGTAGACAGCTGGAGGCCCTGTGCTGACCACACTCACCACACCTGGCAGAGGCCTTCCCTGAAGTGGGACCTGGGCAGCCCCTCTCTTGTCTACCATGACAACCAGGATCAGCACCCCCACGACCAACCACAGGTGTAGGAATGAACAGGTCCAAGGTACAGGTGAGTACACACAGGTTGAGCAGCTCATCCAAAGCAACTTCTCAAAGGTAAGCTGGAGTTAGAGCCAGTACTTGAACCCAGGAATGTCTATGGCCAAAGTTTCATGGTATTTTTACCATCCCATGGTGTTCTTTGATCTGGGATCCATTTTTATCTGTTTCCTTGGTGCAAATGGTAACCATGGGGAGTATCAAGGCTAATTTTCTCCAAGCTTCACCCCCATGAAGTGTCCTTTGCATCTAGTTCCCTTGTTCCCCACTTTTCCTTAGGAGCCCTCTGCCTTTCAGTCCTTGTGGTCCAAACAGAATAAAGCGTGTGACTCAAGCTGAGCCAATCATCTCTGTCCGGCTCTATGATTGGTTCATAGCTGACACATGACCCAAGGAGAGCCAATCAGAGTGAATTCCATGACATTCGCAGGAGCTGCCGGAAAAAAAATCTTGCTCTTCCTAGCTGTACTTGAACCTGGTACTTGAACAATTAGAATTGGAGCTTTGGTACATTTCATTTATTCATCGCTACATAACAAACCACCCTAAAACTGGCTTAAATGACATTCGTTATTTCTCCTGATTCTGTAAGTTGACAAGGTGGGAGTTCTGCTCTGCACGGTGTCGGCTGATGCCTTTCACGTGGTTGCATTCAGCTGCGGCTGGGCGGATCCAGGGACCCAGAAGCAATAGTGTGTGTGTGTGTGTGTGTGTGTGTGAGAGAGAGAGAGAGAGAGAGAGAGAGAGAGAGAGAGAGAGAGAGAGAGAGAGAGAGAGAGAGAGAGAGAGAGAGAGAGAGATGCGGAAAGGGGAGGGGACATGGTCTGCTCCAGGTGTAGGCAGGAGCAGGTGCATATTTTGTAGAAAGCTAAAAAATGATAGTAACACCCAACTAAAAGTATTTTTCTATCATCAAGGGGCGCGAGCTAAATTATGAGGTTCAACCCCCAGTACCACACATACAAAAAAAAATTCTAAATTATGTTAGTGATAAAATACCCCAGGCCCATAGGGCGACTCGCCATCCCCCTTCTCTAGCTTTCTGTAGCTAGAGAAAAGTCTAGCTACAAAGACTTTTCTCAGGGCCTGGAGCTTGCAGTGACTATTAGTTGGGATATCTCAGTTCTCCTCCCATAAACTTATTTTCCATGTGGCACCTCATCTTCCTCTGCACAAGGTCTTTCTCTTCAACAAGGAGGTGGAGATGTCCTTACAGTGTGTAGCAGGGTTCCAAGAGAGAGCAGTCCAGTCAGCCTGCACAAATTCACCAGCTCACCACGCTTCTTCCTGCCTCACACCTGCTAATATCTCAGGCGGCAAAGCAAGCTACGTGGCCCAGTTTCATGCAGGAGAGTACTCCCAAGGGCACAAATCCTGGGAGGCGCATGTGGAAGGCCACTGATGTAACCATCTACCATGTGGTGCTAACCTACCGCCAGGAGAGGAGAGTCAAGCAGAACCTCAAGCTGCCAGGGTGTGCTGAGCAAGGTCCTTGAAGGCCTCAGATGCACTTGAGCTGGTCGTTTCAGAAGAGAATAATACAGGACTCTTTACGAGGATGTCGGGAGAGTTTTGGGAACCCAACAAGAGGTTGGTCTTGTTCCTCTAGGCTGGTAATAGTGGGAAGCTTTTACTGTCCCCAGGCCTAGAGACAAAGGCCTGGAGGGAGTGGTTTCCAGAACCCAGAGAGGGTAGTGGTGACCTGAGAGAGCTTCCTGACAGGAGCTAGGCCTGTGGAGAGGGACGGGTAGGGAGGAGCCTGGTCTGCCTCCACTCTCTGCCCTGCCATTGCTTCCACTGGCCAAGGGAGCTGCTTGCTGACATTGGCCATGCAGCCCAGCCTCCCAGCCACAGAGCAAGTAGCAAAGGCAGAGAGCAGAGAGGCAGAGCCCAGGATGGTGCTCAGCAGCCAGGCCCACCCATGGGTGGCACAGGACAAAACACAAAGGCCAAGCAGGGAGAAATGTATCCTGAATACACCATCCGGGACCCCGAATCCAGCAGAGCCTTAAGCAAGTCTATCCGTAGACTTTTTTGATACATAAGCTATTTCAGTCACCTTTTCATTGTTGTGACCAAAATAGAAGAGGAAAAGTTTATTCTAGGCTTATGGCTTCAAGAGGTCTCAATTCATAAATGGCCAAGTCCATTGCTCTGGACCCTAGATGAGGCAGCACAGCATGGTGGGCTGGGCCAATGGAGGAAGCTGTACAATTCATGGCCAGGTCAGGAAGCAGAGGGGGAAGGGGCTGCAGGGCAGATGCACCCTTCCAGGGCATGTCCCCAGTGACCCACATCCTCTGGCCACACCCCACCTGCCTGCAGTGACCACCCAGTCATTCAAACTGGGGCAGACTGAGTGGGTTCCAGCGCTCACAGTCCGATCACTCTACCTCTGAACGTTCCTGCATTCCCACAGGAGCCTTGGCAGAATCCCTCACCCCCAAACCCTGAGATGATGGGTTCTCTTTTTGCTTAGGCCAGTTTGGACTGGGGTCTGTCTCCTGCCCCTGGAAGGTCCTTGACGCCCACCCTCCAATCCAGGAGCTGGCCTTTGAAGGCAATGACAACATCTCGCCCTCAGAAGAGCCTGAGAAGTCGGAGGGCAATTCCACAGGACAGGTGAACAAACCAAGGCTCGGAGACAGTCTGGGTCGCCCGGCTCACAGTGGCAGAGAGGGGACCTGAAGATGGCCCCGTCTCAACGTTCCAGCCACATGTAGCCACTCTCTCTCCTGAATATGCTGAATCTACTCTCTTGCCTCTGCATCTGCTGTGGGTCAGTAGTGTCCCATCCTCCCCAAATATGTCAAAGTCCTAATCCCAGGGCCCTGTGCTTGTGACCTTATTTGGAAATAGGGTCTTTGAAGATGTAATTAAGTCAAGGTTCTCAAGATGAGATCATCCTGGAATTGGGGTGGGCTCTAGATTCCACGAGAGCTGTTCTTATCAGAGAAAAGAGAACAAGAAGTGAACCAGACGTGGTGGGGGAGGCCACGTGAAGAGAGAGAGCAGAGCGCAGGGGGCAGTGACGTGTCCACATCGCGGGTGTCCAGGAAGCACCCAGGCTTGCCCACCACCACGGAAGCTAGGAAGGACACAGATTCTTCCCCGGCGCCTCCAGAGAGAAGCAACCCTGCTAATCCCTTGATTTTAGAATTCTGGCCTCCAGAACTGCGAGTCAATCCATGGCTGTCGTTTTAAGTCACTCAGTTTGTGGTAATTTATGGCAACCGCCCCAGGAAAAGAATACAGAGCCTTTCTACATATCATTCATCTCCCTGGAACTCGCTCCTCTTTCCTTCCCCAAATCTCTCCTCACCGCCGTCCTGTAGACTCACATGCAGAGAAGAAAGGAGACCTTTCAAGGACACTCTCACTGTCCCCCCTCACGTGGACTTCCTCCCTGTCCTGCAGGTCTCAGCTCAAAGGCCACCTCCTCCAAGAAGCACCCCCTGTGTTCCCACAGTCCCCCAGACTGCATCTGCCACACTGGGCTGGCCCTACTGACCAGGTTTGCTCTCTGCTCTCACACTGGACCCTGAAGGGCAAGGGCTGAGCTAGACTCTGCGGCCACAGAGGTACTGAGAGCTTTAGGCACAGTAGGGACCTTTGCTAATGTTTGCTGAATGAATAAGTGAAGGGAAGGTTCCCTTCCATTCTGTGTCACCTTGGGACCCCTTCTGCACCCGGGAGAAGCCCTTCCCGAGAATACATGGGGAACAGCCCAAGATCACCAATGAGGGGGCGAGGGTGGGAGGGACACCCACCCTTACATCCGGTCCTACCTTAGCACCGCCCTCCTGCCCGCATTGCCAAGGTCCTGTCAGAGGCGTGACAAACGGCTTGGCTGATGGCTTATAATGTCAGAAATGATGGAAACAGGGAGGCGATGACTGAAAGAATGGGTTGGGGACGCTTGTCATAACTTTATTTGTGGGAGGTGAGTTCCTGTCGGCCACATGATGGATGGCGGCAGGGCAGGCACAATGCAGACCCTGCCACTGCGTCTCTTTCCCCTCTCTCTAAGCCAAATGACTTTGGGGATGAAAAATGACTTTCGGGGGAGAGCCGAGGGGAGGGGAATACCATGGGGAGGGGGCCTGTGGTTGGCACCTTGGAATGACTTCTGCTTTCTTCTTGCTGAGAGTTGAATTTTGGCTAATCCAGCCTCAGAGTTGTCTCCCCAACCCCCACTTCTTTATTCCTTCTGACCAAGCAGATCATTGAAATAATGTCAGACACATTGTCTACCTTAATTCTTATATTACCTTTCAAAGAATAAACACTTTTCCAGATGAGGAAACCGAGGCTTCACGTTCCCCATGAAGCAAGTGGAAGACTTGGGATTTGAACCTGGGCTATGTTGCTCTGAAGCCTGACCTCTCTCTACAACCATCTGATAAAGGCCACAGGAGAAACACGTGCCGAGTTCCTGGGAAGCAGAGTGAAGAGAACAACTAATCTGATGAGAGGAAGTCAGGGAGGACTTCCCAGAAGAGATGACATTTGAGTCGGTCCTTGAAGGGTGAATAAAATGATGTTAACTGGTAGGAAAAGAAGGAAACTGTGCCAGTCAGCTTTTTGTTACTGTGACCAAAATACCTGGCAAGAACAACTTAGAGAAGGAGAAGTTTATTTGGGCTCACGGTCTCAGAGGTTCAGTCCAGGGTTGGCTGGTTCCATTGCTCTAGGCCTGACTTGAGGCAGAACATCATGGCGGAAGGGCATAGCAGTGGGGGAAGCTGCTCATTTTATGGTGGCCAGGAAGGAGAGGGGGAAGGAGCAGGGGTACAAGATATAATACCCAAGAGCACACCCCCAGCAATCCACCTCCTCCAACTACAGCCCACCTGCCTATACTTATGACCCATAGAACAGTCTTCAAATTATCCATCCACCAAATGGATTAACCCACTGATTACGTTACAACTCTCATAATCTAATCACTTCACCTCTGAACATGCCTGCAAACACAGGAGCTTTTGGGGGATACCTCATATCCAATCCATAACAACCAACTATTGGGAAAAGAGGATTTGGGGGAATGAGAAGCTAAAAAATAGAGAATTTGCATAGATTTTTGTTTGCTTACCCGAAACAAGTCACTTGCTCTTTCTCCTTTTGAACCCAGGGCGTTTTACCACATCCTTAGGCTTTCTTTTATTTTGGGACAGGTTTTTTAAAAATCATTTATTCTGCCAAGACTGGTCTCAAACTTGCAATTCTGTCTCAGCCTTACAAGCAACTGGGATTATAGACATGTGCCACTGTGCCTGCTGGCTCTCTTCTTCTTTCCTAACGGAACCTCAGTTTGGCGGCATGATTCAACTCCTACAAATGATTCTGGGTTTGACCGAGCTATTCATGAAATTCCAATTCCCTCGCGAGTTGTTGGTTTGGAAATAGGAATGGGAATGAATCTGTCCAGTGAAGTGTGAGGAATGTTTGCTTGACGGGTTCGGGAAAAGATTGTTCCCTTTTGTTCTCAGAAAGAAAAAAACCAAACAAACCCTCCTCTGTTGTGGGGCAGGGTCACATGTCTGGAGGGATGGCAGCCACTTTGTGAGTAAGTAGAGAGAACTAACATCTTACTCACGAGGGGGCAGGATATCAAGAAGCTTCTGAATTGTTGACTCTTGTAGACCTTGCACCTCAAAACTTCACCTTTCAGTAGATTTTCCTATTTTTCTATGGTTAGTAGATTTTTTCTCATTGTTAACCAGTTAGCAATTTCATTTTTTTTTTGCAGCACAAAGCATTCTGGTAGAGGTAAAGAGGATTCCAAACCAAGGGACTATTTCTACTGTTCAAGTTTGGGGAAGTGATAGCTGTGGGTCAAAGGTACAAGCCTTGCAGTCAGACAGAACTGGGTTCAAGTCCCAGCCGGGCCACTTTCTAGCTGTGTGCTGTTGGGCAGGTCACTTAATATCTGTGTGATTCTTTTTTTTTTTTTTTTTTTTTTTGCGGTGCTGGGGATCAGAACCCAGGGCCTTGTGCTTGCAAGGCAAGCACTCTACCGACTGAGCTATCTCCCCAGCCCTCTGTGTGATTCTGTTTCTCCAGGGGAGAATGACACTCTGGCAGAGGGCCTTGATGATTAAATGAGATACTGTGTGGAACATGAGGCTCGGGGATGTGCACGCGCCTAAGCATGCAATGCACCGTGAGGGTGGCAGTTCTCATCCCCGCTATTGCAAGTTTCACTCCCGTGGAAAGCGCCGTGCTGTCCCCAGGCCCTCTTTAAAGCCATGTTCGTCTAGCCCCACTTGGCCAAGCCCGGTCCGCAGCACAGGCAGTTCAGTGGGGGCTGAGGTGCCGGCATTGCATCTGCCTCTGGAGGAGAAAGGACACACTGCACCGTGACTCCTGGGAGTCTTCGTGGGTGTAGCTGACAGTCTGGGGCCATGATTCAGCCAGGGGTGGATCTACATACCTCTACATCCCTTCTTGGGCCTTTCACATCCCAAGCAACTAAGTTGTGCCTCTCCAGGTCCTTGATAGCACTAAGAAGCAGGTGCCACCAAAGGAGAAGGTCACGGGCGGGCAGAAGGAGCTGTTCACCACACCCCTGGGCCTTCCCCACCATGTAGCTAGCAGACCATACAACGTAGCCATGGCCCAGTCCTTGGCTATTGAGGGCTCTTTGGCTTAGGGGGGCCTTGGCCCTGCCTCCTTGCTGCCGGATTCTCTGGCTGTCCGCCAGCATGGCTTGCTCCTTCCGAGGGACATCCTCGACTATGCTGAGTGCTCTGGCTCCCTCTGCCAGGGATGCTCATTGTTGTGGGGGCCTGCCTTCATCCCTCCATGCCTACCCACTCTCGCTACCCTGAGCCCCCCTTCTGGGACCCAGGCCTCCTCCTTCTATCTGGTGGTTACATATTTTTACTTGGCTTCACCTCTCTGGCCAGAGTTAATCGGGCCAGCGGTGGACCCCTGACCAAGGCTTGCCTGATAAGAAAGCTTCCGTTGGACTTTTAAACCTAGGGGTGGGCCCCTCACTTTCCAAGGCGAGGTCCCCATCTGGAAGCTGCAGGTCGTCATGTTGCCCACAAGGAGCGGAGAAAATGATGAGAGGTGGTCCTGGCAACCTCCGCGTCCAGGGTGTCTGGCTTCCCGAGGCTGAAGGGCACCACTGCCCTGCCTCCCAGTGGGGGACTTACTTGTCCTTAGATGCCCGGAGGCAGCACATTCTCCTTTTTGCCTTCATTAATGCCGGTTGAATTTCTGTCCCAATGACAAGAACCCTGACTGGCACCTTCCAAGCCCTTGTCTGCCCAGGACCTGACTTGTCCTCTTCATTTGTGGTCTCTGCCCCTTGGATGACTTTGTGAAACCGCCCCACCCTGTCCATTTCCAACCTCAGCCAGAGCACTGGACCAGTCCCGAGCCCCGACAGAGTCCCTGCACTTCACGTTGCACTTACTCTCTCTGGGTGAACCTGCGGCCTTCCACGCATAACGTCCCCATCCTGCCTCCATCTGGACCCACGTGATCTTCCACCTTCGAAACGTGAGGGAGACTGCTGATGACCTTTAAGGGGGACCCCTGAATTCTTCTTGAAAACAACTCTTTGGGAGGGTGGATGGGGAATACCTTGATAAATCTCCATGGGGCGCTGCCTTGGTCCTCTCATAAGGGGGCAGTAAACCTGTTCGTGAAGGCTCTGTCCTTATAACCTAGTCACCTCCCAAAGGCTCCGTTACCATAGGGGTTAAGTTTTACTATATGAATTTTGTCAGGGGGACGGGGAGGAGGGAGCACAAACATTCGGTTCATGGCAGAAAGAATATGCAGGGAGCATGCGACCTTGGTCTGAGATTGGGGTGGACCCGGTTGTGTGATCCTGGGCAAGTTACCTAACTCCCGAGCCTTGGAAAGAAGAGTGGCTAAACATGGTGCTGGCAGTTTCTAGGTCTTGAAGCAACAACAACAAAAATTGAGGTTCAGGGTGTCTAAGAACTTGTCCAAGGTCATAGAATCAACCAGCATGGTGGAGACAGGCGCCAACCCTGGAATGCCTGACCTCAGAGCTACCAGGGAACCACTGTGTTCTGTCACCAGAAGGTAGATCTTGGAGCCAGGACCAATGCTGGGCCCAGAGCTCAGGGCTGGGTTTCTGATAGAGAATCCCTGCTCTGCTCTCTGGTACTGGCTCAGCCAACTGTGGCGAAGAGTTGACTCTTCCTTCCTCTCCTTCTGCCTCCCTTTTCCCCGCTTCTCCTGGACGGTATTTCCCTGGGGCTTCCGTTACCAATTTGCAGAGCAAAAGCACGCACAGGCAGTTCAGGGGTGGCGCGAGCTCAGCGGCTCTGGTATTGTTTTTAATTCAATATTTTGTCCCTGTGCGCCAGCCTCCTTTATTGGATGAGAACACTGTTATTGGATCCTGCCCTGCAGGAGAAAATGCGGGCTTCCCCGGGACGATGGCAGCTGGGTTGTTCTAGAGTCTGATGAGTCAAAGCAGGGTGAGAAGACAGCAGAGAGTTCCAGAAAATCTGGCGGTTACAAGCTGTTCTGTGACATGCACACAAATATTAACATATGTATGCTTGACCTTTCCCCTCACCCCTCCCTTCGAGGGAGGACAGAAGCTTGGGAGGCAGCCATCACGGTGCCTTCTCCCTTTCTCTGCACGTCCACGGCATCTCTCGGTCCTGTGATTTTATCTCTGCTCTCCTCCCTGCTGAGGGCTCAGAGGCTGGAGCACCTCCTGCCTGGACAACTGGTCTACCCCTGTCTTGCCCCTGCTCCCTTCAAACTCATTGTCCTTGCTGTAGACCATCTTATTTTGGATCTCCTGAAAGCCCGGGATCAGGATGGAGTATATGGAGTTCACTGTCAGGGGAGATCCCAGAAAACCCCTGGAAGTAGGTGAGTGGGAAGGTAAGACAGGGAAGGGAAGGTGACTGGTAAGTGCTTATTGTTCTGGCTACACTGTGGGCACATGTGGCCAGATTCCCGCAGAGACCTCAGGAGCCAGGGAACAACTCATGCTCAGAGTTCTTCAGAGGAGAACCTTCAGAGGACCTATTGAGTGTTGTCAGACTGAGGCCATTAGTGAGTGTGTATGGGGGGTAGTGAATCCTTTGACCTACTTCATGGGCAGGTAAAGTGTGTTCCGGTTGTAAAGAAACTCAGGCAAAGAAGCCCAGGTTTGGCCATGTCTGTCCCTTGTATGTTGAAATGCAAGGCCAGGGGAATGTGGCTGGGAGGCACTGATGCTCATCTCTCTCAGGAGCATTCTCTGACTTAAAATCCCCCTGATGGCTTCCCTCTGCTCTTTGGGTCTCTATTCTACCAGGCCTGAGTGGGCTAGTCCTGCCCACCTCTGCTTTCTGGCCTCACCCTACACCCACTGGCTCCCTGGGTCCCAGCCAATCTGACCTTCTTTCTGCTCTTTGGATGTGCTTTCTCTCACCCCAGGACCTTTTAACGTGCTGATCTTACTGCCCAGTCCTTCTAATTCACCTAGATGATTCCTACACATTCCTTAGGTTTCTGGGCAGCCCAGTACCATCACCCAGTTGGGGTCATATTCTCTCTGTTCTCCACTGAGAGATCTGAGCTCCTTCTCTTCCGGTTCTGTGTGATTATGTGATTAATATTGTCTTCCCCACTGGACTCCATCCCAGAGCCTAGCACACTGCCTGATGCTTCACAAGAACTCAATAAATATTTTGTTGAATGAATTAGTGAATAAATTAATAAATGGAGATTCTGCTGGGTCTTTCTTGTGCCAATGGGGATACAAGGTGCAGAGGTGGATGGGAGGGAAACAAAGATCTTTAAATGATTCATACGGGAAGCACACAGGGAGTGAGGCAGATTGCAGATTAAGGACAGAAGAGAGATTTGGACAGGAGATGTGCAGACAAGACAATGGACTTGTGACTTGGATACAAAATCCCCCCCAAACTCACGTGGCAATGCAGAAAGTTTAGAGGTGAAATGCTTAGATTACGGGAGCTGTGACCTAATTGGTGCCTTAGTTCGTGTGATGGATTAATAATTTGGATGGATTACTGGGTGGTAACTGTAGGCAGATGGGCATGGCCGGAGGAAGTAGGTTACTGGGGGTGTTCCCAAGAGGATTTTATTCCTGGTTCCCTCCTCTCTCTGCTTTCTGGCTGCCACCAGCTGAGCAGCTTTCCTCTGCCATGCCCTTTTGTCATGATGTCCTGCCTCACCTTGGGCCCAGAGCAATGGAGTTGGCCCACCATGGACTGTACCTCTGAAACTGTGGGCCCCAAATAAGCTTTTCCTCCTCTTCCTTGTTCTTGTCAGGTATTTCGATCATAGCTGTGAAAAGCTGACTAACACAGGGCTGTAGATAGGTGAGAGAGATTGTTAGAACATTTTTTATGTTTGTTACTCAACAATGTCTCTTTACTATTTTGCCAGAAACTTCCCAAGGCTTGATTTCTATATGTTCCTTTAGGTGTATTTCTTTAGGAACTGGCCCAAGGCAACTCACTTTCTGTGATCTCTCCCTGAGGATTCTGTGTGTTCCACTGGTATAATTTGGTGAAAAGGTCATAGGTGACCGAGTCACACTAACTTGGGTTCAAATCTTGACTCTGCTCTTCCCAGCTGTGTGGCCTTGGGCAAGGCACTCAGCCTCTCTGGATCTTAGTTTCCTTATGTGTAAAAAGAGGGTAACCTTTTGTCTTTGTGTAAGTGTCGGGAGACTTAGGGACCAGATGGAAGCCCGGTGCTTAGTACATGGTTTGGTTGGTGAATCATGAAAACTATTTCTGCTTAAACATGATATATTAACACCATACACTAACATTAATTGAGCACCTACTCTATGCCAAGCATATTCAGCCTTATTGAGTCCTCTGACCTCACTGTAAGGTAGGTGCTAGAGGCAGAGACTGTTGAGGGTTTGCTTAATCCCACTCCCTCCTCTTCTTGGGCCCAGGGAGGGGGACTACATTTCCTAACCCTTGTTGGACTTAGGAGCAGCTCTGTGACTGCTTTCTGGATGGTGGGACGCCGTGGCAGTGAACTCTACTGCTCGCAGGCTATCCCCGCCTCACGGGATCCTCCATGCTCCCTTCCCCACCCACCCAGTGAATGCAAAGGTCTCCGAGGCCCTAGGAAATGGCGAAGTCAGAAAGTGGTAAGAACCTGGAGGCCTGAGTCAACGTGTGGAAGGCCACATGCCCACGTGTCATCGTGAGCAAGAGACAAATAGCCATTCTGTGGCTTATTACAGTCGTCAGACTGTGCCAGTATAGCATTTCTACCCACATTCTACAGATGATGGAAAGAAGGCTCAGAGAGGTGCAGTGACCTGCCAAAGTTCCCACAGCCAAGATGTGGTAGAGCTGGGATTCTGGCTCCAGAACATATAGAAAACACTAGTCCGGCTGCTCTGCCTGCCCTTAGAAGGCCTTCAGCAAACACTTGCAGAGTGGATGCCATTGGGAGGCTTAACTCCCTGGCTTCCCCTTGACCTAAGGACAGAGGAGTTCACAGATAAATCAGATTGACACCTTCCTCTCCCCCAAATTAAGATGTATGGGTCTCCTCTTGCTAGATTCCAAGCTCCTGGAAGACACATATTTTGTACTCATTTAAAAATCTTTCACTGTGTTAAGCACAGTGCTTGGGACAGTGTGGGTGTTCGGACATGGTTGCCCAGTGGAATCTGTATAGATCGAATAGACTGGGTGTTCATCGCTTTCTCAGCTGGTGGTGAAGTACCTTGAGATCATTGTCTTCTTGAGTGACAAATTCAATTACAAACGAGTGAATAAATGATTTCGTGCCAAAATCAAATACCATCTTGTTCTCGGCTCCACCATGAAAAAGAGCAACCGGTGTCAGATTTGGGGAAAATACACGGGGGTATATTTACAAATGAAGGTAATGCCCTCTATTAATTCTCGCCTCCCATGAATCAGCCCACGACCACCAATTCTCCCCAACTGGAGCTGAGTGGTAGAACAGCTGTGTCCAGATCCCACAAGTATTCCACAGGTCCGTTAATCCAAAAACCACTCGGTGAGCTGGTTGGAGTTGGAGGGATCAGTTTTCATTAGTGGACGTGTTTCCGTTTTCATACTTGCTAGCTAGCAGCTTGAAAACAACTAGCGGCCTCACCAGATCAAGCCAAGCTGGACCCCATCAGCATTTTCCTATTAGCTTCGTTTCTACCCATTTGACACTCTTCTCTATGCTTTCTGCTTTTCTCATACCTCCTTTTAATTTATGCTGCTTTGCTATGCTTCATGCATCTTTGTAAGTCACCTGAAATCCTTTCTGGAATAAGGTGGCAGTATAAATAAAAACGTATAACATAAATATAAATATGAAATGTAACATGCTCTATAAAAATCTGTTCCTAAAATACCAACAGGGGCTGTTTATCACGGAGAGAAACAGAATGATCAGAGGCATGTGGGGTGGGGAGGTGCACCTCCAAAGGGGACAGAGGTACGTGATTTTACAAAGCCCAAGGTCTGGACATTATCACGAACTCTTAAAAAATTCCAGGAAGATAGAAAATGATTTTTATTATTTACTTTTATAGATATTTATTTCATGACTTCTGTAATACTGGTTCAAGATAGGAATTGAGAAAGGACAAATATGAGAAAAAAGAAAAATATCATGGTAGCTATCCATCTCTCACTCCTCAGAGGACATCACCACTGATGAAGATGGGGAGGAGGGAACTAAGGAGGGAGTGGGAAGGGAAAAGAGGAGGAGGAGGAGGAGGAAGGGAGGAGGGAGCTCTGAGAAGGGAAAGAACCTTTGGGTGTCGCCCTTGGAGGGTAGGCTGGGGATCGGGAGCACAGGACTGTGTCTGCTGCCTGGCCTGACCCGGAGAGGAAACCCGACTCTCAGAGGAAGAGGTGCTGTGGACCCGGAGCTGAGATGTGGGGTACCCGCAGAACTTCCTTAGGGCCCTGAGCATGACTGCCCCACTCCATGTTTTGCAAAGGTGCAATATGGCGCTGGCACTGTGAGGACCCCAGTGGGAGGCCATGGCACCTCCAGGGACCTGCAGCCACCGGAGCACCTGAGAACAGTGCCCCAGGTAGGGTGGTGGAGGCTCCCCTTGCAAGTGACTCAGGGGCATCAGACGTCCACAGAGAGCCAGAGCAGAGGATCCCTGCAGAGGCTAGACCTCCAAGCACAGAAGCATCTCAGTCCTTCACAAGCGCTAGGCTGAGGTTCTCGTGCTGGGGTGGTGGAAACTCTGGGTTGGAAAATGTTAACTATATCAGCGTCGCATCATGTACATGCTCAGAAAGTCAGGCTGGCAGAAATTTGGGTCCTTTAAATAAATGCATGGGTCTATATATGCTTCTTTCTAAGAAAAAAAAAAAAGTGATCTACCATTAAAGGATTTTCTGAAGCTTCTGAGAAGGTTGAAGTCGATCAGTTTTTCTTGAACTGTATTTCTTAGAATAGGTCCACAGGATGCTGTCAGGTGTTACCTGAAAAATTCCTGTGACCAAATGGGCTGGGAAAACATTGGGTGAAATGAAGTTAAAACAATTTTCCTCCTACAAGCTGCATATGATTCTCTATGAGAAGGTGGAAATTGAACAGCTGGCCCTTCCAATCTGGGACTGAACTATTTTCTGCTTTCCCTGTGATCATTTCACTGATATGTTAGGAATGATTCAGGGCATCTAATGATTGTTTAAAAAGATGTCCAGTTTATCAATCGGTCACAAAGCCTGCTAAAGTTGGGAATGTCATTCTCTGGTTCCTAATCTGGTTGGACATTGTGTCTTTCTTGCCACAGAACACATTACCTAAAGATTCAGGAGACTTCGACAATCAAAAGCATGTTACCTTGCGGTTTCTGTGGACTAGGGATGTAGGGATGGCTTGGTGATTCTTGTTCCCTGTGTCTCACAAGGCTGGGGCCCTCGGAAGGCTTGATTGGAGTTGGAGACTCCACTTCCAAGATGATACTAGTGAGTCTTGCTGTCTCATATTCAAGCCCTTTGCAGTCCCTTCCTGTGATGAGTAGATCTGACCTGTGCAGTCTGTGGAACGTTGTGCAAGTGACAGACAGTGAATTCTAACACTAGGTCACAAGAGACACTTTGATTTCCTTTCTGCTTTCTCTTGGATCACTTGCTCTGGGGGAAGTCAGTCATATTGCAGGAAATTTCAGGCAGTCTAATAAAAAAGACCCACTCAGTGAAGAACTGAGGTCTCTAGCCAACAAGCAGTATCAACTTACTGGGCACATGAGTGAGCCGTCTTGGAATGTGACTAACATCTTGACTATGACTTCACAAGAGACCCTGAGCCAAAACTATCCTGCTAAGCTGCTTCTAATTCCTGACGCGCAAATTGTGTGAGATAATAAATGTTTCTTGTTATTTTAAGTCACTAAGCTCTGGGGCAACTTATTACACTGCTGTCAATAAGTAATGTACATCCTCAGTGCTAAGCCGGATTAGTAAACAGCTGGTGTAGCTCATGGGCTAAGGAACCTGATTATTTCCTGATTTTGTACATTTTGTTGCTGTAACAGCATACCTGAGGTGGGTTCATTTACAAAGAAATTAAGGTTATTTTATTAAATAAGTTTATTTTATTTTATTGTTTATTATAATCATGGAGGCTGGGAAGTCTAAGTTCAAGGGACCACTTCTGGTAAGGGTCTTCTTGCTTCCCAAGATGGTACAGGGTATCACATGGTGAGGAGGGTCTGGAGTAACAGCCACCCTAACTTTTATAACAGACCCACTTGTGTGATAACTAACCTACTCCCTTGATAAATTATTGCTCCATAAATGGACATATCCTTTTATGAGGGCAGAGCCCTGTGACCCAATCACCTCCCAAGCATCTCACCTCCAAACACTGTTAATATGTGACTTTGAGGATTAAGTTTTCAACACATGGATTCTCCTGGAGAAACCACAGAACTTCCCAAGCTCAGCGTTTTCTTGACCCATGTCACTCCACTAACTCCAGTTGGTGATGACACAAGTAGTTCTCCCCACCCCTTATCACTACAGCATCTTTGGAAGACTTGACTCATGAGGGTCACTGGTGTGGGGCATAGATAAGGAGAGCTCCTCAGAATCAGGGATTTAACAGCATACTACAGCGATGCAGCCATATCAATGTTTATAGCAGCTTGATTCACAATAGTTAAACTATGGAACCAACCTAGATGCCCTTCAACAGATGAATGGATAAAGAAAATGTATATGATGGAATATTATTCAGCCTTAAAGAACGAAATTATGGCATTTGCCAGTAAATGGATGGAGTTGGAGAATATCATGCTAAACCAAATAAATCAATCCCAAAAAACCAAAGGTCGAATGTTTTCTCTAATATGTGGATGCAAATTCACAAGAAGCTGGGGGTGGGGGAGGGGGATGGGGAAGAATAGTTACTTTATATTAGGTAGAGGGGAGTGAAGGAAGGGGAAGGGGTATGGAGGTAGGAAGGATAGTATAGTGAAACATTATTACCTCGTGTACATATATGACTGCATGCCTGATGTGATCCTGCAATATGTACAATCAGAAAAATGAGAAATTATACTCCATTTATGTATGATCTATCAAAATGCAAAAATGCATTCTACTGTCATGTGCAACTAATTAGAACAATTAAAAAACTAATTAAAAATAAAAGAATCAGAGATTTAATGAAACTTGTCACGTTCTCCTGAGCCACTGCCAGGGCTAGTTTCATAGTCTTTCCAGTCCAACATACTTGACCACAGAATCCTTCCTTTGTGCCATGGACACCATTGGTCCCCACCAGACCCCTTTTTTCCTTCTCCCTTCCTTCCAAGGGACAGCCAGAGCCTCAGTAAAGATGATCCCTCTTTTTCTTCTTGATGTCGGTGTTCCTTGGACTGCTGTTACCATTCCTTGCCACCAGGAAAAGAGCAAATCGAGTTCCAGTGTATCCGTTGCCCGCCTTCAACGCAGTCACCCACATCCATACCCACCCCAGCTCCCGTTATTTTGAGGCCAATTCCACTCGTCATGTCATTTCATACATAAATGTCAATATCTTTAAAAGATGAGATCCTTTTAGCAATGTAATCACAATTCCACCGTCGCACCTCAACCTCCCCACAAAATAATTCTTATTGAATATCCATGGATATCAGCTCTTACTTGGCTCCTGGTGAATCTAGGCACATCAATTCTCTTTGCGTCTTTTCAAGACCAGTGCCTTCTGGGAGAGGAAATGACACTTTAGGATTCAAGAGTATCCTGTGCCTGGATCAAAAGTGTGAGTACCATCTGAAACGGCAACTGAGTCCAAATCCCTACTGTGAAATGCCAATCTTGCCAGTTACTAACCATGACTGTGGGCAAGTAACTCAACTCTCTACATCCCAGGTTTTACGTTTATTTTAAAATCTTAGAGTACAGAGCATCCATGCATCTTGATCTTGGGAATAAGAAGCAGGGGAACACAGACTTCTCCCTCCGAGCCCCAGAAATTTCATTTTGCTCCCCAGAAAGCATATTTCTCTTTTCCTGGGACTCTTTCCCACCCATTCAGTGCCTAAATGAAGGGACGGATTTTCTGCAGCAATGTTGTATGTCTCAAGTCAGCCCAAGATTGCAAGGTAGGAGCTCAGTATTGGTGACAGCTGGGCACGGTGTCGCATGCCTGTAATCCCAGTGGCTTTGGAGGATGAGGAGTTCGAAGCGAGACTCAGCAATTTAGCAAGGCCCTAAGCAACTCAGCAAGACCCTGACTCTATATAAAATATAAAAAAAGGGCTGGGGATGTGGCTCAGTGGTTAAGTGCTCCTGGGTGCAACCCCTGTACACTGCCCTGCCCCCCACAAAAAAAGGTGATGAATATGCTTCATGAGTATTTCTCTTAGAGGATATACTTAAAGGCTGTTTCAATAAATAATTTACCAGGGCAATGAATGATGAAAATGACTGATTATATGGTGGAGTACCTAATGTTTGAAGTTTAAGGGACCTTAGTTGGCCCACAGCTATTTAATTAATGTGGATAATTCTTCCACATTACTTTTAAAATTTTTTATTTTTTGGGGTGCTGGGGATTGAACTCAGGTGCACTCGACTACTGAGCCACATCCCCAGCCCTATTTTGTATTTTATTTAGAGACAGGGTCTCATTGAATTGCTTAGTGCCTCACTTTTGCTGAGGCTGGTTTTGAACTCCTGATCCTCCTGCCTCAGCCTCTGGAGCCACTGGGATGCCAGTGTGCCAATGTGCCCAGTTCCACATTATATTTTTCTTTAAAAAAGGACAGAGTCTTTATGTCACAATGAATCCCATTATTATATATAATTATAATGCATCAATAAAAATAATTTTAAAACGGATACAGCCTAGCAGCTTGTTCCTCGGGGATGGCCTTCTTTCAACTCCTTGTGGAGGGCACTCTGAAGTCATCATCATGACATGTTTCTAGACTGCCTGGTACATGTCACATAGCTTTTCGAATTTCCATGTCCTTATCTTTAAAACTGGAATAGTAGCATTGCTAGGATTGGGGTAGGGATTTGAAAGTATCCGATAGTACTGGAGCCAGAAATGAAAGAATCAGTGGATTGGTTGGCTTACTTATGAAATCAACAGATATTTAGTGGGTGTTGGTTAAGTGCCAGGGATTGTGTTAGGTTTTGAGCTGTCCTGGTGAACAGTACAGCAATCTCTAGCCTTCCAGAGTTTAGAATCTGGAAGGGAAAATAGATGCCAAAAGAGAAATATCATATAAATGTAGAAACATCCATCAACTAAAGCTAATGGTCAGGCTGATGGACAAGCCTGAAGAGATGGGCAGAACTGTCGTCAAAGGATGAGTGTCCCTGCAGTGAGTCCCAAGGAATTATGAATGGACTTTTTCATCAAGATAAAATGGAAATACTTTAATATAGCATTCAAGAGCTTCCATTGAGGGCTGGGGTTGTGGCTCAGTGGTAGCGTCCTCACCTAGCATGCGTGAGGCCCTAGGCTCGATCCTCAGCACCACATAAAAATAAAATGAAGATATTGTGTCCACCTATCAATCTTCCATTGATTAGGATTGTCAGATAAGTTGCAGGATGCTCTGTGGAAGCTCAATTTCAGGGAAGCAACAAAAAAGTTTTTAGTATGTTACTAAATACTGCATGGGGCCTATTTATATGAAAACACTTACAGTTTACCCAGGTGTTTAGCTGGGTGTCCTGCATTTATCTTATTTCTCTAATGTACCAAGCTGCTCCCCCCGACCTTTCCTGTGCAGCCATTTTCCCCGCCTCCCAACCACTTGTCAATCTGTGAACATCCTAGCTAGCTATTGGTTCATCAGTCAGCTTGCAAGTATCCTTCTCCGATATTGGTCCCCTGTTAGCCCAGCGGAGTTCAATTGCTTTACTGTAGCTACCCCGCCATCTTTTCTCATCCTTCTGTCTCTCCTCCTCACTTTCTCTATCCTGCTGGCTTTCACACTCTCTCTAGCGCACGCTCTTTCTCATTCTCTTTCTTTTCCTCTCATTTTCTCTCTTACCCTGCAGGGAGACACTGTTTGCTTAATAAACTCCCTTATGTGATTGCCCGTGTCCAGCGTGGTTTCTGTGGGATCCCTTACAATTTCTGAATCTGCTCAGCCCATCCCTGAGCTGCCCCAGCCACTGTTTCCAGACCACGCGCTCCCGTTCCCTCCACTTCCCCTTCTACAAGAGCTGGTCCCGCTTCCATGGCTTTGCGCATGCTGTTCCCTCTGCCTGGTTTCCATTCTCCTACCATGTCCCCTTGAAAATTCTTCTCATCCTTTAAACTCCAATTCAAACAGTACCTCCTCTGGAATGGCTTCCCTAGCAGGGCACATTGTCCCCATTCCAGGGCACTCAGCAAGCCTGATTCTGTGGAAGGTCTGGTATCTAATACTTGAAGTCCGAACACCTGAAAAGGAAAGGGCACGAGGAATGCTCTCACCCTACCCACCCCCTGCCGCCCCCTTCTACCTGCCTCTGTGTCCCATCCACATCAGACTCGGATGGAGCACTTTTCTGTACTAGGCACTGTGTTAAGTGCTTTGAATGCAGCATCTCAGGAAACCCTAACCTTCTGAGCTAGATACAGATGAATCCCCACTTTGAGGCCATGTAGAGATGAGGTTGCTCACAACTGTTTCCTTATCTTTAAAATGAGACTTAGAACACTATTTTCTCTAAGAGGTGTTCTCCACAGCTAGAATGCAGGAACTCTAAGAAGGCAGGAACTTTGTTTTTCAAGCTGCTATATCCTCAGAATCGCGAATTGTGCCTAGCACTGAGTAAGTTCGCGGTGTATACTGAATGAATGAGTCAGTTCACAGATGAGGAAACTGTGATTTAGGGAGATGAGAAGTAACTTACTTAAGGGCAAGTACCTAGATGTCTAGAACTTTGACTAGCACAAGAATCAGAGGTGTGCTGGTAGGTGTTGAACAACTGGATTTCTGGAAAAGTAAAAATAGTGACAATCCCTGTTTGTCCCATGAGGCAAATACTCCCACCATGGCTGATTTCAGGCTGATGTCAACCAGTTTGCAGACAAATTTCCTGAAAATGTAACCATGAGTTTTTGCAAACGTGTATCCAAGCTGGTCTGTGTCTAAAAGTTACACTCTCATCGTTACTGCGCCTGCCTGCTAGAATGAAGCACAGTCTATATTGATATTAAGTAGGAGGGGAAACCATATCCAGATAAATTCAGTTCAAAGCAGATTGCACAGGTCATCTTGGAAAACCACGAGCCAGATCACAAACCTTCCCTGATTAAAACATTTCAACAGCTTCCAAATGCTGTTAGCATAAAATTTGTTCCCCTTACCAGGGCCCACAAAGCCCATTGTGAAAACTTTCCCCTTCCAGGCACCTCACTAGGCTTTGGGGATATAGTGGGCAACATGATTCACATAACACCTGCTCTCATTGGGCTTACAATTCAGTTAATGAGGCTGTCAATAAACAAGAAGTCAAGTAAAAAATCACAGACTGAGATCTTTAAGTAGTGGAGAGCTGCCAGTGAAGCCAAAATTGAGGGCAGGCAGTTAGTGTAAAATAGGGAATGTGGTCGAATAGAGGAATGAAGGCCATTTGAGTCTGGGAAGTTGGAGACAGCCCCTGGGAGACTGGAGTATCAGTGTTTCCAGAGCTCTTTCCATCAACAAGGTTACCTGCCTGTGCAACCCCTCCCAAAGAACTACAGGCAGGGAATTGCTAATTAAGCTCCCTGGGCCCCAGACTTTCTGAATCACTCCATTTGATCCCTCCCCCTGCCCATCTGCTTCTCACCTTTTTGCCATCGCACTGGCAACTCCTGGGCAGAACTCATCGCCCATCACCAGGAGTGAGGCTAATGAGGAAAGGTTACTTACTTGGAGGAGAGGATTTGGCACTGAGAAGTATAAATAATTTCTGTATAATTGGAGACAGTTGAGATGGGATAGGGACAGTCATTTAAATATGAATGTGAAGGGTAGATGACTTTTGCGGGGGAGGTTTCATTCCTCTTAGAGATGATTCTTATTTATGCCCCAGAAGATCAGATGCACTCTTTGAATCTCTTCCAACTATGATAAACTTTCTCCTCCAGAAAAACCTTTTTACATCACGTGGGAAGACACAAGATCATTTACTTCCCACTGGGCCTTGCGCAGCTGGGTAGAAGCTCAGAAAGGGAAATCTGGTCACCAAAAGTTTCTCAGCCAGCAATAGAAACTGACAGGTCCTTTTCTGTTCAAGGTCAAGCACCTTTTAATGGAATTATCTTGGGGACCGCAAGTGACGTCCACAAGTCCAAGCACATTCCAAAGGTAAAAGGCAAAACAGTAAAAATAAACGGTGAAATTGATTTTATAATGTATTTTATTTAATTCAATATATCTAAGATATCATTGCAACATGTAATCAGTTTAAGTCTTAGAAGTCCAGAGTGTATTTTACTTACACTTGTGGTACATCTCAGTTCGAGTGCTGTGAAGTTCTGAGTCTCAGCTTCCTTATCTTTGAAATAAAGATACAGTTGTCCAGGTCCCTGAAACGATTTTAGGAGCACACGTGAAACTTTGCACTCACCCTTGCACAGAGGGTCAGGCAGTAAGTCTTTCGATCCTTTCAGTCCTTTCTCTCGTTCCGTCTCGCTCCTCCTAGACTCCGCCCACTTTTAAAGACTCCAGGCGGAAGCAGTACTGACACAAGTACAGCGTGCTTTACGGTAGCGCTTCCTTTTACTGCAGTGTGGCCGGCTCGCTGGTCTTGAGCACTTTTACCCCATTGGCTCTGAGGCCCCGCTCTCGGTGCTTTACGGCAGTGTGGCTGGAGCAGCTGCTGATCGGCCCGCGGTTTGGTTGTGAGTGGAGGGAACCAAAGTACCCGGCATTGACTGGGCCAGGAACCATGGACGTGGGCGAACTTCTGAGCTACCAGGTTGGTGGGGCAGGGAGGGTCGGGGGACTATTCCTCACCCGGCAGGGGTGCAGGGCCAGAGTCCCTTCAGCTCACCTCCTCTCATTCCTGAGTCCCTCACTTGCATGCCACCCGGGGTTCCAACCGCTCATTTCACTTCACCCCCGGAAGACCTCCTGGGCCCTTTGGATTCCTTCCTTCTCTGTGCCTGAGCCCCTTCACCTTCTCTCACCCCACTCTGGGGCCCGGTTCCCTCAACTCCTCGGAAGCCCCACACTTTCCTATGTTCACAGCCATCCTCTCTCTGCTTCCCTCTCTGGCCCCTTGCTTTGAGCTTGAGGGTAGTGGTGGTGGGAGAGCTCTGGTCTTTCTTGGACTTCCCTGCCTGTTGCCCCCTCTCTGGGCCTGAGTTTGTGCATCTATAAAGTGGAGGTGGTAATTAATACCTAGTAGGGTTGAGGACTATCCCAGCTGGTGGATGCGAGAAGTGATTTTAAAGCTTGGAAAGCTGTGTGCCCTTGTTAGCTGCCTTTGTTGAGAGAGGTTTTGGAATTCTGGCATGGGATGGGTCCCTGAAAATCTTCTTGTCCCCCTTGCTTAAGGTACTTGGGAAGAGGTGGCCCAGAGGGTAAAAGGGACTCGGCTAAAACAACTCGGTCCTGTAAGAGTTGGGATCGAGTTCAGTTGGCCTGGCTGTAGCCCCACGTTCCCCGCTTTTGACTTTATCTAAAGAGGCTGCTTGTAAGAGGCAGTAGAGCTGTGCTCTCCAGTCTGGTGGTCATTAGTTACACGTGGCATTGGGACACGTGAACTGAGACCATTCTGACTTGAGTAATACTGTAATTGTAAAAGCACACTGGATTTTGAAGACCCACTATGGAAAAAAATGTTTTTGTATTTTGTGATCATGTTAATCACATCAGCTGCATTGGTCATTTGACTCCATGCTCATATTTTAGATAATGGGTGAAATAAAATACATTTAATGCCTATCTTAGTTGTTTCTGATGATTTTTTTAAAATGTGTCTACTAGAAAATTGAAAATTCAAAAAATTTTTTTTAGTCGTCAAAGGACTTTTATTTATATGCGGTGCTGAGAATTGAACCCCGTGCCTCACCCTTGCTAGGCAAGCACTCTTGCCACTGAGCCACAACCCCAACCCAGAAAATTAAATATTTTAATGTGTAAATGTCATGTATTGTTGGCCTCATAGTTCGGCCAGACAACTCTGCAATCAAGAGTAGATGGTTAAGAACCATGAGTCTGGAGCCCCAGGTTGCTTGCAATATTTTGCTACGAACTTGCTGCTGTAATTTTGAACAAAGGTCTGTGCCTTGGTTTCCTCATTGTAAATGGGAGCAGTGGTGGTACCTGCATCATAGAACTGTTGAGAAGCCATTGAGAATTGTAAAGTGGTTAGACCAATGCCTATGAAAGAGTAAACATTCAATAAACATTAGCAATGACTTTTGTGCCACTCCCTCTTGAATATATAAGAAACTAACCCTGGAGAATACAGCCATCCTGGGAGAGAACCTGTAAGCAGCATGGAGGTAAAAGGCCAAAATACTTTCTTTTTAAAAGTGTATCTGATGTTGAAACGATAAAGGAATTAGCGACTGTGTACTTGTTTGGGAATTGTGGAGAGGCTAGTCCGTGGACTCATCCATAGAATATTACTGCTAGAAGAGGTTCATTCATTTGTGCACAAATATTTATAGAACACATACTGTGTGCAAGGTGCTGTGTTCCCTGGGTATACAACATCAAATGAAGATAAGGCTAGATAAGGCTCTAGTTTTTGTCTGAAAGTCAAGTCTCATGAGGAAGTCACAGGTAATAAATAAGCAAACATGAAATGCAGATTGCAATAAGTGCTATGAAGGAAATATCCAAGAGTCTGCCAGAAAACTGTGCGATTTGATATGGTGGTTACTAGGCTCGTGTGACTATTGAACACTTGAAGTGTGGCTAGTCTGAATTGAACTCTTGTGTATGCACAAAGTACACAGTGGATTTCACATATTTAGTATGAAAAGATGAAAATCAAATCTTACTTTTTATATTGATTACATGTTGAAATGATAATACTTAGGATATATTGAGTTAAAGAAAATATTAAAATTGTTACCTTTTAAAAAACCTTTTTAATGTAACTACTGGAAAATTTAAAATTATACGGTTTGTGGCTTTTGTTATATTTCTGTTGGACAGCTCTGTTGTAGAAGACAGCCTCTGAGAGAAGGGGACAGGACCTGTTTAGATAATGTGGTCAGGGAAGGAGTCTGAGGAATGGATATCACCAGACCGAAGGTTGAGAAGGAGCCAGTCAGGTGAAGAGGCAGAGGGAGCAGCGAGTACAGGCAGTGGCTCTAGGTAGAAGCTGGTGCGGCTGTTAGAGGAGTAGAAAGAGGAGCCATGTTCTGGAGCATGGTGAGTGAGCAGGGGAGGGTAGGTGATGGAGTTGGAGACGTAGGTGGGTGACAGCCTGTGGTCGGGCTTCCGTATGGCCCATGACACATTTGAGGTTTATCTGAGAGGTGATATAGATTTCTTTATCAACTCACTTGTTTACAGATAAAAAGTGAACCCCACTATGATAAAGGGACTTAGCTGTAGGCCAAGATAGTATCTGATTAGAAACCGGAACCTTGGTCTTATTTCCAGACCTGTTCGTTCCCTACATGCACTCTTCATGCAGTTCCCTCCAGCATGGTCTGTGTCCACTTCTATTTTTAAAGGATGGTACAGTCTGGAATCTAGTCCACCATCAATCATGTGGACTCATCCCCTTGTGGAAATTCATGAGGAATGACTTGTGATGAATTTATGGATGTGAGAACTCTGGAAACAGTAGCTTTCTATAAACAGGAAAGGCAAATGACGTACCTGTATCATCTCTAAATTCTCACAACCACCCTATGAGGAAGGAACTGCTTTTAATCCCTGTTGTTCAAAGGAAGTGCTTATTGGAAGGTATCTAGCCAGATGTGCCAGGCCAGAGTACTTAGTCTTATTCTGTTGCTGGAGCTCCTGACCACTGTACCTGTCCCCTGTGTGCCAGATGCTGAGTCAAGTGTTCGGGTAAGTTATCACATTGGATTTTCAACCTGCCCTGTGAAGTAGGTGGCGGTGGGCCTGCTTTGTAGACTAGAGGGCAAGCTCCCTGCCCAAAGTCAGCCAAAAAGAAGCAGAGTCAGAACTGAAGCCACCTGACCACCCAAGTGAATTTTCCCTTTTTTTCAAATTTGAGCATACTTTTAAATTTGATGTATATAGTAGCCATATAGAAGAATGCATAAATCTTAAGTGCTGTTTATTGTAGTTATCATCTACGAGTAAACTTAGTCTGGCCACTGAAGTTTACTTCTTGGGAACATAAGGGACCAATGCTGTTTGATTTGAACACACCAACCCCCAGAGTTTGACTTAGTATGTCTCCTTGTGGGACCTTAGATTTTGAATTTCTAACTAGATCCCATCTAATGCTAAAGCTGCTGGTCCAGGTACTATCCTTTGAGATCCCCTGATGTAGAATAAAATACATTCCTTTTAAGTTTTTCTCCAGCTGAGACATCCTTCTCTTCTCATGGGCATTGGTTTGCAGATTTTTTCAGCTTAAATTATACCTTTCCCCTGCCATTCAAGATATTGTGAGCAAATCTCTTAATCTTTCTGGGCCTCAGTTTCCTCATATGCCTAATGAAGGGATTAAGTAAGATGCTCTCTGAGGTTCCTTCTAGCTTTAAAGTTCTGTGGTACTAATTATTTAGACTAAGGGTGCTAGAGAATTCAGGGGATAAAAAACTTAATGAAGTAGAGGGAATTGGGGCTGAAAATCTGGGAGATTTGGGTTTTAATCCTACCTTTATCATTACTTATGTGGGTGACTCAGGACAAGTCACTTCCCTTCTCTGTACATCATTTTTCTTATCACTTGTAAAATGAGGAGTTTGGGCTGTAAGACTTTCTGGATCTTTCCCTTTCTGAAACTCAGGAACTAAGGTGAGCAAGAAAAAAATATCATAAAATGTCAAGAAATATTTATTAAAGCTATTTAACTTTTTGTGTGTGTGCTTACTAAATTTCATTTTTGGGGCAACTTGGTGCGAAGAGTCCAATTTTCTGCTGAGATTGGTTCTTCTAGTAATAGAGTTAGGCACGAGGTGTGCCTTATATCCTTGACATATGTTAACTATTCATTTGAGAAGACAGGAGAATTACAATGTGGACAGGAGGTGCTGGAAAAAGTCTTAAAGAGGAAACCGTTATGTTCCCAATATGGAAATGTACTTTTTTGATGCCTTCGGGCTCAGACATCTCATCAAGAAGTGTGCCCAGCAGTTGCTTGGCAGAGAAGTTTTCTGCTGCTTAGGCGCAGATCTGAACTCCAGGGCACTCTCATTAATACTAATTCCACAGATGTCTGGAAAAAGTTCTTACCTTCGAAGTTTTGCAATAAAGAATTCACATTTAGTGTAGCTTGGCTCAGTGGGAATGACTTGCTTTGTGACATGAGAGTTTTTCTCTTTGAGGCAGATTGGGGTCAGGGACCCCAGTTTTGGCGATATTGCAGACACCCACTCCTCTTGCCCCCTCTCAGTAATATAGCATCTTCTTGGATTGAATGGGCTTATAGGAATTTCTAATCTTGTTTCTCTCCCACTCTTCTTTCTTTCTTTTGAAATAAAAAAATTTAATGATAATAAACTGACAGGAATAGTATTAATGTATTTGAGAAGAGGAAAACTGCCACCCTAATCCAATCAACATTTTAATATTTCTGCAGCCTTTAAGTATTTTGCATGACTGTTACCATTGCATGCATATTGTTTGTGTTCTGTTTTTAATTTAACAGTGCCAGAAATATCTTCAGTGTTTCTACATAGCCTTCATGTTATTTTTAACATTTGCATATTTTTTGTTTGAGTGATAGACCATTTTTACCTCAATTTATTTCTCTATAATTGGATATTTAGGTGGTTTCCAGGTTTTTGTTCTTGGAGATAATATCGTGGTGAACTTCTTTGTTCGTGTGGTATTTTCCCCTCCCATCTGTTGTTAGTAATTACCCTGTGTGAAGTATTGCATGTACGGAAATTATTAACACATGATCCTGGGCCTTAAAGAATTCATAATTTGAGGAGTGAAACATTTAAACAGCTCAGTGTGTGAATGGCAGTATTGTGGGAGCATAGTGGGAGGAAAGAGTGGCCGTGCCTTGGCGGGGCATGTGTCTAGGAGCATGGATTTGGTTTGGTCATTGAAGGAAAGGGAGGTGGTGTTGGACTCCCAGCCTTGAGGAGTGACTAGGAGTTCTGTGCTGACAAAGGAGGCTAGGGAGAGTCGTTGACTCTGGGGTAAGAGTAAGAGCTTGGTGGCGGAGAGGGGATATTGGGGGGCGGGGGCAGGAGATGATGGGGTTGGCTAAGCTACTGATGTTAAACAATGCCGAGTGCTCTTATGGAATCAATCCTTTATCAGTTCACAGTGTTACCAGCAGTGTGTGTTCCAATTTTACTGCAATCTTGATAGTACCGGTTGTCATAATTTATTTTTTTCCCATTAATCTAGTAGGTATATAAAATCTTAGTTCAAGGTCACTTTAACATGCATTTTTTTTCTTGTGTGCATTTATCATTTGTATTTCTTGTTATCTGCCTTTTTCTTCTAAGGTGGTAGCTATAGTTTGTAAATGAGTTTTCCTGGTGGGTTTTTGTGTTGCTGTGTGTGTAAGCCACACTATTGTAAGCCTGAATGCTTCTGCTCCGATGTATCTTTCATTCTCTGGTGGCCTCATCTTATAACTCTAAGAATATTATTCTAATCCTGATGTCATTTTACAGCATCATGAAACAGGCTCCATTTTGCATGACAGTTTAGTGCTTTTTGAAGTTCTTTTGTTAGTAGTGTGGTGATAAATAACAGATAAAGAGCTATTCTCATTGATAACTCTCATTTCAGGGCGTTTTGATTTTGTCTGAGTGATTTTTTTCTCTTAAGTTCATTTCTTCCCTTTACAACCTTCTCATGCTCTGTCTTTCCTCTGGCACATCTTTTCTGACATTCACAAAACACATGCCTGTGTGCCTCCCTAAGCTTAGAGGAGGGGGCCAGCCCCCGGCAGCAGCTTCCTCTAGTTGCTGTCCACCAAGTGACTGCTTGACGGTGGAGGGAGCCAGCCATGCATGCCTTCAGACGGGCCGGGCTGCTTCCCCTTTCCTGAAGGCTTTTCTGTGCTGCCAATTTGCTTGCTGGCATGGATGCCCTTGTTTTCATGCACACTTCAGGAGAGTTTGATTCAAACCTGTTACTTCAGGTTCTCAATCGATTCCCCTTGTTTCTTATCCTTTCTACTCTTGCCACAAATAGATTGTTTTTTAAAGCTTTTTTTTTTTTTAAAGTCATTTTTCTTTTTCTTTTTTTATACAATTAAAAAATTTTTTTCCATACATGGGTAATAATGTCTGTTTCATTACATTGTACTTCCCATCCCCACTGCCCCACCTCTCCCCTCGCTTCCCTCTGCGTAATCCAGAGTTCCTTCATTCTTCCCCACCCACCCCTCTCAGCGTCTGCTTATCAGAGAAGTCATTTGTCCTTTGGTTTTTTGGGATTGGCTTATTTCACATAGCATGATATTCTCTAATTCCATTGATTTACCTGCAAATGCCATAATTTCATTCTTCTTTAAGGCTGAATAATATTCCATTGTGTATATATAATATATACCACATTTTCTTTTTCCACTCATCTGTTGAAGGGCATCTAGGTTGGTTCCATAGTTTAGCGATTGTGAATTGAGCTGCTATAAAGATTGATGTGGCTGTGTCACTTATAGTAGCTTTTTGATTTGAATCAATCTTAAATTTAGAGAAAGTTTGTAAACTTGGTAGAGTCTCCATATATTCCTCCTCCAGCTTCCCCTAACCCTAACATTTTATATAACCATAGGATAATGATCAAAAAGGAAATGAACATCCACATAACCCTGGAGACTAAACCGCAGGCTTAATTCAGGTGTCACTGACTTTCCCACTAAGGGTCCATCTTCTATTCCAGGACCCTCCCTAGGACGCTGCATGAAGTGAATTGCCATAGTCCTTCTTGGTCTTCCCTTTGTCTTCCATTTTTGAAGCATGTTTCTCAGTTATTTTATAGAAGGTGCAAAGGTTGCCGATGCCCTCTTTTGCCAAAGATTTTTGTGGGTTTTACCTTTCTTAACTCTACTAGATTTTGACTCTGTAGCCCTAATCTTCATCTTTTGGAAGACCTCATCTGTTCTTTTCCTTTTGGCTCCTTTATGTGGATACCTTCCAGCCCCTTGACCCTGATTTACATTTCATTCACCTCCTGAACAGTCTGGCCAGATATTCTGGTGTCACTTAATTCTTGCTCCCCGCCTCCCACCATAACCTGCTTTGCGTTTTAGTCCTGGTGTTGCTGTTTGGCAGACTTGGAAGAAACCTTGGAGCTCTTTCTCAAAGACGGAAAGGCTCAAAGATGAAAGACAAGTTTCTTTTCCTCATGAATCTTCTGAGCTCATGCCCAGAGGGCCAGTTTCCTACTCAGTAATCAAGGTATTAGGACACAAAAGTGACCACCTCTCATTCTGGATAGGAAAAGAATCATGTCAGTGTTCTTGTTGTCTAACTGGTCCTCCAAGATTTGCAGTCCAGGTGCGGAGCCGAGTGATAGTACTGTTATGCAGGCGATGCAAGGTGGTGGGCGGGCAGTTGGAAGAAGCTTCACAGGGAAGAAGTCTGTCCCTTTTCTTTCCATTCCTTCCGCCACTGCCGCCTTTGACACTTCAAGGCTTCGTGAAATAGGTAGCCTCTGGGCGGTCTTGCTTTTTGGCCTGTGGCCCTCCTATGGGTGCGAGGGTGTGGGTCTGTTTCCTCTGTAGGTTAACAGAGAACACCTTCTCCAGTTGGACTCCAGGCCTACCTACTTCCGCCTACTTGGAGACAGGTCTTATTGAGCAGCCTCCCTAACTTTGGAGGTAAACTTGAGGAAGACAGCATACCTTTCTGGGCTCTCTCATTAGGTGTCTTTGTTTAAATGGAATGATTGAATTTATAAGGTTTACTCCAATAGAGAAGTTTTCCTGTATAAAAATGACTACATTGGAGCCTGTGGGTAGTTCAGAATAGCCGTCAGCACTGCTGGAGAAGAGTTCAAAGCATGTGCCATTCTGAGCGTGCCGGGTAGGGGCCTTTGAATGGTCAGCGTAATAGATGAACACAAATTCTGGGTCAGACAGCCTGTGTTTGAATCCCAGCCCTGCTGCTTGCTAGCTGTGTGACCTTGGGTCAGTTAATTAACCTCTTAAGGCCTGGTTTTCATCTTTGAAATTGGAGACTGTATGAAAGTGTCCATCTCTAGTCCACTGTCTTTTAAAAAAAATCTCTACCATCATTTTTTAAAAATAGAGGATTAAATGAGACAGTGTGAGTAGCCATAGTGCCTGACACATAGTAAGTGCCTGGTGAATGTTAGTTATTTTTATTATTAAAATCATTTTAAGCAAACGTGCTACAGGAAAAAAGAAAAAAAAGGTTTATCTTGAAGCCTCAGTATTCTCAAGGTCTTTGGTCCCTTGGAGATTAAGGTTTAGAATGCAATAAAATGAAATGAGAACAGTTTTTCACCCACACATGCCACAGTATAGAAATGTTCTCAATAGGTTAAAGCACAGCCCTGTTCTCCCACAGTTAGCAGTCATTGATATCAAGAATTATGTCATCAACAAAGTCATTCTTTTCCCCAGGTCTCTTTCATATTACTAAGAAATCTCAGTTTTCCTCACATCGAGTGCCAGGAATCTCACTTACAAATTACTCCTTTCTTCATTTTTTTTCTTCCTCCTAATATCCTAAGGGCAGTGGTTGGTTTTGATCTGAATCTAGTCTGCTGTAAAGAAATTGGAATTAGGAGGTGTGGCAGGAATTCTGATACTTCTTTTACCTTCTCCAAGGTCAGCCATTTGGTTCTTCAGTATTTCTACTCAATTGTTCAATTGTCCTTTTCCATAGAGTTTTAGGAGAGACTGATCTGAAAGTGTGCTCCATTGTGGGTTGGTAAATAGGAACAGGGGTATTTTCATCTTGGAGTTCAGTGAAAGATCTAGAGAAACTCCCACAGTGCATTTCTGTCTCTTCCTTCCTGTGAGATTATCAGTTGCCGTGAGCTCCCTTGGCTCTTTGGACTTCTCTTCACCCAGCTACTCAGTAATGTCCAGAGTCACTGACTGAACTGAGAAGGACTTAAAACCAAGGAGAGTGTCTTGATGCTTGTCTCTGGATATATTTGGCTTTATTCTAAAAGCAGGTATGATTGATTATTGAACAGTTTGTTTGGCATTATTCATGTCCTCATGCTGTTAATGCATAAAATTGAGGGTTGATTACTTTTTTACTTGAGCTCCTTCTCAGTCGAGAGCATCTGAGTTTAAAATTTCTTTTTGGATTTTGGATGGATTTAAACATTAGCATACATCAGTTCCGCTGGTGTATACCGTTGGAACTCTATTTTCTTTGCCACTTTTGGTTTCTTCACCTTATCCTTTACTAGCCTCTCTGAACACTAATGCTTCCATTGGAATAGCTGTTGGCTTCTCAAATTAATGATGGGGGAAACTTTTTGAGCATTTTGGGGTTACATAATTACAGAGTGAGCTGAAACATGGAGTGGGGGCCCTGGCAAGGGTAACTTTGTTGGGCTGGGAAGGTGGAAATGCAAAAATCAACAGTGGGCGCTGAAAGTTGGCAATAAAGGACAAGAAAGAGATATTACCATTGATTAGTTGGGGGTTGTCACAGAAAGAAACCCATAATCAGGTTTCTTTTGAAAAGGTGTTGAATTGTGCTAACCCCTCATTTATCTGTTGTCTTGGAAAATGTGGTGGTCTTCATAAACAGATTTTCCAGATAGCCAGGCCCTGTAAGTGAGGGGAGAGTGCTGGAATAAGGAACCAGAGGTGGTCTGTTCTAACCTCCTCTTCTTACAGAGGGGAAGCCAGAGCCCAGAGAGGGAACATCACTTGCCTCAGCATCCCAGCTACCTGGGGACGGTGGGATTCAGAGCAGTGCTTTGCCCACAGTCTTGCCTCCTGTATGTTTTCAGCATTTTTTGTCATACCACTCTTTCTAAAACATAGGCGTCCTTGCCTTTTTCAGTAGGCCACACTGTGGTCCCAGAATCATCATCATGAATGCACGTTGTGCTCAGATTTTCTGCTGACCTTTTGAATTGTGGAAAGCTGTTACTCCAGTGTGGTGGAGTATTAGGAATTTTGAGGTCTCACACCTACTTTTATTCTCCTTGGTGTCAGCTGTCACTGCTAGTGTTATTGTTTCTTTGATAGGATCGTATCTAACCTTCCAGGCCTTTCTTGGCTTTCTTTAATGATGTCATGACGAGTTGAGGTCATTGGGTGAATGTGGCATTGATATTCTTGGAGAGCTCCTCTGCTGGACCCTGCAGTCTGTAAGGTACTAAAAGTCCCAGCATGATTTGTCTGTATTTTCTGCAGAGCATTTTCTTTAGCATCTCATTGCCCACTGCTGTCATCTTGGGGACTGGAGAACATCTGAACAATTACTGTGCCCACTGATCAAGAGAAGCCAGCATTCCAAGTGGGGCCTACCCCGTCCTTCTGTGGAGTGCCCCTTTCTTTCATGGCTTGTTATCTTCCTGGAGGGAGCATGTTCCTGTCCAATGCCTTGACTTTGTCTTTTAGCCTAGTTCACAACCCACTTCCCATGAGGTCTAGATTATAGCAACCATCTGAGACCCTGTGTCCTTGTCCTTGACCTCATTATGCTTTTCCCAGTTCCTCTCTTGGCACTCTTGCTCTCATATCTTACCTTTCCTGCCCCATTCCTCCCCACACCAGTGTCTTTTAGACTTGGTATGTACATGTGCTCACTGGCTCCCATGTGACTGACACACCACGATTAGGGACTCAGGGTGCCTGGGCCTGGAGCTGTCTCCTGTGATATATCCTGCCTTTGTTGGACCTTCCATGACCCAAGTTTTGGCCCCAGCCCATTTGTGATTATTATATCCTGCCCATGTGACCCTTCTGTGAAAGGACAATTTGGGCAAAACCTAGCCCAGAGGCCCCAGATTTTTCACTTCTGCAACTTGGACAGTCTGCTGTGGTTTTGTCTTAGTTTTGTCTCTTTGCCATAGGGTTTTGCCTAGTCATTTACCAGGGGTTGGCAAAGAAAGAGCATGTTGTTTACTGTTGTTTGAAGGGCCCCGTGGCATATGCTCACAGTCAGGCTGTGAGCCAATCCAGATTTTGGGGGTTAGTAAATTTCATTTGGATTAGTGATCCATATTGAACCTTTCATTCTTTAATCATTCCACATGTATTTATTAAATGCCTTCTAAATGTAAGGAATTATACTAGACACTGGGAATAGAGTCATGCTGAAGACAGGTCTAGTCCCTGTCTTTATGGAACTTTTATCCAAAATAGGTAATAAATAAGAAAAACAAATGGAAATAAGAGCCCCTAAACAAGCCAGCACATATTAGATAAAAAAGATAATTTCAAACGCAATATGAAGGAAAAACATGGAACGATGTAACAGTAATGGAGAACCATGGTTATGTACTTCAGATGGTTCTAGAAGGCCTCTCTGAGGAGGTGATGTGTGAACCGAGGTCTAGATGATGAGAAAGTCCCAACTGTACGAAGAGCTGTGTGAACAGCAGTACAGGCCAAGGGACAGAGCCACCAGAGTACAGGTCCTCAGGTGGGAACAGACTTGTCACACTCAGGTCAGAATGGTTACAACTTGGTGAGTGAAGACGGGGCCACTGAGCTGGGGACAGAGAGAGGAGCCATGGAAGGGGGAGAACCCTGACGTTTTTGGACTTTCTTTGCAGTATTGTGGGAAGCTCTAGGGATTTTATGCTGTGGAGTAACACCACTTGGTTTATGTTTCAAAGATCACCGTGTCTGTGGCATGGAGACCAGAAGGCAGGGGAGCCTGACCAGCTTCCTGTAAAGGGGTGTGGTGCTCCCCTTTGCAGAAGGCTTCAGGAACCTGTGTCGCCCTGGGGTAATTGCTTTCCCGCCTGGGTTGTTTTCCGAATCTCCCGGTTCTAAACATTTAATCTGTTCTGACTTGATCAAGAAGCAGCTCTCTCCTAGTGCCAGGCTTGGCGCAGGAAATATGGGCATGGTGCCCTTTGTTGAGTACACCGGCCTGGAGAGAATGAAGGCAGAGCCCCTGGTGGACCCCAGGACAATGCAGCTGACCCCCAGCACCTGGTGACTCATAGGAAGCTTTGGAATCCTGTAAACTTTGTGTGCTTCTGCAAAACAGTTGCAGATGGTCTGGACTGATGATTAAATATCATTGTGTTTTGCCCAGATCTGCTGTGGCTATCCTCTCAGTGTCTGGTTTTACATTACAGTGGGTAATTAAGGGGGCACAGCCAGTTCTAGTTATTTCCAACACATCTTTCTCGGTTGGCTTAGGGGGACATTTCCATTTCTGCCAGTTGTATAAGTGACTGCAGTGAACAGTGTCCAGGAATGGCTACTTTTTGTTTTCAAAAATTTAAAAAGCGAACTTAAAAAGAACAGTCCCTAATGAAAGGACATAATTGCCTGCCTTTGCCGCTTCCACCAGTTTTCCAGTGGGAGTTCTGCCATCAGACTTGTCAGAGTTGGTTGGCAGGGACTTTTCCTCCTGAGTTAGCACATGGAGATCTGAAAGGGCGGTGATAACGCAAATTAGCAGGGATACAAGCATATCTGCACAGGAACAGATTTCCTTCTGACCAGAGGTGCCATTGGTGGGCACCACCCTAATTCTCCACGCATCTCCTAGCGCTGATGACAGCCTGTTCAGTAAATGAAAGGAATTGCTTAAGCACCACCTGAGTTGGGCGTTTTTCTAAGACTTCAGAGTTTCAAAGGGCCTCAGGCTGCTTAGCCTGCCAGTGTGAAGTTACTGAATATCATCTCCCCAGCTTCTCTGGGGATCCTTACACCTCACTCAGCATAATGAACTAGGGGAGGCAGAAATCCTGATTCTTTTACTTCTTATTTTTGCCAGACTTCTTCCACCCTCACAGACCTTGCAAGGACACAGAAGGCTCATTGGGGGAAAGAGAGATGACATCTGCCTCTGGCTGACATGACTTGTGCCAGTGGTCGCGTGGGGATTCCATAATGAAGATTGCAAATCGCTTTCCATCCTCTTGGAGCCTGTCCCGTAATTAGAAGATTAAACATTTTGTTTAAATTAGTAAGTTTCCCCCTCCTTCCTCTGAGTGCTGAAAAGCACCCTTAGAGCAGGATGGAGACTGGTAGCTGTCTGATGTTGGACTCCACGTTTTAGTTGTGATTATCAGCAGGAGGTTGAGGAAGCCTGATTTTAATTAAAAAAGCAATTTTTATCCCTGCTTCACCTTGTGTGAGGCAGAGGCACTTCGGACCACATGAACTTTGTGATGACTGAGTGTAGTGAGTATGGATTTTCTCAGGAGCATGACACGATTCTAACAGGATAATATCCTGGGGTAGGTGTGTCAAGTTTGCCTTCCAGTAGACTTTGTGTTTAGGGGAGAAGGGGTTACTTGTAGGGGTGGTGTATTCCTGAATTGAAGTGGATAACCAGCAGCTCATAGGAGCACAGAAGCCACCCAGCCATAAGAACAAAACAAAGACCTGGGGCTTCAGGTATCAAAGCCTGCTCAGAGCTGTGCTCTGCGCTGTTTGATTTATGTATGTTATCCTATCTCATTCTTAAAAACTTGCCTGAGTTGAGTGAAACTTACCTTAAAAACATTGGATAAGCAAAAGCATTCCGTCTGAGACACCCTGGGGAGTCAGCATTTTTATTCCCATTTCGCAGGTGAGCAAAGGAAGCTATAGAGGTTTAATAATTTGTCCAAAGACACCCAGGAAGTAGATGGTGCCATCTGCTTCCTAGAAGAAAGCTCTGATGGACAAAGGCAATTAAAAAGAAGAGGAGGGAGCTTGAAGTGGAATGTGGTGGAATGTTGCCATCATTTGACCTTGAACTTGCTTCTGGTACACCACGTGTGTCATTCTTTACTGGACTTGATTGGTTGTGTGCCTTCTCATTGGAGTGTGAGTTCCTCAAGAGTAGACCAGACCACTGCCTGCCAGAGTGAAAGCTCAATAAGATTAAAGAAAGGTAGAAGTGGTGAGTGAGTGAAGCAGTGTCTCCATGATTTGGTGACTGAATTTGGGTCCCTTCTAGGTATCTTTCTCTATTGCAGTGTCGCGTCTGCCCAGTTGCCCTCTGTTCTGTGCTTCTTTCTTGATGGAGAGTAGATTAAGTTGTGTTTGGGAATGATCATGGCCCTAGTTATAGGAGACTTGCCTGGGTTGGGTGAAAGTTACCTTGAAGACATTGGATGATCTTCATAAAAGCCCAATTCTATTCCTGTAGTAACCTGAGAGTTGATTGGCATTTCTTTTAAAGACTGGATTTCTCTCTGACCCTAAAGCAAAAGATCGATTGCTTCATTTATTTGCCAGAGATTTACTGTAAGTCTACTGTGGGCCGTAATTGCTGTTTTCTCTTCACCCAGCCATGCAGGCAAAAAATAAGAGATCATACAGAACAAGATTAGTTTTTATTTTGTGTTGGTTGGGTCTGGCATATCCATTTCCATTTGATATATATATTTTTCTCTCTCTCTTTTTTTTTTAACATTTGTTGAGTACTTTTTCAGGTTAGGCACTTCCACATATTATCCCTCAACACTAGAAAGGCCTTTTCCAAGGATGAAACTAAGGGTGAAACTGGTCATTTGTTCAAGGTCAACACTACTAACAACAAACCCAGGTGACTTGGTAGGTGACTTGATCACCAAAGTCTGTTCTCTTCTCACTGCATATTTCCCTATTAATGGAACTAATTTTAGTATCAATTTCTGACGTGTTTTGTATAGGCTGAGAACATATGTGGCCTTCTAACACAAAGTACTGGATCTGCTGACAGTTCACTCAGGTGTAAGGAATCAGGAAACACGTCTGTAGTAAGCACCAGACAGGCCGATTGCCCAGTTACGTGTTGTCCGACTTAGGCTGCCTGACCCTGGTTGAATCCCATCTCTACCCTTTCCCAGCTCTTTGCCTTTGTTGATTTGCTAAGTAAGCCTCTTGCACCTTGGCTTCCTTGCTTTAGAAATGGGGACTGGTATTACCTACCTAGAAGGGTTGTGCAAGGATTAAAAAGAAAATGAAGTGTTAAATTTCTGTGACAGAATAGGCCCACAGTTAGTCGTAACTATGTATAGTTTGGTTAGTCACTTGGTGAGGAAACTTCAGGAGGAATTCTTTATGGGTTCTTTAAATCCCACAATTCTGTGACATTAATGCCTCCTGTTCTTGTTGAAATTTATATCCGACTTTGCCTTTTTAAGGTCCAGCCTGGCTCACAGATGCATCTTTGTTTGAAAGAGGTGACCTGATTCCCCTATGTACAGTGTTTCAGGCAGCGTATCTCGTGCTTTTTTGGTATGTTTACTGGAATTCTCAAGTTTCTAAGTAATTTCGGTCTGAGACAAGTGAGTAGAATGGATGTCAGACTGCCTTAACACAGGTGTTATAAACAAGATTAAGCGGTTGTTGAAAAGATATCAGTGGAGCTCTGGGGCTGGCTTTCTGAAGGCATTCTAAATTGACAGCTAATGGGTAGTTTGCCTTGATGGCTCTCTCTGAGGTGGTTGTGACTGACTGGAGATTCATCCACAGAGGAAACTTGCTTATGAAAATTCATGTTCCTTTTTCATGAAGTGAAGCTATAGGAGCATGTAAAACTTTCTGCATCATGCCTAAAATATTTGCTTTGTACTATTTAGCTACTTTTTTTCTAAAGGCAGCTAGTTTTAAGTTTGGTACTCTAAGCCTGCTAAACTTCGGAGAAAACTTGAGAGGAGGGGACGGTTCAAAACAATTCTTTATTCCATTATGTATTTCTTTTTGTGTATAAGACGCTTGTTTACCTATTTATCTTATACCTTGTAGAGTTTCTTCCTGCCCAGCAAGGAATGCATTTTGCCTATCTGGTCCACTAGATGCTCCTGCCAGGAAATTGAGTAATTTAAAATGTGCTTGAAGTGAGCAAGTTATTAGTTTAAAATCACTTTGAAATTGGTTTTATAGCCTCCTTGGGAGAGAGTTGTGGAGGGATGGGGTTAGGGCATGTATAGGGAATCCATAGGTGGTTAAGGCTACCAGAGAATTTCTTTTGATCATCTTCCACATGGCCAGCGGACAGGGTTCTCTGCTGTTTTCTAGGTGGAAGAAATATTTCTGACACTGAATTGTGTCATCTGAGAATAACTCATTCACCATCCTTGTCTTTACTGTCTTTATTTGCTAACTTTAGTGGTTTGTAAAGCTTCTAGAAATGGTAAAACCTTTGAGTTGAGGAAAATAAAGTGCATCTGAGACAAAAGCAGGCATGAAACCATCTCTTTTCATTGTCTGTGATGGACTCATCAACAGGCATGTATTGAGGCCATAACACCAGGCACTTCATTCGAGCTGAGAGAGGTAGGTAAATCAGCACTCAGGTACTGGAGAGTCTATTATACAGTCACGTTATGTTTTCAGACTCTACAGTATCACCCATAATGTCGAAAAATATTCTTTTTTAACAAGATACTCAGGATAAAGTTCTGTCTGAGTTCTATCTTCCTTGAAATAAATGTGGCATTTATTGTGTTAACAGAGTTATGTGGGTAAGTTCCAAGGTTTAAAAGAAGTAATGGTAATAGCAAAGGTACTAGGCTCTGGAGACAAAAGTGGGTCAAAACCCTTAAACGATGAATGAGGAATTATTTATAAATGAATAAAATGGTTGGTTTCTCACTCATGACCTGGTTTGCACTCACCCAGACCTGGATCATTCATTCTGCCTGCCTGTTTTCTCATACACCTTTGCTTTTTTCTCTTTTCTTCCTGCCTTCCTGGTAGTCTATACTCTTTTGCCCCAACAACTCCTGCTTGAAAGAAAAGTGCAATTTTGAGTCTTGGCAGTGACCTCAGAGGTACCTTATAGAAAAAGTAATTAAAGATCACCTTGCCCCCCTTCAGTCTTAATGAAATCATTAGCTAGAGGCAGTATTCCACTGGCTGGAGGCTTCTCTGTCAGCATAATTGCATGTAACAGGTGTGCCACGTAACTTGTAGAACCACTTTGTGAGTCTGCTGGTTGCTAAATGTATATTCCGTGCCCCCTCTCAGATTCTTATAAAGCATGGGGTCTGTGTTACCCTGAAAAGGAAGGTGAATTTATTGTATCTGAGTCTTGGTTTAAAACTATAAATAATTTAAAACAGCATTCCCATATTTATTATTTAATGTTTAAAAGTTCCAAGTGGAATGATGTTCATGGTAGGTAAATGAGGGCTCAGTGTTGGGGTTCCCTCAAATGATCTAGGGGCAGGGTTCTTACTGAATCCCCATATGGATGGATGACACTGAGTTCTCCTGGCTATCAAAATGCCAGCAAGCAAGGAGCAACTGCAGAAAGAGCTCACCTGTTTGGACAGAAAAGCAGCAGAAGGGTTTTAATGTTGACTGAAACAGGCAGAGATGGTACAAAGTGTATCTTAAGAGTTTTCAAGGTGGTGACAAGGAGAGGGGTCTGGAGCCTGTGTGCATTGCTTCTGCAGAGGTCATTGATTTCAGGCCCATTTTGTCTTCAGGCTCAAGTCTCAAGACTCTTTGAGTCTGTTTATTCATCTGTAAGTGATAGGGTTAGGCTAATAGTCCTTGTCCGAACCTGAGTGTAACCATGCTTACCTGGATTATCACTTAGTGCCACCATTAGAAAATTAAGCTATAATGTAAAATATCAACAGGCTGGCATAAAGTGATTAAATATATAGGTGCAAAACAGAAAAGTTCTTTCTGGTCGCTGTTAATCTCCAAAGAACTGTGAGCATTTGCTAATAGTACATTGTGATTTCTGGCGGGCTGGTTGGTGATGCTGTCTTCTCCCACTGACTTGCACTGGTTCTCGGATCTCCACTTGGGTATAGATGCCCCTCCTGGGTCTCATTGTTTCCTGCACTCAACTTCAGCCACAGCACTGACCAAAAGGTTTGGTGATCCTCCAGTCAGTTTTCATGTTGTGTTTCTCACAAGATTGAAAGCACCTGGAGGACAAGAAGTGTCTTAGGTTTCTTGCTTAGTTTTTTAAGCTCTGTCCTCCTAGCATGGAGCTTTGTAGGTGTGTAGTAAGTGTGCCCTATGAGCTGGTTGAGGGTGGTTCCTTTCTCTCGTCTTCCCATTGTGTTCACCACAGTTGTTTATCAAGTGAAATTTATCTTACTTTTAATTTTTATTTATTTATTTATTTATTTTGGGGTGCTGGGGATTGAACCCAGGGCCTTGTGCTTACAAGGCAAGCACTACCGACTGAGCTATCTCCCCAGCCCCAATCTTACTTTTTATATGTTATAACTTTAGAAAATGTTAGAGAGTATTTATGATATTTGAAATAAAATGTATACAGATTTTTTGTTTCTTACATAGTTCATGGTTGGTATTTTTTAACAACTTTAAAATCTTTTCAATAGAATGAATAAAATAAATTACTTTTTAAATTTAAAAAAGTGGTAAATTATCATATTAAAAAAGTCAGAGAAAAAATTTTCATTTAAGTTGGGTTAAGGCTCAGATATTGAATGTCAGAAGTCTAGAAAGTCCAGCCAGAGGAGCCCATTGACAGCGAGCGACATGACGCATAACTCGGGCCCCCTTGGGACACTTGCAGTGAAGGGGGAGCCTCTTTTGTTCCTGCTCACTCTAATGGTGTGTATGTGCTGGTAGGTGTGGAGCCCGGTCTGTCTCACTGGTTGAGCAGCATGGGTTAAGTGCCTGCTCTGGGCACGGCCCAGTTAGGGGCCCAGTTAGATTTGCTGCAAGAGTCAGATCCCAGCGTTCCTATCCTTGAGGATCTGGTTCTTGATTTAGTAGAGGAGATGGAGATTTACTAATGCACATGTTGTGTAGTAATAAAGATCTGATTGACTGCTGAGAAACCTCAGAAATCCTGTTGTAGTCCTTGGGGGATTCTCCAAGGAGTTGATGTTCGAGTTGGGGTTCCAGGCTGTGTAGAGTTTCTCTAGCTGGAATGAGGGGAAGCAAGGTGTTCTGCCTTTCTTAGTAGCACTCTGCAGCTAGACCTCACTACTCTGCATCCATATGAATAACTGAATGGGACTCCTGGGTCCCACCCCAAATCGCTTGCTGGTTTATCCTCTAGTAAGGTTTCCAGACCTGTCCTGCTCAGGCATTTTCTAGTTTATAATGCCTGTTTTTTTTTTTTTTTTTTTTTTTTTTTAAACCACTGAGCTACATCTCTGGCCCTTTGTATATTTTTATTTTTAGGAGCTGGGATTACAGGTGTGTGCCACTGTGCCCAACCTGTAATGCCTCCTTTAAGGTGCTGTTGCTAACTCACTGTCGTGGGACTGTGACTTTGTAAGATGCCAAGCTTCTAAAAGTTCAACCTTAATATGTATTAGTTTTTTTTTTTTTTTTTTTTTTTTTTAAATCAAAGCTGGTCATCCTGTTGTCTCATTGAATTTGAGATTTACGAAAACTCTGAATGAACTGTTTTCAAGTCACTTTTACCTGGTAGGTACTTTTTTTTTTTTTTTTTTTCTTTTCAGTTGTTGATGGACCTTTATTTTATTCATTTATTTATAAGTGGTGCTGAGAATTGAATCCATCGCCTCACACATGTTGGCCAGCACTTTCCCACTGAACCACAACTCCAGCCCCTGGAAGCTACTTTTATATGTTTGCTATTTTGAATTTAAACAAATAATTGTATGTTTGGTTCAACCAGTTATGGATCTACCTGTCTGTGCTACTGTGCGGCTACATCTTTCCAGCTGTTCATTTGAATAACTTTGTGGAAGATCTTGTTGATCTTAAGGTACCCTATATATTGTGAGCCCTTAACCTTATTCAGCAATAACACTATCAAAGGACCACAGACGGTTGGGCATAGCTCTTCTGTGGCATCTTCTGCTTGCTTCTAGTGGTTTCCCCTTCTTTTCTCCTCAAGTGTGTGTAAAACCATACCATTTTGCCAAATTTATTTCAAATCCCTTTCTAATGAATAAAACATTGTAAGTACTGAGTCTCCTGTGTTCCATCATTCCATTTCATTGTAAACTCCTCTTGAACATATTTTCTCTTTCCCTGCCCACCCCAGAAGCAGTTTTTATTTTGAGTTTGGTTATTATTATTCCTATGCATTTTTTTTTTACTATTACTACTTATGTGTGATCCATTGCTGATTTTTCCCTTATTATAAATATACTCCAGTGAATATTCTTTAACTATCTCTTTGTGCATATGTGTGAGAATTTCTCTGATGTGTATATACACCTAGGAGTAGAACTGCTGGAACAGTTGTAAAATATATACATCTTCAGTGTCATTAGGCTTCACCAATTATGTTTTCAGTTTTTGTCAATCTGATGATGTGGTTTTAGTGTGTATTTCCCTGATTTCTAGTGAGGTTGGGCCACTTTTTTTGTGTTTATGGACTACTCAGTATTTTTTCTTTTGTGATCATCTGCTTTGTTGTCTTATTTAATCTTACTATCTTATTAAAGACAGTCCTCTGAGGTAGCAGAACAAAGGCTGGATATTTTTTGTAATGTAGAACTGATTAGCTAAGTTAGTGTGACTCTTTAAGTGATTCACTAGAAGCCAGATTTTTCTGATTATTACTGTGCTACTTTTGGACCATGTTATGTCTTAGATCAGTGCTGTCCTATTGTTATTATTGTTGGATTGATGTCTTATATTCCCTCCAGCACCTAATAGAGTGATGTTGAGGCTCTATTAGCTCAGTAAATACTTTGGGAATGAATGAATGAATGATGATAGTTCTGGTGTAGCTGACAAAACATATTCATAATAATTCTGCTAAAACGGAGATAGTTTACCTTCCAATGCTTTTACAAGTATCTGCCTATGTTAGCTTTGATAAATAAAGAAACCAAATCAACATTCAGCTTTCTTATGTAGCTGCAGAATTAATCAGAGAAGATGTCAAAGTAAATCATGGACATAAAAGTATAGTTTGTACTTCTAAAAGAAATCTACGCAGCCTTTGGAGGTGAGATGAATATATATTCAGGCTTTAACAAGGAATAAGTTGGGGGGGATTGATGAGAGTTTTCATGACTAGCAATTTAAATCACAGCCATCTTACCTGTCAGCCAGTCAGATTACAGATTGCAAATGAGGGTGCTGGTAATTTTGATTTTTGATATATTGATATTTCCCTTCATTTTGGACATTATTAAAAACCACATTTGCCAGTAATTATTATGGTCTCAGTACTTGTAATTTTTTTTATATTGGGAATAAGTGGGGGTTCTGTTTTATATTTTGTTGTGACTTTGCTTTAGGATTTGAGGATTTCTTGGTACCTGATTTGTTTTTTTTTTTTTCCTCCAGCAAAAAGGGTAGTAGGTTGCCATGATTCATTGATTTTTGTTGTTGTTGTTGTTTTGTTTTTAAGTTTAAGCCTTGTGAATTTGCAAAGACATAATATATAATTATATATGAACGTCTGGGATGTTCACTCAGATGTTTCCTAAAATATGATGATGATAATTTCTTTCGTTGGTGTAGCACTCTATGGTTCACACAGGACCTCTTTGTGAAGTGTTCTGTTTAGTCATCGCAACAGCTCTTTGGTGGGTGGAATTTTCTGTCTCTGATTACTTTGATCTCTAATTACAAATTTTGGCTGATGGTAGTTGCAGCATTAGAGATCATGAGCTTTTTCAGTTGTGCCTTAAGCAAATTTGCAAGGGAGTCCTGATGTTAACTTTGGCAGGTTTCAAGCCTGCAAATATTGATTGAGCCAGAAGTCCTAGTTGTAAAATGTCACCAGTGAATGTGCAGCCAGTAAAGGCAAGGGAAAACTCATTACTGCAGCTCATCTGTAACTTCTGGGTCAGGCCACTCACTACCATCTGGCAAAAATGAGTGTTTGAAAACTCCCTTTTATTCTGACAAAAGGTAGTCAGGAGAGGTTAACAACAGATGATTTTTGAGCGTTTCACATTGGTTAGACCAATCTGCCCATAAGCTTGGGTGACATTCCATATGTCTTATTATCTCAAGAGGTATTAGAAAGTTTTTTAAAATGATGAAATCCCAAAGTAATGGTAGGGAGGAATTTAATTAAGTGTATACTTCCCTTTCTTCCATGAATTGCACCCCGCTTCCCATTGAAAGTATACTCTGAAAAAGAAAAGGCGATGGGAAAGGAAGGAGTAAATAGGATTTGTGATCTTGAAATAATTCTTCTTTTTAATGTGAGAGCAAGACTAGACCTGTTTTTTTAAGGAGAGGAATTAGGCACCAGGGAAGGAAATTCTAAATTGAAAGGTTTTCCTCAACCTAATAATCTCTCCGAAGGATCCAAAGACCGAGACGTGCAGATTAGGGAGGAGAGGAGTGTCTGGTCATCGGTGGTGTTGGAAGGTCCTGGTCTGTGCCTGGCCAGAGGAGTTTTAAAAAGGATTCGGATTTCAGATGGGTGATTGGTTGGGTTAGACTGCCTCTCGTCTGGACTGATTCTAGTGCCTTAGAGGAACTCTGGCAAGAGATTGTGAATCTAGATGTACACAAGCATTTTCTGTAGAATGAATACATAGTCTCTCATCATGTGGATATTAGAAACACAAATCAAATGAAAAATATTACCAAATAGGTAGGAAGTTGTTTATTGTCATCTTCTCTGTCCTCAGTCATTTTCTACAAAAAAATGCAATAGGGACTGGGGGGCGGGGTGATATCTATCAACGTTTTGACATTAACAAGGGATCCACATTTTAAAACTAGCTATTAATGGTCAAAGCCTTTCCAGCCTCAAGCCTCATTAATTTGGAATCAAGTGTGTCAGAGAGAGAGAGAGAGAGGGAGCGCGCCATGCTCCATGTCTTGTCTTCTGTGGGCTGAACAGTGCTCTGTGCCTTAGATACATTGTTCTCTGCATGCAGAGGTTGATTTATATGTGTCTGTGTGAAAGGGTTATCATTCCCAGCTTACAGACAACTCAAGCCTGGAGAGGGTAAGTTACTTTCCAGTGCTGTTAAGTAGAGGGGACAGGATTTAAATTTAGGAAATCAAACTCTCCATTTAGGCTATCGCCATCACAAGCAGTCATGGATTAGAAGCCTTTTCCTGTTGCTGGCTTCAAGCTATAAACTCCTTTCTTTAAAATAGCCCCTGGTCTGTGTTCTTAGGTTTTTAATAATAGGTTATTTATTTGCTGGTGATTTCTTCAAGATTTTCTTATTTTCTTTCCAGCCAGTCTTGAGTTAGTATGGAGAAGGAAAAGCATCATACTGGGAATTAGACAAGTTGCTTAAACACATGAGCTCAGAGTTCCTTGTTCTATAGGGAGGTACATTAGATGATCTGTCTTCCAGCTCAGACTTCCAAGTTCTTCCCATTGTTTAATATTTAAGAAACAACTTCATGCCCCACTTGGGAGACCCTTTCCTGGGGTTGTTTGAGCTCATTAGTACCAGGTGAGGTAGTTTGTTTTTAGGGAAGTTTTTTTTTTTTTTTTTTTTTTTTGACATTTTTCCATTTCCATAATAAAATGAGACACCTTTTTTTCTACTGTTATCGTGAAAGCATCTTTTATGAATTATCCCCTCCTTACCCAGGTAACTTGTAATGTTGAGCTACTTAGATATACACTCACACTGTTATATCCTGATACAAATGTGCTCTTCACATTAATAATTGCACTGTGAGTTTTCATAATTTATCATAATGCTACCATTATTGCTTATTATAGAAGTTCCCTTTCTTCCCCCCCCCCCCCCCCCCCCAAGTCTAATTGAGGTCGGGACAGACCATAAATGCGATAATATAGATTGCATGCTCAGAGGAAATGGAGTTGGTTTCATAGTGGAGTTTTAATTTAGGCTTCGTTCTGGTGATGTAGCCTCTTCCTATGGTACATTACTTTGAGCCCAATATAACTGCATGTTCCCACAGCCCCTCATTATAGCTGCAGCTTCTCACTGCTTTTTAATTAAAAAAAAAAAAAAATAGAAGGGAAAAATGAAACCTAAAGCTTAGGTTGGATATTGTCTGGGTATGCAGGGAGTATCCTAGGCAGATTGCTTATTTAATTTTTTTTAACTCTTTCCAAGCTTTCATAGAGACATCTTGATTTCTCTTTCCAGTGGGATGGATGGAAGTGCACACATGCAACAAGATCATTGAAAAGTTAAGGCATCGTGTACATTTTTACATCCTAGAAAGACTACCAGCTTTGTGGTTGGATGGTGGCAAATGCTTAGTGAGCTTTTATTCCACTCGCCATGTTTGGGGAGTCAGGGAATGTGGAAGGTTGTACAGTCCCTTAAAGGCTGATGTTCTGGTATATCAGAAGTTAGGAGTTTTTTCTCTAGTCCCGTGGGCACCAGAAGCAGAGAAATGACTTTATTAAGAGGAGTTGCTTTTGTCATTCCTTCATCTTGAAGGATTCCAAATACCTTTCAGATACCAAAACAAATTAACCTCCAAAGGTGACTGGTAAGAATGGCTTAAGCCTCTTGGGATTGGCTGTGTGCAACTCGAAGAGCTGGGCCTCAGCTGCTGACCTCGAGGCTGTGCGATGTCTCTTTCTGGATCAGCAGCCCTCTCCCCTGCTCCCCTGTAGTGAAATCAGTGTGCGATGCCACGCTGCCTCCACACTTACAGCCAGTTTTCGTTTTGTGCAACCCGTTGTTCTCACAATGGTGAATGTTGGGTAAATAGAATCACGAAGTGTTTTTCAGGGACAGGACGTGTAGTCAGCTTCATAATAGTGCTAAGAATCCCTATTTCATTCATCGTTCTTGGAGAGATGATTCTAGTTTTGTTTACCAGGGACCAGAAAATTTCTTTAAACCTGTGCTGTTCGGTACGGTAGCCACTAGCCCCTAATGGCCGTTGAGCACCCGAAATGGATCTAGTCTTATTTTAATGGTCCTTATGTGTAAATACTACCAGATTCTAAAGACCTAGAGTGAACAGGGCAAAACATCAAATTAGCAATTTTTATATTGACTGCATATTGAAGTGATAATATTTAGATATATTAGATTAAATAAAATACATTATTAAAATTAATTTGACCTGTTCCTTTTTATCTTTTTAAAAGTGGCTACCAAAAAATTTCAAATTACATCTATGACTTACATTATATTTTAGTTGACCTCTCTTAGACTGATAGTAAGCAGTGTTTGTCTTGTTCACACTGTGTCCAGTACCCAGAGCAGTGCCTTAGATGTAGTTGGCACTTGATATTTGTTGAAGAAATGAATTCTTTGTTACTCAGAGTGGTGAAATCTGAGGAATGAGCAGAAGGTTTTCTATTTGGATTGTTAGTTGTAGAAAGAGACAATTGAAGGTTGAGAAGAAGAGTAAAGAACAGAAGTTCTCTAAATTTTGCCATGGGAGAGAATGATATTGAAATAAAGTACACTAGGACCTTTCATGGCTCACAGACCGTGGGAGAGGGAGGTGGGAGCAGCGGTGCTGGCCCCGGAGCCACATCAGAGTGCCCGAGAGGGTACTGCCCTGCTCTGCCAGAGTTGTCATGAGAGGGAGGAGGGCTGGGGACATTGCTGGACCTAAAGTGGCTCTTAGGGATGTTGTGCTTAGACTATTCATAAAGGTTATGAAATCTATTCTTAATAATCTTCACTATTCCTGTCTGTACTTTGACCCCATTTAGATCACAACCCAGCTGTAAGCCTGGGACTGCTCCTGGGCCAGCTGATGCCTTGATGATGACGCTTTAATAACTTCTTTGTGAAATTAATGAATTAACAAATAATTGTTTTAACTTAGCCACAGTCTGGTGCGACTTCGTTTATGGGTATTTGTAAGTCCCTCAGATCTGTGTCAGTCAGGGTCCTAGATTCATGGTAGATGAGCAAATGTTCCAGAGGTCAGGTTCAACTTCAAGAAGGAACCCAATTGTCTTTGCAGGAATTTATGAGAAGGTCTGAGACATCCTGTCTCCTTGCTTTATAAAACAGAACTGTTAACTACTTCTGGTCCCCAGAGATGTGATGGAGATTAAAGTTCTGCAGAAGGAAAGTGCTATTTCAGTGAAAATTGTTAGAAGTAAAAGTGAGACCCTTCCCCTGACCTCTGCAATGCCTATTTTAAAGTGGATCAGAAGAGGGTCCAGAGAGACATTGCCAATGTTGTTTCTGTTTTGCATTTTGTAACTGTGGCATTATTTAGCTGTCTTCTCTTAATTGTGGGCCACTGCCTTTTCTCCCTGTCCTCGGAGATAAACAATCGGAAATCTCCTCTTCATGGAGAACTCTGGAGCTCGAGCTTTGCTTTGGCTGCTGCGGCAGGCTTTTGCTAATCAGAATCGCAGCAGGGCTTGCTTTATGAGCCTGAAAGAATTCATGTTCCCAGGGGGCTGAAGTTCTTACCTGCTGGGGAGCTGCAGATTTCTAGTTTGAGGCCTGCCCCCCTCTGGATGAAGCTACCTTCACTTCCCCTTCTCACATGGAAACCAGCACCTCCTTTTTCTTGTAGACTGTAGGTACTGACATGCTGATTTCTTTTCTCTTTTTCTTTTTTAGGGTAGAGTAGTATTGATGATATTAGATTTTTGGATTTAAGGAAATAGAGTTCATATGAGATTATAATCTATCCCATGGAGACTCGGAAGAAAATGAAAAATAGCAGGTGGTATCCTACAGACTAAATTGTCTTTAAGCAGTGTCATGTGCGCAGACTTGTTAAAGCACCTGGTATGTAGAACCAGCAGGACACACGAATATTAGAGGGAATGACTTTCCACTGCCAGCATAGTGCAGTTCAGGGACAGTAGTCACCAGGTGAAATGTGTGATGTGTGTGATGGAAATTTATCCGTTATTAGCAAACGCCTTACCAGGCTGGCAGTGAGGACGGCATTTTCTTCTGTTCAGCGGTGACATACCACAACAGCACACTGTAGGTGGGGGCAGTTGTATCAGGTAAAGAGAAACTCATAGAGGAACCTGACACCAGTGTTTTGTTGGGGAAGACAGAATCGCTTGGATTAGCTCTTAGTGATAATTTTTACATATTTGTTTGGTACTTTTATCATTTAGAGTTCTTTTACTTTAGAAGCAGCCTTCGAGAGCCCTCAAGGAAGAGAGTTATCACCTCCCTTTGCAGTTATGGAAACTCAGGCTTGGGTAGAACCGTGCCCCAAGTCGCACCAGTACAAGTGGAACCGAATGGTGACATTGGGTCCTCGATGTCTGCTGTAAAGTGTTTTTCCTGAGTCTGAAGCCGTTTCAGTAGCGCCCTATTTTATTCTAATATAGTGGAAAGCAACAGTAAGTACTCCTTCATGGATTGTGTTCAAAGGCAAAATAAGACCCTATCAGAGTGTTGGAAACAGCCTCAGAGCAGAAGTCAGGAAGTACCATTTCTGTTTTCCATGATGCTACCTGACCTCTGGACCTTATACAAATTCTTTAACATTTTTAATTTAAAAATTGTTTATTTTTAATTGACCGTAATTGTTATGGGGTAGAATGTGATCTCTGTGTGTGTGTCACTAGGGATTCAGCCTTAGTGCTCTGCACTGAGTCACATCCCAGTCCTTTTTATTTTTTATTTTGAGATGGTGTCTTGCTAAGTTGCTGAGGCTGCTCTTGAACTTATGATTCTCCTGCCTAAATCGCATGAGTAGCTAGGAATTAGGACACATGCACCACACTTGGCTCAATTTGATGTTTTGATATATGTTTATAATGTGGAATGATTAAATCAGGCCAATTAACTAATCCATCATCTTACATCCTTTTGTGTGTGTGTGTGTGTGTGTGTGTGTGTGTGTGTGTGTGGAGAAAACATTTGAAAGATACTTTTATTTCATTTATTTTTTTTTTTAGCAGTTTTGAACTATGCAGTGTGTTTTTATGTATTGTAGTCACCCTTCTGTGCAATAGATCACTAAGGCTAATTTCTCCTAGCTGAGGCTTTGTACCCTGGGCCAATATCTCCCCCCTCCCCCAACCTTTGGTAACCATCTTTCTGCTCTCTACTTCTGAATTCAACTGTTTTAGATTCCACATGTGGGTGAGATCATGGGGTATTTGTCTTTCTGTGCCTGGCTTATTTTACTTGGCATGTTGTCCTCCAGGTTTATCTGTGTTGCTGCAGATAACAGAATTCCCTTCTTTTCATTCCATTGTCTGTGTGTGCATTTCTTTGTTCATTTGATGATGGACATCTGGACTGCTTCTGTATCTTAGCTAGTATGAGTCTTGCTGCAGCCATCTTGGAAGGGCAGATATCTTGTCAGATTGCTTTCACTTCCTTTGGATACATATCCAGACTAGAGGGATTGCTGGATCACATGGGAATTCTCATTTTAGTTTCTTGAGGAAACTCCACAATGGCTGTATTGATTCACGTTCCCACAGCAGTGCAGGGGTCCCTCTCTTTACACCGTCACCAGCGACTCAGGTATGAGATGACACCCTTTGGTCTTCATCTGCACTTTCCTGATCAGTGACAGTCGGCATTTTTTTCGTATATTTGTTGGCCATTTATATATCTGGGTTTGAGATGTCTGCTTGGGTTGCCTGGCCTCTGACTGCCTTCTACTTTTGTATAAAATAGAATTTGAAGTATGATAGATCTTTGGAAGTTACATATGTAATATTTTATTTGAACTACTTCTGGGTGACTGTTAAAAAGACTTTATAATCTTCCTTAGACTTAAGTTAAAACCATGTTCTAAGGGGTGGGTTGTCTCTTCGTAAGTGAATCTAACCCGCTGTCCCCATCTCAAGGTGGCTTTATTCCTTGAGATTTCTGAATACACAGGAGCTTGTGAAGTGCTAAAATTCAATATAAAAAGTCTGTTAAAAAGAAGAAAAAGAAAGCCACGGTTCTGGTGTATTTATGGAGTCATAAGGGATCTGAAAAATGGCCACCTGGAGCTTTCCTCCCTCTGTGAGACACTGTACGCTCAGCTCTTCCTATCAGGAAATCCTGGGAAGTGTTTAGGGTATTTGCCATCTTTGCCTGTCTACATCTTTTCTGCTCTAACGTCCTGTTTCTTTTCTCTCTTTCTCAGCCCAACAGAGGCACAAAACGTCCCCGGGATGATGAGGAGGAGGAGCTGAAAACACGTCGGAAACAAGCTGGTCCTCGGGAACGTGGCCGCCATCGGGAGGAGGAAGCAGCTGTGGTGGAGGAAGCTGATGACGACAAGAAGAGGCTCCTCCAGATTATTGACCGGGAGGGCGAGGAGGAGGAGGAGGAGGTACTCTAGCAGAGCCCAGGGGAGCCCATGGCTGGCCCTGTGTACATCTGGGCCAAACGGCGCTCTGAGCTTTCCGCTTCTCCTGTACAGTGGGGTTAACAATTCTTATTTCATGGTGTTGATGTCAGTGCTAAGTGGGAAAATAGAGTTTGGAAAGCCATTTACAAAGTGTAAGAACATCACAGATAGAGTTTCAAAAATTATTCCAGATTATGTGCTAAGTGACGGCCCAGTGGGAACAGAGAGGAAGGCCATTGGTGTGGGCTGGAGAGGGCTGGGAAGGCTTCCTAGATGGCTGCTCTGAGGACGCCTCGGAGGCACTCGCAGCTCTGAATGTAGCCAGTAGGCTTTGAAAGGAGTCAAATTCTGTCAATCAGGCAAGTGGAAGAAGAAGAAGAACTTTTAGGGTAGAGGAATCAGCAAAATAACAGGTGGTGATGTTCAAGGGGTGTCATGGGATTAGCGGCTTCAGGCCAGGTGTGGTGACATGGGCCTATAGTCCCAGTGCGTGTTGGAGGCTGAGGTGGGGGGATCACCTAGGCCCAGGAGCTTCTCTAGGCCTTTTATCTCTGGGTCCCTTCTTGGAATGCCCCTCTCCTAATGCTTTTCGTGGCTGGTTTCCTCCCACTCAGGTCTCAGGTCAGGTGTTTCCTCCAAGAGGTCCGTCTTGTCTCTGAGGTGGCCTGTGAGCCATCCTCGCATTCTCTGTCACTGTTTTGTGTATTGTCGTCATAGCACACATCAGGGTGTGAAATTCTTATTTGTTTATTTTATTCATTTGTTGTCCTCCCCTCAGCCTCCTATGAAAACAGGGATGGCTCTGTGCTGTTCCCAGCTGTATCTCTGGCACTCAGAACAATACTGTGCTCTGGTAGGCCCTTCATAAATATGTATTGAATGAATAAATGAATGAAGCTGAGAAGAGCGGAGGTAAAATACCAGTGATTAAAAACAAAATGACCTTACCTGTGCGTCTGTTTAAATCCTAAGCACTAACTTCTATGTTATTTCACTCTGGCATTTTGTTCACTATGAATTATGGAAATAGATTCTTAAGAGCCAGCTGTTTTCTACTTCCCTCAAAGACATGATGCTAAGTTTGGATTTTAAAAATGAGGCTGGAGTGTGAGTCTGAGGAAAAAAAATTTGATTCATATGCCAAAAAGGTCTTTGCTGTGTTTGTGACAATAGCTCTCTCTTCATTAGGATTTGTACCAGTGCTAATTTGGGAATCTGCCCTAAAAGATGCTGCCACCTTGGAAATGGGTGGTGGGAGACGACTATGAACTCGGTTTCCTCTCTGAGGACAGCAGCCTCTCTAGGGCCTGCACAGGCGGCGTGCACGCGTACTCCCTCCTCCCTCCTCTCTGCTCTGCCCAATCTGTTCGCCCTGCAGCAGCAGTTAATTGGCAGGTATAATTCCCGTGTAGGGCAAGGCTGGTCCTGGAGGATTAGGACAGTAGCTGTCATGGTAAGTGGTTTCTAGCCTGGGAGACAGAAATGTAATGTGGGACCAGGCCTTCTGTTAAGGGACAGGGAAAAAGAGATCGCTTTGTAAAAATGACACATGGAAGGCTACAGGTCCAGGAGTTATTTTCTTACTGCCACCAAAGCCCCATTTGATGAAAAACAAGTGATGCTTGCCCCTGTAAAGTCACGTGACCTTGTAAAATATCATTGTCCTTTTTGTGCTACATCACCAGCATTCATCTTTCTGAAATCTCCCTCCGGTTTCTGACATTGAGCTATTGGAGATACTGCTGTGGCCGATGACTAAGACTGATAATTCAGTTTTCCCCCAGAGTTGGAGAGAAATTAAAGGAGGGAAGACCAAACCCTGGAGAGGCTGGTGTTGGAAATCCCAGGAGAGCTGCCCGGACATGGATATAGTTTTTCCACAGGGTGGGCAGGATGTTAGCATAGGGAAAGAAAAGCAGTGGCTATTGAGTTTGCTTGAAAACCTCCCAGAAATTTTGATTATTGTGTTAAACCCTAGTGGTCTGTTGGGTACACTGAGCCCAGTAACAGCTCACATCAATGTGGTTTACCAAATAGTTTTCTGTGCATAATTTCTGTAGGTCATCTCTGTGACCTTGAACGATGTGGGAAACGTTTTCTTTCAGCCCTTCCTGCCTCCTGTCCTCCTTCAGTGGCCCTTTACTGGGTAACCCCTGTGTGCCAGGTACTCGAGAAGCTGCTGTGAACCAGGGGACATGGGCCAGCAACTGGTGTTGCTCTGGTGTGGGCTGGAGAGGTCCTCTGGGCCAGATCTTGCTAGACCATTCTTGTACGGGCAACGTGAAGGTGCTGGCAGACGAGTTCAGACCCACGAGGTGGGACTGTTCGGTCTTGGTGCGGGTTCGAGGATGATTCAGCAGAGTCGTGTTGCCACGTGACAAGTGATGAAGTGAGGCTCCCAGGCCTGGCTGTGCCAGAGCCGTGGCCTCACTTTCCACCCTGTCAGGGAGTCTGCCTGGGGACTGTCGACCCTGGGGAGAAGAGAAGGTCCAAAGGAGTACCTCAGGATCAGGAGTCCTTGACACGACCTAAGAAACTAAAGTGAATGTATAGGTGTTTCCCACTTAAAACCTGATATATGAAAATTGAGACTTACTGATAAAATAATAGCTAATATTTTCAGGGTACTTATAAAATTATGGGATAATTCAGTGCTTTCCAGAGGTATCTATTTCAGGTTCTCCTAACAGCAGGTTTCTTTCATTGCTTTGAGGTGTGAATTATGGTCAGCGACTACAGAGCTCTGAAGCGGGGAGTTGGGTGTGTGTCAGAGAGGCAAGGTGCATTGCAGAACATTCATTTACACTGGAAAGTACACAGAAGAGAAAACAGCTCTGAAATTGTGGTGTAATTTTTTGGGGGGGAATGGGAGTTATTCAGTTTTCAAATATTCATTTTATTTACCTTTGTAGGTATTATTGCAGAGTATGGAGTAAGATAATTCTATATGGTCTACTAAATTCTTGATACTGTGTCAGGATTCCAAGAACTTATCTGACTCCCATCTCAGCAGCTAGTGAAGACCAGACACAGTAACATGTGAGAAATGTAACATAGTGTCTGTAGCTAATTAATCATTCTTTGCTATGGGTCCTGCAAAAACAGGTGGTGGGGCTTGGGTGGTGGCATACCCTGTAATCCCATCGGCTAGGGAGGCTAAGCAAAAGCAGGTGCTAAGCAACTCTGTGAGACCCTCTCTATAAATAAAGTACAAAATAGGGCGGAGGATGTGGCATAGTTGTGGAGTACAGTACCAAAAAAATCAACCAACCAAACAACAACAAAAAATACTAAAACAAACAAACAAACAACAACAACAACAAAATAGGCAGTTGGCCAAGCATGGTGACACATCCCTGCAATCCTAGCAACTCAGAAGACTGAGGCAAGAAAGTTGCAAGTTCAAGGCCAGCTTCAGCAATTTAGTGAGATTCTGTCTCCAAATTAAAAAATAAAAAAGGACTAGGCCTGTAGCTCAGTGGTCAAAAACCCCAGGGTTCAATCCCCAGTTCCAAAAACAAAAATAACAGGCAGTGGAATGGACTTGTTCTGGTGTGGGCAGAAGATTAGGAGCCACTGTCACTGTCTCCAGGCTTGGTCTTGAACAACTTCTTTTATACTTCTGAATCTTATCTTACCTGTACAACAAAGAAAAAGAACAAGATAAATGTTAAATAATATCTAGTGTTATTGCTTACTCTGTGCCATATAGTACGCTCAAATATTTGTTGAATGAGTCTTTTTGTGCCTTAATCTGAATTCCTTGCATTGTAGATACTGGGCATTATGTGAGACACCCAGAGGATATGTCTGATGTGATCCCTTATCCATGATTCTCGTGGGGGAGAAAAAATGTGTACTGTCCATCAGACCCAGAAGGGCCAAAGGCAGACTGAGGTGGAGCATCAGAGCCACAGGAAAGTGGTGAGAGTAACATGAAATTCTTGTGTACTGAAGTTGTTGTGTTGGTCTCTTTGTACCAGGAGGAACCACTGGATGAAAGCTCAGTGAAGAAAATGATCCTCACGTTTGAAAAGAGATCGTATAAAAATCAAGAGTTGCGGATCAAGTTTCCAGACAATCCAGAGAAGTAAGGCTCTGTTTTGCTGATGCCCTTTATCCTCTGCAGTGTTCTGTTTGCCGATTTTGTGTTTGTTTGTTTGTTTGCCTTGGCTTTTGTGATTTGCATCAGGAATCCCAGGATGACCCCCGTATTTGGGAAATCACTAATAGGACCCACAGGACTTGAAGTCAGTGTTTCTCAGAGCTGTGGTTTGTTATAGCCATAGAGTATCCAACAGGCAGGGCCTGGAAAAGTTCACATGAAGGCTTCTTCCGATGGGAGAGGGTTAGTCAGACACACTCCCTTTTCCACTAGTGACTTGCCTCAACATGTGTGCAGCGTTTCTATCCTGGGAAGCCCATTTGAGACTCCAAGTCCAGCGTTTTTAATTAAGATTGGTTATGTAAGCATTCTCTGGCAGGAACAACTACCAAAATTCCAGACTCCCAGAAGGAAAGCAGCTGTTCAGTGCCCCAGGCTGGCAAAACAACCTTATTACTTAGGGAACATTTCAAAAGCCAGACTCCCAGCTGCCAGCCTTGGGGGCAGCCCTGCAAGCAGGCCCTTCTAAAGATCAGGCCTGCTATGTTGATTCTTCCCTGCATCATTCTTATGGCTTCCAGTAGTGAGAGCTTTACTGCTGAGAAATGTCAAAAGCTTTGGGGTTAGACAAATACAGACGTGACTCCCAGATGACCTTAAATAAGTTACTTGCACTTTTTTAGCTTCAGCTGTCTCGTCAGCGTAAGGAAATAATAGCTTCTGCTTGGAGTTGTGAAGATGAAGTGAAAACGATTGTAAACGTTCAGCTTAGTTCCTGCACGTGGTAGATGCTCATGAAATACCCTAATACGATTATCACTGTGAAGTGCAATGACGATGTCTTTTGATCAGTCTTGAATCCTAACTAAAGGGTTTTTCATAATTATTCAGATTTTAATGTTCTAAATCTCTTTCCCCCCCTGTCTTTCTCTCTTCCCAGATACACAGTTTCAGTGAATCTTAATATGCTCAAAGCCCGTAGGCAATTAAGAGTTGAATAGTATGGTCTTTACGCTCAGGATTGTAGGTTACTAGGGAGACTGACTACCAATGCGAGGTAGAAGGTAATATTTACTTTTAAAAAGATAATACATAGAGAGCTCTGGGAGTATAGGGGAAGAGACAGTAAACTCCAATTTCCAGGCCATTGAGGATTTCACAGAAAAGATGGTATATGAGCTGGCTTTAAAGAATGGTTTTGGTTATGTTAGGCAGAAAAGAACCCGAAAGGTATGATGACAGTGTAAAGGCACAGCGTCCAGGTGTCAGACTGAACAGGATGAGGCCAGTGTGGTCCACCCTGCCAGGAGGCAGAGGAGGGAGAACCTGGGTACCAGACCAAGGACCACGGCGCTCTTGGACTCTAGTAGTAGATCAGAGCTCTGCTTCCCACACCAGCGTCCTGTCAGGTTTTGTGCTGACCTTCACTATATGGGAGCACTTGTGTGTGTGTGTGTGTGTGTGTGTGTTTAATTACCCAAGTAATGTACAAATAGATCGTCATCGTAAAAAATACCAACAGTGCATAAGTAGAAGAAAAAAGAAAGTTCTTCACTGTAGTGGCTCCCTTTTCATTCCCCTACCTAGATGTAACCCTGTGAACAGTTCATGACTATCACTTCAGATTATTTTCTGTATACTCAGGAAATTCTCAAATTTTTTTCCACATAAATCATACTTTACATAATTTGTACCTTGATGTTTGAAGTCACATAACAGAAATTGTTTTCATGTTAGTTACCTCATACATACCTTTTGTTTTAACTAGTGCATAATATTTCACGGTTGGGAAATACCAGGATTTATTTAATTATTTTCTGATTGATGGACATTTGGTTATCTTAATTATTGGCTTACATGAATAGTGCTGGAGTGAATCTTCTTGTACGTTTGTCTCTTTGTATGTGGGTTTTTATAGGATAGCTACCTTAATGTTGAATTTCCAGATTGAAGGATGTGTACATTTTCAGCTTCCATAGCTACTGTGAGGTTTTCCACTGTATCTTCTTATTTTTCCTCCAGCAGCATCTCTCCCTGCATTCTTACGCACAGTAGCTATGATCGGTCTTTAACACCTTTGCCATTTTGTTTTATTGTTATTTCTCTACCCAGCGATTCCTGTCTGAGATTCTTCCTCTAGATACTCCTCCTGTCTCTGTTTGCCTCCATAGTGCCAGCGCAGGACTTGCCATGCTGTGGGGACTTGGTAAACATGAGGGCTCTGGTATGGTCCTTGCCGTCTTCATTGTATCCCCATCACTCGGAACCTAAGGGCCCATTAAGAAGAAGCTATGCTGTAGATTGATATCACTGGAAATGTAAGAAATCCAGTGTACTTCTTGGAATACCAGTATTGCCTTTGGTAGATACCCTGGCAGTGCAGAATAGTGAGTTTCCTAGGTTATGGTCACCTTAGCACTGCTGTGTTACAATTCATAAGCCATTTTTGAGAAAATGTTTTTTTTAAAAAAATTAACAATGTTTTCTATTCAGACAAAATTTATATACTATTTTAGTTTTAAAATCTGAATGTGTGGAAATTGAAATTATGCATAAAATTGAAATTTTTGTCATGTCAAAAAGCAGTTAGGAAACTATATGGTGTTTTAACTTTGAATTCTTGAATTCTTACTGGTGTGGTGCCTTTTGTAATTCTCCAGACTGGCGAAGTGCAATTAAGATGAAAATTGCTAGAGCATACTTGAATGAAACTTTCCAAATGAGATCAGGAACATCCAAATTTATTTTCCCATATATGCAATTGTCATTTTGATTGCATACCCAAAACGCCTCTTCATTTGACTCATTTTAGATTCAATTGACAATTCTTCCACAGTCCCTGCTTTGCCTGTGTGATCCTTCTCCCAAATATCACTGGAGTAACATGTGTTGTTTCCCTAGTAAGTCCTTTCATTATTCTTCTCTACATTTCTGCAGGGTCGCAGTTATCTAGGGTAGTGATTCTCAAGCTTTTTGGTCTCAGGCCCTTTAAATTATTGAGTACCCCAAATTTTCCTTAGAAAATTCTAGAAAACAGAAGAACATACATGCACATATGCCATTAGCCATCAGGATATTGTGTAATTGCCTGGAAAACCCAGTGTACACCCTCAAGAGAATAAGAGTGACAGAGGCAAGTAAGAGAATTACTATAAAGTAGTTTCGATTGGACTCCTGGAAGGACCTTCAGCCCCCTGCTCTCTGCATCCTGGTGTCCCAGGACCACACCAAGACAATTGCTGCTTTAATTTGGTGGAGAGGACATCACATTCCCCGACCGTGATCACTGCTTGTGTGGTTGGATGTAGCCCTCATTGGCTTCTGTGGCATTGCTAGTCCAGTGTTTCTGAACTTTGCTAATGTTCACCCTTATGGTTGAAGGTGAATGCCTGCCTGTCTGAAGCCAGTGTACATGGGGAGGCTAGGAGAATATTCTGTCACGTCAGAGGGAGTCCATGACCCCCTCTCATCCTGTTTTACTGTTTAAATATGTTGCTCTATTGCTTTCTGTGGCTTCTCGCTTGGTCCTTACCCAGCTAGGAGTCCTCTATTGCAGAAAGTGCGCCAAGTCATGTACGCCGAATACCTAGACAGCTCTCTGCAAATAGTAGTCTGTGCTTTAAACGAGTAGGCTGTACTTTGTCAGCAAAATAGAAGAAAATTATCTTTGGCACAGCATGGCCAACTTGAGGGTACACAGATTTATTTGGCACTTACTCTGTGACAAAAATAATATGATTAGGCACTTTAAATATAGTATCTTTTAATTCTCACTGTAATTCAGCTATGAAAATAAGGAAATCGGGGTTTAGAGATAAGTGGTTAACGTTCTGTCTTCCTTGACCAGGTTGGGACCACGTGTTCTGTGTTCCAGTGGCACTTCTCCTGGCAGTACTGGTGTCCTTACAATTAATTGTAATAGATCGTTATATTCGTGCTAGACTGGGGGCTTGAAGAAGCCAAAAACTGGGATTACCTTGCTACCTGTTGTGTTCTCAGTACCTTGAATAGTGACTGGCACCTAGTACGTGCCTGAAATATTTGTTGACACTGCTCAGGGTCACACGGCCAGTAAATAGTGTGGCTGGGAGAATGACCCCGGTGAGTCTTATTCACAAGTCCAGGCATTTACTGCCATATCTTGTTGCCTACGTAACACTGGACCCCGTAGTAGTATTGTGATGTTTTCCAATTTTGTTTCTGCTGCTTTATTATGTTTTGATCATTTTATGACTTTTTAAACTTAAAAACATTGGGTTAATACCATATATTTGAAAGAAGAATTACAAAGTTGGAAGAAACCATTTAGGTCTTGGTGTGTGTGTTTTAATATTACCTTTTTTTTTTTTTTTTTTAAACTATTCTGAGTGGCAAGGATCTAGGTTTCAAAGAAACCTATTCCATCATTTGGCAGTTCTGACTTAAGATTTCAACTAAGAATGAGAAAGAATTTCAACAAATTTGAGAGTATATCTAAACTATTTGTAATCTTGGTTGCTCCCAGAGTTAGTTTCCATATCCTCCCCAAGTTATGGTTCCTAGGACAGATGTCCAAACTTTCAGGGTTGTCTGACTGGCACGAGAGCCTTTGTCTTTTAAGCACCCTAAAACCACAGTAGCATTTGTGGTCACTGCTTTCCTTTGCTCCTTCCTTTGGCAGGCACCTGCTGAGTTTCCTGGTGGACCAGCAAGTATGGCGGGTGCTGGGGGCCAGAGATGAGTACAAAGTAGGCCTGTCCTGGCAGAACCTTCTCATCTTCTACTTTGTATTGCAGTTACAGTTGGCTAAAACCATCAAGTGTTTTCTACACTCGTGCTCTTGTGAAACTGCACGTTTCCTACTGCATACATTTATGCTTGACTTTTTGGTTCAGTGCAGTTTTCTTCATGGATCCCAGGTAATTTTCCCCCAGTTAGATTTGGTACATCATTATTACCTGTCAGGAACTTTGGAGTTGATTCTGTCAGCTGCGGTGTTCACTGTCTTTTTAAACTTTTGTTAGTGTGACATTTGTTAAGTGTGTCTTCTCAATATGTTCACCCAATTCACTGATCAAAGAGTAAAAATAAAACAAAATCGTTGATCTAAAGAGGCCTGAGGGCAGAGCTCTATAGGACTCCTTTGGAGGCTTCCCCCCGAGTCCGACACTTGTTTCCTGATTCCCATGCAGATCCCCAAGTCTTGTCTTGGTACTCTGCACAGTTTTGTTTATTACTTTCTAGTGTTCAGTCTCCTTCACCAGTTCTTCTGGATGGACTATAAAAAATCTTTGGTCAAGTTATTATTCGAAGTATTTTTTTTTTGAAGTACCATCTAAGACAAATGAGCCTTAGAAGCTTGGTAAGCTATTGGGTTCTGAGATTGTGCTGTTTTGCTGCCCTGGAATATGAATCCTTCTGCAGCAACCTTTGTTTTGTTTTTGCAGTTCTGGGGATGGAACCCTGGCCTCATACATGGAAGGCAAACACTCTACCACTAAGTTACACCCCCCACCTTTGCACCAGTGCTTCTGATTCATGATTTTGACTTGGCTTACACACTTCAGGTGATGGGGAATAGTGATCTTAAAAAGTAATCTATTTGCAAGCACAAAGGAAGGAGTCTTCTTTTTTTTTTTTTAAAAAAGATGGTATTGGGGGAGAATTTTCATTTTCAAAATTATGATATTTACTTTGAAGAATAAACAGGTGAGAGTAGACAAGGAAGCACTGAAAAAGATTAACAAGGGAGTGTTTTGCAATAACAGACATTAAACATACTGTAAAGCTATAACCACCTGGAGGTGCATCCTGGCTTAGAAATTAGCAGATAAACTAGTGATGTGGAGTGAAAAGTCCAAAAAACAGATTAAAATATGCATTAAAATTTAATGTGAGGGCTGGGAATATAGCTCAGTTGGCAGAGTGCTTGCCTCTCAAGCACAAGGCCCTGGGTTCAATCCCCAGCCCTGCAAAAACAAAATAAAACAAAACAAAACCAAAAGAAACCCAAAATTTAATGTGTGATAGATGGCATGTTTTCAAATGTATGGGGAAAGGATAGAGTTATCATATTGGGGCAGATGGCTAAATACTTGCAGAAAATGAAATTTGATCCTTTAGCCTATATCATACATTAAAATTCAGATGGATTAAACATTTAAATATATATAATCAAAAAAGTACACCATAAAATATATCTTATCTTAATGTAGAAAAGACTTTGCTGAGGATACATGTAAAATAGAGTTCATAAATACAAAAATTGACTAGCTGAGCTTTTGAAAACCTTTATGAATATCAAAAAGTAAGCAAGTAAGTAAATAAATAAATATAAATCATTATGTCAGAAAACAGTGCACAAATTAAAGGGCAAATACTTTTCTCTTGTTTTTTATTTTTTTTTTTTTTGCAACATATGATAGCTTAATTTTCTTAATATAGAGAGCATTTATAAATCAGTAATCAAGATAAGCCCCTGATTTTAAAATGGACAAATAAACCCAAATAGTAAACATTAGAAGAATTTTAACCATTTTAGTGTGTGAAATGCAAAAGTTTTAAAAAGCCTTATTTCTTGTACTGGAGGTGATTTTAAGTAAATAATACTGCCTGTGAAGAGGACAAAGGAATCAGACCCCTCCTACAATACTGTTACCTTTCTGGCAGAACATGTCAAAATCTGTTAAGTCATGTATACTCTTTGCCTTGGCACTTTCCTTCCTGGGAATTTATCCTAACATGTTAATTAGAAATGCTTGCCTCTAAGTGTCATTTGTTATGGGGGAAAAATTAGAAGCCATCCGCATGTCTGGCAAAGGGGATTGGTTAAATAAATTATGGTACAACAGCACAAGGGAATATACTATGTAGCTATTTAAAATTTATGATTTAGAACAAGAATTGCAGATAAACTCAGTCTCCTGCGCGCTGTGATTGACTGGTAGACTTCTTGTCTACCAGCGCTGCAGTGAGGGATTCTGCAGCTGTGTCTGGGCTCTTCCGGGAGGAGGGCTGTGGTTAGTGAGAGGTTTTGCCCTGGGAGAAGGAGAGCCACTGACAACCGCTCATCAGGTATTGCCTGTCCCGCTGTCCAAGAATGGTTAATGAAGGGGAAATTGTTCAACCGTGTTACCACCAGCAGCAGAACTTGAGTTTAGAACTATATGCTGCATAACTTTGGGGAGAAAAAGGCTGAGTTGAGAAACACACCAGCATGTTACTAATGAGAATTTCTCATTTATAGGGTTATGAATGATTTCCATTTCCTTTTTCCCCTTTATTTTATTTATTTATTTTTTTTGGGGTAGTAGGGATTGAACCCCAGGCCTCATGCATGCTGAGCAGGTGTGTTGCCACTAAGGCATACCCTCCAGCAATGTCCCCCCCCCCCCTTTTTTTTCCTTTTTCTTTTCTTTTCTTTCTTCTTTTTTTTTTTTTAATGTCAGGGCCTTGCTAAGTAGCCCAGGTTGGCCTCAAATTTGCAACCCTCCTGCCTCAGCCTCCTGAGTAGCTGGGATTACAGGTGTGTGTCACCATGCCCTTTTTCTGTTTACTTTTTGAGGTCTTGTTGTTCTTTTTCCTGTTTTCTATAAAAAGTAGTATTTTGCAATTAGAAAAAAATACAAATGTTATCATTAGAAATAATGGGGAAAAACGATGGTAAGGGATATCATCTAAAATATGGGCAAATTTTGAAAAATCATAGTTTCCAATTTTGCCCCTTATGGAATCTAGATGTCTAGATCTGGTATCTGCCCAGGCCTCAACGTCTGTATGTTGTTGAGTCTCATGTGACTTCAAGAGCCCCTGCTTATGCTCCCTTTCCTTTGGACCTCTATTCAGTGAAGGTAGGCAACTGTGTGTATATGTGACAAAAAAGTATGCTTCCTGTCTTTAAGAAGCTTACATTGTAGAGGAGAAGGTGGATATGTCATGTTAAAAGCAGGAATACGGTGTAGGAACAATGGGAACAAATACAGAGTGCCTCTTCTGTGCTAGATGTCATTCTAAGTGCTTTGTGTGTTTTTACTTTTATGCCTTCCAGTAGCCCTGTGACACAGGTAACATTATTGTCCCCATTTATAGGTGAAGATACTGAGATCTAGAGAGATCTAGTAAGTGGGTAGGCCAGGTTTAAACCTAGGTGGTCTGACCCCAGGCTGTGTTTAACCACCACTTCCTCCGATCACTCCATTCAGTTGCTTTACATGGATCTGCTTATTTCCTTCTCAGAACAGACCTTTCTGTCTTGTTCACCTGCGGCTTAATGGTTGTTCCTTATGTGTCAGGCACTAGGGGAGGGTGTGCAAAGTGAATGCAAAGTAGCTCAGTGCTTCGTGCCTGGGCACAGGCTGCTGAGAGGTCCTAGTGTAGAATGTGAGTGAGGGTCATGCTGGGGAAGGTGTCATGGTGGAGAAATTTTGGGGAGGTGCAGAATCCCACTATCCTTCTGTGGGTGAGAGAAATAATTGGCTTTTGACCTGAAGAGGGGAGGAAAAGAAACCCCTTTTGGATTGGTGGGATAGCTAGTTCAGGGCCAGAGAGAATTGCTGCACCAAGGAGTATTGGTTGCAAATCCATAGGACTGGCATGCAGATCATTTAATGCTGCAAAATGCGTCAAGAGCCTCTAAAAGGCAGCTTGTGACCACAGGAGTAAGGGGGACCCTGTAATGAGATCTGAACCCAAGATTGATTTTTGTAATGAGGAAATCGATTTCCCAAGGAAATTGTGTGACAGTATGATGTTTGGATGGGTGTACTTCTTGGTTGGTCTGTCGTAGACACTTTGACAGATTGTCTCTCTGTCTGTCTGTGTTGCTGTTGCTCCTCAGAGCCAGCAGTGCCCTTTCCTTTCAATGACGCTGTCTTCTTCTCCTCTCCTAGGTTCATGGAGTCCGAGCTGGACCTGAATGACATCATTCAGGAGATGCACGTGGTGGCCACCATGCCAGACCTGTACCACCTCCTGGTGGAGCTGAATGCTGTGCAGTCGCTTCTTGGGTTGCTGGGACACGATAATACAGATATCCTTTCAGATCTGTCCTCAGTAGAGGGCTGGCTCGGGGAGGGGGTGCTGTTTACGCTCTTCTCCTGTCTATCTGCTGATGTGTGCTGTCACGTCTGCTGTTCTATTTCCATTCTAATTATCTTCCATCTTGAAACACGCACAGCTCTTTACTCATCTGAAAATCTAGTTTTTATCTGTTAACAAACCTTGGGCAAATCCTTAATTGTCCTATTTGCTTTTATTAGTACTAGAATTCATAATGATGTATCTGTTCGTACATTAGCAGCATTAATTTTCAGGAGCTGAATTTGGAAGCCCCTTATTGAGGCAAGGGCAGACAGATTTGAATGTGTTGATCTAGACATCATTCTGCTAACAGATGGCCCAGTGGAGTTGACTAGAGGAGGCAGTGAGCTGTGGCAGAAATCACACTGGGATGTCCTGAGGACAGGAAAGCTCATCTGTTTTGTCCACTGCTATATTCCAGTGCCTTAAAAAGTCTGTGTGCCCAGTAAAGAACATTAGACCTAAGCAGACAAGCCAGGTTTGACTCCCAGTTTCACTTCTTATATAAAATGTGCCTCACCTCACCTGCAAAACCAGAGTTCGTAACTTTTGGCTCTCCATGTTGTTGAGAGTACCCAAGAAGCTGTTGGAGTGCCAAGCAGGTTCCTGTTGCTCACAGTAGGCACTTGGTAAATGTTCCTTACAAGTGAATTTGAGTCATGACTTCCAAAACCATTTCATCCTTTGTCTTTGCCGTCAAGTGTGCAACAGGTTTAATGTAAAACAATTTTGATGTGCCTGTGGACAGGGTTATGTTCATTAAGCCAAAATTTCCTCCAATAGTTGTTCTGTTTGACTCCAGATTTCCAGAGGTAAGAGACAAATGTAGTTAGTCTGCTTGAGTGATATTCATGGGAACTCTGCTGCTGCTTCATGTTATTTTCATCCTGTTGGTAATCTCTCTCCTGAGAGCATGTCTGACTTGGTTCTTTTCTGCCTGATAATTCTCATAGAATAAATCAGTGAGTAATTTTAATGCAGATTCCTTGAAGGGCAATCTTAAGACATTTCTGATACTTCCATGTAATGTTAGGCAGTGTTGAGAATTGCTCTGCTGGTCGCCAGGCTGAGGACTGTGTTCATCAGGGGTTGCTGTTGGGGTGTGGGTTATATGAGAACCCTAATTGATTAACTTGTGTCAGTGCGAGCTTGATGGAAGGTCTCCTGGATTCATTCCGTAGACATGAGTGTCTGTGATGTTCCGGGCACCACCCTGGACCCCAAGGAGCCATGAGCTGTACTGGATGCACAAGCAGTATCATACAGTAGGCATCATCTTAGTCAGTTTGGGCTGCTATAACAAAATGCATAAACTGGGTGACTGGGAAGTAGTGGAAATTTGCTTTTCATAGTTTTGGATTCTGGGAAGTGCAAAATCCAGGCACTGGCAGTTTTGGCATCTGATGAGGGCACATTTCCTGGTTCACAGACAGTCCACTGTATCCTCCTGTGGTGAGGGGTGGGGAGCTTGCTGGGCCTTTCACAAGAGCACTCCTCTCATCGGTGGGGGCACCTCCCAAAGGCCCCACCTCCAGACACATCACACTGGGAATCAGGTTTCAACACACAGGTTTTGGGGAGGATGTGAACATTTATTCTGTAGCAGTTATCTACCATATGACGGATCCTATTCAAAGACCGAAGTGGTTCTCATGAATTTAGTGCTTGGCATTCAAGTCGTGACTTTACTTTCAAGTCACCTATAGAATGGTAGCTTTCGGAATCCCTTCAGACCTTAGCAGTAACTTAGCCTCGTGCCCTATTTGTTTATGTGGTGACAAGTCTGAGGCCAGGTGCTGGATAGCTAACTGTGGAGGTCAAGGCTGGCACTCCAGGTGCTGATGTCCCATTCTGCATTTCTGGAGTCCTCCCTGAGGGCTTTACCACATCTCCAGCAGAGTGGCTTAGGCATACCTTATCCTGTGAATTAATGCCAGAATCACCTGTTATGTTTCTGGAAACACAGCTCTCATTGTTTTTTCTCTTCCTGCTAACTCAAAATAATAGTAGCAGCTTTCCAAAGATACTGACATTTTGCTGATTCACCAGCCGGTTCCCGCTGGGGAGAAGACTGACACGAGAAGCACGCTCCACGTAGGCATACTTGGGAAAGGCAAGGGCGCAGATGTTCCATGTTGTTAAGTTCTGGTCTTTAAAAAGGAAGAAACACATCCCCCTATAATACCTCTGACAGACTGCCATTCCCTCTTGTTTTCTGAGAGCTAAGCTGTTCCCCCGTCTTGTATGCTAACCTTCACCCAACTGCCCTCACGATATTTTTAAAAATCTAATTATGCCCTACGTCACATTTAAAGTGCATTGAAATTTTTTAATTACCTTAATTTTAATTAGATGCAGCAATTAGGGTAAATGTCATCCTCCTCACAGTACAGTTTTTCATGATTTCAGGGAAGGATGGGCCCTCTTGACTCGCAGCTGACATGCTCTGCCTGGCGGAACCCCATCTCCCTGCACGTTGCGCTCTGCTTCTTGTCTTCTCTGTGATCTATAATGGAAATTTTTCTTCAGGAAATGGTTGTTAACAATTTACTGTTGTACAGCTGTAACTGCCCAAAACACCTTACCATGAATAAACAATTTCATGGCAGTTGTGACTTAAATTTTTAATCTTTTTTAACTCTTCATTTATCAGCCAGGACCATACATGACTGGTTATGTTCCCAGCAAGCGCACAGGTCATCTTTGCTTTGTCCTTCTCGGAGAAAACATGAACTGTAGGGATTTTAATTGGATCAGGGGCTGGTTTGTTGCAACCTTAAGAGGTGGAGGATGCGAGAAAACAGCTTGTGCCTCTGTCCTTTCAACCGTGAGACGCTGCTCCAGAGTTGGTTCTGGCGCTCTGCATCGCTGCTGCCGGTGCGGCTTGTCAGTGCTTCTGGCCGTCTCCCCCAGGAGAGGGGAGCCCAGCCGGCACCTGAGGTTGGCTGCAGGGTGGAATCCTGGTCTGTGAAGAGCTGGGGTGGAGGCACAGCTCCCCTGGCAGTGAAGGGTTGCTCTGAATGCTTTTGGAGGGAACATAAGGGGAACCCAACAGCTGCTGCCTTTTCAAAATACTGCTTTTTAAAACAATTTTCTGTAAAACAAATCATTTGAACATATTTAGGGCTCCTTTTTAATGAACCATTTAGAGTGTTTCTACAGAAAAATAAAACCAAAGGTACACTGAAAGATAGTTTTCCAAGGTATTGCTAAAAACACCAGTTTTTGTGGCCTGGCTTGAGTCAGATTTTCTGTTGCCTAAAGGAACAAGGAGGAATAAAACAGGGAAGATAAGACTCCAGACGGTGGATGAGCACCCCTTCTACAAAAAATAGATAAAAGTCACCATGGCACCATCTTCATAAACATCTTGTGTTTGTCATTTGCCGTGTTCTTATCCCGCGTGACAAGTCCGCAGAGTCCTTTCTAGTCGTCTTTGGTAGATCACTGGTGTTTGGGGGGTTCCTGCTTTGTCTGATAAGCATGTCGCATGGTACTAGGGAAACGAGAATGATAACTAGAGTTGAGAGCAAAACACACAATTTACCACCCCTGTGGCCTTAGCGGTCAAGTGCTGAGGAAACGCCGTTGGAGCTCTTAGGAGGTGTAGGTCACCTCTGACTCGGGGCTGGTCAGGGAATTGGGGATTGGTGATGGACGCTTTTGATAGATGTGGAGACTAGAGGGCATTTCAGGTTTGTTATCAGGGTCTCTACTTTTGCAGAGGAAACTGCCATTCTTCATATGTTGGAAGCTGATGTGGCCTTGCTGGCTGCTTATGTAGTCTTTACAAGCCTGTCAGGATATCAGGTCCATGTTTTTGGTTTTGTTTTTGTTTGTTTGTTTTGATAATGACTACAGCTCCCCAGCTAAGTGCCCTATTCTTTCACTTAAAAAAAATATACAGTAATCTAAACCAAATTTTATTAAAACTGCTTTCTCTCCACCCTTTGTGATTCAGAAAAATGAGGTCTCATTGTAATGTTTACTTAAGTCATCAATACAGTGTGTTGCATACTAATAGGTGGGAAGAGAGAAATTTGTATGTTAGTTATTGAGATCATTGGTGCAGATGGAATAGCTCCCTTTTATGTGGAATAATTTTAGGGAGTGGTCATGACCAGTATTGTCTAAATTATTGTTTAGTTTTCTCAGAGTTTAGAAATCCAGGAGGACTTGCAGATTTGTTCAGTCGGATTTTGTGAAGAATTGCCTTGGAACCCTCGAAAAGAAGGAGCAGTTTTTTGTTGTTGTTGTTACTGTTGTTTTAAGGCAAACGGATCAATTGAACCTCAGTAGTTCGAGTCTGATAATGCTAAAGTGGAGCAAACTGGCTAAGACATACCTTATCTTCCCATTGGGGGTGCACGGTAGAGCAGGGCCCCTCGTGTTAGAGACCTAGGGTTAATGAGGAGAATTGGGCTGGGAAGGGTTTGAGCCTCCTCAGGGGCTCTGTCCTAATTGGACTGGGTCAGAGGGGTATTGCTCCAGGGCTTTCCTGCAGGCACTAATGAGGCTTGCATATCTTGAGCTTTTGTTTTGCTAGGAGTTATTCTTGTTTTGATATTTCCACAATCAAAATTGCACCTGAAAAAATTGACTTCTTTTTCTCATTTGTCATCTGACGTCCTTGATAATATGTTTTGATAAGCCACCTCTCCCCTCCCTTTTTTTGAGCCTGCTAAATATGCTGTGAAGTTAGGCATGTTAGATAAAAATGTGCCAAAGTGGCAGTTTAGTTATCCTGTTTATGAGGATAAGGTGAAGTCCATGTCCCTGGAAAGTTAGCCTGCTTTGGACGTTTTCCCTATGTCATAACGGTGTCCACAGCAGTTAATGGGTATTAATGTTGAATGAATGCATTTTTTTCATATGAGTTTGATCTAGGATTGGGATAAAATTAAGAGTCCAGGTTTGTTATGAGTAGCTTTGTGCCAGCTATTTTAAGAGAAACAGACCACTTTGTGTTTGAAATTCACCTGCATCAGTGGAGCTGTATTTAATCACTGTCCTATCTAAGACAAAACAATTTTAAGAAGCCATATTTGTTGCATTAAATCATTTATATTCTCTGCATTGATACTGGTTAATTTTCTTAAGAAAACCTTTTTGAAATTACTTGTAGAAAACCATCTGCTTAATGCATCTTATTCCTCTTCCTCTTTTTTTTTTTTTTTTTTTTTTTACTTTTTAATAACTTTGTTCCTTGTGGACACATCTCATTGGAGATTACTAAGATTAACACTCAGTTTCTGTACCAAGACTCCAAGTGGTATCAGGCCAAATAACAAATATGTCGAGCCAAAAAATAGAAGTAAACACCACTTTTTCTCCAGGATCCATTGTGTTATGGACCATTTTGTACCTGGCTGGTCTTTTTGACTTCGCTGTTGTACTAGCTTATTGCCCTAATAGTGGACAGGTACAGAAGGAGTGAGTGGGGTGGCCTTTCTACCCGACATGACAAAATAGGCTATCAGAAGCTGTATTTCAGTAATTCACAGAGAGACAGGCTCTCTGTTCTTCTATTATTCTTGGGCGGGAGAGCCCTTTACCTTGTGAAATGAAATTATAGCTATAGTGGAAAAGCATGTCACCCATGCCCAGCCTCTGCTTGTGAAGAAAAGCTAGGTGGGTGGCAGAGCAAAGCTGAATTTTCTTATCAAGATTGAGACTTCATTTGTCTGTTGATCTGTAGTTCTGGTTCTCATTCCTCTTTCTGGTCTTCAAATGATCTTCTGTCTTTTGGGTCATATATTACCGGGGGGTTGATGATCGCAAGTATGGACTCGTTACTGCCTTGCTGAAATGGTATTTTGTGAGAGGCAGGGATGTATGTAAAATCAGTTAGAGGTCGGATTCCTGAGATGTTTGCCAGACCTGGTGAAGAGATGATCTCCTGTTAAACTTCTCAACTGAGACAGAAATGTAGGGGATAATTCACTGGAACGTTATAACAAACCAATTTTCTTGGTTAAAGTTAAGACATTTATCCTATTATTATATAAAATCACTACTATTGTCAAAATCTTTTCTTTCTTTTTTTTAAGTTTCTAGGTTTAATGTGACACATCTGTGAGCATGGCATGAGTCTGATCAAAGAAGGAAGTGGTAATTTGGCTCACAGGCCCTCAGAGGCTGAATAAGGACTCCATCCATCTGAATGTCTGGCATAGCTGAAATATAAACTTCGATCTTCCAACCCATTGTGACCCAGAAAGGAGGACCATGTGACCGTTAGCTTAAATTTTAGATTTTAGAGACTTGGAAAACTAAAGGCAATAACGAGGGCTTTGGACGTTCTGTGAGAAGGCTCAACTTAGTCTGTATTTTGTGCTTTCATACCTGAATCTCTTCACCTGGCCTTTGACAGACCTGATGACTTTGGTTTCTTGTAGGTCTGCAGAGGGATAGGCTGGGCAGAGACCATTACGCCCATTTTACAGATAAGGAAATTAAGCTGCAAGGAAATACCTCTAAGGCTCACACAAGACTGCTTGGCTAATGGTAACTACGGCAGTGTGCAGCTCACTAAAGGTACAAAGCAAGATGCCCATGACTGTTCTCAAGCTTGCTGGCTCCTCATACGTTGACCTTTCAGATGCTCCTTCACTTACGTGTCCTGAAAAAGCCCTCCGGTTGAAAACTCATGTAATACACCTAGCCTAGCCTAGCATAACTTAGCTACAGGGCACCATAGGGTGACCACATGGTCCCCACAGTGGCAGCTGACTGGGAGCTGCAGCCGACTGTTGGTAGTGTCTCTTTCACTGCAAGTAATGTTTCTTTCAGTAAAAGATGTTCATAAAATACCCAGAACATCAGTTAGCAGTTAGCAAGTCCTGTGGTTCTTGTTTATCTGTCCTGCATCTTTTTATTTTTTTCTGGTGCTAGTAGAACTGCCCTGCTTCTGACCCTTGTCTTGCATTTGGGTCCCTTCTGTGCAGCAGCTCTGGAGCGGGACTTCCCCCTTCAGGTCCCTCCAACCCTCCCCAGCTGCCCACCGTCTGCCCACTCTGCCTAGCCCCCAGCCCCTGAACTCGAGGTCGTAGTGTGTCTCACAAGCCGAGGTCATTCTTTCAGAGTGTTCTTCTCATAATTATAACTCCTCCCTTCCTGGGCCCTCTGCCCTCTCCTCTGCAGAGGCCTTTGTACATTCTGGTTTCTTCACTTTCGTTCCTGTGGTTTTGCTTTCTAGCCTACCAGCTCTCATCTATTTAGTTGCTTATTTTCTGACCAGTCTTTTTCTAGTTAGTTATTCTAAGTCTCCCAGCTCAATTCAGGGTGCCTGCAGTTGTGGTGTCTGGTTCCTTGTTTGTTGCATGTTGTTATTGCCTGTGCTGTATGATTTTTTTAAATTGGCTTTGTTTTTCTAGCTTTATCACTTTACAGATGAGGAGACTGAGGCCCAAAATGCCTTTATCATGGTGTAGTGTTTCATGTATCACAGCAGTCAGTGAATGCAGGTTGACCCTACAAGGGTGTGTGTGTGTGTGTGTGTGTGTCTGTATGCGCGCGCGTGCGTGCATGCACGTGCATGTGTGTGCATGCATTTCCAGGTGGGGAAAGGGAATCTTAGTTCTAAGTTCAGTTCTGCCTTCCAGTTTCCAGACATGATTCCTTTTTTCTCCCTTTTGTGTTTTATTTCCCTTATACCTCCCTCTCTTTCTCCTGTTATTTTAAAAAAAAATTTTTTTTTAGTTGTAGAAGGACACAGTACCTTGATTTGATTTATTTATTGTTATGTGGTGCTAAGGACGGAACTCAGTGCCTCCGTGTGCTAGGCAGGTGCTCTACCACTGAGCCTCGACCCCAGCCTCTTTCTCCTTTTTTTACCTAGGGGCTGGTGCCCGTGTTACCTTTACCCTAAGTTCAAGGTAGTGTGGAGTTCAAGGGGAGAAGGTGGGTGGGCCCAGTGGTGCCCCATGTAACCATTCTTGCTGTTTCTCCAACCGACTTCGTCCTGCCTGATCTCTGAGGATTCCCTGGAGAGTGCCAACCACCTCCACTGCCTTTCAAGGTGAACAGTACCAGGTAGTAAAAGTGACACTGAGCTTCAAGAGTTTAAATTATGAGATAGGGTTAAAGATGTTGGCCCGTTTCTCACTAGAAAAGCAACCTCCCAAGTAATCTCTTTAGTTTGGAAATTCTTGCAGTGAAGTTATGGAATAAGTTGCCAGGAAGGCGGCATCAGGAAGGAGCCTGAGTACTTCGGTTGCCTGCTGACTGAGCACCCACTGGGGGAGGGACCTTGTTGAAGAGAGGTTGATTAAATCCAGAGTGTTTTAAGGATAAATGGAGATGAAGCAACTGACGAGGAAACAGAGGACTTCGGATGTTCGTGACACATCTGTAGGTTCCAGTACGTGCGTGATCCCTTAACACTTGCCACATGTGTCCATCGCTGTGGTTGACTTGCTTCAGGAACTGACAGATATTGACACCCTCCACGAGAGTGAAGAGGGAGCAGAAGTCCTCATCGATGCGCTGGTAAGTTGCACATCCCCTGGGGTTTTGCAGGTTTGCTTAAGGCGTTGGCATTGTCCCCACCATCGTATCTGAGTGGTGTCAGTAGAATTTTGTGGCTGGGCTGGTTGGAATGGTAGAGGCAGACATGGAAGTGCATCTTGTAGGGGGTCTGGACTCTGTGGGACACGTCAGTCAAGGGCTATGGAAAGGTAGCACTCTTGCAAGCAGGCCATTGCTCATCCTGTTCCCTCTGTTCCCTCCTGGCTACGTCCTTCTGATGGGTATTATTGCTGAGGCTTAGAGAGGTGGAAAGCCATCCCTGTGGTCACAGAGCTGGGATTTGAACCTGTGTCCTCTTTGACTCCATGCTCCCCGTCCCTTATTGTACCACTACTGACCTTTCTACTAAGAGCCTCCACTGACGTTTATTTTCTCTTTGGGGTTTTGTAATCCCATGTGGAAGGGTATTGTTGAGCTGGTCATCAGAGAGGCATTGGAGAATGTTGAAAGAGAGTAAACCGTAGAGCTCATCTGCCAGGGTTGCGTCCCTTGCCTGGAGCACACAGGGCCTCGTGACTTCGGGCTCATCTACCAGGGCTGCGTCCCTTGCCTGGAGCACACAGGGCCTCGTGACTTCGGGTTCCTTTTTGTGGAGCTAGGTAAAGCCTCTGAATCCTCAGCCTTTGTTCCAAGTAGCAGTCAGTGCAAAGGTCTTGGTACATGAGCTAAACCCAGTTGGCTGATTGCCCTCTGGTCTCATCACCTGACATCGAGGAGACCCAGAGGCAGGAAAGGAGGTTTCCCTTGGGTCACTTGGCCAGTTCTTTGACCACTGAGACTGCAGCCTGCACCCCAGTTCTCTTCCCACCACACCAGACTCCCTTGCCAGAGAGGGTCAGAGAAGGCTCCAAACTGAGCAGGCACCACCGTTGGCCTGTGGCGGGAGTGGGTCTGGTCCAGCCTCCGACCCTGACTCGCCTGTGGAGTTCTGCCAGCTCCCAGGGCTCTGTGGATCTCCCCTCCCTACTGTTGTCTTCCCTTGCCTTTCCTCTGGTAATGAGGTAAGTGCCAATTTTGGAGTAGTTTGCAGAGTTTATCTAAGATCATTGCAGCCACTAGCATTGAAAGCGCCCAGGTACTTATTTGGCTGCTTTCTGGCCCATCCAAGACCACTGATGGACAGAACTGCCTGGACAGGGGCCCCAGATGGTTCAGAGACTGCACTGCTGTATGACCCATCCCTCTTTACCCTTTCTCCTAAGGTTCTTGACACCAGAAATTTCCCCTGTGCTGTGCCAGCTGCTGGCATTTGGTGTGAGTGATGGGGTTGTGAACCCACTGGATATGAAGAACTGTCTCTCACAGAGAGCGAGGCTGGAGTCCAGTAGGGCCATGTGAAACTGAGATGGAAATTTCTATGGCCATTTTTCTTACATGCTCCTTCCTGGAGTGAACTGCCACTTTGGTAGGATCAGGGCTTTTATTTTTCCTTGGGACCACTGTGCAGAAAGCAGGGGATGTTGCTGGGGTGTTCTTTTGTTTTGAGGAGCACCTGAGGGGAGGCTGTGGCAGCTGCTCCTGCACTGTGTCTCCACGGTACCATTTGTGCAGTCTTACCTTCCAGAGGTTAATTACAGTGGCCCTGAACGAGCCTTCCTGCCTGGTCCCTGGGCTGATTCTAATTACCATCCTTGCCCGTGTGAATGGAGAAGACAAGAGAGGAACAGCTAGCCTGGCTGCTGCATGTAAAACCGACCCAGGAGCAGCAGTTCACACAAAAGCCCCCTTTGTGCTTTCTGTGTCACCAAGCCCACCAACAAAGGCTGGATCTTGCAGATTTTATTGTCTGTTCGGAAAGAAACAGTTCATCCTCAGTCTAGGGAGCCATTAGGTAGCTGCTATACAGGGTTTTCTGTTTGTTTAGTTTCTTTATGATGATATTATTTTAAGATTTTGATTCTTACAGCTTTATCCTGGTGGGGCTGGTGTGAATCACAAACATTGAACATTCCAGACTCCAATGTATTATTTGTTCTTCTGCAACCAGTCAGAAAGCACCATTAAATATCAGAGAGCAGAACCGGCAAGTGGTCTTCCATTTATTTTTCGCTACCCTTGTGCCACATTGAGGGAGAAGTTTGATAAGTATTCTCATATTACAAGGGTTGAGTTGTCTTCGTAGTTTTAATTTGGGGCCAATGTCGGAAGCCTGGAATTGCTTGAGCAGAGGCTAGAGGGCATGTGGCAGGATTTATTGTTGTGTGCAGTTTGCAGTTATTGCCTTGGTCTTTTTTCCCCGTTGTAAGTCTCAAGTAATAGAATAGCACATTTGTGGGGAAAGAGTGCTGCTCTGGCATTCTTGGGGCTTTTTGGAAGTTTTACATTTTGGTTTACACCTACTGGTGTTCCTCATGCAAAAAGCAAATACACGTTTGTGCTTTGGAAGACATGGATTTGGCCAGTGGACTCCTTCCTGGCAAATAGTAAACCGGAGGGTATATCGCTCTGATGGCAGTTCTCTGGCTAACCTCTCCAAAGATGGCTTTGGAGTAGTGATTAGCCTGCAGTTACTTTTCTACTTACTCTTCCCAGACTTGCTGTGAGTTTGGAGTCCTGTGCCTTTCTTATGCTGCCTGCAGCTTGATTGGCCTCGCTTCTCCAGGTCACCAGGAGCCCTCCTCCTCCTGCACAGCCCAGCTTCAACCTTAGCTCTTCTGAGTTTTTCCAGACTTATCACCTCAGTGGAATTCGTGTTCCCCTAGCACTTTGTACATCTGGGAATTTGGCAGATTGCATTATAGCAGTCTCAGTGAGACCACTGAGTTGTGGTCTCAGTTGGGGGAGCAAAGTGGTGGTTCTGTCACTTACCATGTCCTTGGGAAGGCTACCCGACCACTCCATACTTGGCTTTTTTGTCTGTAAAATGGAGATAACAGTAGTGCCCATTGCACAGTGCCAACATGAGGGATAATTGAGATATTTATGGCTAGTAAATGTGGGCCTTTATTGTTGTAAAGGTATCATGTCTGGCAGATATTAAACAGTTAGTAAATGTCAAGTTAGAATGACAAGTATCATCTGCCACACAGTGGGATGTTTGTGAAGGTTTATTAAATTCAAGCACTTTCAGTTCAAATATGTTTCAAAAAACATTTTTAATAAATATTTTAAAAAATATTCAGATGGCATGGGCCTAAATAAGACATCCAATGATAAAGAGTTAGGGTTTGTTTTTTTTTTTTTTAAGAAAAAGTAAGTAATGGTAATTTGAGGCAGAGTATCAAAAAGGGCTGTGAGAGATTGAGGCTTCTGTGAAATGAAGAGGATGGAGGAGTCACGACTCATGGAGAGGAATCAGGGCTGACTACAGAGCTGCGGGTGCTGGCCATGGCCTACCTGTGAGAGGGCCAGGAGGCGCGGCAGCCAGAGCAGGTGGAAGTGTGACTGGACCACACACTGGCTAGGAGTCATAAAGGGTTTCACCAACGTGGCTTTGATACGAAGAGCCCGTTCTTACCCTTCATTGACTCTGCTTAAGTGTTGAACTTGGAGCTCCAGATTGGTTTGACTGGGACTTGGTGTTGGGGCTTTGTGGTGGGGCTGCCCAGGTGAGACTGAGCTTAGCAGGTCTCATGTTGCTTTAGGGGTACTCACTGTACATTTCTGGATCCTGTTCCTTCCTATTTCTATTAATGTTCTTGCCTTCATCTTTGTTTGTTCATGAGCAAAACTCACTTGTTCCTTCATTCACTCAGTGCTTACTGAGTGCTCAGCATGTTCTGCTACTAGGCACTTGGATGTGGAGTTGTAAGACTGAAAGAGTCTCTGCTTTGGTGGAGATTATATTCTAGGGTAGGGAAAAACAGTAAATAAATGAACAAGAAAACTATCAGAGTGATTCTCTATTACACAGGGAATTAAAATAGAGTGATGTGATATCAAGTGGCAGGAAGTCAGATTGAGTTCTCAGGTAAGTCCTGGATTCTGGGTGACAAGAAGAAACCAGCCATTCAGAATGATCTAGAGCAAGGTGGGACAAGGGCAGAGACTGAGATGAAAATGAGCTTGACAAAGTGAAGGAACAGAGAAACGGCCATCCTGGTGGGTACAGCCAGGCTAGCGGGGGAAGGCTAGGGCCAGGCCACCTGGCTGCCGTAGACATTATCTCTGGTGATGGCCAGTGTGCACAGGATGGTAACACAGTCTGACCAAACACTTCAAAAGACCACTCTGGCAGCTGTGCAGATAGTGAATCCAAGGAACAAGAATGGAAGGTAAACTATAATTAATTATATTACAACAGGCCTGAGTTTTGCATTACAACCATATTACCATGTGTATCCTTAAAACTTGTTTGATCAAGATCCAGTGGTTGTGGAGTTTTATATTTATTGTTGTTTTATAAATATGAAATTTCTGAAATTCCTGGTAGGTGGAAAAACTCCAGTCTAACTCTGGGGAAAGCTTTTTGGCAGATTGTACCAGACAGAAAAAGAATCCTCCTTCAAACCCTCTCATCTGCCTCTCTCTCTATTTTCTCCTCTTCTCTTATATCCATCCTGTTTGATGAAGTGGAAAAGGATGCCTGATCATGCCCTTGAACTTTGTGTGAGTGAGACCTTCTGGAATGTTGTCTGGGAGACCTGCTGACGAGCAGAAATACCCAGTGACTTATCAGAAAACGACAGGCGAGGACAGTCCTGATTTCCAAGGCCAGGCTGCTCTGGCTGATGCTTTAATCCCTGAGCAGGATTTGTTTTTAGTTTCAGACTTCGTCACAGGTCCAGAAAATTGAAGGTAGACCCAAGGGTTTAGCGAGAGTAGGACAGAATGCTAATTTGTACTTTTTACTAGGTGATATCTAGAGCCATACATAATATAAATACTTTTCCAAGGGTTTTCTGAGCTAAATGTATTTTGACTGCTTTTGGCCCTTCTGCAATCAGATAAAATTGCATTTAACCCAACTAAACATAAAGTTTCACACTTTGCAAGCTTAAAAAGACTGCCTGTTAGAAGTTAGATTTCCGTAACAAGAAAAAAGATTTTCCTCCAGCCAGACGCCCATTATCCATAGCCATTCAGCTCTAGGATTTGAGCACGTCGCTCACTGCCACTGTCCCCGCCACTTTGCAGACAGCAGAGATGGGAAGCATAACTAAGAATCAAGGAAAAGGGGAAATAATGCAGATAAAGCAGCAATAAGTAGTTGACGCTGGTGAAGCAGTTTGCAGAACTGACAGGCAGTTTGATACACAGCGGAGTTGCAGTGTCTGCTGCTTTAGGATTCAGAGAGATTATAAGTCAATCAGGGTGATTTAGGGAAAAACAAACTGTGACATGGTTCATACTCTTCCCCCAGATGTTTTTTTGTTTTCTCTCACATACCCAAATTGTCCAATTAATTAAGAAAAACATTACAGTGGATTTCTTAGGTGAAGCTTTTGCTGGCTGTGAGATTTGAGAGCAAGATTGTGTCTCCTGGTACGAGAGGAGAAACAGCTCTTTCCTGCGTGTGGGCGCCCTCAGCTCTGGCATCAGCATCCCCTCCAGGAGGCTCCCCTACTGGTGCTCCCACCAGGCACAAAGAGAGCCTAGGAAAGTAACTTGCTCATAATTCAGGTAGTGTGAATTGGTCAGTGATTTCAGATGTTTCCCTTGAGTCTCACCCAGAGAGAGCGGAGAGGCCTCATGTCCACGACTGTCCCTCTTGCCGTTGCTTCCTTCCGCAGTCTGGGTTTGGACCAGGTCTGTGGAATGCCTGTCTTCCACATAAGTGCTCCGGAAGCATCAGTTGAACAAGACCATTTCCTTCTCTCTCCTCACCAAAGTAATAGGCTATAATAGGAAAAAATGGTCTTCAGAGCTGGTCATCGCTGCCTGGTGTAACTTTGGGCCAGGCTAATTAACCTCTCTGAGCTTTTGCTCTCTTACCTGTAAAAGCTGTGAGGATTTCATGAGGCTACGTGGAGCAGTACCTGTGAGCCCGTGTCAGTGCACAAATGAGGTGCTCCATCAGCCATTTCGCAGTGACGTTTACGGGGTGTCTGCAATGGCTAAGGATGGGTCGTACCTTGAAGGGTGTACCAAGATGAATGAGGTGAGGAACCTGCCTTTGAGGAACTTGGCTTTATCTTAGCCAGTGGGAATGTGAGCAGTGAATAATCAGGTCTCAGGACAGGGGAAGGGCTAGATTCACACTCTGCTTGAGTTTCTGAGCTGCTGCCTTGAACCTAACCCAGAGTAAGGCCTGTCGTATTTTCATCTGATCTATGTAGCTCGTCCCAATTTCCTGAGTGAGGAAACTGAGGCTCTGGGAATGAGGGTACACAACAAGTATGCAGCAGGTGGTGTCTTCATGACTGCCCACTTGGAACTGTCACCAGGTGGATAATCACTTCTTGATGACAGAAAATTAGGTGTTTCTTCCCTGTCCCTCCCTGACCTGGCTTGGGGCCCCCAAGGGCTGCCCAGAGTCCAGATTGTGGGCAGGAGGTGCACAGGGTGGGAAGAGTGCTGCTTCTCCCAAGCAGAAGGGAAACTGGTTTGTGCTTCTGCTGCCACTGCTCTGTAGCCATGTGGCCCTGGTGAAGTCCCCAGCCTCTTGTGCATGGGTTGTGCCACATAGCTACTACAGGTTTCCTGTTTATCTCCAAATGTGTGAATCAGATTAAATAGGAGAAGCACAGTAGCATTTTTGTCCTTTAAATGTAGTTAAAATACCACACATTTTGCCATAAATATTCTTATTTTTAAGAAGGGACTAGAAAGTCTTTCATAAAAGCTTGGCATGGAAAGTTGGAATGTTTTGAGTTTAACCCTAAATTTTGAAGTCAGCGTAAATGTGACTAGTAAACCTGCTGACTGCACAGCTCTGGCACTGTGGTCCAGGAATGCGTTTGGCTTGAATGAGCCACCAGCCTGGCTCCAGCGGGCCCTCTTGTGAGGAGGAGAAAGGAGCACCTGGCTTGGTGTCAGAGGTCTGGGTTCACGTACCAGCGCTTGGTCACACACTGCCTTTGTAACCTTGACTTTCACTCTGTTTCCTTCAACCTCAGGTCCTTCCCCCCAACCTCCCCGTCCCAAGTGAGAGATAAGGACACTGCCCTTTCCTTGCCTTGGGGCACTTTAGGGCTCACAGGAAGGGGTGGGTTAGCACAGCGTGAGGCGGGGGACTCCTGGGGGCCTATTTGTGACACGTGTCCCTCTCTCCCTTTGCTTCCCTGTTCCTGCAGGTGGATGGGCAGGTGGTAGCGCTGCTGGTGCAGAATCTGGAGCGGCTGGATGAGTCCGTGAGAGAGGAGGCGGATGGCGTCCACAACACCCTGGGTGAGCTGGAGGGCACCTGTGCGTCCCGTGCTCCTTGCCCCTCCTCCCTCAGAATGCAGTCAACATGGGAGTGTTTTCTTCCCTGCTTTCCCTAAACTGCCTTTTCCGAAATGAAGACTTGTGTGTACATTTCATATAACTGCAGTTTGGGTTTGGCTTGCAGGTAATGAAAGCAGAAATCCACTGAGTAGTTCTGTGCGTTCTGAGATGAGAGCTCTGGCTCTGTCAGCAGGCTTTTTCCTCCAAAACTGAGGATGAAATCTATTCAGAATCCCACCCCCGCCCTTGGAAAAGTATACATTTAAAAATTTTAAGTCATTTTTTCATGTTAGTTTATCTAATCACTCTCCTTCAGTGGAACTAGAAACTTTTGGCCAGCTGTGTGCCGTTAGAAGGACGTTTTCTTTGAAAAACAGTGTTTATTCCTCATCTTAAATATAGATTGCTTTGTAAACTCTGGGTTGAAATACTGCTACTAACTTGGCTGCTCCTGTATCGGATGAACATTTAAGTGGATTCGTCTGCAGTATTTCTTCTCTTCCTTCCCCTCCTCAGATCTCCCAGTCCTTCCTTTTGCAAAGTTGCCAAACAAATAGCCTATTTAAAAGTGTGCCTTTGGGCCGTCCTCTTCATCAATGGTTGCTGCCGTGTAGGACCAGAGGTGACATATCTAAGCAGAGCTTGAGTTGTGGGTGAGGCCCAGTGGAAGCAAAAGTTTTGATGAGATTAGATTCTCTCTCTGCTCCTTTGTGTTGGCCACAGTTCTCTTGTAGTTCTAGACTTTCATCAGTGATGATTATCATAAAGCAGGGGGAAGATGGGCACCCAGGGAGTAAGAGAAGAGAGAACAAGTGCTAGTCCAGAGCCAGAAGGGGCATCGCCATCTTTCATCCTAGGGCGGGATTTTGCAGAACCAAAAGCTTATCACGCCAGGCATGGTTGCACACATGCCTGTGATCCCAGTGGCTCAGGAGGCTGAGGCAGGAGGATCTCGAGTTCAAAACCAGCCTCGGCAACAGCAAGGTGCTAAGCAACTCAATGAGGCCCTGTCTCTAAATAAAATACAAAAAAGGACTGGGATGTGACTCAGTGGTTGAGTGCCCCTGAGCTCAATCTCTGGTACCCCCCAACACCAAAAAAAATCTTATCAAAAGAAAAGTCAACTGTTAATAAAAAGGGGCTGGTGTAATGGAAAAGGCCCCCAGCCTGGCAGTCTGCAAAGATCTGTCTTGTTTCAGTTTGGGTATCTGCCCAGAGCTGGGAGATCCATCCCTGTCTCCTGTCCTGGGTGCCTGATGTTCATTAGGCACCGTGCTAGGCCCCGGGGTAGGTTATGATGGGTTAGGCATGACTCTACTCCTGAAGAGGTGAACTGACAGGAAAGATGATCCCAGATGAGAAATGGTATAATGGGAACCAGAGAAAAGACTCGGCACCACAAGGAAGGGTCTCCACATTGCCCCATAGGAGCAGATGACATCTGGGGCTGAATAAGAAGAGAAGTGGGCAGGGCCTCTGAGTAGGGGAATGGGCATTCATGAATGGGCATGGGCTTTGGGAGAGATTAGATATGCACTTGGCAGTGGGAGGTGGGAGAGGGGACTGGAGGAGCCGTTTTTGCCCAGGTTGTGGGAGACCTTGTAAACCATGCCAAGAAGTTCGGGTGTTTGTCCCAGTGGGCAACAGGAAACTATCTGTAGTCTAAGAGCAAGATAAAGTCAGGAGACTAAAACAAATGAGTTGGTTTTCTTAGAAAATGCGAAAAAGTAATCGAGGGTATTCTAACGACCTTCATCTCTCAGGACCCTCAGTGCTACTCTGCGCCCACAGTTTTGTGTTTCCGCTCCCCCAGGGAGCTGCCTGGGCCTGTCTTCACTTGCTGTTGGTGAGGCCAACCTGGGCAGGGGAGTAAGCAAGAAGATAGGGCTGTGGGGAGTTCTTTAGTCCTTTCTTCTTCAAACTTCACACCCAGTGTGTTCTGGGCATCTGCTTTGTGATAGTAAAATACTCTAAGGTATGAAGCAAAAGGAACCTGAAGGGAAGGGAAGGAAAACATTTGATGTATTTAAGGACTATAGGTGAGATTTTTAAAAATATCCCTGCCTTTTGTTATCATAGTCATACAATACCTTTTGTTTTTCCTCCTCATTTTAATCTTTCTGTTAATGAACGCTTTGGCAGTGGAGGAGGAGTACGACCACTCATCTGCTTCCCAGTACCTGGAAGCCACCTGCCTGCACAGCCTTTCCCCTCTGTGCCCGTTATTCTGTTCCGTTAAGAACATCACGCTTGCCTTTTTTAACATCCTTGTTTCTATGATGCAGGGAAAGAGAACTGGAAATAATTGAATCCCGAAAGGAAGAGACTCTGAATCCCCACCCCTGATTCTTCCCTGAGAGTAGCCCTCTGCCTCTGCTGTTGCAGGGCTCTGGACTCCAGCACACCAGCAGCAGAGAGGCCGTCCCTGCTCCGCTGCAGTGTTGGTCCCGGTTGGTGTAGAGCACCCATCCCTCGTGCCTGTTGTGAATTCCATCATTTTCAGCTGTGGCTTTTGCTTGTAATGTAACTTGAAGAAAGACCCACGGCATCTCCCTAGTTAATCTAAAAATGACAACACAGCATCTGGCTGGGAGGAGTACAGGGAAGTGTGAAGGGGAATAAAATGTCTGTCATGGGAAGTGAGCTTGTTGCAGATGGAAACAGTTGCCCTCCCCAGTGACTGGTGTCTGTCTCCCTTCAGCTATTGTGGAAAACATGGCTGAGTTCCGGCCCGAGATGTGCACGGAGGCTGCCCAGCAGGGGCTTCTGCAGTGGCTCCTGAAGAGGCTGAAGGTGAGTGTGGCTTGGTGCTGCTGCTGCTCGAGCCCCTCTTTGCTCTGGGCATGGCTGATGCCAGTTGTTGATACAGATTATCTTCCCCAAGCCTTAGGATCTAGTTTAGGAAGCTTCTAGTGCCTCTTACCCCTATCTTTGCTTATCCTCTTCTTTTTTTAAAAAAAGATCCCTTCCAGTTCCATTTCCCAGAGGCAGCCGCTGTTAACAACATATCTGTTTTTCCAGAAATTTCCTGTGCATATATAGAAGAGAGTTCATGTGTGGTTCACAAATAGAATTCTATAATGTTTCTTAATGTGAATTATTTTTTCACCAAGCTAGTGGTTGCCTGGTATTCCATTGTACCGATGGACCAAGGTTAATTTCGCTATTCCCTGGTTGATAAACAGTGATGCGGTGAGATTCCTCATACACACACACACATTGTTTTCTTACACACTTGCCTCAACTTATCTGGGTAATAAATTCCTAGAGTGGAATTGAGCCCAAGAGTAAGCACATTAACATTTTTGGAGGTATTGCAAAATTGTTCCCTATAAGCCTGCCCCACTCATTTGAAAATGTCTATTCCAGCTACCTCTAAAACCCTGCGTATTATCAAACGTATGGTTTTGTTAATCAGATGAGTGAAAATTGGTATTTTTATTTTAATTTTGAACTGTAAAATCAAGTCAAGTATTGGCTTTGTGTAGTGTGTATCAGACATTTGTATTCATCTCATTTAACTTCATATTTATATCCTTTATCCACATTGTGGTTGGATTATTCATTCTCTTTCCTTCTCAGCATAGTCTTGACTATCTTTTTAGCCATCAAAACTGTCCATACAGTAAATGAGGAGACAAAGGTTTTCTTCCAGACTCACCTTGACCACAGGTGTGTTGGTAGCAGTTTGGAACTGCCATGTACAACTGCAGGCAAGGATTCCGACTTTTTGGTGAGAAGGAAGTGCTTAGTTGTAGCAAGAGTGAAAGTGGTCCTGGCCTTGCTGTGATTCAGTGCTGTAGAGATCCAAAAAGACTGGGTGTACCAGCTCAGGTGTATCTTCCACTACCTTGGCAGGGCCAAGGAAGAAGGTTCTGCCAGGGTAGCGTGTGACTATGATTCCCTTCCTCTCAGGCAGTCTAGGCCTTCCCCAGCCCTTCTTATTGAACCATTGGTTCCTGCGACCTCAGTAACAGAGACTTACTATGTGACATGTGGACTCGAGGATACTCAGCTAGCCTAGCTCTCACCCCAGTGGGTGTGGGTGCAGTGCACTGAACCCCCCCAACCCCACTCCCATTTCCTTTCAGTCCTGCATTCAGTGAGTGGCTAATTCATGCACAGACATCTTCTCTTAGTCTGGACTTCCTTTGGTTCCTGAACTGCACTTATTCAGTTCATGGAATTGATGGGGATGAATTCCTTTCACATCTCCCTACACTCTGTTTCTTCTTTTCTCAGCATTCAGTGTGTTTTTATTCTCTAACTCCTCGAGACATTTTGGGAGTGAGGATTTGGGGAAGAAGGAAGCAGAAACCAAGTTAAGGGATGGATAGCTCTCACCTGAGTTGTTGAAGTAGCAGCCATGGGTTGTGGCCCCAGCCTTAAAACGTGCTAAATAATCCAGTTGTTTTTGTCACTCTGAAGTCAGGACAAATTTTTCTCCGATGTTTAGCTTGGCTTTCTTTACCCTGTGACAGTAATAAAGAGGCCCAGTTGATACTTGAACAAGCTGTTGACTCATGCCTCATGGACACAGTGTTTGTGTATTCCTCAGGGCATACATAGCCACATTGCTGTCTCTAAAACAGTTCTTCAAGGTTTCAGGGTATTTAAACATCAAAATGCTATTCGGTTATATTACTAGTAAACACATTTTCTTAGAAAAACCCTGTGTTGCCCAGAACATTAATGAAAGAAAGTCTTGCTTAAGGATGAGGCCAACAAGAAGGCCTGTCTTTAAAGGCAGTGTCTTGCTTTTACATTTTTTCATACTTGGGGACACTGCTTGTTATAATCGTCTCCAGCATCAGCATCAGGTGAACCAGAGCGGGTGCTGGACCTAGACCTGGACTTCCCTCATTAGCCTCATGACTGTGGCCATGGTCCTTTCACTTATCTAGTCCGTTTTCTCTTTTGAGAACCTGTCTCACCGGGTATACTGAAGACCACATGTGACAATGCAATTGAATTGTGAAGATCTAGATAGCCGTGTGTTGCAGCTGTTGACTGTGTTAAAATCATTAGTGCATGTTTTTGAATTCCATCCCCCACCTGCTATTTCGGTCTGCGTTGGTGTAGTTAGAAGAGGCGCTCTGTGTGTTTCTTATGCACCCACCTCACTAAGAACTACTGGTCTCTAGAAATGTAACCCTCTACTTACCCATCCTTATTCTGCAGACTGATGTGAAACTCCATTTACAGTTGCCATCGCTGTAACAGAACTTCCCTGCAGCGGCACTCATGCCTCTACCCCAGAGCCCACCTTCCCTGCCTACTTTTAAGGCCCCTTAACCTGACCCAGTATAACCTTTTCCTTTTTTGATTTTGAAAACAGGCCTTTGTAACCCATTAGATAACTTACCTATTCCCTGCCCTGCAGAGATCAAAGTGTTTTGACCTCTGTCTGGCTTTGCTCATGCTCCAGGCTCCACCAGGCATGATGCCTTTCTTCCTTCTGTATTTCTAGAATATACACAGCCTGCATGAGGCTGCTTAAATCCCTACCCTTCCATGGAGCCTTCTTTCTCTTTAGAACAGAAAGGAGATTTATATGTTGTATATTTAAAAATTCAGAATTAAGACCTATAGATATTAAGTGCCTTGCCCCAATCCAGACCTCAGCTCTAGAGACAGAGCTGGGACTGAAGCCCCTGCCTCCAGAATTTCCTCCATGCCTCCTTTCCGTAGTACGGCTTTGCCCCTAGCCCGCACAGCCCTCTTTTCTGAAAACCAGCCTCTTCATTTTTTCCCTAATGGTGTTCAGGTGGAAGTTTTCAGGTCTGGGTTCCCTTGTGTACCCGTGACTGTGGCTCACCCTCGTGGAGCGTCTCCACGCTGTAAAGCGGAGATGCTTGCTTCACCTGGCAAAATTTCATGTTATGTGCTAATTTTCTTCCTGCCAAATATCCATGAATTCCATGTGAAGGTCTGGGTCTCTGTCTCCTCCCAGATAGTCTCAAAACAAGGTTTCCAGTCAGGAGCCTCAGTATCACCTGGCAGCTTGTTCAACATGCAGATTCTTGAGTCCTCGCCCAGAACCTACATCTTCAAGGCTGGGGGTGGAGCCCAGCATCTCATATTTTACCAAGCCCTCCTGGCAGTGGGGATGTGAGCTAAAGCATGAGAGCCAAGGTTCTAGAGTGCTTATGTCTAGATTGCTGGATAAAAACCCTGTTCTTTGATCATCCCATATTATTCAGTAATCCTTGAGTAATTCTTAAGTGAGTGACACATTGATGACAGACATTTTAGTCTTGGATTTCTCCTTTTTGTACTGGTAGCTTAGCTACCAGTATATAGAGATATTCATGGATTTTTTCATCCACCAAATGAAACCTCACTAATTTGTTCTAATGAGGATAAAACCCATTGCAAATGATTGCATTAAATGGATTAGCAGGAAGCAGATAACTAGTGGGAGAGACACTGCATCATACATCACTTTTTAAAATGGGGAATACAAACTTAGTAGGGTAGTATGTGCCATTGGAAGTAGCGCCACCCAGAAGGTTTTTTTTTTTTTTTTTCTTTTTTAAAGAAACAAAATTAAGATTCCTAATTCGTTTCCCAGTTAAGTCATGCTCCAGAAACAGCTGTATGTTCAGCATGTGCGTTGATGACTTGAGACCCAGCTAGGTTATACTACACGTACAACTGGTTGATGCAGAAGTCTTTTGCCCCTGATGACCAGAGGCTGTGATTTTGCAGGGACCAATCTGCTTCAGCAGTTGTACAGGGCTGTAGATATGTTTGAACTTGCCCTACGTGTTCCAAGTACCAGAGGTGAGTGGCAAATATAACCTACAGCTTCTGGCTGCAGGTGGTAGCATAATTGTTTTGTACTTTCCAAAAAAGCAGCAGCTCCCAAAAAGGTGAAGTTTAATTTTATTCAAGGCTAGTACATGCTGAGTACAGACCTGTGCTTGATTCAGTAATTACTCTGATAGCTGAAAGATTTAGGATCACCAGGCTCCTGGAAAAAGAGAGCCCTCCATGCTCCAAGTCCCACTGGTTAGCTTTGCAAAAACCAAGAGACTGTACCTGCTAAATGCATTCTCCTTTTTCCTGATTCTGATGAAATGCCCTTGTAATTTGGCAGTTTGGTATTGTGTAATATCTGGCTGAGATTTAAACAGAAATAAAATTTTCTTGATAAGTTCATGACTAGACATGAAGAAAGGGTAGACACCTTCCTTCTTGGCTGGCCAGGATTCTTTTATTTCTTTCTACTAGATTAAACCATGTGGTTATTATCCTCACCATCACTAGAAGTTTTTGCCATATGATAGTGAGTTTCACATATTAACTGCCCTCTGCGTGCACAATGTTTTTCTGGATCTTGACATACATATTTCTATTCCTCACAAATAGCGCTGCCAAGTGCATGCAGCTGTCCCCAGTTTACAGATAAGAAAGAAACCCAAAGAAGGGCAATGCCTCACCCAACCTCATGGAAGTAGATGGGAGAGCCAGTGAGAGCTGGGCCTGGTGTGGTCAGTTGGTGTCTCTGGAGTGGCTTCCACTTGACAGGCAGCTTCCCAGCTGGCACCATGCTCAGGTTCTGAAGCATTGCAGGGCTCAGTGTTGGGAATTGTGGAGCCTAATCATTTTGTTTTCCTGATTAGGTTTCTTTTCATGCCAATTTTTCAATCAGAGGGCTTGTATCATAAGAAAAAAGTGATAAACCAGGCATGGTAGCGCACACCTGTAATTCCAACAGCTTGGGAGGCTGAGACAGGAGGATTGCGAATTTGAAGCCAGCCTCAGCTACTTAGCAAGGCCCTAAGCAACTTAGCAAGTCCCTATCTCCAAATTAAAAAAATAAAAAGGGCTAGGGATGTGTCTCAGTGATTAAGTGCCCCTGGGTTCAATCCCTAGTACCAAAAAAAAAAAAAAAAAAGAAGAAGAAAAAGAAAAATGGTGATGAAAGTTTTTGGTTTTTAAGATTTCATTTTGAGTCAATTGGAACTCCTTATACTATCAGACAACACAGACTGGAGCTGGAGGTGTCCTGGGGAATGAGGAATCCTCAGTAGAGGGCATCTCGACTCTTGTGTGCCTCTTATGTATGTGCCATTTCATTTAATGCAGCCACCTCATGAGGAAGATATTCTAACTCAAGAGAAATGAGGTTAGAGAGGCAGGGCCATTTGGCTAAGATCACATGACAGATAACCATTAGAGCTGAGATTCTAACTTGAGTATTTTTGATTCCAGTCATTGGAAAAACTTACAGTATATACTATCTGTTAAATCTTTCATCTTTTATCTTAATACTTATAGAAATTCTCGTAAAGAAATGTTATTTTTAATTTCCATTTTGCAGATGAGGAAACAGACTAATAAATGTTCCTTGGGTCATAGATTCCCACTCGTGGTGCTTTACGTGTCTCAGTAATTTTGTTTTTACAGTCCCCCCATGCCAAAAAATACCTAGCAGTTCTGTTTATTAAGTAGTTAGCTCCAAATAATTTAAAATATATGTGTAACCTAATAGTTTAGTAGCTATTTGAAAAAAGAACACACATAAATTGAAAGAAAAGTTTATTTCATTCTTAGTTGCCAGTGTTGCTCATAGCTAAATATGTGCCTTCTGGGTACTACACAGCCTTTCAGATGTTGGTGTCAGATTGAAAACCACCACCCTTGGTCCTGTTCCACACTGGTTTTCATATTTTGTTATCAACTTCCAAAATCTAGCTCCATCAAGGTACAATGTCATAAGACCATGTACCTCATGCTAGTAGGTGGTGTAGTGCTCAAGAGATATCATGTGTCACCGTGTTTTTCTTGAAAATTTTAAAATACCCTGAGGTGAATTCAACATGGCACCCCATTTACCTGAGCACACAGTTTGTGAACTGCAGACTCGGTGGCATATAGATGGTGGCATGCTTGTGATATGGCATGCAGGTGTATAGCAGATCCATCTCTCGCTCTCTCTTTTGAACTTGGCTGTACTACTTAATAAAATTAATTTGAATTCAGTGTAATATTTTTAAATGCTCTAACAGAGGGCAAGCTTCACCACATCTGTTGGCAGTTGTGCTTAACTCTGTGCCTTGCATACAGCAGGTGCCCAATAAATATTTATTGAAAGGAAGAGAGGAACTTCATTCTAACTCAGAGATAGGAGTTTATAAAGTCAAATTGAGGATAAGAAGCACTGGCACCCAACAAGGCTGTTGCTGTTGTGGCCTGGTGTCTTCAGGCTTCTTCCCATTGAGTGGTCTTGTTTGAAAGAGCACTGGCCCTTGAGAAGTTGTGGTGGCTAAACCAGTTGAAATACAATAGCAGTGCTGGGGACTTATATAATTTGAGTGATCTTGTTAGCAAATTCTTGATTCTAATGGAGATTCTCACTCCTTGGCTTTTCACCTTAGTGTTATAAAACATTTTTCTTAAACAGAAACACCATGGACTATATTTAAGCTCATCTGTTATACAAATTTCTTGAGAGAAGGCCTCAAGCTTGCCCAGGGAGCATACCATCCAGTCAGCACATTTTAGACTTTGCAGTAATAGATCTTTTAACTTAAGATGGTCAGACCTGGTCAGCCTTTTGCAACCCTGTGGGGTACACGTAGGCTCGACAAGGATGATGTGCGTAGAAAACTGAAATGGTGCTGGATGTTGCTTGATTAGGCGCTACTCTTCCTTCTTAAGTACAAAACCAACGTCCAAACATTACTGTAAGTGGTGTGAAGGTGTTGGAAATGTTAGCTCCAAGATAAACACTTCCTCTGTCCTTTGCAGGTACAGAAATTGTCATTTCAAAAGCCAGGATACAGAAATTGTCATTTCAAAAGCCGCTGCTGATGAACAGTCATTGCCTAATGTGTTGCGTTTTAAGGATCATGGGTACCATAAATAAAAACATATCAACGAGCTCACTGCACCTTTATCCAAGGGGCCTTGTTAATGGGGAGATATCTAACTCTCACTATTACTGAAGCAAGCATGTGGACAGCCATGAAAGACAGTCAGTGCGGTTGATGTGTCCCCTCTGAATCTCCAAATAGCGGAGCACACAGCAGGGAAAGAATCGCGGGCAGTAATTTGGGTGTTAAAATATTAAAACATTTTTGCATATTTAATGTGGTTTCCTTTTTAAATAGTAGGCAGATTATGGCATACAAGAAGATAGGTTTATGATTTCAAATTAAATTCTTAGCGTTAAAAAAATCCAAAAGGATCTCCTTTGTTATAAATACATTCAGCTAATCTAAACAAGAAATTGCTTTCTTTTCAACTTATCTGATCATGTATCAGCTAATTTACAACCTAGTTTTCTGGTTCAAACTTGTTAATGACACTTCATGGCCTTTTAGTCTTAAAAGTTCAATACTTTATTAGGTTTATCTTAAACATATACAGTCTCTGGACTCAAAATGAAGGGTTTGGGAAGGCTTCACAGAGGAGGTGACCTTCATGCCTGCTCATTAGGGTGGGAGAGCCATTGGGTCCCTCTGCCGTGTACTCTGCAGTACTTGAGTCTGGTTTCTGGAGAGTGAGGCAGACTTTTTACCCTTAGCCTGCCTTTTCCCTAACTCCTACTTCTCTCTAACTTGTGAAAAATTTGTCCTGGGAAAGGAAGCAAGACCCCTTAATGGTTTTCTCATTTCTCCTATTTCCCCACAGGCAAAGATGCCTTTCGATGCCAACAAGCTGTACTGCAGTGAAGTGCTGGCCATATTGCTGCAGGACAACGACGGTGAGGCTCCCTCTCAGTATTGATATTCTGTTAGGATAGGAGCCAGGCGCGTTTCAGATCATGACAGCAAGCGCTCTTGCCTTTGGCATCCCCTCGCTTCCCCTCTCGCTCTCTCTGCAGCTTTTGTAGTCTGTCAAGCTGTATTGATTTTGTTTGCTGATGTATCAGTGTTAGACGGCTGTAAAATCTGACAGTTAGCTTCATTTTTTTTCTTCCTCTATTTTTTTCCCCTTTTAGAAAACAGGGAATTGCTTGGGGAGCTGGATGGAATCGATGTGCTTCTTCAGCAGTTATCCGTGAGTAATTCTTATGCTTCCTGTCTGCCATGAAGACACATGGCCTACTTTAAATGGAGGTGGAGCTAGAAATTGTGGGAAGGAGTAAGCCGTGGTTCAGAACATGTGGGACCTGGTGGCAGGTTGGAGGTTACAGTGCAGGCATATGGTTTGCCTCCTTTTCTTGGTCCCTGGTCTTTCTGACCAGACATCGCTGGGATCTTGGTCCAGCCTTTCCCCATCTTCTGATAATGAGCTTGCCAGTCCAGAGGAGGTGGGCTTCCTACTTACATGTACATTCTTGGGCCAAGCATATCAGATCACTTTCCCTTGAACCATTCCCAAGATTATTCCCCCCTCTCCTGTCAGTGTGCCATTAAAACATTCATTTAGGATACAGATAAGGAGAATAAGTTCCAGTGCACTGGGAAAGAGGTCACAGGGGATGATGGGGGCACTGGAGCCTGGAATGAGAAATCAGAAGCTGCCATTTGCTCACTGAAAGAAATGTAAATCCAGTTGAAATGTTATGCTGGCATTCTGAAAGTACTGTTAAGATTTCTTCTAACAAATCTCATCTGTGTTATTCCAAAAACAGGACTGAAAATAGATCATTTGGATAAAATCTTAGAGTGTTGGGAGTGTCTGAGATGTCAGTTTGCATACAGCTTCCATCTTGGTGCCAGCAGCCTGAGTGGCTTGGCCTCCACCCCAAAAATAGAGCTTTCAAATGTGAATCTGTTAATCCCTTTCCTACCAGCTTATTGATCATCTTGTAGTTGACTGTGTGGGTATGCATGTACTGCTAAAAGACTTTCCTCTTAACATGCCCTACATCTCTGGCAAAGACAAAACTCCTTTAAGCCCTTCCCATGACGTGACCCCCAGCTCATGTGTGAAGCAGCTCAGTAGTCCTGTTAAGAAACTCTTCCCTTCATTAAGCCAGATTTGCCCTACTGAATTGCATCCTTTTTATAGGGGAGGAAATCTTTATGTGGTTGGGTTGTGCCACTGTAGGGCTCAGGGGTAGCTAGCAAAGTTGTTTGTTTTATTTTAGTTAATGGGTCTTGGGGTTTTGTTTTCTTTCCTTTTCTTTAAAAAAAAAAAAAAAATCTGCCCCCTTGGAACTGAGTCATTCACAGACCCAGTGGTCAACAGAGTGTTGTGTTTTTGCATGAACTGGCATCCATGTATTTTAATACTAATGAGTCAGAAAGGTTAGTTTCTCCAAAATGGAAACTGATGAAAATTTAGTTTGGTGAATTCGTGTCCTCAGGTGTGGGGTTATTGTGACAGACAGAGGCAGGCTTTGGAAGTTGGTGGTGTCTGATGAAAAGACATTCTCTTAGGACTCTTTCTGCTGTCTTTGCTTGACAGGTGTTTAAAAGACACAATCCCAGCACAGCTGAGGAGCAGGAGATGATGGAGAATCTGTTTGATTCACTGTGTTCCTGCCTGATGCTCAGTTCCAATCGTGAACGTTTCCTGAAGGGCGAGGGCCTTCAGCTGATGAATCTCATGCTCCGGTATGATTCTGATCTCCTAGCTCTCCCGTCTCCTTGTAGTCTTTTCATTCCCTCAAGTTTCCCATCTGTACAGAATGGTCTTCAGGTTGGGTGTGTGTTTGGGCATGCACGCGTGCTCTTCTGTAAAAAGTTGGAGTGGGTGAATGAGTGGATTTTGGTCTCTTGGTGCCCTGTTGTGTCAGGTGGTAAGATAACCCCTGCATTGAAGGGTGGTTTATTTTTCGCTGTTTCCCTTAATGTGTTGGTTTTGGAAAAATCTAGGCATTAACTTCTAAACTTATCTTTCGTTCATCTCTAAACTTAGTCCTATTTTCTTTATATCCCACATAGACATATCTATGCCATATTGGTTTTTATTTTTGTTATTGACAGCAAGTTATTCATATTTTTCATTTATACATTCAATAATGAGTTACACATGTGCTATGTCAAAGCACAGAAATATGAAAATGTGTAGGACAGCTCTAGAATTTTTGTTTGTAATACTTTCCTTGTATATCTTATTATGTATGCTCAAATTCCTTAAAGTGGACATCATGCTAGTTTCTTAGTAATTTCCCAAAGTTGGAAGCAAAAGAGGAACATCATTTATATTGACAATTCTTTTCGAGATCTCTATCTAGGAAGGAGAACTGAGAACAGAGGATGTGGCAGGGTAAGGGATGGCAGTAAGAGGAATGTGGTTCGGGGTCAGGGACAGTTTCTTAAGCTGAGAGACACTGAAGCATGTCTGGATGATTGAGTGCTCTCTAATCATTGTAGGATTATTCTTTATAAACTGAGCCAGAGTCTGCCATCCTGAAACTTCCGTTTATATACAGTGAAAATCTTGTTGAAATTTTTTTTAAAGTTTGATATATATATTTTATTAATGATATATATTAAATATAACTTAGATAATAGACATGCAAACTTGGTATTAAAACATTGATAAAGTACTATGTTAAGGGTCAGGCTTACACAGAAATAAAAAGGTCAGAATTTCTGCTTCCAGAAGCTGAAAAGACAGTTCTGCCACCTGTACACAGACTGTCTTTGGGTATATATTTTCTTCTGCTGTTTTTTCTTAGTTTTGATGTTTTAGGCCTGCCACACCCAGAATTTCATATAGCGTTTCTTACAGACAAGCTGCTATCCCCCATACCGTGACATAATCTTCATTAGAGTTCAATAACTATATAATGGACTCTAGGGGAGTTTGTATTCTGTGGGTGATTTGAGGTTTGCCATCATAACAAACTTGGCAATGACCATTTTGTTTTTAAAATTATTTTATGATTATTGAGATATGTATTTCTAAAATTTCTTCTCTTTAAAAGACTTGTGAAGGTTTGCAGGAATTCTTTTGCCCAGCACATTCCAGACCTTGAATTGATTGAAAATCTTCCTTCAAGAAAAGCTTTTAAAAATGAATTCTTTTTCAAAGTGCTGACAGGAGTATGGGAAATTACTTTACTGTTCTGCTGATTTTTCCTAGCTTTGCTCTCTTGACTCTTATGTTTGTTTACCTGCTTTACCCTTCTAATTGCCTGTCTTTTTGTTGAAATGACCCACCTTCTCTCAAGCAAATAGCATATATAGAAGATGCTTTTGGCTTTTTGGGTCTTCTAACCTTAAAACTACACTCTGCAGGGACTTTCCCTTAAGCTTCTTAAAGGTCTGAACTGCCAGTGTCTTTGGATGGTTGAGTGCAAATATGAAGTGATGTATTTCTGTAGCATATGGCTTGGTAATGCATAGCAGTGGGGAGTTGAATAAATAACCAGAAATATAGATTATTCAAACAGGAATGCTGAGATTCTGGGAGGCTAATTAAAGAAGAATCCAAAAGACATAGAAACTGTACCTCTCGAGGATCTCACCTCACTTTTCATTTTTGAATGCTGAAGTTGCAATTAGATCCTCCTTTTGCATTAGTTAGCTGTATTAGCAGATTCAGCATTTCCTTTTGTCTCTTTGAAATGCTCTTTGTTCTGCATTGTTTTTCTTCTTCAGAATTCCAACTGGAAAGTTTAATTGAGAGGGAGAAGTTTTTTTCCTACTGTACTTACCCTTCCTTGTCTAGTGAGAGCAGCCAAGTTGCTGTGTCTAGAGGGAGCTCATCCAAGACTAAGAAGCTGTAATGTTAGAAGGTCAGGAAATTTTCTGTGGTTCCACTGCCCCTAAATAGAAAATTTTACTTTGATTCAGTCATTTATCAGACAGTTGTGCATTGCCCACTTGGAGGTAGCAGGATGGTAGAGGGTGGCGGAGTGTGCTTCAGAATTGACGTGAGTGTGAGTTTGGGACACAGATCTTTGCTTACTACCTCTGGATGTTTAGTGAATTACTTTAACCTTTCTGACTCACTTTTTTTCATCTGCTAAGTTTGTAGAGATTTGAGGGAAATTGAGCAGTATAAAATGAGACAGTCTGCTGCTTTTAAAATATTGATAAGGTACTGTTAACTTTCTGTGTTAAGTGTTAGGCTTATATAGAGATGAACAAGACAGGATTCTTGGCTTCAAGAAACTCAGAGAATAGTGAAGGTAGCAGATATTAAATAACTGTAATATAATTTAATGTGGTAATTATTAAATGAAACAGTTAATTTTGTATGTGTATACCTGTGAATTTTTTATTTCTTGATTGTTGGCAAGGAAAGGTCACAAGCAAGATTGTTATGTATACACACATGCAGTCTTTACATGCACATACAGAAAACACGTATACTCTACCAATTTAATATTTCTGCCAAGTTTATTGAGGCATAATTCATATGCCATCACATGCACCCATTTTAAGCTGACAGTTTTAATTCTAACAGATGTACACCTTTGTCTCTATACCACAGTGGAGACACAGAGGAGTACTGTGTAGTGGAAATGTGATGCGAGCTAGATATGTGACTCACATTTTGTAGTTGCCACATTAAAGTGGTTAAAAGAAGCAAAAGAAAGTTTAATAATGTGTTTTACTTAACACGTCAAAAATTATTTCAACATACAATCAACATTAAAAAAATTACTAGGGGACCATTTTACATTCTTTTTCTCCTGCTAAGTCTTCAAAATCTAGTGTATAGTTTACATTTATATCCAAATTCTGATGCTAAATTTTCATAAAAGTACTTAATTTATACTTAGATTTCATAAAATGTATAGTTCAAAAAAGTAGATTCTCATACCCAAGTTGTCCATATTTAACTATTTTCCTATAATCATATCAAATATTATCTTTTAAAGTTAAGTTTATTTAAATTTTCGTTAATAGTCATCTCCTCGTTTGTATTGGCTACATTTCAGATGTCCCGTCACTACACGTGGCTCCTGGCACCATATTGGACGTGGCATACGTATGTCGATTGTTCCAGTTGCCCCCAAAGGTCCCCTTGATCGCTTTCTGTGATCCGTTCCCACCCATCCGTCCCAGCCCCAGGCAACCACTGTCATTCTGGAATTTCATTTAAGTGGAATCACGGGGGATGTTTTTTTCTCTAGCTTATTTTCCTCATAGACTGTTTTGTAGATTCATTCATTTTGAGTCTTTTCGTGCTTAGCAGTAGGTCCAGCAATCTCTACATTCCAGTATCTCTCTTTATTACCCTTTGATGAACATCTGTGTTGTTTCCAGTATTTTGCGTGATGAACAAAGCTGCCATAAGTCTTGGGATAGACATACTTTCATTCCTCTGATGATACCTAGGAGTAGAATAGGTGGGTCATATAGTAAAAGCATGTTTATTGTTAGAAAATGTCAAGCTGTTTTATAAAGTGATTTTGCCATTTTATATTCCCATCAGTGCAGAATAAGAACTACATACAATTGCTTCATATTCTGACCAGCAGTGCTGTTGGACTTTAATTTGGGTCATTAGGTCTTCATTTGCATTTCCTTGAGGACTAATGATAATTATGCACTTCTCATGTACATAATGACCTTTCTTATAAAATCTTTTTAAAAAATCTGTTCAACCCTTTGTCCTTATTTTATTTGGGTTATCTTCTTAAGTTTTAAGTATTCTTTGTTCTAGATACAAGTCTTTGTCAGCTCTATGTTTTGGAAGTATTTTCCTCCTAGTCTGTGGCATGCCTTCTCATTTCTTAGCAGTATCTTTTAAAGAGCAAAAGTTTTCCTTAGAAGTCCAATTAATCCATCTTTTCTTTTATGATACATAAATTATTTTTATCTAATCCATAATCTAAGAATGTTTTCTATGTTCTTTTAGAAGTTTTCAGTTTTTGGTTTTACATTTATAGATCTCTGGTCCATTTTAAGTTAAATTTTATGTATGATGTGAAGCATGAAATGAGGTTCTTAGTTTTTATTTATTACTTATTTTTGCATGTATAGACAGCTGGTTCTGGCACCACTTATTGCAAATGCTATCCATGTTCCCTTAAGTTGTCTTTATAGTTTTTGTCAGAAGCCAATTTATCATATATGTGTGGGTTTATTTCTGTTCTTTTAGTATTGTTCCATTCATTTCTGTGTCTTTTTGCCAGTAGCATCCTATCTTGATTATTCTGACTATAAAACTCAAAGTTTAGTCTTGATACCAGGAAGAATAAGTCCTCTGACTTGGTCTTTTTCAAATGGTTCCTTTGCCTTTCCTTATAAAATTTAAAGTCAGACTGTCTACTGTTGGAATTTTGATTGGATTGGACTGAATCTGTCATTTTAGGGAGAATGAACATCTTTGTAATGAGTTTTCCAATCCATGTGCATGGTACATCTCTCCATTTATTTAGGTCTTTGGTTTCTTTCATCTGTGTTCTAACTTTTCCTGACAATTTGATGTTTTATATGTTCCTAGACATTTTCGATTTCATATGGACTTGCAAGTTTATTAGTGTAAATTTTCCTTGTATTCTTATAATTCTTTTTCATCTCCGTACTTTATAATTTCTTATGTTTTGTATTTAAATTTATCCACTTTTCTCCTCAGTCACACTTTTCAGAAGTGATTAGAATTTTTTTCTGTTGTTTTTTGTTTTTTTCAGAGGTTTTAGTTTTGTAGAGAACTAGTTCTTAATCTGTTTAGATATCTGTCAAAATATAGCTGGCAAATAAAAATTATATATCTTATGATCCACAGTGTTTAAATTTTGATTTAGCCTTTTGTATATTTCTGTACTTTTAGCCTTCTTGGGAATTGTTTAATATTTTTAATTCCTTTTTTCTAGATTCTTCTCATTTACTGTATTGCTCTTTGCCCAAATTTCTGAGTTAAATGCTTAATACTTTAAAAAATAATTCTGTTCTTTAAAAATGAACACGTTAAGCCTGTTGCAGTGGCACATGCCTGTAATCCCAGACTGGAGAGACTAAGGTAGAAGGACCACAAGTTCCAGGCCAGCCTCAGCAACCTAGTGAGACCCTGCCTCAGAATTAGAAAGTGGTAAAGTAACCCTGGGTGCAGTCTCCAGTACCAAATAAATAATTTCTTAAAAGTGCTTAAGGTTAAAATTTTTCACTTTATATTGCTTAGCTTTATCACATATATCCAAGTTCAAGTTGCTTTTTTAAATAACAGTAACAGAAAGTGTAGACTAAAATGTTTACTTTTCTGAATTTGGGTGTTTTTTTTTTTTTTTCTTTCTTTTTTTAATGGCCTCGTACATGGCACGTTTTTATAAATAGTTTGAATATTTGAATAAAATTTGTTTCTAGAGTATAAAGCATTATAATTATTTCCTAAATCAATTTTGTAAATATAGCCAGTTCTTCTGTATTCTTCTGTCTTTTTAGCTATTTTGTTCAATCTCTCACTGTAATTGTGGATTTTCTCCCTATTTCTTCTTGAATTTTTTTTGTTCTTTATATTCTTATTTGCTTGTTCAGCAAATTATGCCATTTTAATCTTGAATCATGTGTTTTGCCAATGTCTGCCTCCTTGTTGTATGTAGAGAACTTTTGTTGGCTTCTCTTATGATTTTATATTATCTATTTTATTCCTTTTCATCATTTTGTCCTTATCCTCTCAGGCCATTTTTTCGTGTGTAACTCTTGTGAAAAACAGATCACATACTCATGTAGTCCCATGCAGATCAGGTCTTTTCTGGGGAACTACCCCTTGATATTTAGGCTTAAACTTCTCTCAGCAGCCTTCTGTCCCTGTCACTTCCCCCGGCTCTGTCCCCGGCTCTGTCCCCAGCTCTCTTCAATGCGGGGGTTAAATTGCTGGCATCCATTGCTTACCATTGCCAGCATACTTACCATCCTGCACATTGGGCTTCCAGTAAATCTTTCTTGAATGAATGAGAAAATCTGAGAAACATTTTTTTGTTGTTTAGAATCATTGATTCATACAGTTTCTGGCAAATACCATTGATAGACCCAGGAAAGAAGAACATCTTATTAAAAGCTCTGTAGCTGAGAACTCAGTCTCTTGCTTGAAGATACTGAATCCTGTTTTTCCTTATCACATTCTTTAGTGCGTTGATAGCAAAAAAGGGCCATCAAGTGGTTGTGACCCTGATCCTCAAGGCTCGGGGAGACCTGGATGGCAGGGAGCTATAGTTCAGGGCTCATGACCCTGTTTAGCCTGTGCCCACTCTGGGTTAAGAGCAGAAGCCAGCAGAGGTGACCACTCTTGAGTGTAGTCCTCTTTGGGCATTTGGACTCTCTTCTTTGTTCTTCATAGGTGTTGCAGGGTTCAGTTTTAGGTGTTCAGTTCTTAAAACCTTTCTACTCAAGGTTCACAGAGGCCTCTGTGCAGGTTTCTTGTCTCGGCTTTTATTTTCTGGGTCTGAGCACAGGCACCTCCCTACCCTCATCTTTCCCCTCTCGTCCACCCTGCCACCGCGGGGTGAGTTGACTTGTCAGGTGACTTTTTCTCATTCCTGTGTTGAGTGTCTTGATTTCACAGTGCTTGACAGAATCAATAAGAAAAGGCCATTTTTTTGTTTTGTTTTGTTTTTCTCTCTGTCAAAGAACAAATGAAGGCATCTTGTAGAAGAAGAAAAGATTGTTGAGATGATACTTAAAAGTGGAATCCATGCTGTGATAATAGCAGCAGGTAGCCATCCTGGAGTATAGGAAGCACACACACGCACACAAAGAAAAGGAAAAGGAGATGAAAACTTCAAAAAGAAAACAAGAAAGGGGAATTTCTCATTTGGTCAACCTAGCATTTTATTTTTTTATATTTTAATTTTAGTGATTCATGACAGTAGAACGTACTTTGACATATCATACATACATGGAGTCTAATTCCCATTCTTGCATCAACCTAGCGTTTTATAAAGAAGGAGGAAAGCTGCGGTGAGGTGGAAGGTCGGAGCTCTTGGGCGGGGCAAGAACCAGTCCCCAGCAGAGAAGACACAGCGTGTGTGTGTGTGTGTGTGTGTGTGTGTGCGCGCGCGCGCGCGCACACGCCAAGCAGCTCGACCTTGTTCTTTCAGTGTGATAGGTAAGGGGATAGAGAGGCTGTTTGGATGGTCTTCAGTGAGCAGCAGTAGAGTTAAGAGCCAGGTGGTGTTTTAATAGTCAGGGATGGCTAAGAGGAAAATAAAATTCAGGGAAGTCACAATTAATTGTGCAGTTTAACAAAGTGATCTGATTCAGAGGGTCCACTGCGCAGAATAAGACTAAATCATACTTAAACCGGGGTGCCCCTTTTAGAATCTGGAAGGAAGTGAGGGTGGTGCTTTAGCAGCCCTGGATGGAGACTGGTCGTTATTTCCACGTTCTTGGTGACAGATGTCTCTCTTCGGTAAGATGGTTGCTGCGAATAGAAGATTCCAATATCTTAAGTTCAGTTTTAGCCTGTACTCCAAATCATCTGCTTCTTGTCACCACAGAGCACTTTCTAACACTATGTCCTTATATCAAAATAGTTCTGTGCTCTTTAAGAAGCAACAAAGCCAGTGGAGACAGAAGAATTACATTGTCAGTTTCCTTGAAAATGTTGACATGAAGCTTATTACTTCTGTTGTAAAACCCAGTTCCAGTTAGAAGTAGAAGAGACCACCATGATCCCAAGGGATGTGTACAAATGCAACCTTGGGTTGTGTAGCAGAAATACAGCAAACCCGTCTTGGTTATTAACTGTAAAAGCAAAAAGAGAGAGGACTGCACAGTCACATCCATTCCAGGAACCAGCAGTTTTTTCACTCGAAGGTTTTTCAGTAAGGGTTTCCTTAATCCAAAGAAAGATTTCTCTAATAAAGAAAACAAATAAAATGGCGATGGCATAACATGCAAAGAAAGTCTGCAGGCCCCCGTCTGGCGGGGAGTTGTGGCAAAGCAGACGGGGTGATCAGCCAGCCTGGGAGCTCTGTGGTTTTATTCCTTTGTTTTTTGACTTGTTCTACATTGGTTTTTTTTTTTTTTTTTTTTTTTTTTTTCCTCATAAAAATCCAAAGGTCCAAAGTATACTACATTTTTATTCTTGTGGTCCTTTACTGTTTTTCAAGAGCTGGGGTCTTCCAGCTTCCAGTCTCCAGGTTTCAAGTAGAAAAGCAGAATAAGGGTGCAGATTTTTAAGACGTCAGCTGTGTTTCCAAGCTTCGACACAGTTCTTGTTTGTTGGGCAACAAACCGTTGCCTTCCCCACAAGCTGGAGATTACAGTTCTTTCTTAGATGGATAATAGTAGTTTGCACCTGTTCTCTAGGAACTAGAAAAATGCTTCAAAGGCACAAAGTAATCCTTCAAACATCCCCCAAGGCCCATGTTACCGCTTCATAAATGGGAACGTGTTGTGGTAGAGAAGGCAGAGGAACTGAACCAAGATTACCTGGCAGGAAATGGTGTAGTACCCATCTGAGCCCTTCTAACAGACTTGCCGGCGGTTCATCGTTGCAGTGTAGTTAAGTTGCACATAGCTAAGGTGTACAATCCGATGAGTTTTGCAACATGTATAAACCCATCACACCCTCATCACCAGCATGACAATGAATGTATTTATCTCACCCAAAATGTTTCCCTGTGCCTCTTTATAATCTGTAACTCCCCTCCCCCTGCCTCATTGTCTCCAGGCAACCATTGATTCACTTTCTGTTCATTTGATTTTACTTTGCATTTCTAGAATTGTTTTTAAATTTTTTGTTGTTGTTGTCAGTGGATCTTTTATTTATTTATTTATATGTGGTACTAAGTATTGAACCCAGGGCCTCACGCATGCCAGGCAAGTGCTCTACCACTGAGCCACAACTCCAGCCCCCTAGAAGTTTATTCATATACAGTCATACAGTATTACCCCCCCTTTTTAGTCTAGCCAACTTGAATCACTATAATTATTTCAAGATTCATCCATATTGTGATCAATAGTTTGTTTCTGTCTCATTGCTGGGTAGTATTCCATTGTATAGACATATTGTAGTTTGTTTATTCACTTTTTGATGAACATTAGAGTTTCCAGTTTTTTGCTTTTGTGAATAAAGCTGCAATAAATATTTCATGCCTAAATCTTTGGGGCAGACATGTTTTTCATTGCTCTTGTGTGAATAGGAGCTGAACAAATGGGTCACATGATAGGTACATAGTCAGCTTGTTAGGGCAAGCTGTTTGCAAATTGGTCGTTTTTTAGTTCCATAGCAGTGCTTCAGGGTTGTTGCTCTACATCCTTGATAACACTTTCATTTTAGTAGTGATGTGGGTGTGTGTAGGGTTTGTCTTACAATTTGGATTTGCTTTTCCCTTGTGACTAAGGGTGTCCGGTATCTTTTCATGTTCCAATTTGCCATTCACCTATCTTTTTTGTTGGTGTCTGTTCAAATCATTTGTCCATTTGGTGGTAGGTGGTTGTTTGTCTTATTACTGAATTGTCACAGTTCTTTCCATGTCATAGATACAATCTCGAGATAAATGTTTTACAAATATTTTCTCCAAGTTCATGGCTTGCCTTTTCATATTCAGGATAGATTCTTGGAAATTTTTAAATTCTTATGAGTACTATTTATTTACTCATTTCCATTGCCGCATTTAGTGGCTGCAAACGCTCGTGACTTTTCGTGTCTGTGGAATTCGGAGTGGTGCACTCTCTGATTCCCAATGGTCATCATTTGTGCCTTTGTCTTTTCACCCCTGATCACCGTGGCTGGAGGTTTTTTCAGATTTCACTAGTCTGTCAGAGAACCAGAGTTGTTTCTCTGATTTTTCTCTATCACTTTCCTGCTTTCTGCTTCTGCGATTTCTGCTCTGGTCTTCATTATTTCTTTTCTCTTGATTATGGGATGTAATTTTCTGTTTGTTTTCCTGATTTCTCAAGATAGGAATTTAAGGTTATTAACTAGAAGGCTTTTATATTTTCTAATAAAGTTTTACTGCTGTAAATTTCCCTTGATTGCCACTTTAACTAGGCTACGTGCATTTTGATATATTTTCATTTGTATTTGGTTCAAAATACTCTCTATTTGATTTTGTCTTTCATGAGTTATTTAGAAGTGTATTGTTTAGTTTCCAAATATTTGGGGGTTTTCCAGATAGCTTTTTGTCACTCATTTCTGTTTTAATACCATTGTGATCAGAGAACATATTTTTTCTGATTTGATCCTTTCTAAATTTATGAGAACTTCTTTTTGCCCTAGGATATAAGGAGACATGTTGCTAAATACTCCTGTGCACTTGAAAAGAATGTGTGTTCTGCCTCGATGGAATATTTTATAAATGTCAAGTAGGCTAATTTGGTGATTATGTTGTTCAAGTCTTCTGTATCTATCTACTTATTCTATCAATTATGAGAGGGGTGTTGAAACACCTAATTGGGGATATGTCTGCTTCTTTAAATTCTGTCAACTTACTTCACATATTTTGAAGTTATTTCAGGTGTGTAAATATTTTGGAAGATACGTTCTCTTGTCTAATTGACCTTTCGTCTTTATGGAGTGATGTCTTCGTCCTGGTAATGCCCTCTGATCTGAAACCTACTTTGTTTCATACTTATGTCACCACCACAGCTTTCTCTTCATGACATGGTCCATCTTTTACCATCTGTTTTCATCTGATCATGACATCCCTTCTTTCCCTTCCCCTGCCCTGCCGAATTCATGTATTGAAGCGGTAATACCCCCCAAAGTGATTGAGTGTATGGGAGACAGGGCCTTAGGAGACAGTCAGGCTTAAATGAGGCCCTGGGGTGGGCCACATCCAGTAGGACTGGTGTCCCTAGGAAGGTGAAGAGACGCCAGGACTGCATGCACACGCTGTAGTGCTGAGCCTCGCCAGGTGCCCACCACTTGTCCCTCTGGTGCTATTGTTACCGTACCTTTTACTTCACCATGTGCTAAACACCCTACTGGGCACTCTTCATTTTCTTTTGATAGTCACTTACCTTTTAAAAAGAGATCTTTAAAATAAGAAGAAAGTCTTTTATGTCTACCTACTGTCTTCTGCCTGCTCTCTGTTGCTTTGTGCATATCCAGGTGACTCCCATCCTCTCTGCCAAATGATTTTCTTCAAGGTCCTTGTAGTGCTGCTCAGCTGGTGACGACTCCTGTCAGCTAGTGCATGTCTGGAAAGGTATCTGCCCACCTCTCAGCAGGTACAGGTTAGACAGGGTGTTTCCTTCGAGTCCCCTGTGTTGTTCCAGTGCCTTCAGGCTTGCTTGGCTTTCAGTGAGAAGTCTACTATCTTTTCCATGTGTGTTCCTCTGTGGGTAGTTTGCCACCCCCCTTTTTCTGGCTGTTTTTAAGGTTTTATCATTAGTTTTGAATAGTTTGATTATGATGTGCCTTGGTAAAGTTTTTTCCATGTCTCTTGTGTTTGAGGGTCTCAGAATATCTTGGGACTGTCAGTTTGTAATTTTCATCAAAGGGGTATGATATTTTTCTAATGTTTTCTTTGCCCCCATCTGCCTTACAAGGCCTTTAATTACATATAAATATTAAATATAGTTATATTTTACAGTTACATGTCCTTATAAATTACTGTATGATTATGTATTATAAAATATAATTACATGGCTATTGGGCTATGTGCAGTTGTCCAACCATAGTTCCCCGAAAGCCTGCTTCAGTCTTTTTTCTCTCTTTTTCATCTTAGGTAGTTCCTTCCTGTTGTTTTATCTTAAGGCTCACTCTTTTTCTTCTGCAGGATGTAATCTGCAGTTAATCTCAGTATTTTTTTTTTTTACCAGATATTATATTTTCATTCCTGTTGTTCATTTCATCTTTTTCATAAACCTTCCATCTTTCCAGTAATGTGCTGAACATTTTATCTTCATTTTACACTTAAAATATAGTTATAAGAACTGTTTTAATGTCCTCATCTTCTCATTTTGTCATTTGTTACTGTCACTAATGATTTTTCTCCTCTTTATGGCTCATATTTTTCTACTAAACTGTTAGGTAGGACCAGGCTCGTCTGTAATCTGGCTAATTTTGTCCTATTACTGAAACTGGAGCCTTATGAGGACTTCTCCTCACACACTGTGAATTTCTAAGATTTTTGTATTGTAACTTGGGGAAGTATGCATCAGTTAGTTTTTTGTTGCTGGGACAAAATAGCTGAGAAAATCATCTTAGAAGAGGAAAGATTTATTTTGGCTTAAGGTTTGAAAGGTCTCAGTCCATAGCCAGCTAGCTGCATTGTTCCTGGGCCTGTGAGAGCAGCAGGGTAGAGTGTGTGGTGTAGCGAAGCTGCTTACCTCTTGCCAGCCAGGAAATAGAAGCGGGTGGTGGGGGTTGAAGGAACTGGGGCCAAGATATGCCCTTCCAGGGCATGCCCCAGTGACCTACTTTTTCCAAGAGGCCCTTCCTCTTACAGTTTTCTCTACTTCCCTGTAATGCCATCGAATTATTATTATTAACTGGATGTGGTGGTGCCAGGGATCGAACTCAGGGGTACTCAACAACTGAGCCACATCCCCAGCCCTATTTTGTGTTTTATTTAGAGACAGGGTGTCCCTGAATTGCTTAGCACCTCGCCATTGCTCGTCTGGTTTCAAACTAGAAATCCTCCTGTCTCAGCCTCCCCAGCCTCTGGAATCACAGGCACGCGCCCAGCACCACCAAATTATTAATCCTTCAATGGATTATTTCACTAATGAGGTTAGAGCCCTCATGATCCAGTCACTTGCCAAAAATCTACACCTCTGACCATTGGGAACTAAGCCTTCAACACATGAGACCTTGGGGGACATTCCAGATCCAAGTCATAAAAGTGCAAACTGTTTCTGTTCCCTGTGAACTCTAGATATTGTTCCCCCTGCTTTTTCAGGTGGTTGGTGTCCTCACCTGTGTGTGCCAGTAGCACTAAGACCTGGAAAGGCCCTGTGTACATCTCTCTGCATTTCTTTACTCTGGTACCCTGCCTTGTGAACTCAAGCCACATTGGTTTCCCCAGACTCCCAGTCGTCTCCTTCCCTGCTCTGAGCCTGGAATCTCACATGCCGAGCTAGACCCATTGCATGTATCGCCCTCTCTCAGAGTTCACTGTCCTGTGCTGCCTGCTGTCAGGCATCTGAAAACCACTGTTTTGTATACTTTTTCCATTTACTTTTCTGCCTTATTTCTGGAGGGGAGATAATAGTGTAAATTCGGTCCCTGTCATGCCATTTTAACCCAGAGTGAAAGGCCTGCAGTATATTATGCTTTTTCTACATTTTCTTATTCTTTGTTGCTGGTGGATAGTAATGCAGTTAACCTAAAAGTATTATTCTTATACTGAGCAACTTTCTGTATCATGGGTCCATCATCAGTCAGGTTTTGTTGCAGTAGCAACCCCACAATCTCAAGGACTTTTCAGCAACAAGTGTTCATTTTTACGCATGGTATGTCCATCACTGGCCATCAGAAGCTCCAACTTACACCTTATTTATTTTGGGACTTAGGCTGAAGGAGCAGTGCTTCATGGGACATGCTTCTCTCACGGCAGAGAGAAAGACTGCATATGTAATAAATCTTACAGTTCTTTCTCTGAAGATGCACATGTTGCACTTAGGTTGCGTCGGCTGTAGAAAGTCACGAGCCTGAAGTCTGGTGGGAGGAGGTGTGTTGAGTAGTGACGTGTTGGCTCACACAGGCTTGCGAGAACTGTGCGCCTTTCTCCCCACCCCACATTTAGGGGCATCATGTCAGTAACTTGGAATTGGCTGTGATCATTGCTTTGGTTTGAATGAGTGTCCTCAAAGGTCGGGATGTTATAGGCTCGGTCCTCAGAATGGCACTGTTGTGAGGTGATGGCACCTTAGGAGGGGAGTCCTAATGGGAGGTCCTTAGGTCGTTGGGGGTGCACCCTTGGAGGTGATTTCAGGATCCCAGCCTCTTCCTCTTGCTTCCTGGCTTATGGATGTAAGTGGTTTCGCTCTTTTCCACGTGCTTCTCACCATCGCCATCAGCACCTCCACCAGAGGAGCCATTCAGTCACGGATTGGAACCCCCAAAACTACAAGCTCAGTACACCTTTCTTCTCATAAGTTAATTGACTCAAGTGTTTCATTATAGTGACAAAAAACTGACTAATGCAGTCATATTGATCCCATTGTCTTAATTCATACAAGTCCTAGGTTCTGTAATCTTATATTTTGAAAGCTTTAAAGGAAATGAACTTTAGCGTGAATATTATAAAGCAAACAAAAATGGTCTCTCATGCCATCATCCAGATTTCATGCCAAGATTAGTTTATGATTAACAGTGTCCTTTAAAGACTGCCTATCACTTTAATTTTTTTTAAATTCCCAATCTCCTTTGGCCAAAGAGGTAAAGGACTTTATCTCTTCTACGTGTCCTCCAAAAAAGTTTCCTCCTAGGTTCCATTCTTCTTTTTTTTTTTTTTTTTTGGTACCCTTCCAGGATAGTGTTGTTTATACTTCTGTTCCAACTCATAACTTTAATGATTCTTCTGCACTTTCTGCCATTGCTAGCTTCCTTCCTGGACTTGAGGCAGTTAGTTCCTAGCTGGACATCACTGCCACGTCCAGAGGCATCTTGGTTCAGTCGGGACTTGGCCCTTTCCATCCCCGCCTACCATTACTTGACTTGCTCTCTGCCTCTAACACCATTTCCCTTTTTCCTCTGCCTCCACCCATACTGTCCAGGACACTGTGGCAGATGCAGTCCTTCAACACAAAATCGACAGGCTTCGTGTGATGCTGCTCACTTGCTCTTTATGTTCTGGCAGTTTTGTGTGCCACTTCCCCAAGTACTCCATCTTACTTGTGTCCTTGCACATGCCGTTGCTTCCTTCTGCTTTAAGTACCTTCTCCCTCTTTACCTGTCTGAGGAAGACACCCCTGAAGCTCAGTTCAGGCCTCATCTCCTTTGTGAGGGCAGACAGTCAGTGTTCCATCCTGCATTGCACACTCAACTCTGTATAGACCCCATCTGTAGGACTCAGCTTTTCTCATTCTGCCCATTGTCTGTATGTCTATGTGCCCTGTGGACCAAGCTCCTCAGAAGCAATGAGCGGCTGCCCTTTCTCTGCATCCCAGATGTAATACCTGGCACCTGTTAGGTAACTCAAAAATGTTTGATGAAAGAACAAATGAGCTAAGAAAATCATACTTAGAATCCATGTTCTTTGCAAAAGTGTTTTTGTGTAATAAAGAAGGATAAGCTAATTATAAGTACAACAGGAAACGTTTCCCCATGTCACGAGACTCACTTGAGCAGATTGGTAGCAGTAGACGACCCCCAGTCATCTCCCACAAGCACCCAGTTTTACTGAGACTGGCGTTCACATTGGTCCTGGCATGATCGACAACCCGATGAACCCAGACAAGACTAAGATAAACTACTTGTCCTCCTGTAGAATAAATATTTCAAATAAAGTCAACCCAGGAAAGTCAGGCCAAGCAGCTATTGATTGCTGAAAGCCTGAACTTAAGCCCAATGAATATTCCAAAGTTCACCTCCATGCAGCTTGCCTAAATGGTGATCAATATGCAATTACTGCCCCCTTTAAATGTGCCTTACACTGCCTACCTGAAGAAGGGTTTTACTTTTAAATCCTTTGTTTCTTGAAATTGCTTAGGCAGGGAAAAAGAGAGGCTTGACTACTCTAGAGTCCTTTGCCTTTAGTATATCAAACAATTCTGTTTTGTTTGTGAGATGGTTTCAATGTATGCTGAATGGTAACTGAAGGTGCCCTGTACTGTGACCGTCATCCATTTCAAGAGACCTTCTCCTGAGTGACTAAACAATGAGGATTCTGTATCTCAGTTTCCTAATTTCTGCACACATGATTATCTGCCCGAGTCATCACCTTTGTAAATTCAAATTCGTAAAGTAGAATGCTGAAGTCTAGCTACAACGAAAACAAATACATTATTTGTATAGGTTCATGTTAGAATTTTATCTTGATGCACAAAATCCTTTCCTGCTGAATTTGGAAGCTTGTTTACTCTGCTCCTGATATTTAAGATTTTATATTCCTCTCCGATGCACCTTCTTCATACTGATGCCACAGCTGGAACCTTTTGCTATTTCTCCCTTGCACTGTTGCCATAGTCTCCTCACTGTCCTCCCTGCCCCCAAACTTGGTTGCTCCAGTCCCTTCATCTCACTGCTGCCAGGGTGAGCCTTCTAGATGTGTCCATCTGGGGCCTCCCTTGCTGACACCTCTCATACCTTTTCAGTATCTGTGGGACGGGGCAGGTTCCTTGGTGGCAAGTCTAGAGACCTGATGTGACGGTGTCCTGGCCCACCTGTCCTCAGTCATCTTCCACTCCTGGACATCCATAACCACCTTTAGTCCCCCACTGGCACGTTCACGTAGGGCTTCTGAACCACATGCTGTACGTCCACCACTGCCAGTATCACCACTGTCCCTTCAGACTCAGTGCAGATGTCAGGCACCTGCCATTTGACACCTTCGCTGACTTCTCCCAGGTGAAGTTACCTCCACCTCTCACCTTCTTAGACTTAATTTATTTCTATTACTAAGGTTTTAGAAAATCACTTACATCGCTTACAGACAGGAACCTTATAATTCCTGGCAGCTAGACTAGTTAGTGCCTGCTGTGTAAGGGCGCGCTCACTAGTAGCTTTCTTCTTTTTCTCAAACTCAGAGGCTGAACTAAATTAGGTCATTTGTGAGTATCTGTGAATTGTTTTGATTAATCTATAGCAAGGAGAAGAAATGTAAGACTGTTAATAATACACCATTTTATTTCCTTGACAATATTTCCTATCAAGTACCTTAATTTTTCTTTATCTCCTGCAATTAGAACATAAAATGTGTGAGATCTTTTATCTTTACAGGAGAGGTATCCAGTAAATATTTGTATATTGAATATACAAGAGGATAAATTTTATGCTGATTTATACTTTTCCCTGGTTGTTTCATATTAATTTGGTCTCCCCAAATAGATTAAAAAAATTTTTTAAGCAGAAGCCATGTCTAACTTTGTATTTTCTCTCGTATCTATCACGATACTGAGTAAGTCTCAGTAAGCATTGTGTACTGGCTTGGTTGATTGATTTGCCATCTCTACCAAGATAGGAAATGACTGACTTGCTCCTCTCCACCTTGGAGTGTTAAAGAAAAGAAACATAAGATTATAGAAAAGTAGACTGTTATGGTTTTGGCACTTAAATGGTCTCTAAGGTCTCTAAGGTCTAAGGTCTCCAATAGTATTGGGAGGTGGTGGGATCTTTAAGAGGTGGGGCCTAGTTGGGCATCATAGCACATGCCTGTAATCCCAGCTACTCAGGAACTGAGGTCAGAGAATCACAAGGCCAGACTGGCCAACTTAATGAGACCCTGTCTCTAAATGACATTTTAAAAAATTAAATAAAAATGGCTGGATATAGCCCAGTGGTAGAGCATTTGCCTAGCATGGGGGGGTTCAATCCCCAGTACCACAAAGGAATAAAAGAGATGGGCCTATTGGAAGAAAGTTAGCTCACAGGCGTGCCCTTGAAGGAGACAGGGATCCTCTCCCTCTCCCTTTCTCTCTCCTGGCGGCCATGTAGCGAGCAGCTCCTACATGTGCTCCTGCCACGATGTACTGAGCCACCACAGGCCCAAAGCGAGAGATCCCAGCAACTCTGAACTAGAACCCTGAAACCATGAGTCTGAATAAATCTTTCCTTCTGATAAGTTGTTTATCTGCGTTTTTTTGTCACAGTGGTGGAAATCTGACTAACACTTAGAGAAGTATCTGCAAGAGCAGTAGCCAGTGGTGGGATTATCCTAGGAACTCTGACTTCAAAGGAGGAATTCCCTTTATTTTTTTAAATAGTTAAATTTTTCTAATTCTAAAAGTATCACATATTTATTATGGAAAAAGAAAGATACTAAAAAGTAGAAAAGGGATAATATGATGCAGAAAAAGCATTTGACAAAGTCCAGTGCCCTTTCATGACAAAAACAAAAACAAAAACAAAACTCTAACAGGAAGTAGAAGGGAACTTCTTCAACCACTGATAGAGCATCTACAACAAACCCACAGTTAACATTATATTTAGTGGGGAAAGATCTTACTCCCTAAGATCAGCAGTAAGACAAAAATGTCCCGTTTGGCATCAAACTAAATGTCCTAGTCAGGACAGTTAGGTAATAAAATGAAATTAAAGGCATCCAGATTGCAAAGGATGAAGTAAAATGGTCTTTATTTGTAGATAACATCTTATATACAGAAGATCCTAAAGAATATACAAAAAGAAACTACTAAAATAAACAAGTTCAGCAAGGTTGCGGGATATGAGATCAATATATAAAAATCAGCCATATTTCTGAGGTTTTTATTGGGGTGGGAGAAGATTGAACCCATGCTAGGCAGGTGCTCAGCCACTGAGCTCCATCCACAGCTTGGCTGTATTATACATACTTGCAATGTGCAGTCCGACAGCATCAGGAATAAAATACCTAGGAATAAATTTAACAAAGAAGTACAAATTTTATACTAAAAAATCTATGAAATGTTGAAAGAAATTAAAGATCTAAATAAATGGGAAAAAAATTCCATATTCATGGGTCAGAAGACTTACTATTGTTAAGAGGCAGTACTCCCCAGAGTTACCTACAGATTCAACCCAATGCCTATAGAATCCTAGCTGATGTCATTTTTAGAAGGTGACAGGCCATCCCTGAAATGCATATGAAATTATAAGGGACCCAGAATAGCCAAACAGTCTTAAAAAAGAACAAAGGAGAAGTACTCCAAATTTCAAAACATAACTACAGAGCAGTGGTGAGCAAGACAGTGTGGTACTAGCTCAAGGTTAGACATATAAGACAATAGAATATTATTTTGAGAATCCAGAAATATAACCACATATACATGGACAGCAGTGCCAAGACCATTAAATGGGGAAAACAAAGTCACTTTCAATGAATGATGCCAGACAACTAGACAGCCACATGCCAATGAATAAAGTTGGACTTTTGCCTCATATGCAAATAGAAACTCAAAATGGATCTGAGACCCAAATGTAAGAACTAAAACTATTAAAGTCTTACAAGAAAACATAGGGGTCAATCTTCATGACACTGATTTAGTAACACAAAAGACACAATGAAAAAATAAATTGAACTTTGTCAAAAACACTTTTGAGCTTCAAAGGATAATTCAAAGAAAGTGAGAAAAAAATCCCTAGGGTGAGAGGAATCACTGAAAACTCTTACAACTCATTAATAAAGGTAACTACCCAATTTAAAGATGGGGAAAGTATTTGAATGGACATTGCGACAAAGAAGATATACCAGTAGCTGATGAACGCATGAAAAATTGCTTGATATCATTAGTTATCAGAGAAATGCAAATGGAAAGGACAAGATACCACTTCACACCCACTAGGATAAGCAGAACCAAAAACTCAGATAAGCTTTGGCAGAGTATGGGGACGTCAGAATCCTTATAGGATGCTGATGGAGTGTGAATGGTGCAGCCACTCTGGGAAGTGGTGTGGCAGTTCCTCTGAAGGTTAAGCAGTGTTCCCGCGTGTCCCAGCTTTCTGCTCTTAGTATTCATGTGCTCAAGAGAAACGAAAACACGTCTCCATAAAAGCATGTACACAAGTATTTATAGCAGCATAATTCATGATAGCAAAAAGGCAGAAGCAACCCAAATGTCCATCAGCAGATGACAGACAAATCCTGGGTTGTATATACTGATCAGCCATAAAAAGACACAAATTGCTAATTCATGTGCTACAGCATGGGTGAACTGGAAAATGCCAAATGGAAGAAGCCAGTCACAGGGCCCCACATGTCACATGATATCATTTACTTGAAATGTCTGGAATAGGCAAATCCGTACAGACAGAACATAGATCAGTGATTGCTTAGGACTAGAGAGAGGGTGGACTTGGGGGGGTGATAGTTAAAGGGTACATGGTTTCTTCTCAGGGTAATGAAAATGTTCTATAATTGGAGTGGTGGTTACATATATCTGGAATTGACTACAATCCATTGAGTTGTGCATTTTAAGTGGGTGAATTATATAGTGTGTGAATCATATCTTGCTAAAGTTATTAAAAAGAAAGAAAAAGGAATAAGAAATCATCTGTAATAGCATCATCCTGAAATAATCTCTCCTAGTATTTTGATCTCTTTCTTTTTAACACATCTTTCATACAATTGTGGTAATGCTTCGTATGAAATTTTGAATATTACCTTTTGTGTTTACCATTTTAACCATAAGAGTTTTTTTGTAATATTACATACTCCTGACTGTTAACAAGTGTGTAATATTCCATTTAGATATAATGTGACCATTTTCTCACTTGGGGCATTTTTTCCCCCATTATTATGAGACTGAAATAAATACACCTTTTCTTTCTTTCTTTCTTTCTCTCTCTCTCTCTCTCTCTCTCTCTCTCTCTCTCTTTCTTTCTTTCTTTCTTTCTTTCTTTCCATGATAACTTTCCCTTTAAATGCCTCACATGAAACCTCTTTTATCCCAGGGAAAAGAAGATCTCCCGGAGCAGTGCCCTCAAAGTGCTGGACCATGCCATGATTGGGCCCGAGGGCACAGACAATTGCCATAAGTTCGTTGACATTCTTGGCTTAAGAACCATCTTTCCTCTTTTTATGAAATCTCCCAGGAAGATCAAGAAGGTGGGAACCACGGAGAAGGAACATGAAGGTAGGCCGGCTGGAGGAGGTGGCCTAATCCAGGGGCGTGATGACGAACTGGGAAATGGGTGTTGCTTTGAAAAACTGCCAGGCATTTGGGGCACGGACTCATGGGAGGAAGAGCGTGTCCTTTTCCTTTCTGCCTTCTGGTTTCTGCACGCGTGGAGGAGCAACTCAGAGCCAGGCCACTGGCCTCTGGCATTTGAATCCTGGTGGTTCCAGTTCCTTCTGGCCTGTTAATAAGCCTGTGTGTGAAGGCTTTGTTTTCTTCACTACCATTTGTAGCGAGGTGTCTCTCTGATGGAAGACCCTTTTGAAAAGAGTAATGAGGTGGCAGCACATGTCACCTCTGGAGTGCTGCTTTCATGTGTTTCTGTATTAAAGTATGATTCAGCCAACATCAGGAATTGCCGAAATAAACTATTTACAGCCCAGGTTCCCCTTTTTATGTCTCTCCTCCCTGATGGTGCACACTCCCAGCAAAATGCCGCCGTGAATTGTGACGCTGTAACCAGAGTAGTTACTGCTGGGCCAGTCCCTTCCTGCAATTGTCTAGTGGCCTGCTGCGTCCCTCCCCACAGTAAAAAGCCACAGTGCAATCTGGAAGGCCGGGATTTATGAGCGTTGACAGCTGCACTGGAGACCAGCAAGCACTTGCACCGGGGAGTGTACATGGTTGGGTGGTTATTTTAGAGTGGGGAGGGCGAGGAGGGGTGAAGAGGTAGCGTGTGAGACGGGAGGAGAACTTGCTCTGCTTGGCAAACTTGGTTGTCTCGTCAGAAGCAACACTGGTCACAGGGTTAGGGTGGTGTGCATGTCAGTGATAGGTGGAACTGGCACATGTGTCTGCACTATCTTTTGCATTCTTTACCCTCCTAGATAGAAATTTGAGAGCTCTTGTCCTTGTCTACTCAAATTTACTGGGTTTTGTCTCCCCCAACTCGGAGCAGCTGAAGGGACAGGGGTGTGGCTGTCTTTAGAGATGGCCTCCAGTGATGTCCTCTGCGATCAAGTCTGGTCTCCAGAGAGCAGAATGTCTGGCAGGGGCAGGGAGGAACTGACAGTCAAAACCTGCAAGTGGAGATTGCAGTGTGCTTCTGGTCAGGCATAGACCAGACGCTGGCTGTGAACACGCGGATCCCACTGCTGGCCTCTTTTCTTTCCCCAGTGTGACTTCAGCCAACTGCGGCTGTGGGAGAGGGCATGGGACGTCTTAGAGACGTAGGAGATAAAATTGCGCCCTTCGCGGCAGACCTGCCGTGCTCCTGCCCTGCTTCGTTTGTTTTTTGCATAGGCCTCACAGCCTGTGCAGTTGGTCCCCGTCCTTGTTTGTTCAGATGAGGAAGGAACCAGACCGAGGTTCTCCACTAGTCAGGTGCGTGACTTCAGAGCCTCTTTGACTTCCCTGGATTGCATTTTTTTTCCCCTGATCTATAAAAAGGGGAATGAGACTAATGAACTGGAAGCTCTGATGTCTGCACCTTCAGACTCTGAGGCCCAGGCCCTATTGTCAAGTTCGCTGTATAATCCAGGCGACTCCTCAAGGACTGTGCTGTGACTGACCTGATGCTTCTACTGAGAGTCTTGGTGTTGCATCTGAGCATGCGTGAAGAGAGTGTGAAGGAAAACAGCCCTTAGCTGGCTCTTGCTCTGTGTTCATGGTACTGAGAAGAAAAAGAAGTGACAGATTCAGTGAGCAGCTGTTTTCTTTCTGAAAAATGTGCCCGGTGGCGTGCTGGTAACAGTACATTTGCTTTAGAGTACCCGCATTAGGAATTTGATAACATTGTATTAGTGAGGGCAATGGCGTGGTAAGACGCTCCTGGAAGGCATGTGTGGACTGTAATGCTGAGGAGGGTGGACTCTGCATCCTGAATGCACCACACCCAGCAGCAGAAGCCAACCCCAAGGAGAAGGCACAGCCCTAGCCTCTTGCCACCTCTGCCTGCTGCTGCTGCTCCTGGCAAATCAGTCCCCAGACTGCAAATGGTAGGGTGAGATGGAGGCAGAGCAGGACAGGGCATGTTGTGCAAGGTTTCTCTGTTCTGTCTTGCCCTCTAGATAAGTCCTGGGCTGCGATATAAGCACAGCACCCTTGTGTGCCAGTCTGGAGCACAATAGCCTCTGGCCTTTAGGAGTACTTGCAACCACACCCAGCCTATTCCTGCCCCCAGGCTTCCACTGTGCTGTCCTCCATCTGCAGTGACCCTCTGACCTGTCTGCTGGCTCCCTTTTAGTCTTCCCTCTGGTCCTTAGTTTTGATGTCACTTTCTCTGGAATACATATCATGTGCCCCTCCACTAGGTTAAAGTCTAGGACTTTGTCTCATAGCACTTGAGATTATAGAACCAGTGACCTCGTTACTTCTGGGTCCCACTGCCTAGCACGGTGGTAGATGCACAGAAAATGTTTACTAGGTGCATAAATGAACAGCCACTTCCCCGAAAGATTGTCCACTGAGGACAGACATAGGTTTGGGACTGTCCCCAGAACCACGCAAGGTTGATGTCAACACAGTTAACTTCAGTTCACATTGATGGTTGTCAGTCATATACCTGGAGTAAGTAAGTAAGTGGTCTTTCACCCAACTTGTTTGGAAGCAAATATGAATGGGTTGGTAGCTGTGGTTGACTTTGTCACATTGGTTTGGTGATGATGGCAAAGGACCCCTTGGTAGCCATGCCCTTGAGATAGCTGCTGTGCACAGGATTTCCTTACAGTTGAGGGCACATTAGGACAAGCTTCTTTGGTAATCAGTTTGCCAGTTTGGAGAGATACCCTGCATACTCCGCCCCGCCTTTTTTTTTTTTTTTTTTTTTTTTTTTCTTGTTAAGCCTCAAGGGCTTGTCCCCAATCCTGGTTGCCTTTTCAGAGTTTATTCTGGTCCATTCTCAGTCCCTGTCACCACCGATGACCTTCCCCAAACTCCTACAATAACAGTATAGCCCAGTGTGGTACAGATGGGTCCACTGCTGATCAGCTGTGCAGTCTTGGGCAGGTCCTTAAACACTCTAAGCTTCAGTGGCCCCGTCTATAAAATAGTGAGGCTGAAATCTACCACACAGGAGTATTGGGAGGTTCAGGTGATATGATACATACAGCTGGTCCATCCTGTCAGTCATTTATGGGTCCACCAACTGAGAGTCTAAAATAAGAAGGAAAAGAATTGTGTCCGTGCTGAGCGAACCTGTGCAAACTCTTTTCTTCTCATTCCCTGAGCAATACGGCATCACAGCTATTTACATTAGCATTTACATTGTATTAAGCATTATAAATAAGTAATCTAGAGATGATTTAAGTATTTGGGAGGGTGTGCATAGGTGATAGGCAAATGTTCTGCCACTTTCCATATGGGGCTTGAACATCCAAAGATTTTGACATCCATGGAGGGTCCTGGAACCCATTCTCTGAAGGGCTGACTTATATCCTTGGCATAGACCCAGAATAAAACGGGCACCTTAAGAAGCCTTGGGTCTCTCTCTAGCAGGACTGCCTCCAATTCTGCCCGTCATGGCCTTTGTCACACATACCCATTCCTTTCTAGAGGCTTGGCTGTGGGAGGTCTAGGAGAAGGACTCCTTGCTCCATGATATGTGTGAAAATGGGCAAACTCCTTCTCCAGAGCACGCCGTGGGAGTCACGCCGTGCTAAATAGTGAGGTGGCATGAAGCAGCCATGTTCCCAAGGCCAGCAAAAGGGCTTGAGAGAGGAGAACTTGTAGAATAAAATGACTCTAGAGAGGAGGAAAACCAAAAACTGCCCTTCTAACCTAGAATTGCTGGTAATTCGTTCCCCTTTTGTGAGTTGGGGTGGAGAAGGAAAAGAATTATTATAATTGAAATCCATTCCGGTTTGCATAATAAAACCTTCAGAAATAGATCAGAGGAGGCACTTGGCTTGGGGGATGGGTTGAAAAGGAATAATTTGCCCTTGGGTGCAGGAGCGTGACTGCTGGCTCCTCGGTTTTATAAAGAGCAGCACAGTGTGTATTGCCTCCGTGGCGTTAACTGCTTCAGAATAGGAGGGAGAAGAAAAGAGCTGGGATCCAGAAATGGCATCTGACCTTTACTTCTCGTCTCTTTTTAAAATTCTTATTAAAATAGGTCCAGTTTTCCTTGTATTGCCTCATTAGGTAGGTGAGTTATTGAGTTTGTAGCAGTTCTAGTTAATTGCGCTGTTTTAACATGGTTCCCCTGGAGGCTGTTAAGAGCTTTGGGGAGCGCGCTGCAGAGCAGCGTGTAGGTGTGTGGAGTGCACGCAGGCGCACGCGCACGTTTCCACCTTATCAGCAGTGACAGCAGTTGATAACAGATCAGCGCTTTAAAGAGTACTTTTCTGTCATCCACCAAGAACTGTTCGTGAATCGGGGACCCCACATGTCAGGGAGCCGTAGTTGCCGTGTGCTTCTTGGACTGCTAACTTGCACCACGCACCAGGGTTAGAAGAGGAAAATGGCAAGACCTTCCTGAGAATCAGAGGAGAGGGAGGTTAGCCAGTGCAGATAAAAGAGAAACGCCTTACAAGTCTCTGTGGTGGGTTGTGCTGATGACATAGCATTATTTGGGGACAGTTTTTATCTGGACTCCTGCTCTGTTCAAGATATAACAAAGACCCAGGTGTGACAGGTCCTGTGTGGACAGGGAGTAATTGAAGTGTCCGTCTTGGGAGGTTGCTCTTCCCAGGTTCCCTCTCCAGAACCCCGTCCTCTTCCTGCCCCTCAGGCCCTTGTTTTCAGGTGTGTCGTGCTACACACTGGCACGGTGGTCTCTTCTACTCCTTGCAGTCTTAACCTCCTCCATGCCATTGACTTCCAGATCTTCAACCTCATTTTCTCTCCCAAGCTGTAGTTGGCATAGCTAGTAACTAGCAGATAACTCCACAAATATTCAAACTCAGCTTGTTAAAACCATACCTGTTCCTTCGCCGTCCCAGCCTTTTCTGCTTTTCCTGCCCTGGTAAGTGGCACCACCCACTGCAGAAGTCAACATACTGCTTAATTCTGATGTTGCCACAGGTCACTGATCTTAAGCCCTGTAGATTCTGCCCCATAAAAACCTCTGGAGTCAGCCCTCTCCTCTGCCACTGTCTCGGCCGTCATCACCTCTCTGAACTTCACTGCAACCTTACCAAGTCTCCCCGCTGACCCAGTTGTCATGCCCTCCCAGAGTCTCAAAGGCTGGGAGAGAGAGACATTCCCTCAGCAAATTTACAGTTTCAGGAAGAGGGAAAGTAGACACGGGAAACAGCAATTTTATGGATATCTATCACAAAACTGTATTAGCAACTACAAAGACCAGAGTGCGTCATTATTGAAGGCAGAAAGATAACAGGAATGCTTAGAGCAGAAGATGCTTCTGGTGGGAGGGAGACAATGACAGGGGCTGACACTGAGGGACTGGGAATGTCAGCCAGGGAAATGCCGAATTCCCTGAAATGTCAGACTGGGAAATGCCGAATTCAGCATTTGCAGAATGTCTTCTCGTCTGATCATCTTGGAGCCTTACAACAGCCCCGCAAGGTCAGAGTCATTTCTCCTTCTGAAGATGGGGAAATTGTGAACCTCACTGAAGTCATGACTCTAGGTCCCACGGTGCGGAAGTAGCTGAATGGGGACTCAGACTCCCTCAGTTTCCAATCATGAACCTCACACTCACTTCAAAAAGTCTCTGCCGTTGGTATTTATTCTCCTGGGTGCAGACCAGCTTGCTCCTCTCTGAATTGCAGATGTAGTCAGAAGAATCTCTGATCCGAAGACCTTGGTTCTTGTGTTGGTACTGTGACACATCATCACGGTGGTGGAGATTCACTTATCCTTTCAATTTGCACAGTTATGAGAAGCAAATGGGAAAATGACTTGGTGAAATTTTTGTTAGGCCTTTCTAGTGCCTATCATAGTGCTTGGTGCCAGGTGGATGCTTAGTTAATATTGGATGAATTAATAAATGAATTTATTTAGCACCTGTGGACCAAGCCCTGGGATTGGTGGGATTAATAACCACCTTTGGGTAGGGTAAGAATCAAGTCAGTTGACTCCGATGAGTGTGACATAGCATGGGGGTTTGTAAGCATTAGTTTATTACAGATCACTGTGTCATTTATTTATTTATTTACTTATTTACTGGCAAGAACTTTATTAACTTTTGTTTCAAACTTTATTCCCAGGCTCCTTCAGCTTAGTTAGCTGCAAAGAATAAATTGTGTGTAAGCAAAAACTGAAAAGAGCTGCAGTGTCCAAGGGGCTTGGACTTAAAAATGTTAGAGATGTAGTTTTTTTTAAATACACTTTTTTATTTTTATTTTTTTTAGTTGTTGATGGGCCTTTTATTTATTTATATGTGGTGCTGAGAATTGAACCCATTGCCTCACACATGATAGGAAAGCACTCTACCACTAAGCCACAACCCAGCCCTAGAGATCTAGATCTTACCAGATCCATAAACAAAACGGTTTTAAGAAGCAGTCAGCATAAAACCAGCTCCCAGGAACTTCCTCAAGTTTATCTTCTTCAGAAGTTGATCACCTCAATTTGCCTCATTCTTGGAAGCCTCATCAAAGTCCTCCACAAGATCGGGAACTCCTCCTCTCCAGCGCAGGTGGTGCTTTCCCATCCATAGGTAGTTTGGACTGAGCTTCTACCAGTGTCCTTAAGGTAGTCAGACTGCGCCAGGCTGGTTTAGGATGCTGGGTTGCATCTGTCGGTTGCTCTGCCTCAGCATGGCCTGTAATGGGGAAGCGTGTGCTGCCAGAGATGCCTGAACGTTAGGGTTGTTAAAGTGGATCGCTGTTCCTTGCTTTGTAAACATACTCACCTCCGCAATACCGCAGATGCTGTTTACCCCTAACACCTTTAAGGAGAAGTGAAGTTTTTAATCATCGGCTGTAGCTGTTCTTTGAACGCCCCTTCTTTCTGCCATCAATTCCTTTCCCACCAGTGCACACTTGTGCCTGCAGTTTAGTTTTTCCAGGTTCAAGATAGTTTCTTTCATCTTGTTGGAGCAGAAAAGGAATGACACCAGGGACTCAGGTTGGAACCTAGGGAGTCTTAGGCAGACCAACTGAGATTAGGGTGCACACGCAGGGATTCAGGATGGCTGCCGGTTCACTATTTTAATCCCCCAGATATCAGTCATACTGTGATAAAGAGGTTGTGGCATCTCAGAAGGAGTGTCCTAAGGAATTCTGGGAAGGCTCACAAGAGGAGCTGGCATTTGAGAGTTCTCTGAAGAATCAATAATATTTCATTTTACACCAATGGGGGAGTGACAGAGGGGACATGGGCAGAGGTGTAGACATGTTTAGCTGGCTACTGTGATATGGATGATTAAGAACTTGGGCTTTGGAGAAAGATGAGACTTGAGTTTGTGTTTGGGTCCTGTCATTTACCAGCTCTGTGACACTGGGAAAGCTGCTTAATGTCTCTGAGTCTATATTTCCTCAATTGTAAAATTGGGATAATCTTAGGATATATCTCACAAGGGTGACATGAATACTAAATTAAATAATACAGATCAAATGTCAGTGCAGTCCCTGTTTCACTAGTACTGGTGACTGGAATGAGAATGGGTTTCTGGTTTATGTTCCTCTTCCTTCTACTGTGTTGGCAATTGGAAGAGCAAAAAAAATGCTTTTCCCACCCCAAGTCTGCCAGTCTTAGCAACAGAATATAAACCAATCCTATACAGAATATAAAACAGAAACCTTCCTAGAAAAGATATACCAGGGAGCCCAGGTCCCTGCTGCTCTGCACAATCTGTAACAAATTTCTGAGATATTTTTCTCCATTTTTTATTCCTCAAGCTTGAAAGTCACGAAAGTTAGTTGTAGTTAGAACAGTGAGCAAGTGAAGAGTGAACAGGATCTGATTTAAGAATGGCAGTAAGCATGTGCCAATGGGCACTGTGTGTTAAACACGGGGTAGAATGCCTTGCTGTTGTTTTTTGTTGCTATTTGAATAGTTGGTGGATCAATTCCTGTTCTCTCCCTCCAGCTGCTTTTGTCATTCTTGACCTCACACGACAGAATGTGGGATGCAACAATCACAGGGTGTTTGGGTTTGGGGTTCCTCTCACCAGGCTGGAGGGGGTGATTTCGAGTGTGGCACATCTGCTTTGCTAACTGGCCTGTCCTTAAGGGCTTACCCACAGGTCTTTCCCAAGGAGTGGCTTATTCCTTTGCCACTGAGACAGACAGTGAGACAGAAGGTATTTGCCATCCTAGAAGCTTCTGGGGAGGGGAGGAGGAAACAGGCCCCACACATTTATAGAGCACCTACCAATACAGGTGTCCGTGCTGTATGGATCAGGCATTTCTGTCTTCTTTTTACAGATCAGTGTTAGATTGTCATCATCAAATGCTTTTTAGCAGGTAAATGACACAGGCAGAATTTGGGCTTAAGTTAGCTTCTAAAGCTGCTCCCAACAGCAAGGTGACTACTGGGGTCTTCTGGTTAGTATTCCAGAGGCAGCACAGGGTTGTGGGAGGATTGTTTATATAGACAGGCAGACCTGGTCAGATTCCATCTCTACTTACAAACTAGCTCCTAGCCTTGGGAAAGTTGTTTCTCTCTTGGGATCTTGAATTCCTCTTCAATCAAACAGGTCTGATAAGAGTTCCCCAAGATGTTGTTCAAAGAACACTGAGTATCCTACATAGTCTCTAGCACTGGACCTTCAGTCAGTGGTAAGATAGTCACTGCATATTTAGCTTCCTTCCAGAAATAGTCCTTCCCTCCCTCTCCCAGTTTCCATGTTTCCATGTGGGACACAAACTCTTTTGCTTTTGTGAGTGCAAATCCCAGCTGAACTGGGACTCTAGTGAATAGACTGAATCATAACAGACCCAGAGAGATGGGACGCCACTGTTCATCATGACAGCCTATTACCCTGTACCCACAGTTATGATTCTGGCTATTGCTGCTCTGTGAAAATTCAGCACTGCTTGGATGAGGTGCCAGACTCCTTCTTTTCTGTTTCAGTTTCAAGCTCCCATTCTAGACAACCTTCTGAGAGGGTCTGTTTCTATGGGTAGGTACCCAAAAGGTAGGTGAGTGAGGCCTCATTCATTCTTGTATTAGGCAAACCACTTATCCCTGCCTTGTCCCAGGCTTGGTATTCTAGGTAGAGGGTGACCAAGTCCCAGCCCAGCTTGGAAGGCATAGAAACCCACATTGAGATTACAAGGTAAAAATGAGAGATGAATGAGCTCACAGCCCACCTAGGAGACAGACAGAGAAACCTGCATTTCTATTCAAGGTAAGAGGTAGGAGGAAGCGTGGGGCACGGGGTGAGGTGCCAACACTGAGGACAGCTCCTAATCCAACCCGGGTGGGCCATTGGAAATGTGGCCTCCTGAGCCAGACCTGTGGTAGAAGTTAGCCAGGTGAAAGAATGTCAAGTGGAACAAGGAGCACGTATAAAATAAGAGATGGAGAGGACAGGCTGCAGGGAGCCTTAACCCTGGCTGCCCATCAGCATCATGTAGAATCTTGTTGGGATGTAGTCTCCTGGGACCTGTGCTCACAGGATCCGACTCCAGGCTGTGTAAAGCCAATGGGTTGGTTTTTTTTTAACTTAACTCCCCAGGAATAACCTGTGAGACCAGCCTGGCACCAGTCCTTGGTGACTAGATCATGGAGTGACTAGGTTTTTAAGCAGAAGCCAGACTGAGAACCCTGCAGGGCGTCTTCAGGATTGACTCAGTTAATCTGCAGCGGGACTTAGGACAGAACTGGCATCTGGTAAGCACTCAAGTGTTAATAGTCATTACTGTTAAGGTACTTATTTGTTTACTTTGCACTAAAAAAGGACTTCCTCATATTTTTACAGGTTATAGGTATAGCACTAATTTCAGATATTCTGACTGTTTCAGCTAATTTAGCAAAAATTCAATTTGATATTGAGGGCTTGGGTGGGGAGGGTGAAGGAGAAGCATTAATTACTCCTGGTTTTTTTCACATTTTTCATTTTGCCAGGTAAAAATAGTATAGCATTAGCAGAATCCTTATTCTGGAAGTAGAATTTTCACTGATGTTTCGGTTATTTTTTCAATAATATAATTCTTGTTAGTTTTCATTTATAATCTTGATAAAATTTTATAGAAATGGTTTAGTTTGTAATTATCTTCTTTATGCAAGTAAAACAAATACTAGCAGCATAAAAGCTACAGTAGAGAACTAGCCAGGCCATTTTAGGTTAGTTCTCTAGCCTTTTTAGTGTGATGGGCTGATAGATCTGACCCCATGAGAATGTTATAGGCCAGACTCTAAGGGAAATGACTAAACAGACTCCATTTCGCTCTGAGACTCCATGTTATGTAGGAAATAAGCTTCTCCCATGGGAACACCCCGCCTCTGTGCCCATCATCAGTTACTTGGTGTGACATGTCTAATAATATAAAATGGCAACTCCTATGTAGTAAAGAATTGCTCTCTTTTGATCCCTATTGCTCCTAAACAATGTACCATGTGAACAGTGATTGTGTGGATGTTAGCAACCATTCTTTAGTTTGTACCTAGGTAAGGGTCATTTTGACCCACTTCCCCCTCTGTCAGTGATCTCATGATGTTAATGTGTAATTTCGAATCATAGCAACACTTATGATTAATATAATTTTTGATATAAGAACCCCTGCAACCCTGTGGTCGGGGCTGTTCTCCCAATAGCCATTTTTTGGGGCATTGTGTGAGACAGTCAGCTGGCTGGCTTAATAAAGACTCTCAAATTTGGACTCATTGGTGATCGGTCTGTTCTTAAGTTGCGCCCCATAACATTAGGTGGTGCCAAAATAGAGAAATAACACAGGAACTAGGCAGTGATTAACTATGGACCATGTTTTATTAAAATTCAACACATAATCTTGACTAGGATGTGCTTCCCAATGTTACCATTTGGGGGCCATTTTTATTCTTAGTATTGTAATAGGCATTAACATATATTATCTTATTTCACCTAATTCTCACAGTAACTCAGCTATGTATTATTACCCACAATTCGCAGGTAAAAATCCTGAGGCACAGAGAACTTGTCATTTTTCCAAAGGTCGCAGATATGCATGGACCTGCTCGGTATTTTCCTAGGATTTTCCTGTGATTTCCAAAAACTGTATCACAAAGGTTTTGGGTGTTTTTTTTCTTTTTTTTTTTTAATTATAAATGAAGGTTGCTCCCTAGTAGTGAGCCTAATTTAAACTGCTTAGTGTCTTTTCCTATATGATTATTCAGTAGTCCTGCCTCCAGTTCTGCATATAAAAATCTCCAGCTGGGCATGGTGGGGGCCATCTGTAATCCCAGTGGTTTGGGAGCCTAAGGCAGGAGGATCTCAAGTGCAAAGCCAGCCTGAGCAACTTACTGAGACCCTGTCTCAATAAAGGTTTGGAATGTGGCTTTGTGGCCCAGCGACCCTGGGTTCGATCCTTTGTACAAAATAATAATAATAATAACAACAGCAGGAGCAGCAGCAGCAGCAGCAATACTCCTTCCCTCTCAGTCCCGCTTTGCCCTGGCTTTGTTCAGTTCTTCTTGATTTGAAGCCATGTGATGTCTCTGCCCATTGTATCACCTCTGCTCATGGCCATGGCCTTCCATACCTGATGCTCAGCACTGTTGAATCTTCAGTTTCTGCTCCGGACATGCCTTGTCTGGTTGCCTTGCAGCTACCTGCCCTTAAGAAAACATGTTCCTCAACACCCTGGCCTCTGCTGTCCCCTCTTGAGAATGAGACATCAACCTGTAGCCTTCCACCCTGACTCATCAGTAACTCTTGAAGAGCTTTGACAAAATGCATAGGCCGAAGCTCACCTCCAGAAATTCCAAGGACTGGGACTTTAAGCATTGTTATTTTTCGAAAATATCTCCAAATCTTATTGCTCAGCTAGTGTTGAGGCCACAGGCCAGAATGCCCAGAGCACCAGCCTTAGTAAGCACCCCCTTTTACCTTCTCACTCTGCCAAGAGATGCTTGACATGTGGGCTTCTGGGGAGGCTTACTAAAAACAGCTTTATTGCTGTTGCTGAATATGAATAAAATAATGTAGAAAAATCAAATACTGTGGAAAAGGATGGAGGAAAAGTAAAAATCATCCCCATGCCCCCATCCAGAGTTAATTACTGGAAACATCGTGGATGCTGTCCATTCAAACATCTGCGCTGAGGGTGGGAGTTGTGTCTGGGCAATTTTATATAAATGGAGCCATGATGTATGTGCTGTTCTGTAACTCCTGTTTTTACTCACTGTTTTGGGGACATTAGGCGGGAGTGAGCCTTTTAATGCAATTAGCATGCTAGACTAGATTTTTAGAAGGCAAGATAAATTTCAGGTTAAAGGATTAGGTCGTGGAAGTGACAGCAGTTTAGAGAGGTGATCTCTGCTTGGATGGTAATTGTGTCTCTTCCGAGTATTGAGAATATGCAGGGACTTGAGGGTGGGAAGGAAATGAGTTGAGGACTGAAGCTGATGTGTCCAAGTTCATTTGGTTATAGTATAAGAAGGGGAAGTGAAAATGCCTTTCAAATGGTATTTTTTTTAACATGTGAATATTCGAATGTGTTGGACATGTTGGCATCTAACAGAAGATGTAATGTGGAAGGGGGAAAACAAAATAAACTTGTATACATTTCACTGCTCATAAAGAACACAATTACATGTGTGAGACGTTTGTTAGTGTCCTTCTTCCTGGGCTCCTGTAATATTGGATGTGATTTTTATATGCAGCAACCTGCAGGTTGCTGGGGAAATGCTCTGTGTATTTAATCATGTTGCAGTCTTCCTTGTTTGTTTTTTTTATAGTAGGAAAATGTCTTTGGCTTGCTTCTGTAGCCAGATTGATTTTGCTTGTGGGTGTCCAGATGCTGATGAGCTGTAATTAGCATAAGAAGGAGGCTGGAAAGATGTTGAACATTCTTTCCAGGTAGCCAAACAAAGGATCCCCAAACGGAGATTATTCTGGAGATTATTCTCGGGTATCAAATTGGAGAGAAGCAACCCTTTGCTCTTCCAGTTGAATCTATTAAAGGATGTGCGTGTTGGGTGATAGGTCACCACTGAAACGGGTTGGAGAACCTGCTGGTGTGGGGTGATTTTCTACACTGAATCCCCTTAGTGAGCAGTAACTCTCAATTCCCTGAGTAGTGCAAGAAAGAGGAATCCTGGGCTGGCTTCAGAAGACTGGGTTTTTGCTTGTGCCCTAACTCTTATGCTTAGACTCTGTTTCTTGGGCAAGTCATTTGTTCTCTCTGAACTTCAGTTTCCTCGCCTTTAAAATGGAGACAATAATATTTTACAGTGTGAGATTTGAGTAAGATAATGTATGGCGAAAGTGCTTTGTGTCCTATAAAATGGTGTGCATGTGCTAAGTGGAGGTACTGTGTGGTAGGTCCACGATGTCCCTGTCTCTTCCACATTCCTTACACTTTCCTTTTAGCACGTTTTTTTCCCCTGTCCCTGACTCCAAAGTAGAAAGAAAATGATTGCTAATTTGTTTCCTATTTGCTGCAGGGTTACCATAAAATAAATAAAGCATATCATTTTGATAATCACTAAAAAAATATGCCTACAACTTTCTTAAATGTATTGATTACTAATAAATCATGTCTGTGTTAAGTATGCCTGCTGGCTGGCAAACTCCTGAAACAACCATGTTTGCTTGCCTGGTTAGCAGGCTGATTTTCCTGCTAATGACATGTCAGCTGGTCCCAGGTTGCTGTTGATGGTGGCGGTGGTGACTCACAGTTATTGACCATTGCTTTGTTCCTGGATGATGACACATGATGTCATTATCCCTAACACCAGCTCCGTGTGGGATATCATTCTCTTGTTTTATTACTGAGAAAGCAGCCCCAAAGAAGTTAAGTGCTATCTCACATTCTACACACAGTTTAAATTAATACCTATGAGAACATAAAGGCTTGAGTTTTATACTGTACTTTAGTCTCTTTAAGAGACATTGAAAACCAGACAGTTAAATGACTTTTAATCACCAAGGCAACAATCCAGTAACTAGCTATTTCTAGAAATAGCAGAGGAAAATTTACGATCCTGGCATGGCAGGGCAGGAAAGCTCTATTGCCAAGTTTTTGGAATTGGGTAATGTGGGATGTGAAGATTATTTTTTTAATGACTTTATTCTTAATTTTTGGAATAATGAACCATGTTCTAATACTTTTTTCTATATACATTACATGTCATATTATGTTAGATGTTTTTTTCTAGGCAACAGTTTGCAGGGGTCTTGGTAGCTGGGGTGGGAAAAGCACAGCTATATAGAGCATGCAGACCTGAGTTCAGATCTCAGCTCACACCAGCTGTGTAGCCCTGGGCATGTTAACTCTGGCTTCACGGATTCTAGCTTCCTCATCTATAGCATCAAAGTTTATTTGCAGATCAGTCACCTGGGTTCTTGCTAAAATGCAGATTCTACTCCAGTAGGTCTGGGGTGAGCCCAAAATTGTATGTTTCTTTTTCTTTTTCCTTTTCTTGCCTTTTTCTTTTTCCCCGCACAGGATCTTGCAGTTGTCCACACTGGTCTTGAATTTGGGATGCTTCAGCCTTAGCCTCCCAAGTAGCTGGATTTATAGGCGTGCACTCTGTACCCAGGAAAATGGTGTGTTTCTAACCAGCCCCCAGGTGATGCCAGTGCTGTTGGTCCTCTGACCACACTCTTTAAGTGTCGGGATGTGTGAAATGGAATCCTGGTATTCATTTCACAGATCTATTGTGGCTTATGGTAGATGTTTAACAAATGTTAGCTCTCTCCTAACATACCTGAGAGTCTCTTAGGCCTTGATTTAAGAGGTGGTTCTGGAAATATTCTAGTCCCAGCATGTCTTATCTCTGTCAAAAGTCCTAGACAACTGAGGGCATTTTGAAAGCCAGGAGCTGAGGATTAAGCTTTGGAATGAAAGATGTTCACACCTAAGCGTATCTGGTAGGTTGGGAGGCTCATCTTAGGGCGTAAGCCAGACGGAGGAGGCCTTTGTGAAGAGTTTGTAAGGTGGCTCAAAGGAGATCACATCTGACCTCTTCCACAGGTTTATGCGCACTCTGGTTCTCCTGCTAGTATTTGTTGAGCACTCAGTGGTGCCAGGCAAGGTGTTGGGCCCCAGAAGGCAGGTGAACTGCTTCACACCTGCCCTGGAGGCTCTCTCTTCTCTGGGGAGACTATATACAAACAATGCTCCTGATGCAGTTCCCCAGACCTCCTGAAGGAGGCAGGTGCAAGCACCGAGGGAAACGGTGCACATCTAATCTACCGGGAGCGCCTGCATATCTTCCCTGAGGAGACTCAACAGATCGGAAGTGAGTAGGGGTTTCCCAAGTGGACACGCAGTGGAAGAGCTTTCAGGCAGTGGAAATGGCATATACAGTCACAGCAAATGCGACGGGGCTGAGATGGCAAGTATCCCAGGGTTCGAGCACAAGGGCAGTGAGCCACACTGCTGTCTCTGCCAGGACTAGTAGGCACGACAGGAGAGGAGAGGACCCGGGGCAGGCCAGTCTTCTCCCAGACCAGCCTGAGCAGCACTCCGAGCCACATGCCATAGCTCCTGCATGTACCTAAAACCTTTAAAAATGCGGTCGAAACACTGTTGCCCTCCTTGGCTGTCTGTCATCTGTAGTGCTACCAAATTCATTTTAAGATCTAGTGTGGATTCTGCTACACTAATCCCAGTTTGGGTCTCTTTAAGGCAAATCTCTTGTTTTCTGTCCCCTTAGGAGTTCATTTGATGGCATCAGTTATGATTGACACTATAGCACAGATGTCCCTTGAACTTGATCTCCTTGTCGTTCCTGCCCCCAAGGCCCCCGTGGCCCTCAGTTCCCTTCTCAGGTGATTGTAGCCCCCTCTCACTGACTCGCTGTTAGAATTCTTGCCTCTCCCCAGGCCATGCTTTGCTCCTTCAGAGTCACAGGAGATGCACATGAAGTACCTGTGCAGGTGCCTCTGATGTAGGGATCCAGACGCGGTTCAGCTGTTTGATCCTTTGGTGCGTTCTTAATGCAGATCTAGAGTGAACCCAGACTCCTGCGTGTGGCAGGGAAGAATGCCTTGGGCCCCCTCCTCGCCCCTCTGCTGCCTGAGCTGCCGCAGTTCCTCCCAGCGTCCTCTTTCCCACCTCCACACCTTGACATTTGATGCTTTCCTTGACTGAAGTCTCATCTGCTTCTCTGTAGGACACGTTACTTACTGTTGTGAATTTCCCCACTCCTTACTGCCTTGAAACCCGTGCTGATTCTCCACCTCCCCTCCTGGACTGGCCCCTTTCTTGTGCTCCCAGCAGCACCCCAGGGTGCAGTGGTTGTTGGCTTCCTTGTTTCTACTTGGCTGTGTGTCCTGCCAGGCAAGGACAAGTCTTGTGCTTGGGGGTAAGGGTGGGTAAGAGACCTTTTTTATCTTTTCTGCCCCTTAGTACCTTCAGAAGGAAAAAATACACTTTGTTATGGAAAATTGTCAGAAGTATACAGATACAGAAAAAATTATATTCTTAACCCTTCTGTGTACCCATAACCCAGCTCGAGGATTCACATTTTGCCAATCCCCCAACCCCTTTTTTCCTAGAAAATTTAAGGCATCCCAAGACATGTAATTTTCCCCCATATAGACTTTTTAATTTACAAAATGAGTAACTGATATAATAAGAGCCTGGAATTCAGGCATTTTTCAAACTGAAATATATCTGTTAACATTGAAACCTGTTGAGGTTCGGCCTCCTGCCATTAGATGCCAGAAACAGCTCAGGTCAGGGTTTCCCAGCCTTGGCATGGTTGACACTGAGCCGGATAGCTCTCTGTTGAGAGGGGACGTCCTGTGTGTGGTCGGGTGTTCAGCAGTGTCCCAGCCTTTTCTCCCTGGAAGCCAGTGGTAAGCCCCAGTCCTCTCAGACAGTGGCATCCTCCCATTCATTCTCCCTTCCCTGAGAGCCACTTACAGCTCTCGAGGTCTGGGAGGACTGTTTAGTAGACAGTTGGGAAACTGAGTCCCAGGTGGAAGCACACCTTCTGATCGTGACTATGCTGATTAGTATCATGCCAGAAAATAAAGTCTGTTTTCTGCTCCCTGCATTGATATGTGTCCTGCTCTGTGGAGTTTCTGGAAGCTACCAGAATGAGATCAGAGGCTTCCGAGGAGCAGAAAGAAGTCCTGTGGTCCCTAACAGGGAAGGCAGCATGGCTAGGCCGAGGAGAGTTCTAGAATAGTGCCACCAGCAAGGATGTGTGCTTCTGATTTGCAGCTGTGCCCAGCATCTGCCAAAGCTGTTCATCATTCCCCATTTACCAAATATTTATGATGAAACTAGCTAGGGAATTCTTTCCTTGGGAATGCATCTTGGATTCCATAGTGGTAGACAAGGAGGATTTGTTTCACAGAAATTGCTTTGAAGTCAGTTTTCACCAGAAAGCATCTGTTTTGTATAAAGCAAAGGGACATTGGAGTTTCAGTTGATAGCTTTGTTCAGAATGGGCTCTCTGCTGATTTCTCACAGCTCAGCTTGCCAAGCAGTGCTCCGGAAGGACAGGTGTTAAGAAACAGTTCACCACCGGAAAGGCAAACGTGGGGAATGGGAGGAAGGCCGTCCTGCACTCAGTCCATCCCTCCTCTAGCTCTGTAAACGTGGGCAAGGCACTCACCTCTCTGGCCTTATTTTTCCTTGTCTGTAAAGTGGAGAGACTAATTCCCTGTGAGGGCTGTCGTGAACATGAGGTGAGAAAGCAGGAGGAATGTAGCTTGGTGGTAAAGCATTTCCCCAGCTTTACTGACACCCAGTTCTGAAAAGAAATTTTTAAAAAGTGGGAAAGGGTACATGAAGCACCTAGCGTGGTGATCCTGCACATAACTCCAGGAATTGTTTTCTCCCTCTGAAGAAAGACCCCTTGGGAAAGACATGTACGTCTCACAGGCCGTTAGTTCTTGGTTCTTCACTTGCATACCTGTGAAATGGTCGCACTAGGCGTGTGGAAGACTAGCCTACAAGAAAACAGCAAAGACAGAGTCCTTTGTGTGTTTGCCAATATGTATTGTTGATTTTATCCTGCTAGTAAAGCAGAGCATGGCATTATCTTTCTCAAATGCAGGATTTTTTTAGGGTCCATAGATGCTTTTTTCTCCTCCCTGAGAGGGTTCTCCTCCCTGTTAGAATGTGATCCCAAGGCGTTTTCTTAACAGAGATGATCGCCTATTTTTCCAGTAGTTCCTGCATGTGAAAGATTTTAGGATGGGTTAGTTCATTTGTCGCAGACTCAAGCTCTACTGGTGCAGCTCTGACATCCCTTCTGTCCTTCCATTCTGCCACATGCCTGGCTGAAGGAAGAAGGGTTAAGAAGTCAGACTTCAAGAAAATGAACATAGGGCCGCCCTGGGTGTGCACACACGTTTCCCTGGTTTCTGAGGCAATCAGCTGAAGCCGTGGAGCCTGGAGGAAGTGTTCGTGGAGTTCAGTGGCTGGTGAGGCCCCAGCAGCTCAAAGAGGACTTGGCTGCTAATGTGGGAAGAACAGGAGGAGGAGCTGGGCTGGTGGAGAGCGCCAGGGCAGGGGTGCCGAATGAGGACAGCAGTGAAGAGGGGGTCCACATCATTCCCAGAAGGCCTGGGAGCAGGCATCCAGGGAAGGGCTTCCAGGGAGGGTGGAAACGACACCCTTGCTTTGGGGCTGATGGTCAGCTGTCCTGCACGGAGGTGAGGCAGGTTGGTGCTTGGAAAGTGGGCGATTAGGAGGGTGGTGAAGGAGAAGGGGGGCCACCCTGGCACGCCTGCCTTGCCTCTGGGTGTGTGGATCCAGGCCTGGGTGAGTCGCGCTGTGGTGGCATTCTGGGCTGCTTTCCCAGCCATCTAGGGCTATTGAGAACAACTGAGCTGGCCACTGAAAATGACTCCACAGAAGTGGAGTCACAGTACAGATAGTCAGACTATCTCATTTTAGGACCTAAGGGTTTTATGTGTTTCATTGGAGGGAGAAGAGTGGTAACCATATAATGTACTTTTCAAATCCCGAAAGAGCTGCTAGGCCACAGAGTCAGTTTAATTTAGATGAAATGCCCCTAAAAGTGATAGGCTGTACGGAGCTGCACGGAACCAGCCTGGCTGACACACAGCTGTCTTCATCAAAGCACACCAGAGGCCTTGGCCAGGAGAGCAGAAGCTGACATTGTACCACTTCTTGGGTGTACTGCCTGGTGTAGCTGCTGCTGAGGGAGCGTTTGTGGGGTACAGAGAAAACAAAGATGCCAACCTCTAGGCAAGAATTTCTGCCATTACAAGTTGAGGGTTGATTTTAAGAAGCTGCATCTGTCCTTCCAGTGTCTGCATGTAATAATGGAAATGTGTTCTAGGGAGGCCCTTGGAGACAGTGGGGGGAAGGAAAGGAGGAGAATGTGCCTTTTTGCCAACAGTTGCTTCCAGTCCTCAGACTCTCCACTAAGATGTGTGGCTGCTTCCAGAAATGAATAAGGGGGTGTGCTCACCTTCGCTTGGGGTAACACCTGAACTCTTAGGACTCCCAGTCTCCTGTTGCCCTCATTGAATGTGTTGGAAGGACCTTAGAATTTGCTTATCAGCTAGGAATTGTGGTTGATGACCAATAAGGCACTAGAATAATAGTTTAAGCAAAACAAAACACAAAGGTTTATTTTCCTCTCAGGTAAAACAAGTCTAGGGGTCAGCAGGGCTGGACTGGCAACTTCACATTGTCTTCAGACACCCAGCTTCCTTTTGGCTTTCTATTTCCATCTTTACCACAGGGCCAGCAATGCTTCTGAGCTTTTAATGTGCCCCAAGCACCAATAAATGCGCCTGGCTTCTATTTTCAAGATTGCCTTATGGTCCCAGATGACTACTAGAGCTCTGGTTATTGCATCTATATTCCAAACAGCAGGAATGCAGAAAGGGCAAAGGGAAGGGCAGAAGGGGACATGTCCCCTCCTGGAAGGCCCAAATACCAGTTCTGTCTGGATCTCTGACCTGAAGTTAGTCACGTGATCCCACCTAGCTACAAGGGAGGCTGGAGATTTTTCTGTTTTGTTTTTATATCATCTCCCCAAATAATATTAAAATGCATTCTAGTGCCAAAGAATCAGAGGAGAACCAATATTGGGTGGATGTTGGCAGTCTTAGCCAGTCTGGTCACTGACCCTTGATATGGACAGTGTCTCTCACATAGAGTTTGGCCAGGCCTCCACTGAATTCCTGAAGTCACGGGTGCCCTGCTTGTTCTTCCTGATGGTGGCCAGAGCCAGCATCATCCCTCAGTGCCCACTGCTGCCACTGGAGTGACAGGGTTGGTGATTCTGACAATGCATATTTTAGGCACTATAGAAAGCAAGGTAGAGAACTAGGTCGGAATGGTTTTCCAAAGAGGTTGCTGTGTATGCGTGTGGCAGGCCGCTGAGGCCACATGGACTTCTCCTTCAGCCCATCTGAGGGCTTCCCTGCTGTCTGGCACTTGACCGGGTGGTCCACACCTCAGCGACCCTCAGGGAGGGAGGGCTGCATGCCTTGCCATTCGGCCTTCTCCCTCGGGCTCTTAGAGAAAAGTGGTCTAGCACGAGGAAGCTTTTCCTGTACATATGCATCCACTTCTTGCTGCAACACACGTTTTCCCAGTTACAGGGCTGTAAATTTGTTAAGATAGCACTTAAATGCTTTTTAAATCCATAGTGCTGCTGGAACATTCTGAAACAAGAGAAAGGAATCCCATGAGAATGGTGCAGAGTGTGAGTCATCCACCAGCCACACCAGTCATCGCTGCGCACCCAGTGGGTGCTCAGTCAGTGTTGGAGTCTCAGCACAGCTGAGAAGCAAGACACTAAGTTAATTTTGGCTATATTTCAGGCAAAACAGGTTTCATTGGGCCTATTTCAATGGAAAAGACATTCAACATTTCAAACAACAGACATATAAAAACTGCTTTTTGGAAAAATCACCTTCGGGAACTCATCATTTATATTCCAAGTTCACATCTCTCTTATTTCCTTTCTTGCCTTCTCAACATTTTCTTAAGAAAAATTTCAAACATACAGAAAAGTTGAAGGAACTGTACAGCACGTACTTACGTGCCCACCACCTAGATTATAACATGAATATTATTGTTTAGATACAGTTGCATAGAGATATGCACAGATCTCACGTGTGTCATTTAATGGGTTTTGGCAAACGCATAGGCTGTCAAGCTGTAGAACGTTATAGTACCCCAGAGAGTTCCCTCGTGCCCCACCCTCCTCAGATCCCTCCCCTACCTCACAGAGTAACCACCATAACTAGGTGGCCTCATCTAGAGCCCAGATCCATGGGCTCATCCATAACGCTGCATTGTCTTTGGGGAAGGTTTTCACTCAGCATTCTGCTTTTGGGACTTGTCTGTAGCTGCAGCATGTGTTGGTAGTCTGTTCTTTTTATTGCAGAATACACTGAGTAGCATTCCATTATTTGAATGTATTTTTCCATTCTTCCTATTAATAGTGTGTTTTGAGGGTTTGGACCATTAGGAATGTGAACATTCTTGTACAAGTCTCTCTGCGATCTTGATTTCTTGACATCTTGGGGGGTCCAGAAAAACACCTGAGGGTGGCATTGCTAGGTCACTTGATAGTTGTTCACATCTGTTGATAACTAGAATCTTGTGGGGGAGTGGTGCTAGGGAACAAACCCAGGGTTCCTGGCATATGAGGCAAGTGCTCTACCACTGAGCTACATCTCCAGCCCATTAACTTGACTCCTGTTGAGTTTAAGGAGGACCTTATACAGTATCTAGGTTCTCATCATCCTACAGACCGGGATGTTGAGACCCAGAGAGCAGGTGTAAAAGAGACCTCTTTAGTCCCAGAGAAGGTTTTTCTTTGAGTGTGGACTGAAAGTCCATTCAGCTAACTCCCTGTACTTACCTCTCTCCCTCTCTCCCTTTCTCCCTCTCTCCCTCTCTCCCTTCCCCCCTCTCTCTCCTCTCTCTCTCTCTCTCTCTCTCTCTCTCTCTCTCTCACACCTGGCATTGAACTTGACCACTGAGCCCATCCCCAGCCCTATTTTTGTATTTTATTTAGAGACAGGGTCTCACTGAGTTGCTTAGCGCCTCCCCATTGTTGAGGCTGGCTTTGTACTCAGTCCTCCTGTCTCAACCTCCTGATCCCTGTATTCTTCTTTAAATCATACTTTCCCTCTTTCCTTGAGAAAGGAGGAAAGGAACTGTTATTCTTTCTGAAAGATGGTTAACTGTTTCACTTTTGCTGAGGGTCGTTTAACTATTAGATCCACACAGGTGCAATATGTTGTGTTTGTTGCCATGTTTCTGTAAGATTGGGGTCTGATCCTGCTTCTCCTCCAATGTACGTCCCTGCGCCTTTTCCAGAATGATCTTGGAACACAGATCCAGTTGCAGTGCATCCTCTTCATCATCTGTCCTTTAGGTCCTTTGGTATAAAGTCCAGACTTCATTCAGGTGGGCAGGGGTCTTGTGTACTTCTGACTCGCCTTCTGTCCCATCGCCCACCCTGGAGCCTACCCTATGTTATTCCTGCAAATTATCTACATAGCACTAAACCACCTGTTTTTTCTCTGGAGCACCCTTCCCCCTTGGTGTCTCTGATTAACTCTGACTTATTCTGCAGAATTGGGCTGATCAAGACCCTCTCAAAAGAGCCATCTATTCCTCCTTGTTCTCTTTACTCAGGTTATCAGGTGTTCCCTTTTGTATGTGTATACCTCTTAAAGCTCACTTTCAGCATGTGTTATGATGTCAGAGTCAGCATTAGTGGAACTCCTTGCACAGGACTAGGAAGAGAGATGACTGAGGCACTGGCCTGGCCTTTGAGGAGCTGACCATCTACTGAGAGGCACCTGTAGCAGCACAGCAGGCACGCAGACAGGAGGCCTAGCATGAGAGTTCACCTCCCATGTCCTTCCAGGCAGGAAGTAATTTGAAAGATTCATCACATGGAACTACCTCATGATTTTATTTGCATTACTGGTAAGGTTGAATTTCCCCCACCCATCTGCCATCCCACATCCCTATTGGATATTCTTTTAATTCTTAAAGAAAATGGTTGTTTTATTATTTGCTGAGAGGGGGCTTTCTTTTTTTTGACCAAGCCTCTAGTTTCTTATCTGTAAAACGGGGAGACTGATCAGATGTGATCCACAGGATTGTCATGAGAATTCAATGAGGTGACACGTGCTGAGCACACACAGGCACATAGAGGGTCTGCAGTAAGTGTTGCCTCTGCAAGTCCCGGTCCCTCGCCCACTGCCTGCCACATATTGAATATTCAGGAAGTGTTTGTGAAGAACAGGAGTACATGTATTTTGTGTATGTGTTAAAGGGGGCTATATATAGGTACTCACACAGTTCCATCTGTCTTAAGAAGATCGTTGGATCTGACTTGCATCAATATTCAACTGGAGTGGCTGAGCATACATGCGTGACTCTTCTTGGGTTGCCACATCCCCTGCTAGGCAGATGTCCATTATCATGAAATATAAAAAGAGAAAAAATAATAATAAAGGCAGAGGAGTGTAATGTTATGGCTTGATTTGACAGGGCCTCCTGCTTCGTCAGCTGCCAGTGCTGGGCATGGAACAGATTAATCTGTATTCCAGCACACTGCCGCTCAAGTCAAGATCGATCTAATTAGGGTATTTTAAACATCCTGTTTGCATCTCAAGTCTTACAGAAACCAGGATGTCTGTCCATCTGGGGAGCTGGAGGGAGCTGGGCAGTGAGGTTCTGCAATGACGAGAGATGGTTGAATTATTATAAGTGTGAACACTGCTGTGTAATTTCCTTAAAACAAAAGAGCTAATGGCCTTGGATGTTCCATGGAAACAAAGGTAGCTCTGCAGTATGGCCTTGAATTTTAAATGGCCCTGCAAGATCCTGCCAAGATAGGGGTCGGATAAGTGAAGTACAGGGACCATTTCCATCCTCAAAATAGAAGTCTGACTGACCCGTGCATGTCTCTCTTTAACCATTTGGGCTGCTGGAACCAGGTGCAGGCTCTGAGGCTGGATGGGCAGAGCAGGATGCCGGCCTAGGCCATAGTCAAAGGCCAGGCCATCAGGATGGTGTTGGGTCTGCTTTTCGTAGCCCAGCATTCAGATTTAGCCATGATCTGTCCCCACCTTTGCAGCCTCCTTACCGTTCATCCTCCCTCTTCCTGCCACGCTGGTCACTTCCCAGTTCTTTGTCCAGATCCTGTGCTCTCCAGTTTGATAGCTTTGCTTCATGTTGGTCCATCTGTTTGGAATGCCCTTTCTGCCATCACACCTCCTCCCTGTGCGTCAAGACTCAGCTGAGGTTCCACTTTTCCTACCCTTCTTCCCAGCCCCCTAGTCAAGAGAAGGGAATATTTGCTCTGTCAGGAGTTTCTGCCTCTTTCCCATTTGCTGTCACTTTCTGTGATGTAATTTTATTTACTTGTTATTTTTTTAACAACTTTGAGATATCATTAGCATATAAAAATGTCATATATTTTAAAGTGTACAGTTTGATATTTTAATATAGGTTAACATTGTAAAATGGTCACCACGTCAGACTATTTAATCGCCCCACAGTTACTATTTTCTGCCACATAGTTTGGTGTCACAGACCACAGAAGAGTCTGAAGGGCAGCTCCACGTCTGGTTGTCTCTGACCCCAAACACGTACCCTGCAATGATGATTCCCGTGCCCAGTTCCCAGCTCTCTGCTGCGGCCCAGCTCTGCTTGCAAGCACCTCCTCTTCCTTTCTGCTGAACACAGGCGTCCCCTGCCCACCAGACCAAAATGTCAACAGATTGGCAGGACACTTCTGGAACCTGGAGACACCTCTCTTGGTACAGAAGGATGAGGAAGTCAAGTCTAGGAACTGTCACTGTACAGTTGTCCTTCTTCCTGTGACGCACCTCCCACCCCCACTCTCCATCTTGGGAGTCTTATTGATATAAACAGTACTCCATTCATCCCTGACTTTGAAACATGATCCAGGTTTGTGCTGAAAGAATTAAATGTGCCCATAGGACCCAAACTCCTGGCCTCTGTCTGCTACAGCTTTCCCTCTGAAAAGGTGAAGCTGTGCGCTCACACCTCTCACTTGCCAACGTGACACACAGCTCTGCCTCTTCCCAGGAGTCTGGAAGACGTTTTCCTTTTGTCTCCGTTTTGACCCCCTGTCCTTGGGTCTGTTGAGTCACTCCTCCTGGTCCCTCTTTCCTACTCCAGTTGAGTGCTGTGCGTATGTGCCATGTGTGTCCCCTGCATGTCAGTCATGTACTCTGCTGGGGTGACTGTTTCTCAGCCTAACACGATGAGCTTCCCCAGAGTGGACCATCTCCTCTCTAGTCCCAGTACTTGCCTGGTCCCAGAGGAGGTACTCGGAATTTTGTGTCAAGGAATTTCTGGTGAACGTACCACTTCATGCCCTGTAATTGTCCTGAGGTTGTACAACTCAAAAAGCAGCAGCTATTTTTCATTTCCTCTATAGATCACGTGCTGTATTTTCAGCTCTTGCAGCAAGACCAAAAGGTAAATGATTATCATGGCCAAGTACATTTATTTTTATTAAAAGGTAGGACCATCTCTGTGTAGATGTGCTGTGTCCTTCAGCCCAGTAGTAAACAGCCACTGCCCACCTCAGGCTGTCTGCTGGTCTCCCAGAATCTTGTATTATTTGGCTTTATAGGCAGCCACGCACAAGTACTTTATTTTAATTTACTGTGGGATTAAAGAGTCCTAGTGAGGTTGGCCTCACTCCATTTTAGGGTTAGAACAAATCTCGAGTTATAGAAAATAGCCTTACCAACTGAGAAAGTCAAGCGATTTGGTACCTGTTTCTCTTAGCAGGGTAAGTTAGGTTCACCCGGGCAAAGTGAAACATGCTCGGGGGGCCACGTGGTCAAGATGCCAAACAGAAGGAGTTGGCTGGTGGTCTCTGGCAGGTGCAGAAGTGAGAGAATGTCTCATGCTGCCCTTCGTGGCTGCTGTCTGGTGTGCTGTCTGTGTACCTATCTCAGTCGATGGGCAGGATGGTCCCATTTTGCAAATAAGAAGGTGGATTCAGCGAGCACCATGCCCGAGGTTTGCCAGCTAGTGAGTGCCAGAGACAAGACTTGAATTCACGTCTGGCTGAGCCTAAAGCCCACATAAGGTTGAAATTAACTTGCCATCGTGTCTGAAGCAGATCCCAGGAGGGTATCCCCTCCGTGTTGGTGTGTCATTGTTGGCAGGGGACCCGATAGGCCTACTGAGCAGACCTGTCCTAGGAATGGAACTCTCCTCACAGAGGGAGGTGCTGTTAACCAAACACCTGGATGGGATTTCCACCCTACTTATTTTTAAGAGTAAGAGTGAAAGACACTAATCCATTTCATTCTTTACAAAAATGGCACACACTGTGAATCTGGTTGAAGTGACTGCCACCATCTGGCCATGCCACTCTGGAAAGACCTGGTTTGGGTCTAATAGACCACGGGTTCCCAGCTGAGGAGACATCACTAAGATATGAGAACACTCAGAAAGTCCAGGTAAATGTGTGTTTCTTGTCTGTATTTTGGAAGGATTAGCACACATGAGTGTTCATCAGCTCCTCAAAATAGTCTGTCACGACTTGGGAACAAAATGAAGATTGTAGATTCCAGCGATCCCACAAAGGAGTTTTTTTAACCTGAGGCAAATTGCATCCCTTCCCAAGGCCATTGTTGCTATACTCAGAACCCCAGAGGGGGTGGACCAGAGGCTTCTAACTCCCCTTCTGGCTCTGAAAATTATAAGACTCTTAACTGCCCCTAGAAAATCAAACTTTTAGTCCCCTTGCTCTACACAGGCTAAGCCGTTGTGAGTCACCCCTGAGAGGCCCCGAGGAGACTGGAGCTGGGGGACAGGTAGACCAGAGCCACCGTCCAGGCAGTGTCAGTAGTTAGCGTCTGAGGCAGCCAGCTGTGTGGCTGTGCAGCAGGGCGCCTGGCAGGTGAGAGGCGTGAGGCCCACCTCCCTGGCTGCTGAGTTGGAAACGCAAGTTTGCTTGGCCATGGCCTCCGTGGAGCTGTGGGTCTGGGGTGTGGTCTCCCCTCCTCTTGGGCCCTGCCTTGAGCTTGCTCTCTGCAATGGAGCTCCCACCTCCCCTCTGCATTGACAGCTCCATAGCCATCCTTCACCTCCATTTTATCCTGTCGAAATGACAGAGCAGCTGAGCGGTGTTGGCCAGCAGATAAACCTGTTATCTCCTCTGCTCTCTGTGCCAGCAGCTCTCCCCATCTCCTTGGTGCATGAAAAATTGACACCACCTTGGGCTGAAATCTGTTCTTAGGAAAGCTACATTTATTAGTAGCTAATGAAACTCTGTATGTGTGTACATGTGTAAAGCTTGGGGTAGCTGAGCATTTCCCTATCTGGCAGGCCGTGGCATCCAGTCGGAGAGGTAGAAGGAACATAGGTAGCTCAGATCTCCCGAAACTGACAACCTGTCCTTCACTTAAAATCCCAAACAGGTAAATGCCATTTGTTCTTCACATACCACTGCAGTTGATCAAGGTATCTCCTGCCCTAGGCTGGGACAGGCTGTGGAAATGCACATTAAAAGTGTCTGCTGTCGCAAATAGCGATTCTTTTATGTATTACATTTTCCTCTTTGAAAAGTACAGCTCCTGATACCCCCTCTCTCTGCCATTAGCACCTCCCCCTTATTGAGGTATATAAAGAACATTCTCTTGGAACTTTCTCATCCATCTTAATCAGCAAGATTAAAAGGGAAAATTATTGCAAAGTTCTGGTTCAGTATTTGTGGAACTGCCTGAAATCTAAAGTCTCTTCTTTATTTAGACTCTGGAAGAAATCGCTTCTGGAAAGACTAATTTAGTAAAATAGAGGAGTTGTTATTCATGTCTTACTCCATATGGCCTTTTGCTTCATTTTATTCTCATTAAAACTGTTGATTTTTTTTTTTTTTTTTTAATCCACATTCACTTCGTGCCTGTCTTTTGGGCACAGTGAGCCCCACATGAGACATGTTTGCAGGCTTTGCTGGTTTAATTTCTGATCTCTTTTATCTTCCTTCTTTAACAGTGTTGATCATTGCCTTTTATAAGTGGGAAACATTTAACATGTAGGAAAAGCTAACAGTTTGGAGACAGACAACTTGGATTCAGATCTAAGTTCCCACCACTTACTCAGGCGTGTGAGGAAGTCAGTTAGTCGACCTCTCTCAGCCTTACATTCCACATTCATAAAGTGAAGCTGAGAGTGGCATCTTTCTCGTAGCTTAATTGTAAGAATTCAATGAAAAGTGTGCATACAAATAGGCCTACTCTCAAAGATAAATAATAAACACAGTGGTGACACTTATTGTCATACACTACCTACTTTCAAATAGGATTTTTTTCCCCTTTTTGCCTGGGATGAGGCTCAAACCCAGGGTCCTGAACATGCTAGCCAAGTGCTGTAGCACTAAGCTATGCTCCCAACCCCTCAAATACCTATTTGAAGCAACTTATAGAAAAACAGTATGGTGGTACTGCATCTTAGCTTTGAATAAGAATTTGCCAGAAGACAAATGGGAAGGGGGAAAAATATTTACAACATATATGAAAAGAAGAGTGTTCTTAATTGACAGAGACCTCATAGAAATCAAAATTGGACAAAGGACAAGTTCACGGGGAAAGCAACACAAATGGAACGTAGTGGAACCTGGTGCGGTGGTGCATGCCTATAAGCCCAGAGACTCAGGAGGCAGGCAGAAGGATCTCGGGTTTGAGGTCAGCCTCAGCAAGTTAGTGAGGTCCTAAGCAACTTAATGAGGCTATGTCTTAAAATTTTAAAAGGACTTGGGATGTGGCTCAGTGGTAGAGCATCCCTGGGTTCAATCCCCAGTATGAAAAATAATAATAATAATAACATAATGGTTATTGTGTTAACATTAACCATATTGGGCTACAGGGTACCCAAGTAGCTGGTAAAACACTCTTGTGTGTCTCTAAGGGTATTTCTGGAAGAGATTAGTGTTTTCATCAGTTGGCTGAGTAAAGAAGGTTGTCCTCACCTAATCTGCTGAGGGGCCCAAATAGAACAAAAAGGAGAAAGAAGGGCACGTTTGTTTGAGCCAGAACAGCATCCTTCCCTGCCCACCAACTTGAGTACTGCTGCTCAGACCTTCATATCAGACAGGAACTTACACCATGGGCCCTCCTGGGCTCAGACCTTTGGTCTTGGATAAGAACTAGTCCACTGGCTTTCCTGGACCTTCAGCTTGCAGAGAGTAGACTATAGGGCTTGTCAGTCTCCACGGTCTTGTGAGCCGGTTCCTCATAGTACGTCTCTCTATGTCTACATATCGTATTTGTGCACTATATCCGGAGAACCTACTTGCTATGTGTAGCACAAGGATCTTAACCTTTTCCATGACAAGAAGAAAACTTGCTAATCAAAAGAAGATCCCATTTTTCACCCACCTCATTGACATAATTTCTACTGGGTAATATGCAATGTGATTGAGGATGTGGGAAAACATACGTGTACTGAGAGCGAAAGTGTAATGGATACAGTCTTTTTGGGAGACAATTTGTCAGTGAGTTTTGTTTTGTTTTGTTTGTGTACTGGGAACTGAACCCACTGAACCATATCCCCAGCCCTTTTTATATTTTATTTTGAGACAAGGTCTCACTGAGTAGCTTAGGGCCTTGCCAAGTTGCTGAGGCCAGCTTTGAACTTGTGATCCTCCTGCCTAGCCTCCCAGCCATTGGGATTTCAGGAATTGTCAGTAAGTTTTAACAATTTAAATGCAAATTCCTTTTACTCACTAATTCCACTAGTAGGAACATGCTATGAGAACAAGCTCGCAAAGGTACACCAGAACACTTGAGCAATGTTGTTTCTAGTAGGAAGACCACACGTGACCCCAGGCTGGAAATTAAGTGCATTTTATGTATTTGGGTTTTTTTTTTTTTTTTTTGTGGGTTGTGTGTGTGTGTGTGTAGTAGTTTGATTTTTTTACTCTGTGCATTCATTGCTTTTATTGTGAAATTCACTGGTAGAGGATGGAGGGAATCAGTAATAAAGCAATGAAAGGAACTGCTTTTTGTGGTTGACTGTAAATTCATCTTTTTTTCCTTAAAAAAGGTCATGATTTTTATTCAGTGCTATATATGAAGTTCTTTCACTGTTATCATCAGACACACTTATATTAGTATATTACAACAGAAAGACATATTTTTAAGTGGCTTAATATATTCCAGGGCTTCAGGTTAAAAACACAAAAATGACAAAGTCAAAACTCAGATTGCCATTTGTCATTTTTAAAAGGCACAATCATAGTCCTGCTTGTTCTATTCATTGAGATATTTTGTTGGTCTAATTTCTAAACAGTTTATAAATTTTCCTTTGAAACTGTTCTAGGCTACTGTTTTTCAGCAGTGTTTTCTGGGTGAAGAATAGTTAATAGCATTGGACTTTTTGTTCCCTGTAAATTCATCTTTGAGCTCCCTGATAGCCCAGGCAAAGAGGGAACCTTGATAAGGAAATACAGAAACATTCATTAGAAGGGAGAAACATTTTCCTGATGTTGATCTCAAAAAGGGATATGGCTGCTCAGGAGACTGATCTAAACCCGGTCTGATCTTCTCCAGGCCAGCTGAAAATGCACCAAAGAGTCTTTACCACCTTCTCCATGATCCAGACCATGTCCCCCTCCTGTGTTCCACTCTCCTGTGTGTGTGTGTGTCACTCAAGAACAGTTCTTGTGGGTATTACTCCTGATCGAAATATTCTCACCACTTCTCTACCTGGTTATTGGCTGTGGCTCTTTTTGTTTCCTCCAGTGCGGATCCTCCTAGGGCAGATGGCCCTCCCCTGTGCTCCCCCAATTCCCCTGGGCCTACTTCAATGACAGAACTTGTCACACAGGACTGTATTGGTTTTGTTTTCTCCACTACCCCAAGTTAGGGGTACTGTGTTGTTGGGGGGCCCAAGCACCCCTCTCTCTGTCTTTCTGTCTCTGTCTCTGTCTCTGTCTCTGTCTCTGTCTCTCTCTCTCTCTCTCTCTCTCTCTCTCTCTCTCTCATACACACACACACACACACCAGCTGTCATGCTAAGTAATTTCAAAGTTTCGGAACTGAGCTTGTTAGAATCCACTGTGTTCATTATGGCCCGTCTCACACCTGTTCACCAGCTAAAGGGATCAGAGCTGCATCCAGCTTGCTTGGACCAGAATTGCAGAACTGATTACACCCCCACTCTTCCTGCCCCTGGTCTTTCCTTCTGGTGGGCACAGAGGTCAGAGGGCTTTTACCCTGCCCTCTCAGCCCGCACTGGAAGCTTCTTGGCTTGCTGTCCTTACCCTGTGTTCTTGGTGTTCCTTGCCTTCCAGCTGTGGTGGGGCCTGTCCTCTCCACTTCCTGTCTCACCCCTGCTGCCCTTCGTCAGTTAAAGCAGCTGAGATCACACCCCCCATCCCAGCTCTTCAGAGGGTTGAAAGAAAGATGCTGGGGTGAACCTGGGTTCTTGAGAAAGTGTATAATACCTTTGTGCAAAGCACACTTTAAGAAAAACTTTGTATTTTTTATACTTAAAAAAATTGAATCTGTCAATTAGAGATGCTTAATTGAAACTGACAGCTCCTTAGGAAAAAGCCATCCAGTTACTCCCAAATGCAACCCTTTAAAGACCATTTTTTAACTGAAGGGTTTGAGAGCGTATTAGCAAAACAAAGATAATATTCCTCTGAATTTAGGATATATAGAAGCATGGAAGCTACCCAGAAGTCAAGAGCGGTCTGTCTGGGCCCCACCACCCCCACTAAAAATTTACATTGAAAGCCTGCTTCCTTAACATTCATTGGGCAGGTTTTTCCCCAACTCCTGCTAGGTGCCAGACATTGTTCTCAACTGTGGATGTAGAGTAAACAAAGCAGACTGAAATCCCCTCCTCTGTGGAACTTACTTTTTAATGGAAGGGAGATGGTGAGCAAGGCGAAACAGCAAGTACACAGTGTCTGAGAAGATGATGCACGATCGAGAGAAAAATACAGCAGGGGAGACCGAGGAATCGCCAGTGCTGGGCATAGCCCTGTTAGGTAGGTGGTCGAGGGAGCCTCCTGAGAAGAGTAGGCCTCGCAGGTGACGTCGGGAGCCGTTCGGGGAGAAGACAGCAAGTGCAGGAGGCCTCGAGGAGGCGGCCTGGCGTCGAGCAGCATTTAGCCTGTTGGAGGGTTCTGCACAGATCTGACTTCAGGTTTAACTGAAGAATCGTCCTGGCTGCTGTGGAGATGGGGCCAAAAGGGGCGAGGGTGGGAGCAGAGACTCGCTAGGAGGCTACTGACCACCCCAAGCAAGAGATGAGGGGGCCGTGGACCAGAGTGGCAGCAGTGTAGTGGTGAAAGAGAGCTGGAATTCTGGGTATAATGTGCCAAGGTTTCTTCATCAGGACATCACTGTGTCAGGCTTGAGAAGTGGGAGGACCTGGTTGCCAATAACTAGATGGAAAAGACGTGGGGAGCAGGTTTGAGGAGGCAAGTCAAAAACTTGCTTTTGGACATGAAAGTGGAAAGAACCTATGAGACAGCCAGATGGAAGGAGTGAGGGTTCAGAGGCCAGTGTGACCTCCAGGGCCACATTCAAGTCTGAGCACGTAAACGGGCTTCAAAGTGTGGGACAAGATGAGATCACCATGCAGGTGGATATAAATGGAAGAGAGACGTCCGAGGCCCAGGAAGTCCAGCATTCAGAAGCTGGGGAACCAGGAGGTGGCGAGGCCTACGGTGCACGTGAAGAAAAGCCACAGTAATACAGAGTGACATCGTGCCACTGTCAGGGAGGCGAGAGCGCTTCCTTGCAGCCTCACTTAATAGTCAAGAGGCTCTCTGGGAACGCCGGGGAGCTTTGGCATATGAGGATGCTCTTCAGTCTTCAAATAGAATCTTTGTTGTTGCACTATGAGCATTTACTTCAAAATAAACTTCACCATTTCTCCTTGAATGGTAGACTCCTTCTCAAGGTTACTATGGATGGATTTTTAAAAATTCTTTTTAAAGAAAAGAGTCTCTTCATGTCTGAAGCCCATGATATACCCTTTGGTTGCCCTTTTGCAGCATGCGTGGACTCACTGGGTGCTGGGCGGGGCCCTGGCTCCAGGCCCTCACAGCCTGGCCACCTCATGCATGAAATGGGGGTTTTAGCTGCACCAGAATGCAGGTGATCTTGCAGGGACCCTATCATATTTCTTATTTAATTCTGGGGCATTTACTTAGGGAAGTTATAAGGTAATTTGAGAATGCTATGGAATATGTCTCATTCATGATTTGCTCATGTCACGGCTGGTATTCCTATTCTGTTCACAGGTTATTTCTGTAAGTGGGGGATTAGTTTGAGGTTCTGTTATGGACAATAAAATCAATTAATTCCAGGCAGGGTTGAAATTCTTACTTAGCTTTGATTCACTTGTGAAGTCGTCCTTGAGGACATCATCCCTTTTGACTACGTGTCTTGTGCAGTGAGTGAAGATCAGTTCAGTTTTCCAATGACATAGTCGAGGTTCTTGTCTTATTAATCAATAGCAGCAGTCAGAGAAGGCCTACTTATTCCTCCTTCAATAGAACCAGGCCAGGCTTGAAGAGAGGTAATAATTACCGCTCTGATCTCAGCATGTTCTCTTTTCTCCTTCCCAACCCAGAGCATGTCTGTTCGATCCTGGCTTCCCTCCTGCGCAACCTGAGAGGGCAGCAGAGAACCCGGCTTCTGAATAAATTCACCGAGAATGACAGTGAGAAGGTGGGTAACTGGGGCTGTGACGGGGCAGCAGAGCTGGCCAGGGGAGAGGGGCTCCCTGCTGGTGTGATCTGAGGGTACTGGTTTGAGTGTTCCTGCCCTAAAATATCTTCTTCAACATCTGGGCCCCATTGCCTTAGATCTCAGAGGTTCCACAGGTTGTCTCTCACATCCAAAAACTCTCCCCAGGGAGGGCTAGTACCCGAGGGTGAGAGCAGCGAGAGCGAGTCACGGGGTGGGGGCGGTCAGCACAGCAAAGTGATCAAGAGCGTGGGCTCCAGATTCATATGTCTAGATTGGAGCCTGATTTTGCTGCTCTGGAGATGTATGCTACTCCGAACCCTACTTGCCCTGGCTTTAAAATGGAGCCATTAGTACCCCTCTGAAGAGTCCATGGGAGGCAAGCTAGATGAAAACAGGGTGATGATCAGGGAAGGGTAGCGCCCGCCCTGGAGGGCTCTGGAAGCTGGCGATGCTCACCCAATGAAATGCGATCAGATATCTTGTGGTGGCGTTACTCATGCTAAGCCCAAAGATCTTAACAGTACCACGAGCTGGCTGCTCAGAGTGGGTAGCAGGGCAGCCCCTTTCATTCTTGCGTATAATCCGGCAACACTGTGTTCACCCTTAGGTGGGTATTCCCATTTTTAGGTAGGGAAGTTGAAGCTTAGAGACACCATAAGACTTGTCCAAGATCACACCACTGTTATGGCAGAGCTGGGATTTGAACCCAGGCTCCTGAATTTCAACCCTGCCTGGAATTAATTGATTTTTATTGTCCACAACAGAACCTCAAAAAGCCTGCATATTTTATCACACTATACGTAAGTAGGCAGTTCCAGATGAGTAAAGGGAAGGATCAAAGGCCCCTTTTAACATGCAGTTGCTTTCCTGCTTACATCCAATAAGGCCGAAGCATTTTCCTACCTTGGAGAGGTCTAGGACTATCTCTCTGATCCCACCTCTGGCCATTTTGCTGCTCCACAAGCATGGCAAAAAGCTATCAGGTTAGAGCACAAAGCATTTTAGCAGTCATGCACATGGTGACATTTAATGTCTGTTCTCTAATTTCCTCACCTTTAAAATGAGGATTGCTTTCCAGCTCCTCTGCTACCTTATGAGGTTTTTTTATGGTTTAAGAAAATAATGGACATGGAAGTACCTTGTAAACTGAAGTACACGAAGTCTTCAGATCATCGTTGTCAGCTGCAGAGGGTATGGTCACTGTCTCCCTGGCCTGTCTGAGGCCATAGTGGAACAACATCTCCAGTTGACCAATATCAGCCAGAATGTCAAGAGCCATGGCAGTGCCAGCCTTATAGGAAGATAGGTCAGAGGTCTGGGCTGCTTCACTGTGTCCCTTCAGTCGTTTGGAAGTCTTAGAGGAAAATGAAACTTTTCCAAACCCAGGGAGTGTTCCTTCGGTCATGTTTGAAGCACGACTTGGATAAACCTAAAACTGATTTTTAAGTTATTCCTTTGCAAAAGTCGGGGCCTTTTTCAAGTTGCTGAAGGAGTTTTTTCTTACACTCTCTTCTGACTCAAAAGCAACTAAGGAGATTTTACTCAGACATTTTTTTAAAAAAAGATCAGCTCTGGGGCAGAATCTGAACATGAAAGGTTTCAGTTTGAAAAAAGAAATTTCCGTAAAGTTCTAAGTGAATATCAAGTGTATAACTTCAAGCGCCTTCTCTTTGCAAGGAGAGACTTGAATTTTTACTTATTTATTTGTTGTTAACAACTTGGGCGCCTGGGAATCCTGGGAGGGTGGAGGCACGCTCTCCTTCAGGGAGTGGGCCTGCGTCGGCTCCACTCCACCCGGATCTTTGCTCCATTCTGCATGTATCCCTAAGCAAAGCTCATCTCCACGTCAAAAGTGGTAACGTGGGTCCCCCATGCAAGGGTGACAGGGAGAGGAGAGGAGCCCCACTGTGCTCTCGCCATGGTGTTCCCTTTCCTTCTACTCCTGCCTGTGAAATCTCTCTTTCAGGTTGACAGACTAATGGAGTTGCATTTTAAATATCTGGGTGCAATGCAGGTGGCTGACAAGAAGATTGAAGGAGAAAAACACGTACGTATCATGCCTGCCTTTTGCCAGCTATTGACATTTGGGCCCTGCATACCTCTTCCACCACGTGTCACATGAGGTGTTGTAAGAGCAAAGCGGATGACAGTCTGCCAGTGGGCGGAGGGCTCTCCCAACAGAGTGGCGAGAATTTCAGGAAGAAGGAGGTACGCCTGGCCAGGTCTGCCCTGGGATCCGGGAGGGTAGCACAAGTACCCTAGACCAGAGCTTCTCTCAGCAAGTCTGACCAGAGTATAGCACGGAGTCTGGTTGCAGTGTTGGCAGAGTTCTTGGTGCCCAGGCTTGCCGGCTGCTGTGACCCTGAGGGAGGTGATCCCAGGGTGGAGATTGGGAAGGGAGCTGAGAGCTCATCCAGTCCAGTTCCCCTTTTCGCAGATATGAAAAACTGGACAGCTAGAGAAGGGGACCCCAGGTGCACTGCAGCCAAGCCCAGCACAGGGTCAGCATGACCTGGTTTTCTTACACTGGTGCTTGCAGAGAGAGGGACACCCGCTAGGTTGTTTCTTGAGGGCCTGTGCCTTCTTTGTGGTTTTCCTGCCTTCTGTATTTTCCATCAGCTTCCGTTCCATTCTCTGCCATCTCTGGCCTATGCACTTCTCAATGAGACTAAATTTTCATGTCTGCTGTGCCATGCCTCCTTTGCATTCTGTCCCCAACAAGATACCCCTCAGTCTTTGGTCACATTACAGTGTGATCGCTTTCTTGCTTTTTTTCTGTCTGTAGGAGACCTTGTTTTCCTTGTGATCTTTATTCACTGGACCACTCCATTCTTTTCCAATGTTCTCACCTTAAAAACACATTTGAGGCTTTTGAGCCTCGTGGTTGGAGAGCCCCTTTCAGCACCTTAGTGGGGATTATGCTGACACTCTCCCTCCAGCTGTGTGCAGGCCAGGGTGCCAGACTGGAGCTGGGGAGACACCCACTTCCTGCCCAGCACTCCCCTTTCACAAAGCACACCTTCACTCCAGGAAAACCAGTAGATGGCAACTATGTTTTCCATTCTTGTGATTTCCCTGTGATCTCTAAACCTAGTAAGTGCTCAGGTGTTTGCTGATTGATTGAATTGATCGACTGGGACTTTCTTTTATACAGTGAGACCACTGCAAGATAAAAGGCAGTCTCTAAAGTCTGAGCTGGACTTGACATGCTAGCATGTTCCACACACAGCTCTTTCATTCCACACCCTCACCTGCTTTGTTTTGTTCTTTGATTGCCTATCCTTTCCCATCTTTTCTTCCCTATTCAGTAACTTATCCATGCAGGGCACTAGGCAACTGTTGAACTGCCAGAGTAGGGTATCCTTTCTCTTTGTCCAAACAATAATCAGAAACAAGTTTAAATCCCCATTGACTTGTGCAAGGAAACAGCCACAAGACCCTTGGAACTCCAGCCCTAACGGGATCCCTGATGGAATCTGCTGTAGCAGAGTTTGAGAGGCAGGAGGAGGAGCACCTGGGAGGCAGGAGGCACCACCTTGAAGTCACTGCCAGCCACAGCTGTCACTATGCATCCTGTGGCCTCTGTTCCTTCGCTATGAAGTGATACTAACCAAGGGCTCTTAGGTCCCATTGGGCTTGATGTTTTCCTTAGATTCAGTTGAACATCCTTTGACAATGGAATGAAAAACCCAGTGAAAGGGCGGTCAGTGACCGAGCAGTGGCAGCAGCAAGGAAAGCACCCTTGGGGTCAGTGAGCCCTGGGGTTAATGCCAGCTCTGCCACCTCCTAGCTCTGACCTCTGTAAGCTTTGGTTTTCCTGTCTGTCAAATGGGAGTGACCGCACCTCCCTTGCCGTTATCATGAAGACTGGACTCCCTAAGTAGAAGCTCCTGGTAGACATTCTAGCTTCCATTGGAATTCTTGTGTAACTTTAATAAACCAGGCATCCCTGTCCCCAAGCATATCCACCTTACCAGATGTCCCAGGAGGAGCTGCCCCAGCAAAACACAAAGTTGGCAGCAACGTGTGCTCTGTTTGAGGTGCAGCATGGACCTGTTTTTCTGGGTTTGCCTTTGCATTACTGGGGGTGAACTCAGGGTCTTGCTAGGCAAGCTCTCTACCACTGAGCTCCGTGGACATCCGAGGGAGGGGAGTAAGCAGTTGGGCCTCAGGGAGCAGCTTGCGTGTCCTGTGTCCTGTCGCTGTTGGGAAGGTTGGCCTGCTTCCACAGGATTATCTATCATCAGCACTGAAGAGGGTGTGAAGTTGATTAGCACGGACAGAGAGTGAGTGCGCAGCCCTCAGGGCTGCCCGTGCCACAGGCACTGGCCCTGCCTTCCCTGACAAACATCTGTCTCCTTGATGCCAAGGCCATTTTGCTGGGCACTGGCAAACATTCCAAGGCCATTAGTGCTCAGCAGCCACTGTGCTGCTCAGAAACCAGGCGGGCGGGGGAGGGGTGCATCTGTGAGCAACCTTTTGCCAGCCTCAGGCTCCGGCCTGGCAGAGGCGGCCACCTCACAGGTGTAAAGCAACTCGGGGCAGCATGACCTCCTCCCAGCACATCCTTCCTTGCAGTCACCTCTCTTAGGCAGAGCTGGTTTGTCTCCTCACCACCCCTTCACTGCATTCAATTTGGATGTCCTGCACCAGTTGGAAACAAAGCAAAAAATTGTTGACTTGAATCGAATGCTTATTTCTCAGGTATTTTGGTGACATTGACAGTAAGATTAGTAATGGATAAATATCTCATCTACTTTATCAAGTCTGCCTACCAGGAAAAAAAAAAAAAAAAAAAAAAAACCTATCTTACAGATTCAGGCATTGATATTCGTAGTATCCCAGCCACCCGCCTCCCCATAACCCTCAGATTTCTCTGGCCATGGCGCTAGTGTTTCTGGTTCGCAGTCAACCAAGATTCACTGGACAGAATCTAGTCATTTGGCAAATGTTGATGAGGCGCCCGCTCTGTGCAAGGCACTGGGCCAGGACCTGGCCGAGGGCAGGAGGCTGAAGTGCCAGTAAGAGAGAGGGCCCAGGAGGGGTGCTCCTGCTGAGGGCCAAGGCCCACAAGCAGCTGGAGGCCCTGATAGTTTTGCGGTGGGTCAGCATTCATACAAAACCTTTAACGATGGAGACCTAGGGGCATTTCCAGCTTGGGGAGGGGCAGCAGAGGGGGGCAGTTCAGGTGGGAGGAGGTTAGCTCCCTTCCAGGAGTGGAGGGCACGTTCTCCACAGCCAGGCCTTTCCCTGGCTCTCCAGCGCCTGTTTTCTTCCGTGGTGGCGATTTGTTTTGTCTTTAAGGTTTCAAAACAAAATACTTTGAGAAATTTGTATCGGTAGTGATGGGGGAACCTAACCGCAAACGCCAAGCATGGAAGCTGCCTGAAGGCCTGACTTCTCACTGGTCCTTCCAGCTTCTGTTGGTTAAATGTCCAGAGCCCGCCCAGCTTCCAACTGTCAGAAGTAAGACGTAACTAGATAGGTGCTGGCAGGGACTTCTAAAAGAGGGAGGAGAGCCTCGGAGAGACTTTCCTTTCTTAGTTCCTTGGAAAATTATACTCAGCAGGTTTGTTCAATAAAGTGTTCTCACCACATACTTCGCACCATAATGACTTACAAATTGCATGCTAATTTTGCCACAGTTAAATCATTGCAGGCTTTTTCCTGGAAAGAAAAAGATGGACTCTGTAATGAAACAGTATCCACAGGACTTGATGTCTTAAGCAGACTTTGACCATTACCTCGGCATTTGGAATGCACTTAAAGATTTGTGTCAAAGGGGGCGAAGTGCGTGTTTCTGAAGCACCAGGTGAAGATGCAGATAGTGAAGTGCGAGGCTGCCATTGATTCATCTGCTAACTGCACTAAAAGCTTCCAGGGCAAGCTTTAAAAAAAAATGGAATCCTGCAGAGAGTTCCTCTCAGCTCTTCTTTAAACCAGTGGTTCCCAGACTCCCATCCTGTGAATTTGCCTGAATGTAGCTCACTGCCAATAGAAGCAGCGGGGGGCTGGGGTTATGGGGCTTTCTCCTTTTCCCCTCTCCCTGCTGCTCTCTCGGCCCCCAGTGTTTCAGCTGTACACCCCTTCAGCCTCACTGCCTCCCTGTCAGCCCTTTCTTCTAAAGCTAGGCTTTCTGTGACTGGAAGAGAGCTCTGTTGAACTGAGTTCTGGCCCCACACCTCTGCCGCTTGCCTGGCAGTGTGGCCTTGAGCATTCCACTGGCTTTTCTGACCTCTGTCCTCCTCATTCAGAGGGGCTGATAGCTCCTCACCCCCACCATCCTCCTGCCATACTGGTGGGAGGGTCTGCTGTGGTGATGGGGCTGTGTGCCAGGCCTCCCACCTCTGCAGGCACTTGAGCCCCTCGTAGCCTGACATCACCTGTGGGATTTGCCAACTCAGCAAGATCAAACCCAGGCTTGTGGCCATAACCCTGGATAATCTCCTGCCCTCCTCCTCACACCCGGGCCATTCAGTTTGACCAGGTCAAAAGCCTGAGTATCCTCTCCTCGCTCGTGCCTGCCTCCCACACAACTCCATCTGGTGGCTCTGCCTGCAGCATCTCGGCAACCCACTTCCTTTCCCTCCCCTCACTGCCAGCTCTTAATTGCGACTACCATTATCTTTTCTTGTGCTAATGCAGCATCTGCACTGGTGCTGTGTTGACTTCCGCATGGGGTCCAGATTCCCTGCCCATGGTCTCATCTCTTGGTGTACAAAAGCTATCCTGCACCCGGTGCCTTCTCCCACCTTCTCGACATTTGCCCATTGCTCCTTACTCTACCTGGAATTCTTCTCTGTGTCATCTCTTCCACATCCTTTTCCCGCAGCTGGCTAGTCCCTCTGATTCCTTCAGGGTTGGGACACACAGATTGGTCAGGAACTATGTGCTGTGAGCCACACAAAGGCATGCTGCTCGGAACTCCACGCTCAGTTCCTGCAGAAAACCCCTCCTGGGACCACCTGGAGCCCCCCTGGGTGCCCAAGTGCACCCTGTGCAGCACAGCCTCAGGCAGGACTTCAGAGTCACCAAAGCCTGGCTCGTCTCCCGAAACGCCCCTGCTTCAGTTTCCTCATCAGTAAAAGACTGAGACTAATACTAGTTGTCTGGTAGGGTTGTAGGGAAGAGGAAATGATTTAGTATACCTAAATCACCTAGAGTAGTTCCTGACCCAGGGGCGGATGCTGCACACGGTAGCTACTGTCACGATGATTTTGGCCTGTTCTCCTTTGTTGTTTTCTTTTTAGATATACGTGACAGTAGAGTCTCTTTTGACATATCATACATACATGGAGTGTAACGTATTCTAATTAGGATCCCATTCTTGTGGTTGAACATGATGTTTCACGGTGGCGTATTCATATATGAACCCAGGAAAGTTATAGCCGATTCATTCCACTGTCTTTCCTAGTCCCACTTCCCTTTTTCTCTTCATTCCTGTTTGTGTAATCCAATGAACTTCTGTTTTCTTCCCCCCGCCCTTATTGTGTGTTATTATCCACGTAACAGAGAACATTAGGCTTTTGATTTTGGGGGACTGGCTTATTTCTCTTAGCATAATAGTCTCCAGTACCATCCTTTTACCAGTGAATGCCATAATTTCATTCTTCTTTATGGCTAAGTAATATTCTTATCCATTCATCTGTTGAAGAGCACCTAGGTTGGTTCCATAACTTCGCTATTGTGATTTGAGCTGCTATAAACATTAATATGACTGTGTCACTGTAGTATGCTGATTTTCTAAGTCCTTTGGGTATATGCCTAGGAGTGGGATAACTGGGTCAAATGGTGGTTCCATTCCTAGTTTTCTGAAAAATCTCCATATTGCTTTCCAGCGTGGTTGCACCAATTTGCAGTCCCACCAGCAATGTGAGTGTACCTTTTTCCCCGCATCCTCTTGGCCCATACTCTTTTCAGTCTCTAAACTAACTTCAATCTTCACAAGTGGAACTGATCTTACTCACTTGCTCTGTTGCTTCAGCAGGATCCGCATTTTATGGCCTTATATTGTCCTATCTGCTATTATGGAAGCTGCGGTTCTCTCTAGACTGGTTCATATGTTGTCAATATTTAAATGAGCAATTCTGGCCTTTTTCTTTCTTTTTTTTTTTTTTTTACACAGACTATGTTAAGTAAATTAGAAACCGAGACCCCTGTGGTGGAGGCAGAATGGTAGTGTAGGAGGAGCCGCAGGGTCACACAGCCCGGGGTTAAATACCAGCTCTGCCATACACCCGCTCTGTGCGCTTGGGAAACACCCCGCCCTGCGTGCATGTCAGGTTTCTGGGTAGCTTTATTATAGGGTCATTTTGAGGAGTAATGAGCATGTTTGTGAAAACCTGGCACATGCTCTTGTGCTCAGGTAGCCTAATGTTTAGTCGGTCTCTTCTCAGCGGCAAATCTCTGGCCTGCGATCCTTGGATTCTTGCTTGAGCTGCCATCAGTTAGCTGCCTCCCCTTTATCCATTCCCAGCCTTGGTTTCCACAGCCGACAAAGACTTACAGTCTCCAGGGCCTCCCTCCAACAGTCTGCCCTACTTTGGAAGCTTTTGGAGGAAGGTCTGGTGTTGCTGGCATTCGTGTGCCTCTGTCTCGGTTTACTTCTCTCTCCTGTGGTTAAGTTTCTCCCCTTGCTTTGGAATTTATAAAGGAACGGGCATTTTCTGAATGGGGTCCGTTCTTGCCCATGAATACAGCCACTGTCTGTCTTTTGGGGCTCCATGTTCCAGCTCTGAGCTGTGACCTCTCTTTCTGAAGCAAGAGGGATTCCTATCGGCTTCACAGAAGCCTCTTTTATGACTGTCCCCTTCTATCAGCCAGGGTAGCTTGCTGCCTGTCAGGGGCAGATTAGAAATGGCATCCGCATGCTCACTTGGAGGGCTCGCGACTGACTGCAGAGAGATGGAGGCACGTGGGAAGCCGGAGATTTGGTGATGCGCCCAAAGACAGATTAACATTTAAAGTGAAGATGTGCTGGGAGGGGCGCACACAACCCCGTGGAAATGGCACCTTGACACTACGCATGCCACCTCCCTGTGTATCTTTGGAGATGAATCTGTTTATTTTAGCAGCCCCCAAACACGCTTATGCTGCTGTGAACTGCAATCTGTTCTACTTAATGCGCCATTCACTGAATTACCATCCAAGTTTTTATTCTAGCCCTCTCTATGGAATGAACAAAGCAAAACCTATCAGTGGGTTCTGTTTTGTTTTTAACTCTCAAATTGTGTGCGGAATTCACTGGCCTAGCTACAGTGGCTTCCCCACATCCCCACCCCCTCCTTCATTTTAAATTTCTTCAACTTGTAGGGAAATGATAGGCCAACAAGGTAGGCGCCCTTACATTTAATCAGCTGGTTTGCATTCCTTCCCCAGTAGGATGCAAAGAAAATATCCCATTTAACCACTCATATGCTGATACTGGAAAAGGTCCCCGAAACAAAGACTCTTCCTTGGAACTATGGAAGCGAGCCCAGACTTGGAGCCAGTTTGTATTCTTCCTCCACCCCTTACACCGTGAGCTTTGCAAACTTAGGACAAACTCATTTCTCTGATCCTCAGTTTCCAATTTGGAAAGTGGAGACAGTAATAATAGTTTTTCCTTTTGGGGTTTTGTGAGGAATGTGAGAAATCCATGATGGTGCTTAGCTTGGTGCCAGTCACCTTTGTAGGGACCTGGTTAGTGTCACTCTTGTTCTCCTCCTTTTACTGCCCATCGCTGGCCAGAGTGAAAGAACAAATACAAAAGGCCTTGGACTAGGGAAGCCTTTTTCACTCTAGTCTCCAGCTGAAACTCAATGACAGTCATGTGACGTCTGTCTCAATTTTTTCCGTCTGAAATCTGCAAATGATATTGGCCATGTGCACTCAACACAGGCAGGTCCCACAAGTGAGGTTAATGTAGGTGCCCTGCGTCGAGAAGTGCACACCACTGTGCGGATGCTCTTGTCACCGGTCACCTTCCCTCTCCCCACCAGGGAGGTGAGGGATCAATCTGTGGAAGACTTCTTTCAATCTTAACCCTCCCATCTTGTTCCAGACACAAGCCGATGAGTGTGAAGATTCCCACCCTCAGTTTGTATGAAGGGCATGCGTGACTGGACTCTTGGAATTTCTCTGTAATCCCCTACTGATCATGGTCCCATTTGGAGAGCACTTGAGTTGCAGGCCTGTTTTTAAGTGGCCTGTCCAATGGAGCAGCAGATCCAGGGCCATGTCTCTGTCAGAAGAAAGTTTTAATTTGCTGCTGAGGGGCCAAGCTGATTGCCAGCATTGACCATCACATCCTGTTGAGGTGCTGTGTGACTCCAGCTGGAGTGACAGCAGTGTCTGTTCTGACTTAAATCCGTCTACACATCCGTGTACAGGCAGGAAGCCATTATGTCTGCTTACGAGGTGCCTTATTCCTAGATTTGCCACAGATGATCAAAGCCAGAAGGAACCTTCTGAAGCACCAGACCAGGGAGACAAAGGTGTGCTGCCTCTCCCTGACCCTGCCGTCAGCACAGGCACCGCTCACTGACCTCAGGGCTCCTCCCCACTAAGCCCACAACCCTCTGCCATGTCCTCCTCTGCAGCCACTATGGTGGGTTAGAGTTGGCATTCGGGACAAGCCCTCTTTTCCTTACTGGGTCCAGGACAGACTTCTCATTGCCTGGCAAAGAAGTTGATTGACTTGCTTGAGGACACTAGGAAGCTAGTGATAGAGCTGGGATCTGAGCCATCAGCATAGTGTTCTTCCCCACCTTGGCAGAGGGACTGGCTTGTAGAATTTATACGTCATATTTCCAAGAAGTTTAACAATCTTACTTAAGTATTTCTGGTACTGTCAGAGGGTCTCAAGAGGGAAAGAAGGCAAAGGGGAGTCGGCAGCTTTCATTAGAAAGGGGTGTTTGTGATTTGTTAGCTCAGTGTCCACATACTGAGGAGGTTGGGCTGCAGGATGAATCTGCGCATGGGCCAACTGGCTGCTCTCTGTTGTCTGGTCTGGAAGGAAGTGAGGCCGTTTGTATGTTGCTAGTACATAACCATCGGAGTACTTGAGATCACACTTCTTCAGTTTGGGGACCTTTCCCATGGGAAGAAATAGGGTGGGGAGAAGCTTATCATGAATTTCTCTTTAATTCTTACAACTTTTACATTGCTGAACTGTAGTCAGGTGCAGGAGTTGGGTTGTACCGACAGCCATTTGGGAGTTTCAGATACCCTTAGAAATTGTTTGAGATGTTTAGATCAACTTCATCATACAAAGAAACCCTAGGGACCATATCAAGTACTTATCTCAAGATCAATTTTTTGTCTGTCTTAGGAACTCAGAAAGGCATCAGAAATTCATTAATCCTTTCATAATAAGGGTAAAGGATAAAGTGACATGCCATCTTGCTTCCTTTTAAAAGAGACGAAAACTTGAGAAGATGTACCTCTAAGAACTGGTCCCACACTTTCTCACTGCCTTATTCTGTATCAAAATGATACATCAGAAGGATGCAGAATCTTCGTGGTACTTTTATTTCCCTTTAAACGGCGAGTGCACATTTGAGCTCCGCTAACCTGCATCCGCCAGTAGTAAATACTCCATACCCCGGCGTAACAGGCGAGATAAGGTGCTGTCCTGACAGCAGTCATCTCCCCCGCGTGCCTGTCTCCACAGCGCTCTGAAACTGCCAGGGCAGAAGCTTCAGAAGCAGATCTGTTTCATCTCTGCCGTGCTTGCGCAGCGGTGGTGATTCCTTTCTTGGAGATGAGCTATCGTCATATCTCAGATCTACATTTGAAATTTTCACTTTCAAATTGTAAGGCCGTACATCTCAAGTAGAATGTCAAGTTGAAGGGTGTCAGGAAAGTTCTGAGGAAAGAAGGAAGAGAGGGGAACCTGGAGCTTGGCGTTGCTCACACGCGTCCTGAGTCTCTCCTCTCTAGAGGACAGAGTCGGAGGGCACAGTACAGCCTGCCAGGTTAAAGCATCAGGTTGTCGGGAAAGTGCGTGAAGGAAGACTTGCCAAGGCACTTCTGTCCTCAGGAGAGAAACTAGAGGTTGCTTGCTCCTCCTGAGCCTTCTATTACTCTCCTTAACCTCTTCCTTTGTTCTCCGGCTAAGTCTGCAGTTAGTACCTGCATAGATGTGGCAGTGTGGGAAGAGTTTGGGCCAGTTCTGCTGTCCCCGGCATGACTTGAACCTGTCCTGGTGTAACATGGGTAGGAATTCCCACCTTGCAGTGATGGATTGTGAGGATTGCAGAAGTGAATACAGGTAAGCACCACACCTGTCGCAGAAGCAGCCCTCGGGGCTGCTGGCTGCTCCCCTCCGGTGGGTGGGTGACGGTTATTATTCACTCTGCCTCCCACAGTGCCTACCAGGTAGTCATCAGTCAAAACTAACACAATCTGCCGATAGCAGGGCTCAAATAAGGAAAAAGAATCCTCCCACGCCTTCCTAATGTTTCTGTTAGTGATAAGCTACTCCACTGCTCTCCCAGGCCAGCTGAGTTCACTTCTCTCTGCCATTATTTCCTGTGCTCGGGAATGCCCTTTCCCGGTCAGACTCCGGGCGTTCCACCTGCAGCTCCAAGGTTGCGTTCCTTGGAACTCTCCTGACTGTCCCGGCAGGATGAGTCGTCCTCCTGAGGGGTTCCCACAGCAGCGGTACAGCTGAGAAGTCAGTTACTACTTTTTCAGTAACAATTTAATCCTTTTCATTAACTTCTTCAGACTTAAGCACTGATTGTAGGAACTTTTATTTGTCTTTGCTGTCCCAGCGTATCACATGGCACAGTCGGGGCTCAGGAAGTCCTTGTGGGGTGGATGCATCAGTGGGTTCAGCTCTGGGTCCCCAGTTTGCCACTCCAGAGGTCGCCTCTCTTCCCTGGCTCTCCTTCTCACATGGGCTGATGCTGTGGCCTCCCAGCCATGCTCTCCACCAGCTCCCTGTGCCTTAAGCCCTGGTGTCCATTGTATTAGCACTTCCATATTCTCCTTCCCGACATTTTCCTAGGCAGTGCTGACTAACAGTCTGCAGCCCCTGGCATCCAACTTCTGGCCAGCACTCCAGGCTCCCACCTGCCACCCCTCCCAGGCACCCTCCCTCACTGTGTCCCCCTTCTACCCCAGCCAGTGGTCTTGGCACACCCAGCTCATTAAATAGCTTGACGCCCTGCCTGCATTTTAGCCCTCTGACAAGAGCTGCTTTCCAAGAGCCAGCTAAACAGAAGTACCATGCAAGGTGCTTCCCAGGCACATAGATAAGTGAAACACAGCTCTTCCTTCCAGGAACTCAGCAGGAGAGAGGCACACATGTGAATCACTAGTACGGGGGCCGCGGGAGGAGCCGTGGCAGTACAAATCCAGGGCATGGGGTTTATAAAAACCGGAAAGCCATATCTGCTTGGGGGTTGCAGGAAATGTGTAAGGAGTGTCACATTCTAGACTTGCAGTATATTATGGGGTGGGGAGGGGTTGGGGCCGGCATTGAAAAGCAGAGTGAAGAGATCAGGAAAGGGAAGGCAGGCTGGGTTGTGCTGGGTTGGGGCGCTCTAGAGGGCAGGAAGATGGGCAGCCGGAAGCATGTCCCCTGAGGGCTGGGACCCTGGGAGACCATGCCTCTAAGGCATTTGTTCTGCTGTCTCTGCGTCCTTGCAACCAGGACGCCCTAACGTGTCAGCTGAGCCTGGTCAGCACTACTGCTTACAATTATAACTTGTGGGTACTGTGTCCCTTTACTTCATGTCATTTCCTGTCTCTGTGACCTCCCTAACAATCTGCTCCTGGGTGACCAAGACCAGGACCTCCCCCTTATCTCATTTTCCGGTTTTCTGGGTTTTTTTTTTTTTTTTTCTTCTTCTTCTTTCTGATTTGACTCAACACTTTGGAGGGTGTTCTTGCTGCTAAGCAATTAGTAGGTCCAGGGGTCTGAATTCTCCACACCCCACAACTCATTTCTACTTCAGAGATGAATCAGAGGGGAGTTCTGTCCTTAGGGAGTCCATTTTTTGGTAACTGGTAATTATAAGCAGTTTACCTCTCTGTGCCTTGGTTTCTAATCCGTACAATGGGATTGAAATACTTCCCCTGCCATCTTTAAGTTTGCTAGTAAGGACATGCATATGTAATAACACTAAACTCTGTAGCATTATAGAAATATGAAGTATTAGCCCCAAATGCTTTTTGTGTGAGTTAAAGTCAGAAGTGATTTTCCTTCCTGTGCCCCAGCTGCTGAACACTTGGGAGTTGAGGAGCGGGAAATTAGGATTCTGAGCAAATGAGAAGCTAGAGCAACTCTTCTTTCTTTAAACTCCTCAGACATCAGGCCAGTGCTCCATGACTACCTTGTGAACATTAGCACAATTACCAGCTTACCAGGGAAATCTGCTATTAAATGAAGACAAGAGCTAGTGGCCGGGCAGGGCAGGCCCTGGCAGGCTGCGTCCCTCTCTGCCTCAGAGACAAGCCTTCAGGGGCAAGATGAAAAGCAGCTTGTGCCGCTGCAGGGGGCCCCTAGGCAGATAAAGAAGTGTGTTATCTGCAAGTCAGTGGTCTCCGAGGGGTTCTTACTAGAGATTGACGACCACAGTGCTGAGCACTTCCAGTTTGTAGGAGTGGAAAACAGCGTCCCAAGGGCTCTGTCAGTGACAGGAGCCTGAGCTGTCAGAAGGAACCATGACCCTAAAAATACCAGTGGAATTGAGTAATGGGTTGTTGTCACAAGAAGTGTGGGTAGGCACCTGTCGTCCTAAGCGTCCACTAGTCACATGACCAAGGTATGTCCATGGCACGCGCTCCTGAGAGCTCACAGATGACATTTTCCTCTTATTTGCCACATGAAAGTTTACTAGACTGGGGACAAACCAAATTCAGGCCCACAGGCTTCCCAGAGCTCACAGTTGGCAGGAAGTATAGTGATGAAGTCGGGGTGACCATATGACCATGGTGGATAGCAAGGCACTCTCGGGAATTTGGGGAAGGAGCATTTGTTAGCTAATCAGAAAGGGCTTCGTGTGGAGGTGGTCTGAAGGCAGCGTGGGCTTGAAATACCCAGCGTCCACAGGCAGGAAGGTGGCGGGAGGCCCATGCTGGGGAGAACCACTCTCCCTGGAGAAGGGCTGTCATTTCCTAAGTGGGGGCAGGATGCAGAAAACACCCTAAAACGGACTGCATGGGTAATGGCACAGCTCTGAACACTCGAAAAGCTGTCAGAGAGCACGCTGAGAATGGGTGATGTGTGGTGTGTGGATTATATCACCATGAAGATGTCTTTAAAAAAGAATCCACTGGTGCAGAAGAGGGGTAGGGGTTACACAGGATTGGGGAGGAGACCCACTCACTCACTAGGGTTGTGGCAGAGAGGTGATGTTGCAGCCCTTGGCAGTGGGCAGAGCATGAACAAAGACTGCACAGGTGTGGGAAGGTGCCTGTGCCTTGGTTTCACGGCACCCAGGGTCGCCAGGAAAGGAGGCCTTTCCTCACTGCCACCTTGATGGGGAAGGGGAGGGTTAAGTATGTCTGGTAGAGACGTTAATTATAGCAGCCCAAACCAAAGAGTTGAGGAGGAGTGGGCCAAGAAGTTTATTTCCTAGAAGCAGGGGTAGAATTGGGGTCTCTGGTAGCTAGGAAGTGGGTTGGACCAGAATACGGTTAGATAGGAGTAAGTGCTGCACAGTAAGGCGACTGCAGTTGCCAGTTTATGACATATTTTACCAAGAACTAGAATAGAGTTCAAAGGTTCCCAATACAAAGAAATGAAAAATGTTGAAACAGAGGTAGAAATGCTAATTACCATCATTTGATATTACACTTTATATACACATACTGAATTATCACACTGTACCCATAAATATGTGCGATTGTTACATGTCAATTAAACATTTTTTAAAATAAGTTTTATGAAGACTGAGTGGAAGCCAATACATTGGTTAGATTTATGTCCCTTCAGCTTATTCTTTAGTTTGAATATGCAGATGAGATCATTGTGGTCCTGATTCATCAGGTAGGAAAAAACACCAGCTTTAAACTTGACTTCTGGGGCCTGCGTAGTCCATCAAGCCAGGAGCCAAGAAAGACCCTTCAGGGCAATGGGAGGGGCGAGTCAGGACCAGGTGGCTTTCTTGGCGTTGGAGTTGCTATTCTTCACATGTTAATAGTGGCCAGGCTAGAAGCCCACTCTGCTTGTCCACTCGCCATCCAGCTTCTATGCCCAAACGCTCTTTTGCTTAGGACATCGTGCGGCGGGGAGAGATCATCGACAACGACGTGGAGGACGAGTTCTACCTCCGGCGCCTGGACGCGGGGCTCTTTGTCCTTCAGCACATCTGCTACATCATGGCTGAGATCTGCAGTGCCAACGTCCCCCAGGTAGCAGGGGCCTCCCGATGGGCCTGACCTTGCTGTCCCCTTCCTGGCAGCGGGTGGGTGGAGACTGTCCAGGATAGAATTGGGTGGTGCCCTCCTGGGATGCCTTCTCTCCGTGCGCTCCCTGTCTTCAGGGGTGGGGAGGGGCTGGGGTGCTCTACTCTGGTGTCGGCTGGGACGAGCCACACTTCAAGCCACACTTTGCTTTCTAACCTCATTTCTCTCCCCTCCCTATTAGATTCGCCAGAGGGTCCACCAGATCCTAAACATGCGAGGAAGCTCCATCAAAATTGTCAGGCACATCATCAAGGGTGAGTGGATGTGCTTGTGTCTGGGCTCTGGGAATTATGTGCCACTCGCACTGTGTCTCTTCGGTGTCCCTGGTGTCTGGGACACGCTGGCACACAGCGTGTTCTGCACTGGAAGCTGTGTGTACAGGTCGTCTTCATCAGAACTCTCAAGATTAACCCGTTTGTCTCTACCTCTGACCCTCCAGTCCCAGGATGTAAACACACACCAGATAAGAAGCGTGAGGGCTCAGAAATATTTGTTTAAAAACTTATTTTTTAAAAAAGCAAAACAAAGGGCTGGGTCTGGAGCTCAGTGGTGGAGCACTTGCCTAGCATTTGTGAGGCACTGGGTTCAATCCACAGCACCACATAAAATAATAAATAAAATAAAGGTTTTGGATCCACCTATAACTAAAAACATTTTTTAAATCTAGTTCCTAACTATATAGTGGAATGAAAGAAAACAAAAATATAACCAGAAATAGCTGGAAATAAGCAAGCCAGGAAGCAGACTTCCAGGCAGTGTGGTGTAGTAGAAAGAATATTCCCATCGTCCGGCCCGAGCCCCACCTCCCCCTGCTGGGTGAGTGCAGTCACTCACGTTTGTGTATTTTCCTGTGAAAAAGAAGACATTTTGCAAATGTTGCATAAGGTACTGCCTCACATGGTAAGCGCTCAGCCACTTTGAGTCTCCTTCCGTCCTTCACCGCCCCTTGGACTCCCCCAATGCCCTTGGGCCTTTGGCTGGACCTGCCTCAGCTGGAGTGGCTCTGGAGAGGCCTTCAGCCTGCAAGCAAGCCTCAGTCACAAAGCAGAGCCACTCGGGCACTTGGGTAGCACAGACCGACACATGTGGGTGGTGTTTGGCTGCAGACACTGCAGTACTGGTGGCATCAGGGTTTGTAGAGTCCAGATGGGCTGGGTGACCAGTCTCCCTCCATGGCCCTTGTTCTGCCCATTTCTAAGATGGGGGGCTGGACTGGCCTTCCTCACAGTGCTGACCTTGAAGTGCTCCAGGGCTCCTGGGCCTGCATCCTTGCTCTGCCACCTACTGTGGTACTCCAGGCAGGGGACCCAGGTGCTGTGGACCTGAGGCTTGAAGGAGATGCTTGAGGTGGTGTATGGGTCCTTAACAAACTCTCAGTAAATGCTAGTTAGTGTGATGTTATGAGATGTCATGATAGTCTTCCTCATCATTGTCATCAGTGAGGCGTGGCTTAAGTCCTGTGGGAAGCCTTTGGAGAATAAGCGGCACTGAGCTTGTCTGTGGGTCTGGGACAGGGACATTCTAGGAAGAAGGAACAGTGAGGGCACAGGGCTAGAAGTCACATGCCCAGCATAGCCCTCCAGGCAGGTGACATGGCAAACCCTGTGCGTGTGCCTGTTGCAGACAGGACGTGAGGCCTCAATCTGTTGTTCGGAAGAGGAGGAACCAGCAGCAAGCCCAGCCCTGCAACAGAGCCAGGGTGTTCCTTCAGGTCTCGGTGCCAGGTCCATGTGGATTCCGCTGCAGCCCTTCTGCCTCCTCCCTAGGTATAGCCGTGGTGTCTCGCAACTACAGCCTTTAAGTGGCATTTACTTTTAACGCCCACATGTGCAATTAGAACTTTCATTACTTCGCACTCTCCTGTCTTCCATCTCTGTGATCAAAACAGTGATCTCTATGAGGGAAGGAGTCTTGGCGGTAGTAGGTGGGTCTTTTTCTTCCTCGAACCCTGCTGTGCATAACTGAGGTTGTTCAGAGCGCCCTACTGTCAGGAGCCATCCCCCCCATACATCCTGGTTCATTCCCTGCTGCTGTCACAGCTGGAGGCTGAGCAGACCTTGTCTGCAGGGTCTGGGCAGGCAGATACGGAGGAGCAGGTGAGAGGCCTGTGCAGGCGCCGTCTCCCTCCCAGCACCCTGCCCCTCTCCCCTGGGACCTTCTTCCCCCACCTCCATCAGACCCTTGTACCCTCCTTCCAGCCCAAGTCCAGCCTTCTCCCCATCTTTCTTTGCAGCCAGTCCTTCAGTGAGTCCCGCCAGTTCTGCCTCCAAACTCAGGCTTGAAACTCAGCACTCCTCTCTCTACTTCCCCATCCTGGCACCCCATTTATTTCCTTCTGAGCCCTTATCACAACCTGTCCTTGTCTTATTTATGGATTTGCTTACCCACTCGATAACTCTTACATTAAAACGTAAGCCCTGTGACTCAGGGTCACCATCTGCCTGGTTCACCACCTCGCCTCAGCTCCTAGGCCATCAGGCTCACAATGGAAACCCAACAGATACCTTAAACACTGCATGAATGTCAATTGGCAGATGTTCCCTGAGCCTCCTTAGGACTAAGCAGGCACAGGACTGGGTACCGTCTCAGAGCACCTGCCTACAGCCTCCTGGGGTGTGTGATGAAGTGCGCAGGAACCTCTCAGGGGCTTTGCTCAGCGCCAGGTGCTGCATCCGGTACTAGAGACACCATGAGCCAGCAAGGCCCTGTCCTTGCAGCGTTCACAGTCTGGTAATCACAAGGTGATAGGTGCTGCGTTGGAGTTGTGAACGGTGTTAAGGGAGTGGAGCAGCCATGGAGCAGAGGAGAGGGCAGCAGCCCCTCCCAGGGCTGGGAGTGGTGTCCCAGAGGAAGGGCATCTGGGAGGAGGCAGGCTCAGAGCAGGACAGGACTGGCAGCTATAGTCAGGACTCCAGAGGTCCATCTGGAGTGGCTGGAGCATTGGGGGAGGGGGCTTGCTGGGCAGGGATCGTGAGTTCGGTGGGGTGCATAGTGGGTCTGGGGTACAAGTAGTGACTGCGTCCCTTGGTTGGCTAGCAGCCAACAGATGTTCTCATTAGAGCTCAGGAGAGATGCTACTGGGTGTCATTAGAGAAGAGGTGATATTTAAAGCTGGGAACAGAATGCCCAGGGATTGAAGATGCCTCGACATGGTGCTGACCATTGAAATAGAGAGTTCTCCACGGCTCAAGGGTTGTGATAAAGGGCTCAGCCCCCTCTTCCTGGCAAGACCCTGACACATGCCAGGGGAAGCCCATCTCTGGTGCCCGTGCAGCGTGGCTGCGACTGAGCAGCCCCTGGACACAGCAAGCAAAGACTCTCAGGACAGGTGCCGCAACCGTGGGAGGGCAGCATCGGGGTCACGGGGCACGTGCCGTGGGTTGGAGGCTGGCTCTGCAGGCCCCCTCCAGCCTCTGGGGTTCCTTCCACTCCTTCCCCCTCCTCCACCCTCCTTCCATCAAAAGGCCTGAAAAAACAAAGCCTCATGAAGAGAAGCAGCTCACCAGCCTGTCCTCTTTGACTTTAATTCTGTTTTTCAGTTTGGGTTGCTTCCTTTTTTTTTTTAAACATACTAATTAGATGCAAGCTTTTTTCTTTGATTTTATGGCCTACATATTTCCTAAGTTTTGCTGGCAGGATGACAGCTGATGTATCCCTTGAGGTCGCAGGAAAACGCTGATGAGGCAGACCCAGCAGGGGTCTTTTCCCAGGATTTTCAGTCCCTTCTCGGGAGTTTCCCCCTCCCTTTCTGGCGGGGGTGCCAGAGGAGCTGGAGTAATTGATGCTCCGTGAGTCCCTCCTTCTGCAGCCTGCCTACTCGGCTTCTGAGATGGGCCTTCCCTGGAACAGGCTGCAGCTCTGGGCCTCAGGACAGCGGTCCCTCTTGGGGACCCAGGGTCTGGGGACTGAGACGCCCACAGAGAAGGGTAGGTCAGGCTGGGCTCCACAAGGACAGCTGCAGGCTTCTTGCCTTTACCTGTCTCGTGCTGGCACAGTGCCAAGTGGGACCTCAGCCTTCTCTGTTCATCCAGAAGTACAGGGACCCTCACTGAGCACCTGCTGCGGTCAGGCTTTTGATGCCCACTAGCTCTGATCCTCCAACAACCCTAGGAAATGGAATGAGCTCCATTTTGCAGATAAGGAAACTGAGGCACTCTGAAGTTAGGTGATGTCACCTGCCTCACTGGTAATGTTGGACACTGGACACAGATGCGTACAGAACTGTCTGTGGTGGTGCTTCCATCTTGCAGAAAGGAGGGTTCCAGCTGAGTTATTGGCTCTTGTGTGCCGTCAGGGCTTTGAGCAGGAAAAGAAAATTGAGGGCATCCAATTCAAAGAGCACCCCCTTGGCATCACAGGGAAGGTGGGCTCCTGCAATGAAGGAGACCCTTAGGAGGCTGTGTCCCTGGGGGCTTCTAGACCCCTCCCACGATCACAAAGCAGCATGAAGCCAGTGCCGGGTGCAGAGACGTGGGAATGCAGAGAGCATGACGATCCCACTGAGACGACGGGGGCTCGAAGCCCCAGCGAGGCCTACAGAGCGCGGCGCTGGCTTTAGGAGCTGTAGTCAGACACCTGGCAGAGGCGCATCGCCGCCGCCTGACCACAGACGCTTTCCTCTTGCGGACCTGAAACCCTGCTTCCCCCTGTGTCTGCTGAGCCTTGTCTACTCTCTGCCTTGGCGACTGAGGTGGCGCCAGTCACAGGCAGGTGTGAATGTACGTAACAGGGCGTCTCCCTGAATACCGCTGAGGCCCGTGACCCTGGGGACATGGTAGCATGAATGCTCATCACTGGACGCCCTGTCCAGTCTCCTAAGTGTTTGAGTCCTCGTGAAAGTCGTCGAGGCCACGTGGACGTGGGGAGCAGCCAAGCTGCGTGCCGAGGAGCGCTGGTTCCAACCCCTTTCCTGGTGACAGGGTGAGCCAGAGGCTTCATTGGCTTTCAGGAATTGGCCCCGACCCTTTGATTTGCTTGTGTTCTTTATGGCTGCAAATCCCTTGGAAGCCCATAAACCTGTACTTCCTTGTTGCTTTGGGGTTCTTGGTAACCCCAGCTTTGCCTCTGTGGTTTTAAAGCTGCAGAAACTGGTAGAATTAATCTTTTAATGACATGACGTGTGTGTGACGTGTGCCTGGACATGGCTCCTGTGGCCACTAGGTCTTTGGAGGCGGGAGAGGCTCCTGAAGAGAGGCCTGTTAGCCCTCTGCCAACTGCCTTGACTGGACTGAGGCTTTCAGGATGCGCCGCCTCGGACACGGAGGTGTGGTGCGAAGGAGGGGGAAGGAGCCACCGGAGAGCCCTGCGGCAGGACTGCAGATCTGCCCGGCTCCCTGGCCCCTGCTTCCTGCTGGCTAATCCTGGGCAGCCACCTGCCCTCTCCAGGCTGCAGAGTCGTGGTGAGGACCAGGCGAGCGCCTGAGTGTGAAGCGCCTGCATGTGGGCAGGCATCCGAGAGCTGGAAGAATGCCAGCTGTGTCCCTGATGAGTCAGTGTCCCCAGGCACCCGGGGCAGTGAGCAGAACAGGGACGCACAGTCCAGCCTCATCTCCGTCTCTGTGTAACTTTGGGCAAGTACTGGATGACATGCCTGAGCCTTGATGTCCTTCTCTGGACAGAAGCAGACCTGAAGTAAACTCCGTTCCCCCAGGAAGGCTCTGCGGCCGGACGCTGGGACCGAGGGCCTACCCAGTCAACGCTGGGGCCTGCCTTCCTTGGCCCGAGCTGGTGGGGAAGCCCCCAGATTCTGGGGCCTCCTGGGGGCTGGCTGTCATGTGCTTTATTAACAGCTAACATGTTCCCAGGATTCTGGGGACCTGACCCGGCTAGCACTGTGAGCCAAAGAAGGACCTCCCCATGGACCACACCCCACACCCGGCAGTGTTCCCCTAGAGAAGTGTGGCCTTTAAACCTTCCAAGTTCATCGTTGTCATTCAGGCCTCTTTGTTGGATCTGAAGGATCTTCCCAGTTCCTATTTCATGACTTCAAGGGTTTTCAGTGTGAAAGTACTGGCTTTCCTCCTCCCTTCCCGCATTCTTCCTCATGCACTGTGTTAGGGGAGAGCAGTAAGGCCCGGGGCCCAGGTCTGAACCGGGCTCGTGAGCGCTGTTCCAGGTCCCTGCCCTGGAGGACAGCACTCCCCATCACCAGCCTCCGTGTCCCCCGCTCTTAACATAAACAGAACAGCTTGTACTCCATGTCTGAATAGTAAACCTGCTGTCTAAAGTTTGCTTTAATATTTATGCGTTCGGCACTGCTGCCTGTTTGTGAGCTCCATCAAAGCCTTATTATACGGGCGTTTGAAACTGCTGGGCAAGTAGCGCAGGGAGCCTGCGTGCCACCTCCACACGCCCGCCCGCCTCGTCCCCCGGCTCGGCCCTCGTCGGCCTGGCCCCCACCCCGTGGTTCTCCCTTCATCTAGCATCTCTCCCTTCCGTACACACACGAAAGAGAACTCTTCCAAGACCTCTGGGAAGGATCTGTTCAATATTTATAAACTGCTGCAGCAGCTCTAATAACCAGGAGGTAGCAGCTCCACCAAGATGGGCTCCCAGTAGGACTCTCCTTGAGAACAAAGCGTGAGGCGGGCGCGGGCGGGGCGTGGGTGCTGGTGCTGCTCGGACCCGGCCCGGCCCTGGACCCTCGGGGCTGCAGTCAGCTTCTGAGAGCCCTGTAGCCCCACCCCACACTGTCCTGGCCACCGAGTCCCCTTCACCACCCCCTGCCCCTCCAGGGTCCTACCTCTTCACGAGGACACCGTGCTCTGATGCCACCAGGCAGGTGTCTCTCTCGAGTGCTCACAGGCAGGCGCTTCTCCTAGGGGGTGGGAGCAGGCAGGGCAGGACATGGCTCAAGTGAGAGGGTGCTACTCAGGGGACCAGCGCACCCAGGGGACTTTCACTGCCTCCAGCCCCTCACCCAGGCTGGGCGTGGGCAGGCTGTCGCAGTTCTCTGCGGGCCCCAGTTTCCTCTGAGCTGAGCGACGTTCTCCCCTGTGCAGGGCTGCAGGGTAAACCCGCAGCGTCCTGGCCACTTGTGTGGAAGTGACTCTCCTCCCGCAGGACCGGCCATCTGGCCTCGTCCCCTTCCTGTGGCCTGAGTGACCACGAAGCCTCGCCCAGAGGAGGGCTCTGTGAGCAGGGCGGCCTGCGTTGTTCCGGGCCCTGGAGAGGCTTTGGTTGCTTCTGCTCGCGTGTCCGAGAGCAGGTCCCTCCCGGGAAGCCGGCTGCTCTGTTGGAAAACCTCAGCGCCCCTCCCGCCCGGATCCGAGGACATTAGGAGAGCAAGTGTTAGTTCAATCCATTAAGGCTCCTGCTTCCCAACCGTGCCTCGGGGGGTATTAAATGCTCTGATGGTCATTTCTCTCCTGGGGCAGCAACGGTGTCACTTACACGTGAGTAAGAGACACCACTTCACAGCCTCAGAACCTTCTCCTGAGGCTCCCCTGCGGCCCCCGTCACCCCGCCCTCTCCTCCATTTGCCGTTAGAGGTGATGGATGCCCCTAACAGAGGAGGAGGAGGACTTCCCGGGGAGACACAGCTGGCACACGTCTGAATCCCGGATCTCATTTTCCGGCACATGTCCAAAGCACGAAAGAGGAAGGGGTAGGAATGAAGAGGTGGCTGGAGTGCCGTGTCCTGAGCGTGGAGGGTGGGGCCGCGCTTCCTCCCCTCCCTACCTGGACTAGCAGCGGTTGATCACGCAGCAGCCTCAGACCAGTTCTCCCTCTTGTTCCGTCCCAGGCCAGGGACTGTGCCAGCAAGTGGCTGTCCTAGCCAGCTGGCTCGACCATGGCCACCACACCCCGCTGCCCAGTGGAATATAGTAGTGAGACCCGCGCCTGACCTTGATGTGGCCCCAGAGGCAGGCCCACGTGTGACAGAGCCCAAGCAGCCTGAGCACAGGCGCGGGAGAGGCGGCCAGGCAGCTTGCTCAGAGGTGCCTCTGGAGGTGGCCTTGCAGGCTGTGAGGACGTCCCTACGTGACGTCACCAGGCTGAGCAGAGGAGGTTCAGGAGGAAACGAGAGTTCCTTGAACATGGCGTCAGAGGTTGCTTAGGGTTGAGGTCAGACGGGATTCCAGCTCACCCCATGACATTGCCCTGTCTGCCTGTGAGTGCAGGCAAGGCACCCACAGAGCGCCGTGGGAGGTGGGTCCCCTCGTTCCCCTTCCCTTCCACTCCATCCTTAAGACCTGGTGGTAGAAGTCACTGCCGGAAGCCCAGGGCCACCAGGTGTTGGGAGGTCTTGGCGGACTGCAACCGGGTTAGGCACCTGCACTCTCCACGGTGCCCCGGGCCCCTGGGGTGCTCTGCTCCCACACCCCTTCCCACGGCCCCTTGGGCTCCTCTCTCCCTGCCTTCCCCAGGGCACCCAGCTGTTTGATTCTCCTGTGGGTGGCCATGTCCCCACAGCCCCCACAACCCTCCACTCCTCTCCTGTTGGTGTGGAAACCTGTCCCCTCCATCCTTGGGGAACCCTGCTCGTTGTCACCTTCCCACCACTTCTGTCACATTTCTTGGTGATTTCATGTCCACATCTCTCACATTCACTTCCAGTCCTCCTTCAGAACACGTCAGGAACTGAGTTCGGCTCCCCTCCACCACCAGCTGCTTGGTCCCAGCCCCTGACCCCGGGGTGTCTCCTACACGAGGCTGAAGGAATCTGGGAAAAGGCAGATTCTCAGTCCTTTGCCCAGAACCCCCAGACAGATTCCCACCAAGTCCCTACACAGCCCGGGCTTTCCCCGCCCTCTGGTCCTGGGCTCCGGCATCACGGACCTGCTTGCCAACCTCGGATGGGTCAAGGTGGTCCCCCCTCGGAGCCCTGCACATGGTCCTGAGCCTTACGCAGGTCTTCAGCCTCCTCTTCCCCAGGAGCCTCCGGCAGCCATCCTGCGTGTTTTATCTGCGTCTTGGTGTGTCGTCCTCTCTAGAAAGTAGGCTGTGCGCGAGCAGAGATTTCCGTCCACTTTGGTCATTGTGTTCCCATCGCCACAGGTGATGGTGTACGTCAGCGTCACCCGGAGGACTCAGTGAACTCAGGTTGCCAGCCCTACCCTCAGGCTTCCTGTTGAGGGTGGCTGGAGTGGACCCAAGATTTGCATTTCTAGCAAGTTCCACTCTCTGCTGCTGGTCAGGTCCACGCTCTGAGAGCCACTGACCGGGAACGGTGCTTGCCTAGTGGCATCAGCCTCTGCCCGTCCCTGCTGCGGTAACAGAATACCTGAGACCAGAGAGTTTTGTGAGAACAGAATTCTTTCCTCACAGTTCTGAAGGCTGGGATGTCCTGGGTCACAGTGCTAGCCTTTGGTGTCTGTCCAGTGAGTGCCAGAAGGTCAAGGATGCTGTGTCCTCTCGTTGCAAAGGGCAGGAGGACAGAGGCCTGGCTAGCTCCCTGGAGCCTTTAGTAAGGGTCCGATTCCATCCAGGAAGTCGGAGCCCCGTCACCACCTAGCTGGGGATTGAACGTCAGGGTGAATGTTGGAAGGGACACGTTCAGGCACAGCAGCATCCACTAGGTGTGTGCTGGGGACACGGGCCACCCAGCCTCTCGAGCGCGTGCCTGCAATACGGCCTAACCCTGTCCTTGTCTCCCTAGAGTACGCAGAGAACATCGGGGACGGCCGGAGCCCAGAGTTCCGGGAGAACGAGCAAAAGCGCATCGTGGGCTTGCTGGAGAACTTCTAGAAGGCTCAGCCACGCATGTGGACTCTCGCCGCTTCCCTCCCAGAAACCATTTTTACACCTCTCTGTGTGGCTTTGGACACATTAAAGCTAGTTTTGGAATCCCTGGGCTGGCCTTCTCTGTAGCGAAGCCTCCCCCTGACCTTCTCCCTGTGCTCGCACGGCAGCTGGCCCCGGGCACAAGGGAGACTAGCGCCGTCTGTCCCCCGAAGGGCGTGGACCGTGGGCCTCCCCCGGGCTTCTGCCCAGGCGTGGAGAGGCTGCGAGTGAGGCGAGCAGGTTCCAGGCGCATCTTCAGGTCAGCAGTAGCCTAATGCCCTGTCCTGGTTCTTGCGTCGCTCCCTCACCTGTCTCACCCTCAGGTGTGAGGTGCGGTCACTACAAGAAGCGTGGCAGTTAGGCGTTCTGAGAGAAAGGCCACGCGCAGTCACCGTGATCGCAGTCTGGTGTCGGAGTGCACCGATTCGTCTCTGAACCAGGCCATCACCTGGGCGTTCCTGTAGGAAACAGCTTCACAGGGTTCAGGACCATTGGCGAGGAGGCCCGCCCCGGACAGTGGCAGCAGATCTCCGTGTGGCCTGGCCCTGCTGACTTAAGCTCCCAGGCAGTTCTGAGCACAGAACGGAGGCCTTGACAAATCCCCACTGACCGCCAGCCAGCAGCAGCTGGGGCTCTGACCAGAGTGTCTCTCCACCAGGCGGAGCTGGTGGGGAGGCCATCCTGGCTGAGCAGCAGCCCAGCCGCGGAGGCACCGCAGGTGCATTGGCCACGGGCCTCCAGGTCTCCACACAGGAACAGCCTCACCCGTCTGCCTGGGAGTGAGAGCTGGTCACCTCCTCAGCAGAGCAGCAGTCTGCGGCGTGGCCCAGTCCAGCCCCAGAGAGGAGTGAGTCCTATGCCCAGAGACCAGCGCAGCACTCCTGGCAGCAAGATGGCGTCAGGGGATGCCACACCTTGTGCCAGGCCCGAGCAACAGCTCGCCACTCACCAAAGCCCAAGAGACATGGCTGCAAGCAGCCATCACTGCCCGGCCAGTCAGCGGGACAGGTGAGGTCAGTCTGCCATCCCAGCTGGTTCGCACCCTGCGCCACACCCATCTTTGGGCTGCTGGTGAAGAGTGAGGCCAGCTCCGCCCATCCGGGCTCCCGTGCAGCCTGTGGGAAGCCAGGCCATGAGACCAGCATCCCAGCAGAGGGCCCCGTGCTCCCGCCCACCCCAGAGGCAGATAGCTGAGCAGTCACACCCGGATGCCCGCCCCAGGCCCCTTGCCTGACACTCGTCCTCTCCAAGTGTGCCCTAGCCCTGCTGACACAGTCACCCCCCATTCCAGAAAGCCAGGATAGATCTCACAGGGTCACTAACAAACAGCCCAAGGTCCTACAGCCAATAAGCAGCAGAATCTACATTCAAGGCGAGTCTGCCACTGCATGGTCCCTGCGCTCCCCTCCAGAGCCACCTCTATCGGGAAGACAATCGCGGATCACTGGCTGACATCGCGCTTCGATCTGCCCCTCCGTCAATAAAAGGCTTAATAAATTCGCAGCACAGAACACGTCCACACGTAACCTACGGAGTCCTGGGCTTTTCAGCTAAAGTTAGCACTTCAGAGATCATTACCCCCGGGCTTGTATTTTCTTTTGACATTGTGTTGGGTTTCTAACCAGGTAGTTCTTGCACATGGTCCAGAAGTTCAGACTAATAAGATACACAGTGAGGAGGCTGCCCCGTCCGGGTCTTCCCTGCCTCTGAAGGCAGCCCCTGCCACCTGACAGTCCCCCAGGGTCCTGTGCAGCACTTTTCCAGCCGTCTGCTTCCACAGCCTGTCGGAAGCCAGCCCAGGGAGAGGGGTTTCATCATCTCCAGGCTGCTGCAGCCAGCATCGCTGTGCGTGGCCCTGCCTGCTGTGTACATTGGGGTGCCTCCTAAGATCCTGTTTGACCAAAACGTCCCTCTGCTAAAAGCTTATTTGAAGTTACCCCTTTTACAGTTGAGAAGTGCCCCCCTTCTTTCCCTGGGAAGGAGCGTGAGCTGTGATCCTAGGATGGAGAGGGTGCCCCGTCCCAGGTGCAGAGACCTGCAGCACCTCTGCTGATCTTAACAGGCACTACCTTTCAGTACAAGGTAGGCTTGGAACTAACCAGCCCTGGCCTCCTGAGTCCGCTCATGGCCAGCAGAGCCGCTGAAGGCTTCAGCGAGCAGCCCTCCCTCTGGAAGGTACCCTGGGCTCCCAGGGAAGGACGCCTTGCCCCAGGGTGCTGAACTCCATTCTGCTGCGCCCTGGGGAGTCACAAGCTCTCCCCCTCATGCCCAGGGCACCCCAGAGGAGCAGTGTTCCTTTCCTATCCGAACATGGCAACAGTGTCACCTTGCAGCAATATCAGCCACAGTGTCTTCACAAAGGAAGTGGGTGTTCCTTCTCCACCTCCTCCACAGCTGGTGGCCGTGACTCCGGGACTCAGCGGCAGCAAGATGGCCACATCTGATTGAAGGAGATTGGCATGCAGGCTGCATTCCTTCTTTACCTGGGGGGGATACGTTGTCAGGGAAGCTGGAAGCCATCCTTCAGTGGCCCCCATAGCAGCACCGGTGCCCAGGTGGCATCTTCTGCCATTACCGAGAGTGTCAATTTAGTGTCAACAGGGAAACGAGACTCGCTTTCCTAAAGGCAAGGCTTCTTGATGAGATTGTCGCACCCAGCAGTAGAGGTAAAGGCAGACTCACATTTTTCAATCTGTCTTGTTCTTTGGTGCACATGGAAAGTGGTGGGTAGCACAGCGGTGGGCCTCCATTATCTGTGCTGGGAGAAGTGGCAAGCGTTGCTCCACTCCCCTCTTTCTTGATTAGGTAACACATGCCCTTGCTGTAAACTCCTGAAGGCGTAGAAGGACGGGCAAGTGCAAGTCTCCCCGCCAGATGCAGCTCCTGGCCACCCAGCCCCCTCCCTAGAAGCGACCACTGCTGATTAGCTAAAAGTACCCTTTCCCAAGAGGTGGCCTTGGGTGTTTCAAGGGCATAAGAAACACTTTGAACACAAAGGGTGGGCACCTTGCGTTTCACTCCAGGACTACCACACACACCCACAGTTGCCCCCACTCCTTTAATAGCTGAGCTCCGTTGCAAAGCTGTACTATAATTTAGTTAATCGCGTTAATGGACATTTCAGTGGTTTCTGATCCTTGGCTATTACGATGCTGCCGTGAACATCCTTGTATAGAACGTCATTTCACACATGTGTGAGTTTAAATTCCCAAGTAGAATTACTAAGTCAAAGAGAAGGGGCCTTTTTCTCTGGGATATAATTGCTACATCACCCTCTTCTCCACCAGCAACCTGTGCCCGCATCCCCTGCCCACACCCTCGCCAGCGCAGGGCAGCATATCCCACACACCGTTCTAATCTGCGTGTCCCACGTGAGTGAGTCACTCCAGGTCTGGGAGAACAGGTTTACAGGGTGCGTGCCAGGCGAGCCCTTTCCGTGAGCCAAGGACCTCCCTGGAGAGCTGGTCCCACCCATTTCCCTGACTTGGAGGCACTTCCAACGACGACCCTTTTCACAGATGAGGAAACCAGACTAAGCGTCCACGGTCTGGACACTTAGTAGCAGGGCCGAGTGGAGCCTCAGCAGACCCAGCTCCTGACCTCAGAGCTACCCTGTCTCCCACCTGGGGAAGGGCCCAGGAGTCTGGAGAGGTGGTTCAGGACCCAGGGAAGCAGAGTCGTGGGGCCCAGCCCTGCGCCAGCCTGGCCCTCACCTCCACGTGGTCCTGCTCCCTCTGCGCCTCCCCACCCCATGGGGCCCTAGCCAGGTCCCTGCTGGGAATGGGCAGCAGTCACTTGGATGTGGCCCTGGCTACTCTCCAGGGGAAGAGGGATGTCCAAGAAACTTCTAGAAAGTTAGACTTTCCATCTGTGGCAGTGAGGAGCGCCCATCAACATGGCCGCAGAGAGGGAGGCTGCCTGCCTTCCCCAGCCACCCTCTGCTGCCTGTGCCCTGCTCTCTGGAGTCCCTCTGTCTGGGCCACACTGCTTCCTTCCAGATTCTTTGGAAAACTCTGGGAGCACTCACTGTGCCCCAGGCCCACGCCCAGATGCGGTGCACCTACCTTCTGGGCATGGCCACTCGGCTGGATACCACCTGGCAGGAAGAATCATGGACATAGGCCCCTCGCCCCAACCCAATCTTGAAGAACTTCCCCAAAGCCCTGTGTTGGTCACAAGTCTTGAAAACAGGAAGGAGAATGTTCCTTGACACCGGCTAGCCACAAAGGTGGGGGGGGGGGGGGCAGTGGAGAAGGCTCGGTGCCTTCGCCTACCTCACCCCACCCACCTGAGGTGGGCATGGCAGGGCTTAAATGAGCGTCTAGCTGTGACGGAACCAACAGGTTTTGCTGGAGCTGGGGTCCCGTTGGCTGGCCTCACAGGCCAAGTCCTTGTCTCCACTTCCCCAGGCCTTTTAGTCCCCAGAGGAGGCAGGTCCCCATGCAGGGCAATGAAGCTACAGTTCTGACCCCCAGGCAGGGTCCACCCTCTCAGGGTCCTCCGGGAGGTGCCCAGGCCCCCACTGTGCTGACGATAGCCGAGCACGGAGCGAGGCCATGGGCCCCAGTCTGCAGGAGGGCTAGAGGGAGCTGGGTCTGTGCTCGGCCCCCAGAAGCAGCTTTCCGCTCAGGCCCAGGCAGCAGCTGGGGAGAAGCCAGCAGGGATGGATTCTGGCCACAGCTCCCAGGGCCGGAGCCAAGCAGCCCCATCCAGGAATCTCCCAGGAGCACAGGGACAGGAGACCCGGACCCTCAGCTCAGCCCTGCCCCTCCTCTGGGAGCCACGAGATGTCCCTCACCCTCTCAGAATCACTTTTTCAGTCAGGGACAGAAAGCAAGAGTCCCTGAGGGGCCAACCTGGGGAACAGCACATAGACCAGTCCCTGTGGCCACTCGTGGTACCCAGGAATCAGCCACCACCATCCAAACGTCATTCACTGGCCATCCGCCATGAGCCACGTGCAACGTCCCTGCCCCGAGGAGGTCACACCTTGTGGGACAGACCAAGGCAGTAAACACGTAAAGAAATGCATGGGATGATTCCCAAGGGCCACCAGGGAGCAAACAAGGTGCCCAGTGATGGGACAGAGAACAGGGGACTGGCTTTGGGCCCAGTGGTCTGGGAAGTCTTTTCTGAGGCATAAGGTGCCTTTGAGCCTGAGCTAGGTAAATGGTGTAAGGGAGCCAGGCAGCCAAACAGCTGGAGGCAGAGGGGTCTAAGCAGAGGCTCAGGTACAAAGGGCCTGAGGTAGAGATGGAACACCATCACTCTTTAGAAAATAATCAAAGGAGGCCACAGTGGCTAGACCCACGGGTGAGGCAGGAGTCAGTGTAGATGAAGCCAAGACCGAGCTGGGCAGCGGGCATGGCCAAAAAGGGCTGGGGCACTCTGTTCCAGGAGGGGACACCCATGCTTCGGGCCAGGAGCGGCCTGGGGAGGTGCCAAGGGTTCACAAGCCCCAGCACAGGGAGCGGCCCCAGGCTTCCCCAGCACTGGGGCCTGGAAGCAACTCACTGCCCCAGCAGGAGTCGGGGGCCTTGGAGAGAGCTGCTCAGTATATAAATATCTCTAATGAATAAATAGAAGTGCTTTTAGGGCTGGCGGAGTCCTATCATTTCCACCTGCCGTAAAATTTCATTAGAAGCAGGCGCTGCAGGGGAGAGGAACAGCCGCAATAAATCTGCCCGCCCACCCTCAGCCCTGCCTCCCTGCCCAGCCACTCAGCTCCCGCAGAGGACAGAGGACAGAGGCCAGGCCCAGGTGCTTCCCCCAGGCCTTCGGGGCCAGGAGAGTGGGGTCCCGCCCTCCCCTTCCTGTGCCCTGCGGGTCGAGAGGCAGCAGTGGACCAAGAGTTATGGCTTGTCACTGAAAACCAGGGGCATTGCCCTCCTCTGCTGGGAAATGGGTATCATTTTCTGTCCCATCAGGCCATTGATGTTCCACAGAGGAATTTCTGGAACAGAGCTGGGGGAAGCTGGGCGTCCAGCTTTACAAGTGAGAAGGTCCCACGAGAGCAGACTCTGCTGACATCACACGGGCCCAACGGGCCCAGCCTTTGGGGACGACCACATTCCTTAGCACCAGCCGAACGCCGGGCTCTACACCAAGCACAGAGCAGGCAAATCTCACGGATGTTACCAGCCCATCTTGCGGATGAGAACACGGAGGCCCGCCACCCCATCAGTCAGTGACAGAGCCAGAGGGACGCAGGCCTCTACTACCTGTTTCTGGTTCTTTCAAGTGTGATAGGACTGGGATTAAGTTTTCTAGCAATCATCAAACCATGAGCCATTTGAAGGACTAGGACAGGACGTTTCCTGAGTGACAACCATGTACCAGGCTCTGAGCTGAAGGCGGCTGGCCCCAGCACTTCCGCCTCCCTGCTGCGTCTTCCTGGGTTGCCAGGGAAGCACAGAGAAACCTAGGACTTTCCCCAAGGCCACACAGCTATACCTCTGATGCCTGCTGGGTGAATCCTCCAGCCCCTCTTGTGGCCCCAATGCCACCCTCCCCTCGCTGGAAGGTGTGGAGCCAGGAAGCTTGGCCAAATGGCAGGCCAGTCGGGCTCCCTCACCCAAGTTCAGCCCCCAGGTCCTGCCCAGACCCCGTCCACACCCTCCTCGTCTCCGACCTGCCCTCTCTCCCCTTTCCTCTTGCCAGTTCTGTTTGTTGTTCTAGAAGGCACTGCCCTTCCTGGGGCCCCCACGCCCAGTGCCCCTATGCATTGCCCTTGGCTGGAGGCCCCGGGCTCCCAGCAGCCGTCCCGGGATGGGCTGCGGGCTGCATTCCATCCCAGAGGGTGCCCGACCTGCGCACGTGCCCAGTGGCTCTTTGGCCAACAGCTTCTGAGCACTTACAGGGCACCTGGCCGCGTCCCAGGCTGTGGGGCAAGCAGTACCCGAGGCAGCCCCGCGCCTGGCCGGCTGCCTCCCCAGAGTGGGAGACAGGACATGGGTGAGGTAGCTAGAGCTGGAGCGAAGCGCCCAGAGGGTGGCTGGAGGGCTTCGTGGCTACTCTGGCCTGGGTGGAGAGGGGAGGCCTTCAGGGTTGATGAGCCTGATGAGCCGGCAGCTGTGAGGGAAGGCGGGCATTTCTAGCAGGGCGTGCAAAGGCCCTTCGGCAGGTGTGTGCTTCACACGCTCAAGGAACAGCCGATGTCCTGTGAACAGGGCGGGAGGCGGTGAGCAGGGCCAGGCCGCCCAGGGCGTGGGAACAGCCGAAGGGGTCCGGTTATCTTCCACTCACCTCGGGAGGTGGGGGTGTCGGGGGAAGGGACCTCAGGGAGTAGTTGCTGAGCCAGGGAGGGAGGGAGCGAGGCAGAGGCTGGGGAGTGCCACCATGGAGGTGGGATCCAGGCTCCGCTCACCCTTCGTCCCTCTGGTCCTCTGTCCCTCTGGTCCTCTCTCTGGGGACCAGCCCCCAGCCTGGGCTCAATGGTCAGAGCAACAGACAAAAATGTCTGAAGGTGGGATGCAGAGGCTCTGGCTGGAGGGTCCCTGCTGCTCACCTCCACCAGGAAGAAGGGCCAGTAGAATTGCTGTAGGGTAGATGATAGGAGGGACTTCCAGAGAGGCAATGAGAGGACCCAAGGCATGAAGGTAAGAAGGGTCAACTCTGCACCAGGGGCCTTACAGACCCAAGGTGAAGGAAGGTCAGCACACCCAGGAAGGGCACGCTATCACCATCCCCAGCCTGGTGAGAAACCGAGGAGAGGGGAAGTGCGGGCGGTCACACGGCCGTTACAGGTGAGGGCTGAGCCCTGAGCCGGAGCCCAGAGGTCAAGTCACATCCTGACCTTCTGGGTCCTGGGGAGCCCATGTGGCCACCCAGCAGGGAGGATGCTGTCAGGACACACAGACAGGACGGGACGTAAGCGCAATCGTGCTTCCGGGGCGTTGGGAAGGGCGTCGTGGAGGAGACGGCCTCTGCCCCAGCCGTGAAGGTCAGGTGGCATCTGATGGTAGAAGAGGGGACAGGGAGGGCACAGGGAGGGCAGCAGCAGGGTGGAGGCCAGGGAGAGAGGCCAGGGAGAGAGGCCGCTGCGTCATGGAGGCTCTGAGTCTGCTCCAGCTGTGCAGAGCACAGGCGGGGGACGCAGGAGACACGGGACATGAAGGAGGGAGGTCTCCTGGGAGGTGGGCAGGAGCCAGATTAGCCGAGGACAAGCACCTGCACTGTCCTCAAGGTTTAGAGGGACCCTGGAAGGTCCTAATCCAGAGGGAAGGTCTGGCAGGAGTCTGAACCTCTCCTGCTCTGTGGATGGGGAGCGGGGAGAGCAGGGTGGCGGCTGGTACTGCCATTAGGGCAAGCCACCCAGGCAGCTTTGAGTGGGGAGTGACCTGGGGTGAAGAGGCCAGGACATCACTGAGGGCCAGGCCTGGCGGGGGAGGGGCCACAGGCAGAGCGTGGGTCCCTAGACAGTCAGTGACCAAACTGACAGAAGCCGTTTGTTACTCCCCTCCATCTCTCCTGTCATCCATCTGCCCGTCCATTCACCCATCTGTCTGTCTGTCCACTCATCCGTCCTCCCCCTCCCTGGGCCAGCCCCTCCCTGTCCAGGGGCCATGGACAGGCCCCCAGCTCCTTGGAGCAGTCCAGTCTAATAGGGAGGCCACCGTGACAAGAGGTGCTGGCGAGCCCTGTGATAAGCACAGTGACCGGGGGACAGTCAGGAGATGAGCGGAGGGAGGGGCCGTGCCAGCACAGCTCCACCTCGGGACAGTGGGTCTGCAATGTCACCGTCCCAAACCAAGGACAGTACATTATTAGAGTTATTAATTATCATTAATCTAATTAAATGGCAATTACAATTAAGAACACAGTGATAAAAATGCCACCTTGGGTTTAAACGGCCCTTCTCCTCCAGCACACGAGCGAGCACTGGCCTCTGGCTCGGTCCCACACCCTGTCGCGTCGCTGTGCATGCAGTAGGTGCTCAGCCACCCCCCGCGTTCAGAGTCTCAGCTCAGACATCGCAAGTCCAGCCCTAACCCTGTTTTACAGATGGGCAACCCGGGGGCTGGAAAGGGCAGAGAAAATAGATCCCAGCCTCCTCCCGTCTCACTCTGTCCCTAAAAGCTCTTTTTTCCCCCCTTGGGGCAAAGCAGCTGTCAGAGGCAGCCAGGCTGTTCCTGGTTAAACAAGGCAAATTCCATCGGAGCAGAATCGAAGGCACCGGAACCTAGTTACGCAGTCTGGGACGAGAAACCCAGGCAGGGGACAGAAATGTGAGCCAGCAGCAGCGAGACGGCAGAGGTTCCCTCCCGATCACCAGTGTCACCTCCTACAGTCCTGCTGACAAGATGGGTCTCCTGGTCCTTAAATAAGACCTCTGCTCCGAGAGACCCGGGGGAGCCTGGAAGTGCTGGTGGCATCTGGGCTGGTGCAAGGTGTCCTCTCCAAGCCACCCCAAGAGTCCCATGAAAAGCAATTCAGGCTGCCAGGAGGGCAGCGAGGGCCCCGCCAGGCTGGGCAGAGCTGGGCTTGGGCTGCCCTGCCCGGCACAGGAGCCAGGGGCCTCTCTCCACCCAGAGCCTGTCCCAGGAGGTTCTGTCCCAGGCAGGAGCATCCCGTTTTGGAGGCTGGCTCCGCTGTCCCTGCCCACCACGAGTTCTGCGATCCCGTCCTAGGCAGGGTTGGGAGCAGCCCTCTGATTCCGTCCTGGCCTCCCCAGCATCGGCCCCACCAGGGCGGAAGCAACCAACCAGGTGAGTTCAAGATCCAGTCTGCCATGTTTGCTGAGCTCCTCCGAGTGCCAGGCACGACACTGGGCTGCGGCAGACAGAGAAGAATGAGGCAGACCCTGACCCCTGCTCTCGAGCTCACGAAGAGGGGGAACACCTCACCCAACAAGCCACCAAGCCAACGCAGAGGGGAGAGGTGAGCGGTTCGATTTCTGGTGGAAACAAGTGACGGGAAGAACAGGCGGGGGGAGAGTTGGAGCATGCCATGGTGGTGCCCGGAGGGTTCTGGAAGGCCACTTGAAGGAGGTGATCTCTGAGCTGGGATCCACAGGAGCAGCCATGAGAAGAGCTGGAAGAATGTTCCAGAAAGACAGAAGAGTGAGAGCAAACTGGAAGGGCCAGTGAACGAGTTCGTTAGCTTACAGCCAGGCAAGTGGGACATGAAGAGCAGGGGCCATGCTGTGGGGAGGCAGGCCTGGGGCTGGCCAGCCAGGCTCATGTCCCCAGCTCCTGGAGGGGTCCCGGCCATTGTCCCCCCCACCCCCATCTCTGTGTCCTCCCTCAGCCTCATGGTTTCCCCTCCACTCTCCTCGGCCCCCTCGTCCCACATCACGAGAGGCCTCCTCTGTGGGGACCGCTCAGGCTTCATTGTTGGTGACATCGCTGTGCCGTTAATCATCATCCCTCCCCTCCCGCGCCCTTCACCTGCTCCTCGTTGGGTCCCTCCATGGGCCAAGAGGCCTGAGGAGCAAGCTCCTGCACTTGGGTTGCAACCGCCGTCCACAGACCTCAGGAGTCCACCTCCTCAGGGCTGTGGGCTCTGACTTCAGCCCTCCTGTGAGATGGGGAACAACTGACCACTCTCCTGAGCCTGCATGGCCACCCTAAACCAGAGGGCTGGACTCAGAGGTGGCTGGAGCCACCCCTGTCCAGCCGCCATGTTGCTTCCCACACATTGGCCCACTGATGCCACAGGCCAACCTGAGGGACAGGACGACTAATGGTCACCCCTCTACGGACTTGGACACTGGGCCCGGGAGGGCCTCAGGTCAAGTCCCCATGGCCAGGAAGCGGTGCCATGGGACTGGGAACCTCAGGCTCCCCTGGGAAGACACAGCAGTGATGTTTCCTCACAAAGTTCCCCATTTCAACAGCCATGTCACCTTAGAAAGCACACATGCGGTATCCGAGGGCACTGGCCTTACACACACCGTGAGATTGTCCTGCAAATCGAGATTAATTTGTTCAAAATTTCAAAAAACTTAAAGCAACAACAACGAATATACATATAAAGGCCAGTGCCCCTTCATGCTTGCCTGTGTCCACGTGTCCCTGGCTGGACCTGCTGCTGACGAGGACTCAGGTGCACTCACCGGTCCTGCCAGGTAGGGGCATGATTTTACCCCTCACTTTGCAAACAAGGTAACCAGTTCAGAGTAGTCCAGCCATTTTCAGGTCACACGGCCAGCGAGGGGCAGGATACCTGCCATGAGGTGTTCCCCCAGAGGGACAGAAAGACAGAAGGGCAGGCGAGGGGCTGGGGGAGGCGGGGTCCAGGAAGGACAGACCCTGGGGGCCACTAAGCTGGCTGGATGCCCTCTGCTGTCCAGGACTCCGGCCTGTGGCGGCCACGGCCCTGCTCTTTGGGGTCCCTGCGTGGGAAGGGAGGGGAGCCACGGGCTCCCACCCCAGTCAAGGGCTGATTGATCCTCCACGGTCCCCAGAGCTGGTCCCCTGGTCCATACCTCAGGCTGCTGCGTGTTTTCTTGTCTCTGATTGTAAACAGATTTGACTAAAGAGGTAAATTAGAAGTTAATTAGAGAGAACATGATTGATGAGGCAGTTTGCCGTGATTGGGAGGCACAGAAAGGAGGGGGCTCCCTGTGTGGAGTGAGGGAGGCGAGGGGCCAGGGAGCACCAAGGGGGAATCTGCAGGGGGCCCGTGTGGCTGGGGCCAGCTTGAGGCCGCCCCTTCTCCTAGGCTGCAGGGTCAAGGCCAGAGTCCTGGGGCATGAGGTCCCGGGTGGAGCACTCCACAGCGCCTTGTGATTGGGGTCCAGGCCTCTGCTGGTCTTGGGATGGAGCCGCCCCTGTCCGGAGCTTGCAGGTGAGCTCGGGGATCCGCAGAGGCTTAGCGAACATTTATGCCGCCCCAGGCCCTTGCGTTTCATCAAAGCCTTGCAAGATGGATGTTGTGTCTCCATTTCCCAGATTAGACAATGGAGGTTTGTAGCGGAGCTGACTTACCCACCTCACAGCCAGCAAGGACAGAGTTGAGGCTGACCTCTAGAGCTGTGTCCTGAGTTCCAGGAGTGTGCCTGGTCACGAGGGCCAGCCCCTGGGCTCCCTCCCACAGCACCCTGCCTGCACACCTCCAGCAACGGTGAGCTCATTCCTTGCCAGGAAGCAGGATCGTTAGGATCCTGGGAACATTTGTCCTTGTCCTTGGGTGATCCGGCTCCCTCAGCCCCACCTCCAAGGCCAGCTCTTCTGCCAATCTACCTCCTTCACCTCCCAGAGCAAAGACGTCTTCCCAGGCTGAGGAGGAAGCTGAGAGGTCATCCGGCCGAACTCCCTCATGCTCCTGGGGAAACTGAGGCCCAGCGAGGGATGGGAAGCACCAGGCTCTCCTGTGGCCGAAGCAGACCCATGACCGAGGCCCACCAGCTCCACATCTGCTCTCTAGGGTGAAGTTACACCTCTTCATCCATCCACCCCCCGCTTCCCTCCCTGTGAGTTCAGCAAGGTTTCCTGGGGCCCAACTTTGCACAAGGCTCTGAAAGTACCAGAGTGAGGACAGTGCTTGTGGCCTCCGGGAGTGGCAGGCAGGAGTCTTACCAGGAGGCCTTGCCAACGAGAGCCAGCCCTCCAGGAAGAGGCCCTGGAGCCCACGCAGAGGCTACAGGCAGGGAAGCTGCACTGGCAGGAAGCATGGGGTATTCCAGAAGCTGACAGAAGGTCAAGTGACTGGAAAAGAATATGAGGGGAACGGGGGTGGGCGGTGGCCCAAGGTCACATAAGGAAGCCCAGGTCGTAGTAGAAGGCCACTTGGATTTTATTCTAAGTGGCGGAAGTCACTCAGTCGTGAGCAGAGGAGGTGGGCTGCTTCGCTCTGTGGAAGAGCACCCTGGCTTGGGCGGGGTGTGGAGTCCTGGCAGAGGGGGTTGCAGGTGGGGGAGAAGGCAGAGGGACATGTGGTGGATGAGGGAGAAGTTCCAGGGCTCGGGGGGCAAGCTTGGGGCTGGCTAGATCTGGGGGTGAGGTACTATGGGTCCTGAGATGGAGGGGCCCCAAGGAGGCCCAGATCTGAGGGGAAGGTCAGGAACTCAGCCTGGGCCTGTTCAGGAGGGATACCTGGGTCCCTGGTGACAAGCGCTGGACACACACTGGTGAGAATTGTCCCCAGGGGCTGACCACCTCAGTGGGGCACACTCATGTGATGTGCAGCCCCCACCCTCACCCAGATGGCCAGGCAGTCACAGCTGCACAGCAGAGTGCCCCTCTCTTATTCTAGATCCTGTGCTGCTGTCAGTACCACCACTGGCCATGTGTCCTGGGCAGTGGCCTCACCCCTAGCATCAGAAGAGCTGGAGGCCTCCTGAAGGCCTTGGCCTGGCTCCTCCAGACCCACGGGAACCCACCCGAGAACTCCCACTAAATTCTCTGAGACACTGGAAGTCAGGCCCTGATCAGCCTTGGCAGGGTGACAAATAGCCACGGGTGACTCCCTGTTCCCGTGCACTGAGCCCATGCCTACCGTAGGCCAGGCAACATCCTGAGGGGTGGCCATGAGCTCGTACAGCATCTTCTGCAATAGTGCTGTTCTCGTTCCCATTTTACAGATGGAGAAATAGAAGCTCAGAGAGGGAAGGCCCAAGGTCACAGAGCAGAGGAAGGGCAGAGACGAGACCCAAAGCCAGCACACACTGGGACAATCCCCTGGATACCCCTTTTTGTTCTCCCAGAACTATAGATGAAACCTAGGGTCTCATGCATGCTATAGGCAAATACTTACCCCAAACCTCACCCCAGGCCCCTGGCTGCTTCTGGAGTGACCAGCTGGTCACTTTCTGGGCTCATTGGAGTAGGGTAGGTGGGAGAGAGAGAGAGCACCTGCACAGGGAGCTCACGGGAACCTGGTCCCTGTCTTCGCCACCCTATATATACCTCGCCCAGTTGCAGGGACAGGAGCACAGGAGGAAGGGACAGTGGCTCTTGGAGACTTCCTTCAGCATCTGGGGCAGGGGGAAACAGAGGCAGCGAGGGAGTAGCTGAAGCAGCAGATGCTGAGGCCAGGGCTGAACCAGGTCTCGCAGGATGCACACTGGACCTTGGGCGGCCTCCCTGGGGCCACGGGCTTTCCAAGTCTCTTTCTTGGCCGGTGCTGGGGCTCTTGGCTCTTTCTTTGGTCAGTGGGGGCACAGGATGGTGGATTGTGATGGAAGGAAACAGGGCCCGAGATCCTGGCTATCTTACCCGATACATGCGTGGCCTCAGAAGTCTCCGCCCTTCCCTGGGCCTCAGTTTCCCCACCCACACAATGAATGTGCAATAAGAAAACATCTAGAGTTCCCGACAGCTATCGATTATCCTAGAGAGAGCAAGTACAAACCAATCAATAGCTCACATTCATTGCACTTCTACTGCATGCCGGGTGCTGAGGACAAGTTTTTTTACATTCCTCATTTAATTTTCAGGAAGCAACAAGACAGGTGCATAATGTCTACTTCAGAGAGGAGGAGGCAAGTTCAGAAAGGCGAGTAACTTCCTCAGGATCACACAGCTGGGATGGAGAGAGGCTGGCTTTAGCTTGCCTCTGTCCGCCACAGAGTGAGCCTGTGCACGTAAGCAAGCAGGACCACACTCTGCAAAGGCAGGAAGTGGGTGGGACTTTGGGGACCAGGGCGCACAGGAACATGGGAGGAAAAGTGCAGCGGATGAGGGAAGAAGTAGCAAGAAGCAGCCAGTGTGCGGCGCTGGTCAACTTCCTTGACCCCTCCAGTCTGTGTATTCACTGGGAAAATGGGGAAGTCGCTCACCACCTTGGGGCAGTTTAAATGAGATGATATACCTGAAGTCGTAGGCACAATGAGTGCCTAGATTCTGTTTCATCTGCTCTTTGAAACAGCCCTGGGGCTTGGGGGTGCAGGAAGGCACACCCCTCCCAGACAGAGAAACTGAGACTCAGATAAGAGTCTTGCCCAAGGCCACCCAGCAGGTGAGTTCTCACTACTGCACCACGCCAGCAAAGAGCAGAAATCGATGGACAGTCAATACTGGACTGATGGACAAAAAAATGAGCATGTGCATGTGGTCCTGGGACTCTTTCCTGGAAAGCTGACAGGATTCTCAGCCTGGTCTCTCAGGGGTGCGGGGAGCTGCGGCTCAGCGGGACGGGCTTCCTCACCTACCGCTCTCCACACCCTTCTGCCTCCTGAAGGCTGTGGTCCCCTGGAATATGGAGAGACTCAGAAAACCCCCAAAGCTGCACTACACTTGGGATCACACCTGGACACGTTCCCAGATTAGAGGGGAATTTATCCCCTCCCTGGGCTGCGGCGGCATGATTTACAGGCCTTGGCGAGGTCCATGAAAGACTGGAGCCGTTCCAGCCATCTAAATATAATTACTGGGCACCTTGGTCCAGATTCTGCCAGTAGATCATTAATATAAGTGGCCCAGGTCACCCCCATGGTGCCACCACTCCAGCAAGGACCCCTCAGAAGACACATCTGCCCCTACCCAGCCTGGATCAAGTGAATCTACCCTCGTCTTCACCCCCGCCCTGGGGTTGAACCCAGGGGTACTCTGTCAGTGAGCCAAAGCCCCAGCCCTTTCTTTATCTTTTACTTTGAGACAGGATGTTACTACGTTGCTCAGGCTGGCCTTGAACTTGCAATCCACCTGCCTCAGTCTCTGGAGTTGCTGGGATTTCAGGCATGGCTCACCCCGACTCTTGTCTAAAATTTCACCCTAAGAAAGTCGTTCCTTTGGCTTTACTGCTCCAGCTCTGGTTAAAGGGCCTTTGCTTCAGCGGGGAGAAATCCGTCTGGGAAAGGTTTGTGTGGAAACCTTGGGTACCTTGATCAAGTCACTATCGCCTCCTTCCTTCTTGCACCTCAAGGCTGGAGAGGATCCTCAGTGGGGATCAAGCTGTGCCCTTTAATTTAGAGATGAGAAAGTGCAGTACAGAGAGGATTGCAGCTGAAGGGGACCTGGAACTCAGAGGACATGGAGAGAAGGTGTGGCCTTCCTGACTCCTGGGTCTAGCTGATGCGGAACCAAAATCCCAATCTCAGAAAGGGTCGGCCAAGCCTGACCCTTGCACCATCATCTGGCTGAAATTTCATTGCCTTGAAACTGAACAGACCTCCTTGCTTTGGTTAAGAGCTCAGGCCCTACAGAAAGGCCATCTGGTGGCCACTAGCCATGTCACCTTACATACACCTCTGCAGCCCTGAGTCTCAGGCTTCTTGTGTGTTAAACAGAGATGTTGGTGCTGCAGCCTCACAGGGCCACTCTGAGGCTTCAAGGAGGAAAAGTAACCAAGTGCTCGGTCAGTGGCCAGCATGAGGCCGATGCAGGATGTCATTATTTGGAACCGGGGAGATCTGAACTGGATTCTGCATCTACCACTTCCCAGCTGTCAGATGTTGGGGCCTCCCTGGGCCTCAGTTACCTGCTTGTAAAATGGGGTCTTGCACACATACCTTTTGGCATTATAAAGATTGAAAGAAAACATGTTCCCCACTTGCCGCGTGGCCTGAGACCATCTAGGCCCTCAGAGTGAAGGCTGCGCTGTGGTGGTACAGAGGTGTAGCCTTGCCAGGGTCCCTCAACTGGAGAAGTTCCAGAAGTGGCAGATCTGGACCTGGAGGATGTGGCTGACTGAGAGAGCTGCATCAGGCTTTGAGGGAAAAAGAAAGACATCATTTTTGCCCATATATAGCTGATGACAGGGACAGGCACTCAGTGACTAGTTGCACAAACAATTATTTAATTAAAATGGCGATCAGGCTGGTACCAGCCTGGCTGGGGTCCTGCTGCCTCTCTGAAGCATGGGAGGAGGCTGGGAAGCCCTTGTACAAACTCACTTTGTTCTGTAGCAGGAAATCACAAAAACAGGTTTTAGTTCAGAAGGGAGAGCAGGAGGGAGACAGCCCCCAAGGACTGCAAGTTCAAAGCCAGCCTCAGTAACAGCAAGGCTCTCAAGAACTTAGTGAGAACTTCTCTCAAAATAAAATAAAAATTAAAAAAAAAAAAAGGGCCAGGGATGTGGTTCAGTGGCTAAGCACCCTGGGTTCAATCCCTGGGGCCAAAAAATCAAAAATAATAATAATAAAATGAAACAAAATAAAAAGGACTGGGGGGTATAGTTCCATGGTAGAGAATCTCTGGGTTCAATCCCCCAGTATGAAAATTAATAATAATAATAATAGTGATAATGATGACTGTGTTGAAATTATATTTTTTACACACTGGGCTATAAAAATACATTCTTAAAGTTCATTTTATCCGTTTTTACTTTTTAATGTGGCTTCTAGAAATTTTTAAATTATACTTGCAGCTCACATTTTATTTCTCCTGGCCAGTGCTGGGCTGGCTCTTAGAACTACGGAGAAGACTGGAATTAACCACGCCACTGAAAGCACTTCGGGATTCTGGAAACGCTCCCACAGCCTGGCCTTGCCATTGGCAAAGAACCTGCATTTAACAAGTACCTGGTTGAAGAGTGAAGGGCCCTAGGAACTCCGCCTGATGCGGTTAATTGCCTCTGGTGGCGGTTCCATTAGGATCCTTGCTGGGACAACTCAGACACATGCCACATGTACTCTCTGGCCTTGGTAGAGGGCAGCTGGATTCAGATCTGGGTTCAAACCTATGCGTCAAGGCCTAGAGGGGGTGCTATCAATGGGATTTTTGTCCCCCTAAATCCATATATTGAAGCCCCAACTCCACTGTGGTTGTATTTGGAATAAGGAAGTAATTAAGGTTCAATAAGGTCATAATGATGGGGCCCTGGCCTGACAGGCTTAGTGTCTTTGTAAGAAGAGACACCAGAAAGCTTGCTCTTTCTTTTCTTTTCTCTCTCCTCTCCCCCTCCTTTCTCTCTGTCTCCTGTTCCCCATCCTCCGCTCTCTTACCCACCTCCCTCTGCATGTACAGGAGACCATGTGAGCACATGGCAAGGGGACAGCCACCTCCAAGCCAAGAGAACAGGCCTCAATATGAATCCTACCTTTGCCTTCACCTTGATTTTTGGACTGTGACAACTGACTTTGTGTTGTTTAAACTCCTAAGACAATGGGTTCTGGGGTCCTCAGGGAAATCCTAGGAGTTGGTTGCCTCTGGAGGAGCTGCTGAGCTGCAGAGGTGACATTGGATCCTGTCCACCTCCTCAGGCAGTGGAGGAAAGGGCCTGCCCTGGAGTCAGGAGACCTGGGTTCCCAGTCTGGCTGAGTTCCCTCCCTAGGAGACCCACAGCTGGTGTCACCACCCCTCTCTGGGACTCAGTTTCCCCATCTATACACTGGGGACAATGGTGGCTGGTTGCTGAGTTTTCTCTGTTAAAAAATGGAGCTTGTTTAAATTTTAAGTAGTAGCTGATGTCATTACTCTAGATGGTCCTCTCGGACTGGAATCCTGAAGGAAAGCCTCGGGAGGTTCTCCTGGTCTTTGTGGGTTACCAGTTGGGCAGAGGCTGGCACCCGACTGGATGACCTCCCCTATCCCCTGGCCCCCGAGCCTGGGCATGGCCCTCAGCCTGGCAGGGCCTTCCTGGGAGGCCCATAAGTGAGGCAGGTAAAGGCTCAGAATCTATCTTGGAAGACTGGGTCTGAACCAGTGGTGGGCTGTGAGGGCCGAAGCTTCAGACCTGGAGGCTCAGTGCTGGTCTATCTCCAGAGGCCGCTCAGGGCTCCTGTCCAGCTTCAAGGGGAGTAGATACGGAAACCAGTCATCAGAGGAGAGAAGTGTCCCAGCCCAGGTTCCTATATTGCCCTTCAGAGGAGAGTTGGGGCAGGCGGCCCCCTCATTCCAAGAGACTGGCTTGTCCCAATTCAAGGAACTGAAGAGGAGGACTCCAGGGGCTCTCCGTCCCTGTTGGAATCCTCCTGGTGGCCCACTGAATCCTGTAAATCCCAGCACCTGGACAGAAAGAACCTCCAGGGCTGGGGCTTGGGCCTCTGCAGTCACACCAACCTTCCAGGAGATTCTACAGCCTAGGGACATCTCAAAACTCTGTGTCTAGACCAGTGGTGCTCAACCCTGGCTGTGCACTGGGATCACCTGGGAATTTTTAAAAAACCTGATACCCACACCTCACCCCAGACTAACAGCATCAAAATCTCTGGGCATGAATCACTTTTAGAGAGCTCCCCAAGTTATCCCAGATGCACCCCAGGATTGATCCAGCTCCAGATCAATTCTCAGGGCCTTAAGATGAACTGTCAGGGAGAAGGGGATGTTGGGAGGCTCAGACAGGGAAAGTTCAAGCTCAAGCTCACACAGAGAGGCGATGGCGAAACCAGTTCTGAGCCTGATCCAGGGCCAATTTCCCTCCCGAGACTGTATCTCCTTTTACAAACTAGAGCCGGGTAGGCCAGGCCCACAGTATTTCACTTTGATAATGTTGGAACCTGGTCCAGTCAGGGCCACCACTGTGATGGGCCGGGAGCCTCAATGGCGATTAGTGGAGCTGTAAGTCTTTTGCTTTATCCAAATCTTGGGCAGTAATTTAGGAAATTTAATTAAAGGGGGAGAAGCGGGGCCACCTCGAGCTCCCTGCCTCCTGTTATAATGAGTGAAATACACCGGGCTGTAAAAGGAAATGCTGTCTGAGACGCGGTTCTGATGTTTTATTGCCAAGTTTTATTCGCTGATGTAAACGTAATCGCTGGAAACCAGAGCTCTATTAATGCACATATTTTCACACATCCGGGGCCCCGCCTGCCCCCTCCCCGGCTGGTTCACCCATCTCCTAGGGTCAGCCCTGGTGCTTTCTGGACATGTCTCTACCAGGTCTGGATTTCCCTGCCGGTTTCGTACCCTCCTGTGGCAGATAAGACTTTAATAGAATTCCATTACTCCTCAGAGCTCGGTAATGCATTCTGGAAATTAGGCGGCTACATACCAAAGCCATTGTTCTCCCTTATAAATGGGCTCCCTCGAAGCCAGTGACCATAGGGTCCTCGATAAGCGCTCATGAAGCCTCGCTCCACATGTTATTGGTGTGTTAAAAGGTGCGACTCTGGGCTTACATTGCTCATTGTTAGGGCCTGATACATTTAAGTAGTTTCTCCATGAATCAGGCAGCTTAGGTATTTCCCCCCTCCTGGCATTGATAGATGAGCGAAAGGAAGCCATTTAGACGGTGCTCTATAGGGCCCAGGCCCACACGGTGAATGATTTCCAATGCCTGGTTTAATTTATTTTTAAATGAAATTTGTTATTGATTCTGGATTAAAAGGACAAATCTTTCGGCTGTTACCACTGACACAGCCACAGCGCTCAAATGACACCTCTCAAGGAAGGAAGGTGGGGCGGCCTCCCAGAGTCAAGGGGAGGGTGGGGACTCTCCAGGGAGCTACACTCAGAGGTAAGGGGCAGTGCAAGATCCCCTGCTTGGGGAGAAGTTTAAATTATCATCTTTGCCAGCTGAAATACTTGACTCAGTGTTCGCCCTCAGAGCCTCATTTGTGTAAGGGAACAGCCGTGATATTTGCCTCATGACATCCACGTGACTGCTGGATGCTTGTATAGTTGCCTCCAGGGACAGGAGGCTTACTCTCTCCCGGAGCATTCCCAGAGTGGAACAAGTGATTAGAGGCAGCCACCTCAGTGAATTCCCTCAGAGTTTCCTGGGACAGTCTTTGGTCGCTTTCTGCATCCAGGAGCCTCCAGTTTCCACGGTGTCTGCAGCTTGCATTTGGAAGAGTGAAGCAGAAGAGAGAATTACTCAGGGGGAGGACAAGCTGAAGCTTTGTCCTTTAAGGTCTGCTCTGCACCACCTCACTGTGCAACCTTGTGCAGTTTACTTCCTCTCCTGAGCTTCAGTTTTCTCATCTGTAAAAGAAGAATATTGACCTCGAGGGCTGTCGTGCACATTATATGGGATCGTGGATGTGGATGTGATTCGTAAACTGTAAATTGCAAATCAGATAAATGCTGTAGAAAACACAAATTGTATGGTGTGGTATAATGAAAACCCTTAGATCAGAGACAGAGAACATGAATCCAGTTCTGGCATGGTTGGCTGTGTGACTCTGAGGAGGTCCTTCACCCTCTCTGGGTCTTACTTTTCTAACATACAAAGGGATAGAGGCATGAATCAAAGACCTCAGCTACTATGCCTGATAACATGGGCTCTGGAATCTAAAGCATCATTGCCTTATCATTGCCTTACTTTGGACAAGACACAACCTTTCTGAGCCTCCATTTCCTTATCTGTAGATAATGATAACATCATGTATTTGCCATGTGCCAGAAACTGTTCTAAGTGCTTTCCATGTAGCAACTCATTTAACCCTCACAAAAAACGTATGAAGGCAGTATTGTTATTCTTCTTTTACAGATGAGAAATTGAGACACAGAAAGCCCAACCAAATTGTCTAAGGTATCACAGCTAGTAAGCACTACCTTACGCTATGTTAGACAATTAAGGTAACATAGCAGCAATCGAAACTCAGAGTATGGCTCCAGAGTTAACACTTACAACAACATATCCTACTCTATATGGCCTAATTGTTCGGAGGATTAACTGGGAAGTTGTTAGCATGGTGCAGGGTTCACAGCAATGGAACAGAGGCTTGGGAACTGGAACAAGGCAGAAGGTATTTCTTCCTGTGGGGGACTCAGGATGGATGGACCTTTGTCAATGGGAGAGGCAGCTAGACGGGGGGAAGGCTCCTCATAGGAGGACCCATGAGAAGGGAAGGACATAATGAAGACACTGAAGGACGTAATGAAGATGCTGAAGGAGGGAGCAGTACCCGGAGCACAGGGCCTGAGCAAGAGGTGAGGCTAAGACTTGGAATACAAACAAGAGAGGTCTCGATTTCTCAAACAAACATGGTGTCAATGGAAAGAGCCATTACATCACAGCCTTTTCAAAGTCATATAATCCTTAGAAGTTTGTCCTTGAAAGGACATTAAGGCTACAATGCTTAACTTTGTTCTAGACTATGAGGAGAAAAAAAATCCCTGGAGGTGGGCCAGTGAGTCAGTGGCACAGCAGCAGGTGTGCTGCAGTCGACCTCAACCTTCTCCCTCCAGCCCCCAAGTAGAAGATAAGGCCCCGGGTTTGAGACCAGTTGTCACCAGTCTCCTGGCGGGCTTCAACTGGAGTTGGAAGGATTCTGGATTTCAGTCTTGGCACTACTAGGTGATCTCGAAGATTCTCAGTTTCCTCTTCTTTATAATGGGAGTGACAGCGCTCACTTCATTGGTAGGGAGGGTCAAGTGAATTAATGAATGAGCAAACACTTCTGTAGAGTCCAAGGCGCCTGTCCAACCCAGGGTAACCTAAGTACCACTTCTTCGTGTGAAGAAAATCAGAAGTGAGTTAATCAGGCAAAAAATGGCCCCTCCCTCCAGTGAGTGTGGCCCAGAAGGGATCTGTCCGTGGTGCTGAAGGGAGCGCCTGCCTGTCGAGGCGGCGAGAGCAGTTCGTGGTGCTGAAACAGTGTTTATAAGCGCGCGACTCCCGAAGTAGTGCTGTCCTTAATTTTGAAGGAACTAAATTGTTGCTGGCGACCACAGGCCCCGTCAAGGATGTTGTTCACCATGATATTGGAAAGAGAGGGATGCGAAGTCAGAGTAAAGACAGCGAGGGGCGTTATGTCCTGCAGGCTTTAACCTCGTTCTCGAACTTAGGGCGCTGTCCACAACGCATGATGCTGGGCCCGCCAGGTGTCTGTGGCCCCCTTCGGTGGGAGAAGCGAGGAAAATGGGAGGCTCTGTCCATGGTTCTGAACTATCCCACCAAAGAGTCAGATGAGGACCAGTCCTTATGCCGTAATGATAGGTATCTGGATTTGGCATGATGCTGGAACAAGGCACACGGGGGCAGAGGAAGGGCAAAGGACAGGAACAGGAGGGGCCCTGCTCAGCTCTTCCCTGGGACCTCAGAGAAGCTCCTTCTCTGATTCAAGGTGCTCCCTTAACTTTTAAGAGGAACACAAGCCTTCCCTTCTGTCTTTAATCAGAGTCTGTCCTAACAGCCCCAGTACAAGGAAGGAATCGGAGGATCTCATCAGTGGTTGCCTTCTCTTAGGAATGGGAGTGGCTCCATGCCCCTGCTCCCGAGCCGCGCGCGCGCGCGCGCGCGCGCGCGCACACACACACACACACACACACACACACACACACACACACCATCTAGGCTCTTCAGTCAAGGGAAGGGAGCCTTACAACCCAGAAGGGGGAGATTCAATTCACTGCGTACGGCCTAGCATCTCTAAGCTAGAAGGAACACCGCTAACTCTGCATCACTCCCATTATGTAGACGCAAAAACCGAGTCCCAGAGGGAAACAACAATAGTAACCAAAGAGGAGGCAAGTAAGCAACATTGCTTTACCTATCTGATTTCTCAAACCTCATCCGACCCCTGGAGGGGGCTCTTCTTGTCCCGGTTTCTCAGGTGAAGACCCTGAGGTTCATTCAGGGGTGGACATCTGGACATGATCACACACGAAGCGGCAGAGCTGTAACCGGGTCTCCTGTGTCTCAGTCCTACCTCGCCCACCTCCACCCCTATCTGCTCCCCAGACCCCGGCACCACCGTGCTAGCAAAGTTAAGGAATTTTTCTGAGCGCGCCAGGTCTGGCGGCAGAGGGAATGGTTTTTCTCCTTATTCCTGCTGGCTACTATTTCCATTTCTGAATCCTGTTGTGTTATGCTTTGCGGGAACCAGGTCCCTGGGGTGGCATCCTCCTCCCCATCCCACCCCCACCCCCTCTCTCGGGCGGGGGAAAGTTGAGAGTACCGCTTTAAAAATCCCAGCCTGGGCAAAACTTTGATGATAAATCAAGCGGCAGATCCCTCCGCCGCCGCCTCCTCTGGGCGGGCGGGAGCGAGTGGGAGGGAGGGGGTGCGGCGCGGCGGCACCGAGCGAAGTGGCCTTCCGCGGAAGGGAAGAGTCCCGCAGTCGGAGGCGGCCGGCTGGGCGTGCGCTCGCTACCCGCAGCCAGGGCTGGGCCAGAGCCGGGCGAGAGCCGGGCGAGAGCCGGGACCCGGGCCGGGCTGGGGCCAGCTGGCAAGGGGCAGCGGCTGGAGCCGAGCAGCCAGGCCGCAGAGGGCAGGGGACAGCGGGCGCAGGGTCTACGGGCTCCTGAGCCCCGATGTGAGGCGGCGGCGTCCCCGGCCCGAGCGCGCATCATGGGGGCCCCGCTCGCCGTGGCGCTGGGCGCCCTCCACTACCTGGCACTTTTCCTGCAACTCGGCGGTGCCACGCGGCCCGCCGGCCACGCGCCCTGGGACAACCACGTCTCCGGCCACGGTGAGTTCGGTCGCCGCCCCCACGGACTTCCCCACCAAACCCCACCCGGGGCTCCGCGGCTCCAACTTGGCCGCCCCGGGGCTGGAACCCGCGCCTGGGCGGGAGTCCCAGGGCTCCCCCTGCTGGGTCTGTGGACCCGCCCTGGCGTCCTGGCCAGCCCTGCGGAGGAGGGGGCACTGGGAGCGCACCCCCACTCCCGCTCTCGTAGTCGCCCACACGCTCACGCGGATACACACACCTCCGCGACCCCACAGATATTCACAGCCACGGACACACTCAGCCACATCACACTCACAACTACCCTCACACGTCTCCGCACCCCCGGTCCCCTCCTCTCTCATAAATACTTATGCCCACTACACACATCAGGCACTGCGCTGGTGGGCTCACACCCTGCCAGCTGGCACCCAGGCACAGCGCTTTGCCACAACTCTTGCCTGCCTGCTTGGAGACACACGGGGACACACGCATACACACACACACTTGTTTGCACACTTTGCCCACCCACCCCTCTCTGCCCATCTGCCTTTCCCCTTTGTGGGCTTAACCTCGGAGCTGCTCTTGTCCCCTCCGTCTCCATCCTACCTCTTATACCGCGGGGAATGGTCCTGGGGGACCCATCTTTTGAGACCTGCTAGACTGAGGGCAGCCTCCCCTGTCAGGTGGGTGACATCTCGGGGATGAAGCCTCCTGGTAGCCCCCTGAAGACACTGGAGTAGTTAAGGTTGCTGCTTCCAGCGAGAGGCAGGGGAGTGGGAGAGGAATTCCTGCTGCTTTTGTCTGTCTCTGGGGTAGCAGGAAGCCCCTGCCATCCTTCCATAAGGCACCCCCATCCTCAGCCTTGGCCCCAGAGATTTGAGACATGGGAAACCTCAACTCCAACCATCGTGGGAGCTGGGAGCAAGCAAGCGTCCCCAGCACTGCTTGCTCAAGTGTCAGAAGCTCCTCACCCAGAGGAGCCCAAGTTGGCAACAGAGTTGGGTCGTCTGAGGCAGGCAGCTCTGGGGGCTCCCCATGTCCCTCTGAACCAGGCTCAGGTTTAGGGACAGCACATGGATGAAAACAGAGGAGACCCTCTTCCCCATCCCTCCCCTGCAGGGCTCGATCTCTTGAGGAGGCCATAGCACCAGTGCTGGGCACTGAGTGCCCGGGGCTGGGGCAGAGGGCTGAGTGATTTCTCCTGAGCAAATGAGGGAAGGGTGTGTGGTGGGGGACAGATAATCAGGGAGGACCTTTCTGGGACATGACGCATGAGTGGGATTGCTCCAGAGGGAGGGGTTTCCAAAGCTATTCTCAGGGTCTCTGCTTTGGGGACACTGTGACCCCCCTTCTGCTTTACCATGTTTGGTGGCATCTGCTCTGTATCATGCATACACCCTTCGTACCCCTTGCCTTTTTCTACTGACCTGGGTGGAGTTGGTAAATAGGGAAAGGTTATTTCGATCCTCTGCTTAGAGATGGGAACTCCAAGGCTCAGAGAGGTGAAGAGAATTGCCCAAGGTCACACAGTGAGAGAGTGGTTGAGTCAGGACAGGCCCCCGGGTCTGTCAGGCGAAGACAATGCTTTGTCCAGGAAATTCCTCTCCCTGCCAAATTCCCTCCCATTTCCCTCCAAGAGGAACTGGGAATTCCTTCCTCCCCTCCCCTCCTCGCTTGCTCAGTTCCTTGGCACAGTTGGAACTTACACTAGGAGGGTTTTCCAAGGAAGGACTTGCCTGAGTTTGCACTCGCAGGAGGTACAGCTATGAGGTTTATGGTCATCTTGTCTCTGGGGCACCAGACCCCTGGGTCTATCATTCCCAAGGAAGCAGGCTCTGCCTTTGTGTGACAGGCTCTGCCTGCCCCCTGGTGCCACGGATGCTGAGGGGGCACAGCTCTGCCCACCTACTGTAATCTCCCATCAGCACCCTGGAGAGATCCGGCTGAAGCCCAGGGAAGGGACTGCTAGAACTGGCTTCTCTCCTGACCCCATGTGCCCCTCGGGCAAGCGAGTGACCCCTCTTGAAACTCCCTCTCTGTCCCTCAAGAAATGAGGAGGCCAGGCTGCTCCGCAGGAGCCAGGCTGCCTTCCCCCGACATTGCCAGGCTCAAAGTCACCAAGTAGTGGCTGCTGAGGAACCCCACAGCTGCCCCTCTGCCGGGCCAAGCACCCGCCGCCACAGGAAGGGTCTGGAGCCACTCACTTAATCACAAAAAGAAACTGTTATTAATGATAGTGAGACACAGCGAATAAGTGGGTCATGTCTAATAAGCCATTTGTGTTCAGGAGGAGAATACCAATTTGATAAAAGCTGTGTGTGCTGAAAAAGCTCCGAAATTGCTGTTTAGCAGATTGGAGCCTGATCGTTTCATTATTCCTGGACTCCGTGTGTCCTCAGCTGATTCGGGAAATGTGGTCGGGTCGGAAAGGTGTCTCTGTGGGGTTGGGGTGGGAACTGGAAGCAGGGACTCCTGGAGAGAAGCTCACTGACCCCACCACTAGGTCGGCAGCTTGGCGCCCCAGCTCAATCTGAGCTCAGCCCAGGTACCAGGCGAATGCTTTCCACTGCCTGCCCCGGGGCTTGTCACAGGGAGAGCCTGCAGTCAGGTGGGTCAGCAAGGACATCTGTTTTTGCTTCCCTTCTCCCTCCTACCTCCACTTAACCCCCTCACAGACAGCTTTGTCAAGGCAGGAGGAACGAACGGTGTGTGGTTCTCAAGGTGTCAGAATCTGGAGGCACAGAGCGATGGTCAGGGCTGCACCTAGTAGGTGCTCAGTAAATGGCAGCTGTTTTGATTTTCCTTATCAGAAAGGGCTAGCTCATTGCCAAGAGCACAGCAGCGGTGGGAGGAGGGGAGCTCACATCTGTTACTGTGTAAAAGGTGCCACCAAGCCCCTCACCAGTGTGAACTCTCTCAGGGGGGCATGGTCCACATGAGGTTGGCATTGGACATGTGAGGAAACTGAGGCCATGGAGGGTCTCTGATTCACCCAAGGTCACGGAATCCGTATAGACAGCCAGAGAGCCATCATCAGAAAGAAGGTGTCTGGTGGTTCTGGACCTGCCTTCTCCAGGACAGCCTTGAGCCAGCATGGCCCAGACGTGTGACACACTTCTTCCTCTGCGCAGCCCTAACCCAAGCATACGCCCTTCCAACTCCCCAGGGAACTATCAAAGCATCAGTTTCCACCAAGAGGAACCAGCAGCTCAAAAAGGTGACAGAGCTCGCTGAGGCCACGTGCACATCATAAACAGGCTGCCAGCTGGACTCCTTATCTAGTATTCCTTCCGGATTGTGTGCAGGGCAGGTATCTGGGAAGTGGGTTTTTTTTTTTTTTTTTTAATGTTGCTGTTTGTTTTGATTTTTTTTTTTTTTTTTTTTTTTTTTTTGTACTGGGGGTTGAAACCAAGGGTGCTTAGTTGCTGAGCTATATTCCCAGCCCTTTTTATTTAATTTATTTATTTTTTGAGACAGGGTTTCACTAAGTTGCTGAGGCTGGCCTTGAACTTGCTGTCCTCTTGCCTCAGCCTCCCAAGTCACTGGGATTATAGGTGTGCGCCACTGTGCCTGGCAAAGCAGGTCTTGGTGAGGATCTCTGCAGACCCTCAGCCTCCCCCTGGGAGTTTGTTGCAATGGTGATCCTCCCAAGGCCACTGACCAAAATGGTTATTGATGGGACCTTGGAATCTGCATTTTAATAAGCTCTGGCCTGATTAGGATGCTTCTGCCTTAAGTACTCACCCATACCCAGCAGGAGGTGTAGGACGGGAACCCTCTGGTGATGGGGCAGGCTTGGTTTGGTGTCACAAGGAGGAGTGGTCCTGATGGGGTAGGTATGTGGATCCTGAGAGGAGCCCCAAGAAGCTTCCCACTGCAGCAGTCCACCCCCATCCCACAACACACACACACACACACACACACACACACACACACACACATACACACACACCACAGCCAGCACCTTCAATTATTAATACCCCAATGCAGACAAAGATCCTGGTGTGGCCTGGTGCTTCGTCCATTGAGTGATTCACCGTCCTGAGGTTCTCTGTTGCCAGGAGGGAGCAGCAGGGTGCTGGGGGAGGAGGGGGCACCAGGCCATTTGGCAAGCAGCCTGCGCACTGAAAAATGACCCAGGCTTCCTTGTGTTCCTTACCGAACTGTTGGTATCTCGCCATCAATAAGCCGGCTAGTTTGGTGGCTGCAAGATGGAGAAAATTGAGTCCTGTCTTCCGAAGGTTATGATGTTAAAAATGTGTTCCTCTTTGTCCCAGGCGTTGGTGATTATTCTATCAATTACGCCCGTAAACACTGTGCCTTGGGCTGAGGGTTTCCAGGCCTCCTGTGGGGAATCGGCCCTCGCCAGTGTTTTCCCCAGGTCCTTCACACCAATTGGTTCTGACACCGTGCCCGTCAGCAGCTCCGGGCCTTTTCCTAAACAAGGGGAGCTGCAGGTGGTCCGTGGGGCACAAGGAACTCTGCTTCTTGATATGGGGTCAAGCAAGGGTGGTGGGGGGCAAAGTCCCCCATGGCAAACGAGCAGGGAGGACAAAGGGAGCCAGGTGAGCGGTCCCTTCTGGCCCAGTAACCTCTGGGGCAGGAGTTAGAACCCCTGGAATGAATCCTGGAGTCCCCCTCAAGGTCTTAGGGATGGGAGGCCCAAGGCCCACGGCACCGGGGAGTTTGCCCAGAATCTCCTGGGTGGCTCCTGCTTGGCAGTGGGATCACCTTATCCAACTCTGTACAGATGGAGATACGAGGCTCAGGAGCACATGTCTGTTGAGGGTCCTGCCAGTGGAGTGGTACTGGCTCAAGACATGAGCAGAGGGGACAGTCCCGGGCCCAATGTATAGATAAAGAGAATGAGACTCTGAAGCTCAAAGGCTGCCTACTCAAGGTCACACACCTGACAAGCCGGACTTGAACCCAGGGATCTTGCTTTAGGCCCCGGGCTCATCCTGCGACTGAGTTTTAGAGAAAGAGAGGGAGAGGCCTGGGTCATGGGGGGAGGCTGGGCCTCCAGACCTGGCCCTGTGGTGGAAGGAGCTAGTGGCTTCCCCGGTGCTTGTCCTGGAGTCTGCAGCCAGGGAACTGGCAGCCCCCAGAGCAGAACCCTCCCCCCACAGCCCTCCTGCTTCCCTCGAGGCTGAGGAAGAGGGTGGCAGGAGAGGACGTGCATGTATGAACAGTGACGTTGGTGCCCGTGCGAGGGGCAGGCATCAGAAAGAGCGGAAGGGTGGTCTGCGATGAGCCATTTCCAGCGTCTGGCCCTGACTTGGGACTCAGGAACCAAACCCGCCGCTGATGCAGCTGCAAGTCCAGTGGCTGAGCTCCAAGGGGAACTTGGGGCCAGCTGGGCAGCCAAGATCCGATTCCCTGTGCCCTGGGAACCAGCACCATGCCCAGCCGGGGAAGGTGGCAGGGAATAAATGAGGGGATGGCGAGGGTCTAAAGCCTGAATCCTGAAACTTCTGCTGATTCCAAGTTCATGTATCTTTAAACAGTCAAGTAATTTTAATTTCATAAGGAATCCCTGTTTGTAGTAAGAGCATCACGTAGTCAGTCTCTCCTCATGCCTGCTGGCCGCAGCAAGGACTTCCTGAGACGAGGAAGGCTGAAGGCATCTGCCGGTGGGTGGGTCCTGGGATGCATATGGAATGTGTCGACCACGAGGGGAAGGTGGCCCACCATGGTGCCTCTTTCCCTGGCACTGAAGAGTCTACCTTCAGAAGAAGGGACAGTGGTCTAAGTGGGAGAAGGGATCCACCGCTCTGCCCATTGGGTGATGGTGGAATTCACAGCCCCCACCCCAGTGGCTCCCTCTGGTGCCCAGTGCTGCAGAGGAGGAAGGGGTGAGGAGGCAGAGCTGCTGCTCCTCCAGGTCCCCTCCCACTGCCGTGTCCCCCTTTCCTTCCTCAAAGCCATCACGACGGTCTCTGGGCCTCAGCTCCACCACCCCCACTTACAAATCCTCCTTCAAGATCCCTCAGCAAGACAGGGCCCTACCTGAGAGATGGTCTCAGGCAGAGCTCAGGCAGACCAACCTCCTCTGTTTTAGTAGTCAAGCATTTATTTTACTGTGGGCTGGAAAATATAACCGGCGTATCAAAACTGATTTCACAGATATGATTGCTTAGGATGAGTCTAACGGGGGTATTAAGAACTAGTAGGTTTGTTTATAGGAAAACACTAAGACACAATAGTACAGGTGTTACATGAGCATGTCCAAGGGAGGTCCTCAGAGTCGATGACTGGACTGGGGGCACGTTAGCTCCTAGTCCACCCCTTACCCCCTCAATCTCCATACTCTTCATACTGGGAGTCCTGACCTGATGGGGACTGTTGTCCTGTATTGGAAGCTTAGTCCCTCCCTCCCTCCCTCCCTTCCTTCCTTCCTTCCTTCCTTCCTTCCTTCCTTCCTTCCTTCCTTCCTTCTTTCTTTCCTCCCTCCCTTCCTCCCTCCCTCCCTCCCTTCCTTGTTCCTTCCTCCCTCCCTCCCTCCCTCCCTTCCTTTCTTCCTTCCTTCTTTCTTTCCTCCCTCCCTTCCTTCCTTCCTTCCTTCCTTCCTTCCTTCCTTCCTCCCTCCCTTCCTCCCTTCCTCCCTTCCTCCCTCCCTTCCTTCCTTCCTTCCTTCCTCCCTCCCTCCCTCCCTCCCTCCCTCCCTCCCTTCCTTCCTTCCTTCCTTCCTTCCTTCCTTCCTTCCTTCCTTCCTTCCTTCCTCCCTTCCTCCCTTCCTCCCTTCCTCCCTTCCTCCCTTCCTCCCTTCCTCCCTTCCTTCCTTCCTTCCTTCTTCCACAGATACCAGATGAGCACCTGCCAGGCTGGGAACATATCAGTGAGGATGAGGGAAAAGGCTCTTGCTGTCTTGGAGTTCTCAGCCTAGTGGGGGAGACAGACAACTCAAACCGTAGGAATGTATCCTAAGTCTGAATTGCAGCTGGGCACAGCTCCGGAGGCTGAGGCAGGAGGATAGTGGATTCAAAGCCAGCCCAAAGCAACTCAGTGAGATCCAATCTCTAGATAAAATACAAAGAGGGGCCGGGGATGTGGCTCAGTGGTTAAGCTGCCCTGGGTTCCATCCCTGATGTATGTAGGAACTGTGGTAAGACTTAAGAAGCAGGGGTGAGTGACAGTTAATGCAGAGAAGGGAACTGGCCTCTGGGGCCCAGGGTACCTGGGAGCCAGCACCCCGTCACAGAAGCTGTGAAGCTGGAACCAGGCAGCCGTGAGCTGGAGCTGCTCTGGAGGGAGGGCTTTTACCTTAGTTCCCAAAGGCGCCAAGGCTGTGAAGCAGCAGAGAAGTCGGAGCACAGTTGGGGGTTCAGGGATGGTGCTGGCACAGGGCCCAGCCGAGTTGTGAGGATGCCACAGCAGGGGACCTGGCGGGCTCCTGTCCGCCTTTGCTCCAGTTCTGAAAGCACAGGTGGGGTGGCTGGGGACACGGGGCTTTGTCCCCTTCTGCCTTTGCTGGTGACACGGCAGGTCTCCAGGCCTCCTCTCCCGACCTGAGCAAGCGCCAACCTCTAAGTCCTTCCCTTTGTCCCTCCGCCCCGGGCGGCACTGACACGTGGGCGCCTGCGGGGCTGAGCCAGGACCGGCAGCACCTCCCGCTCTCCCTCTGCGATTCCCCTCCTTCCTCACTTAACCGGGTCACACACCGCACCGCACCGTGAGAAGGGCACTCGCATTTCACAGTCTGGGACGCTGGTGGGGGTGACGGGGGTGACGCGGCTCGCCCGAGGCCACACAGATGTTGAGTGTCACAGCCAGGCCTGAGCCCGGCTGTGGGACCACGAGCCCGAGGTCTCCACCCGCTCATCTGACCCGCTGTCGGCTGCCCAGGCACGCGGGCAGGCGCGTGGTTCCGGAGCGGTGCCTTGGCTCCGGCGGGCCCTCGCGCGGACAGGCAGTGCCAGGAGCCTGGGGATGCTGCTCGGCCGGCAGGAGCCTGGGCTCCTGCGTTCAAGTCCAGCACTGTCCGTGGGGAGGGGGCCCTGGGCCTGCATGGCACTGCATGTCCCTGCCTGGGTGTTCCAGCAGCAGGAGTGGAGCTTTGCTGAGAGTGTGTCCGGAGTTTGTTTGGTGCCAGACAGCGTGTGGCTTGAGGGGCTGTGGCAGGCTGGGAGGGGGCCTGGGTGGTCCCTTGGCTTCCTAGCCCGAGGGAGCCAAGCTGGTGTCCTCTGCCTTGTGGCCTTTGCTTCAGTGCCAGCCTCCCCTCCTCTCCACGCTGGGGCCCTTGGGAGGCAAGCTGACCCCTGGGAGCACCCGGAAGGCCAGAGCTGGACAGGGTGGGGACGTGGGGCATTGCCAGCAGAGGGCGGCCACGCCCACGTGGGCCGGGGGATCTGCCCGCCTGTCTGGATCCTTCTCTCCCTGGGCCTGCTTTCCTTGGGCCCCTCTCCACATCTTTCTTTACCTCTGTCAATTTCTTTCCATCTCTCTGTCTCTTTCCTTGTTCTGCTGTACCCAGCTCCCCTCACGTGCCCCCCACCCATTCCTCCCTGTTCCTACGCACATACCCTGTTCGGGTGACATCTCAGGATTATGCATACATATATTCCATACATCAAAATGACACCCACAGAGCAGGCATTCAATAAATGTCAGTGAATGAATGAATGAATGAGTGACCAAATGGCAGAGCTGGAAGGGACACTGAAACTTCTTAGACTAGTGGTTCCTAATTTTTTCCAGAGGTCACAGTCCTCTCGAGAAGCTGACATTAGCGACTGATAATTCCCTAGAAAAAGGCCACGTGGTTTTGCCCCTAGTTTCCAAGGGCTTGTTGGGGCCCCAGAGTCTCTCTCTGGCCCCCCGCGAGGAAACTGAAGCCCAGAGAGGTGCCAGGGCTGGCCTTTGGACACGGGCACGACTGTGGCAGAAAAGGGCTGGGAGTCCCTGTCCTCTGGCCTCGAGGACAGAGCTTCCTTCATTTCCCTGCAAGCCCTTGATGAGCATCTTGCGGGCAGCTCGGAGATAACCGAGAAGGGAAGAGAGACAAACCCAGGGCCAGGGCTTAGGAGGTGAGCCATTGCGAGGGGGTCTCTGGAGGGTGGTGGTCACTGGGTGCCTGGTGCCCTCAGGGAAGACTTCCCCGGGGAGGCGGACTCCTGCAGACTTGTATCCAGGGACGGCCAGGGCTGGGGGAGGGCGCCTCGCCCAGCTGCCTGGGTCTGACAGGGGCTTCGTCTGGAGAGTCTCACATGTGCATTTGGAAAGGCAGGCTGGAGCTGGAGCCCCTGAGAGCAGGTTTGGTCTCGATCCCCTGGGCAGAGGCAGCCCTGGGCGCTTTCTGTGTGGGGAGGCTGGGGGAGAAGTGGCTGCCTGCCAGGAAGGCACCGAGGTTGGTTGGAGCCTGGCTGGGTTTGTGGGCTCCTGGTTCTAGGGTGGCTGCAGAGGCCAGGGCTGGTGGAGACGGGCTGGGAGGGAGGTGGGAACTGCGTGCGAGCGTGCGTGTGAGCATGCCGGCCTCCTTGCCGTCCTTGGCCACACACTCCTGCCCGGCATCAGCCCCCGCCCCCCCCCCCAGCTCTCTCCTGGCCTGGCACGCTCTCTGCTGTCCCCCTGACCTCCTGGCTCTGTCCTCCATATTTACCTCCCCAGGAAGCCCAGGGCCCTGTCAGCGCCTGTGCGCCCCCCAGCAGGAGCCCTGGGCGCCTGTTCTTCCCACCCACCTTGGGGAGAAGAAGTGGGGGACGTGGTGGGCCTGCAGCCCCAGACCTCATTGGAAGCAGGGGCCAGAGCCCAGTGTGCCTCTGGAGCCTGGCATGGTGAGGGTGTCTCCTGGGTTCCGGGCCCTTGACTGAATCCTTGTTTCTCGGGATCCCCAGGCTTGGTTTCCGGCTGGGGCGGGAAGGCTCTGAGCAGACGGCAGGGTGTCTGTTTTGCTTTGTGAGGTTTTAAAAAAATCATTTCCGGCCTTGGAGGCAGCAGCAATTACTGCCGGCTCGCTGGGGAGCTGTTTGCCGCCTGTCATCGGCCCAGGGAAAGGGTCCCTAATGGAGGCCCCACGGCCAGAGCGCAAGGTAGTGGAAATAGCGCTCAAAACAAAGCCGCACTAATGGTCTCCTGGCAGGTGGGGGAGGGCCGAGGCCGAAGGAGGCCTCCAGGGGGGCAGGGCCAGGATTGGCCAGGCGACCGCTCTATGTCCCCCAGAGCTCCTGGCAGCAGTCACTAGGTCCAGCTAGGTGCTGGCAGCCAGAGCCCCGCCTGGCTCTGCTGCTCTCTGGCTCTCTGCCTCAGAGCATGTTAAATCCCTCCACAAACCGTGTCAGTGCAAGGGTCCTGGGGTGGGGCAACCCCTTCAGCTAGGGATTCTCCATGCTGGAACAGTCCTTGTGTTTAAGAGTCTAGGCTTCTCAGCATAGAACAGAGGGGCCGGAGTCTTGGAGAGGGAGGAGCACGGCCACCCTGCAAAAGGAGGTAGTCCTCGCCAGCATGGCAGTGCCCCCGGTAGGTACATGTGCCCATCCGCTCCTCACAGTGCCCACTTACAGCTGAGGAAACTGAGGCTGTAGACCCACCACCAGAAGGAGGTGTGGTTGGGGCTCAAATCCAGGTCAGCCCGACTCCAGAGCCCATCTGTTTACTGCTGCCAGCTGGGGTTTCCCACAGGGGCTGGGGCTGGGGCAGGCTCCTGGACTGGGTGGAGACCAGGTTTGACCCTGGCCAGCTGGACACCCCAGAACCCCTGCTGTGGGGCATACCAGGGGTCTGCCTCAGCCTCTCCCTGCTGCTGGTCTTTGCACCCCATTTCCATGCACCCCTCTTCCCTTCTGCTCTGCTCTCCACCCCTTTCTCCCCCCACTGGAGCTGGGGTGCTGCACTAGGGTTCTGGGGCCACCTCCACCCTCGCGGCTGCGTGCCTGCCTGTGCTCTCCCACGCGCCCCTCTGTGGCCTCTGCCAGGGGTGGTGGCTGCCTGGGTTTGGGGTTGGACGTTGGGGTGCGAGTCCTGGCCCCCTCCACCGCTGAGCCACCCATCGGTGCGGAGGAGGAGAAGCCTCCGTCCAGCCCGGCCTGGCTCTCCCGCCCCCTCTCGCTCCCCGCGGCCCAGACGTGTGGGAAGAGGCAGCGGGAATTCCACCGGGGAAACCTGCGCAGCTCCCACAATCCTGCAAGTGCCAGAATATTTTCACTCTCCTTAAATCTCCCTGGATTTGTAATTCCACTGCTGTCTCCCTCAATATGTGCGGTGGCCTTGGGAGGCGCCCTGCCCCCGCTGCGGGCACCAGCACTGCCCGCCTGCCGTCAGGCTGCCTGGCAGGGACCCAGGGCAAGTCCGCGCCTTCTCTGGGCCCCAGTTTCCTCATCTGTAAGATGCAGAGACTGGTAGCAGCCCCTGCTAGTTGCTGTGGGGATCAGGAGAGGTATTTTATTGCATTAAAAAAAATCTCCACCAAAAGTAATGAGATACTGACCCCGGCTACCACAGCGAGGTGACACCGAGGTGGAATCTGCAGAGACAGCACAGATTCGGGCTGCCTGGGGCTGTGGAGTGGGAGGGTGACGGCTTACGGGGCTTTCTTTAGGGTGATGAAGATGTTTGGGGACTAAAGATGGTGGTAGTACAACACCGAATGGGCCAAATGCCCCTGGATTGTTCATTTTAAAATGGTTCATTTTAAGTCATGTAAATTTCACTTGGATTAAAAATAAATTGAGAAAAAGGAAGCGCCGCTATAGCATGCGCCAGGCAATCCACTAGGAGGGGATTAACACATCTAATCCCAACAACGATACTTCAAGACAATCATTATCCCCATTTTACAGGTGAGGAGACTGAGGCCCAGCATCACTGGGCCCTTAGCATATAGTTAAGAACTCAAGCACGTTGTGTCTCTTGATCTGTATTGGGCAGGCCTAGCAGGGGCCCTGCCTGGGCAACTGTGCTTGCCTGTGGCTGACACTCAGCCCGAGTGGGTTCCACTGGGTCACAGTGAGTGTGGGGACCTCGCTGAAACAGGCCCTTCACCTGTAGGAGTTCATTTAGTCCTCACAGTAAGCCTTCAGCCAGGGACAGGTGGGGACCAAAGCCCAGAGATGTGAAGTAGCTCACACAAAGCCACACAGCAGGTCTGGGGAGAGAGGCACTTACTTCCTCACCTGTGCGTCCTGGGCTCCCCTTCCCCAGCCGCTGGCCTTCCTCCTGGTCCCCTCCTGCTTTGCTCAACAAACTGACACTTCCTGTTCACAGCTGGGGAATGGGGGGCTGTGGGGTTGAGGGTCTGAGTAGCCCAGGCTGCAGAGAGGAACAAGGCCTTGGATGGGGTGGGACAGGAGGCCCTGGCCTGGGGGTCTGCCTGTGCGGGAGAGCAGATCGTCCCCGGGGCCAGCCTTTCTTTGATGTGTCCCAGTTCATTCAAAATTCATGAATTCTGAATTCTACGCCGCGGTATTTTCACATCATTTTACTACACACACAACCTTCTTTCCCTATTTTTTCTGGAGTGAAGCCTAATTTCTCAAGAAGTGACTTCCCTCAGCCAGGCTCCGTGGCGCACGGCTATAATCCCAGCAGCTTGGGAGGCTGAGGCAGGAGGATCACAAGTTCGAGACCAGTCTCAGCAACATAGTGAGACCCTGCCTCAAACTAAAAAGTTAAAAAGCCTGAGGGTGTAGCTCAGTGGCGGAGTGGCCCTGTGCTCAATCCCGTGCCACAAAGGAGAAAAGAGCGGCCTCCTTGGTTCCACCCTTCAGGCCACGGAGGGGACACCCGTGTCACTTAGCCCCTTCCCGAGGTGTTCATTTGGGCTTCTCTGTTCCTTAGTGGAGGTCCGTCCTCACCTCGTTCAGGTGGAGGGGACACTGAGGGGACACAGACGGGAAGAATCAGGACCCAGGAGGCTTCTGGGTATCTGGCCCAGAACAGGTGGGGCCTCGAAGGTGCCAACTTGGGAGGAACCCTGGACGGGACCGGTGGCCAGAGGCAGCAGGTGGGAGTGGTGGCGGGCGCCCACTGGTGTCCACGCTTCAGCAGGACCCGCATCCCAGGCCCCTTTGGATCAAAGAGAGAGTCTCTGCTCGGTGCCAGCTCTGAACTTCACACCTAATTTTTGCCAATATCCCTCGTTAATGAGAAAAACCGAAGGCGGAGGCCCAGAGCCTTCAGCAGGCCTCCTTCCCTGGCTCTAATCCCAGCTGCTGTTTGGTTTTCATAGTGCTGGTTTTTACAGTTGCCCTCTATTTATGGCAAGCGATGCTGATTTTCCATTTATGGCAGTAATAAAAGTCTCCTTTTAAGCTGAATTTATTTAAGTAAAAAGGGAAAGATGCTTTGAAAATAAACATAAAGTAAATAATAGTGCCGGTGGTATAGGGATCCTGTGGAAATGGAGGAGGTGGTCCCCAAAAGCCTGGATTTAGGAAACCCTCTCTCTGGTATCCTTTCCTATTTTGAGTCTCCTGACCTGACCAGCAACCCTAGTCAGCCTTCGAATTCAGACATGTCCCCTTCTCCTAAAGCCTTCCCTGACTCTGCAGGCAGACACTGGCCTGCCTTTCTCCGGGATCACCCAGAGCTTGCACCTTCTTTCAGAGTTCCTATGTACAGTTTGCCCTACACAATCCTCGGTGAGTGCTGCAGTTCATGTCCTGCGTGTGAAGAGTGCACACCCTGAACAACAGTACATGGCAGTCCAAGCTCAATTCTAGCCATTGTTCATTTGACAGTCCCTGGTGTGTATGTCTGACTTAGCTGTGGACTGTAGGCTCCCTGGGAGGAAGGGTGTGGTCTGAGACATCTTAAGAAGCCTGGAATAGGGGGGCCTGGCCTAGGGGAAGAGGGAGGGTCCCTCGGGGTTGATCCTTTCATTACTTCCTGCAGGAAGAGCTCCAGCTCCTGTCTCAGGCCCAGGTAGCAGTTCCTTAAGCTTTTTTCCAAAATGCCTTCCTCTTTGCCTCTCAAGAGGAAGAAAGCTGCTGGACATGGTGGTGCATGCCTGTAATCCCAGGGACTTGGGAGGGAGGCTGAGGCAGGAGGATCGCAAGTTTGAGGCCACTCTCAGCAATTTAGTGAGACCCTAAGCAACTTAGCAAGATCCTGTCTCAAAAAAAGGTGGAGAAGGGGGCTGCTCGGGATGTGACTCAGTGATTAAGCACCCCTACTTTCAATCCCCAACACAAGAAGAAGAAGAAGAAAGTTGAAGCTTCCTCACTTCGCTTCCCCATTTCAAGATGAAGCGCTTCCTGAGCTCCCGCCTCTGCCCTCTTGCTGTGATGCCAGTGACTATAGAGGGGATCTGGCAGAGCCAGGGCCGCAGGCTATGGATGCCCAGCCTAGAAGCCTGACCATGACCCTGGGGCCTGGCAGTTTCCCAGCTGGGCCAGGTGGGGGCGTTTGCAGAAGCCGGGCAGCCCAGGGAGGGGAAATGGGGCCCTCCCTGGGCGGCTGCTGGAGCTGCTACTGCTTCACTGAGCACCTACTGTGTGCCTGGCACTGTTTTGGCTGTGGACAGACCCAAGTCCAGAGTCTTCGAGGGGCTGGCAGCCCGGTTGGAAGACAGTGAGTGAGACACAAGCAAAGTGGAACAGGTCAGCGTGGAGCGGAAGGACTGGGGCAGGAGGACCTGCCGGGAGGAGGTGTGGGGCCAGGCCGCAGGGAAGGGCAGCGCAGGGCGGCAGCCAGGGAACTGTTCCGTTGCCGTGCGAAACCGCCATGGCCAGGGAGCCGCGGGCGTTGTAAAGTAGTGGGAAAATATGCGTCACGAAATAGTGACATCCAGCATTTTCATCTTTTTTCCTTTTTCTTTTGGGGTACAGGGGTTTGAACCCAGGGGTGCTCTACCACTGAGCGAGGTCCCCAGCCCTTTTCATGTTTTCACGTTGAGACAGGGTCTCCCCAAATTGCTGAGGCTGTCCTTGGACTTGTCCTTCTGCCTCAGCCTCCCCAGTCTCTGGGACCTCATTTCACCGAGTCGTTCCTTCCCTCCCCCTCCCTCCCTCCTCCCTCCCCCTCCTCCCCTTCCCTCCCCCTTCTCCCTCCTCCTCCCTTCCCTCCTTCCTTGTGCTGGGGATGGAACAAAGGGCCTCATGTGTTCTGGCCAAGTGTCTCCCCTGAGCCACCTCCCAGTCCCATGTCACTGTCTATGCATCCTGTCCAGTGGTGACAGCGGCCCTCAGTTGCTGTGCTGCTGTTGCCAGGGCCTGGGTCACCCCAGGCGGCCCTGGTGCCCACCTCCGCCTCCTGCCTCTGGTTTCCCCCGGGACCCCGTGGCCTGTCCTTCGGTGGCTGGCTGCCTCACTTGGCCTCATGTCCCCAGGGCTCCCCTGGTGTGGCGGGTCAGCACCTCCTTCCTCTCGAGGCAGAGCGGTGGCCCCGGCCTGGGTAGACTGGGTTTGCTGATCCATCCCTCACGGAGGTGCCGGAGGTGCCAGAGCAGGACTCACAGCGCGACCTGGGGAGAGGGCCTGGTGGAGGGGCCACCAAGGGGCCGCAGGCCACACGGGCTCTCTCGCTGGACCCCACCTCTGTCTAGTTTCTGTGCCAGGATCTGCCTGGTCGCCAGCCTCCGGGGAGTCCTGCTCTTGCTCCAGCAGAGCTGCTGGCTGGTGGCGACTGCCCTGCCTGTCTCCAGGCGGCCTCCCACCAAGATCGGAAGTCCAGAGGTCGGGAGGCCGTGCCGAGGCAGAAAGGAGATTTGGGGCTGACCAGGGGGTCTGGGATGGGACGTCCGTGGGAGGTGGGTAAGCGGGGGTCCAGGCTGCAGCTGCCCTGGGGGACAAACCCCTCGGGCCTGTAGGAGTTCACAGTCTTCCAGGCAGTGGAGGCCAGAAGGAAGGCAGAGCTGTGTGGGAAACACAGATACTGCCCAGTGTCATCTGCTGAGGCAAGAAGGAAGCATCTTTAAAGATCTTTCTGGAAGCCAGACATTGTAGTGCATGCCTGTAAGCCAGCAACTCAGGAGGCTGAAACAGGAGGATCACAAGTTAGAGGCCAGCCTCAGCAATTTAGGGAGACCCTGTCTCAAAATAAAAAGTAAAAAGATCTGGGGATGTGGCTCATGGTGAAGCACCCCTAGGTTCAGTCCCTAGTACCAAAAACAAACCAAAATCCCAAGATCTCTCTGGATATGTTGGAATGTGGGAGTGAGAATGAGAGAAGGGAGCGCTATTTATTGAGCACCAACTGTGTGTCAGGCATGAGGCACAAGGCACCTTGTGGCTGTTTCTCACCAGCCTGTCATTCTCCCCTTTCTCAGATAAAGAAACTGAGGCCCAGCAAGGCAAAGGGCTGACCCACGTCACACACCCATGTCCTGGGGACAGGACTCGAGCAGGGTCTGAAAACAGAGCCCTCCTTATTGGTGTGGGGCCAGGGCCTGGGAGGCTGGGAAGGCCCCAGGGCTGGGTGTCGAAGGGCCAGCCAGATGCCCCAGGTGGTCTCCTGGCTGGCCTGCGCTCAGGCCGGGCGTTTCCTGCAGCCGTGGTCCTGTCCTATCTGCCTGGGTGGATGAGCACATGACAGCTCTGATTGAAAGCAGGAAGGAAGGCGTCGCCTGCCCGGAGCCCCTCGCTACTCCTGGGCAAAGGGCCCAGCGGCTGGGGCCTCTCCTCCTCCCACAGCCCTGCCTACAGCAGCTCCTGGGCCGCCAGTCGCCTGGGGATCTGGCAGAGAGGGTGTCTCGGGCTTGGCGCTGATGCTGACGTGGGTCTGGGGGTTGGGGGGCTGCAGGGAAGAAGCAGGAGAGGGGAAACATGAGGAGGGTCTTGGAGTTACAGGCTCCCTCTCCGGAGCCCTCTAGAGCGGGGTTCAGTTGAATCTTTGACTTGCTCTGTGGCTTTGGGCAGGTCACCTAACCTCTCTGAGCCTTAGCTTTGCTATCTAAAAATCGGGGACGATAAGTATCACACCTGCCGGGCAGCGCCCGGCTGGAAGCAGGAGAGAAGGTGCGTGAAGAGCTGGTTGTTCTTCCCACATCGTCGTCCTCGCCATCGTCAGCGACGGTGGGGGGCCCCAGGTCCTGGGCTGGCTCAGCATCCCTCCAGGTCGGGAGGCGGGGCACGGCGTCCTGCCCGGCCGAGCTGCGCATGGAGCTGTGGACGCAGAGGAGCCGAGTGCCCGTCTCTGGAGCCCAGCGAGGCCCGGCAGCGGGGAGCCTGGTGCCAGGCTCCACCTGGCGAGTCAGACCACAGCCGGCTGGGCCGAGGGCGGCTCCATGTGAGTCTTGTCCCGTCACTTCTGTGACCCTGTCCTCGTCCGTCCAATGGGAGTGGGCGAGGGCGCTCGAGGCCGCCCACCTGGTGCTGCGCTCGCGGGAGGCGCTCGGGTCCTCGCCCTCTGCTCAGCGTCCGCACGCCTGGCCCTGCCGCCTGCCTCTCAGGCCTGGCCCGTGCCCCTCCCCTCTGAAGGCCTCCGGAGGCCGGGGGCACCGCCAGGACCTACCCCAGGGCTCTGGGCCATCAGGATGAACCCCCTTGTACGGAGTGGCCAGCTGGCGCTCAGGCGGGTCAGGTCTGTTGGCCCCGGACTCCATCCTGCACCCGGGCCCCCACCCCGTCCAGAGGTGCTGCGTCCCTGCACCGTGGGCTGCTCCCCTGGGGTTGCCCGGGGACCGAGACTCAATGTGCCATGTGATGGCCAGCACCTCGCTTTCCCTACCTGTCCTGCAGACACATGGTCCCCTGTACCGCCAGCGTGGAGCCCAGGGGTTCTCAGGGGCCACCACCCCACCTGGATTGCTCCTGGCAAGGTCAGAAGGGACTGGGAGGCTCTGGGGCCTGAGTAGCCCAGTGAGGCAGGACAGCTGGTGGCTGTACCCACAGCAGCACCCACGAGTCCCCAAAGCTGATTCTACCTGTCCTCAAAGTCCCTCTGCTCCCTGCTATGACAACCTGCCCCACTGGGACCCAGGCAGGGTACCACCTCCTCGGGGAAGCCCCCCTGATTGCCCCTGGCTGGGCAAAGTGCCGTCCCTGCCTGCCCAGCCCCTGGCACTCAATGAAGAGACCCCCTCCTGCGGGCAGCACTGAGTGGGGTTGGGGCTGCTCGGCTTTGGAAAGAGTCCCTTAAGTGAAAAGGAATCTAAGTCTCCTGGGAAAGCAAGGAGTGGGAGTCAGCGGGCCTGGGATCCAATCCCACTGTGACCACGGTAAGGCTGCCCTGGTGCTGGGCACGGCTGTCTCCTAGGAGGGCACCTGGGGCTGGCGCCCCTGACCACCTGCTGGGACATCTGCAGGTCCGGCCCCTGAGCACCGGGAAGGTGGCCTGTCCAAATTGAGATGTGCCAGCAGCGTCTCAGATACACTCCACTTTCCATGACTCGGCACGAAAAAAGAATGTAAAATGTCTCATTAGTAAATTTTATTACATGTTAAAATAATTTTTTGATATCTCAGGTTAAATAAAATACATTATTAAAATTAATTTCACTTTTTTTTTCTTTTTTTCATTGTGACGGCTAGAAAGTGAAATAGTCCCTCCGTGTCTCCTGCTGTGACTTCCATTCTGTTTCCAGTCCTCGATGGCCATTGCTGGGTTCAGGTGGAGAAGCAGCTGTGTGGTGGGGCCTGTCCTGTGCTCCTGTCCACCCCAGGCTGCACGACCTGGCTCTGTTTCCCGGGAGAGGAACTTGCAAACGCTCAGAGCCCGGGCCGGCCTCTTCACCCTGGGCTGCTGAGTGACTCCCGGGCAGACACTGCCCTCTCTGAGCCTCGCTTGCTGCGGTAGTGAAATGAATGTGAGGGCCAGTCAGGGTTTTCAGTCACTTTTGAGACTCTTGCCAGGGAGTCCTGTCGTCCTGCCTGCTCGGCTCCCTGGCTCACCCACCTCTGGGAGACACCCCGGGCCGAGTCTCGCTGGCCTGGGACGGAGGGAGAGCTGGCTCGGTGCTGCCCTCTGAGCTGAGCCAACAGCTCTGGTCTCCTCCCACTGTGGCACTTCCTGATTTCTGTGGCTCAGGCAATGGCAGAGGGCTTACTCCAGGCCCCGCACCCAGGCACTCCATGGGCCCCAGTGGACAAGGGAGCCTCAGGGGCGCTCCAGAGAAGGCTGGCCCAAGTCACCCAGGGTGTGGCTAGCTCTGGACCTGCTGCACCTCTGCCCAGCCATGCCTGTCATTTAGCCTTTCCTCCAAAAGTATTTACTGAGCACCTACTATGCACCAGGCACCTTTCTTGTCATTAGAGATAGGTCAGTGGACCAGACAAGCACAGCTGCTACCTCCTGGAAGGGCAGACAGGTGATAACCATCCAGAAAACAAGCATATTGGCTGTGCTGTCCAATGTAGTAGCCATGACCTGTGAGTGGCTATTTGCATTTAAGTTTAATTGATTTCAATAAAATAAAATTCAGGTCCTCAGTCACACCAACCAGCCACCCACCTACCTTCCTTCCTTCTTTATTTCTATTGGGGATTGAACCCAAGGGTGCTTTAGCACTGAGCCACACACCCCCAGTCTTTTTAAGATTTTTTATTTTGAGACAGGGTCTCACTGAATTGCTGAAGCTGACCTTGAACTTGCGATCCTCCTGCCTCAGCCTCCTGGGTTGCTGGGATTACATGCATGTGTCACAGCACCCAACCCAGCTGGTGCTACATTTCAAGTAATCAATAGACACATGTGACGGGGGCTACTGATTTAGTTCAGCTATAGAACATTTCCCTCCTGGCCAGCACTGATGGTGTTGGAAGGGCAGGGTGATTTGAAGTGCGGGGTTGGGGTGAGAGATGCCCTTGTAAATGAGGTGGTCAGGGTAGTCCTCACTGAGGGGAAGAGCAGAGGAAGGAGGGAGCCACGTGGGGATCTAGGGAAAGTGCTCCAGGCAAGGATCAGAAGTACAGAAGTCCTGTGGTAGGATCCCACTGCAATGCCCAAGGAGCAGCAAGGAACCGTTGAGGTGGGAACAGATTGAGGGGTGGAGTGGGAGCTCCCACCTAGGAACCGCCCAACTCAGAGGGCCTCGCTGGTCACCTTAGGACTTTGGCTTTTACCTTGGGCAGGGGGATATACCACGGGGGAGCTGTGAGTAGAGAAGGGACAGGGACGGAGTATGTTTGCCAAAATCCCTCTGGCAGCTTGCTCAGAACTGATTGTCTGGGAGGAAGCGTGGAAGCCAGAGGCCAAAAAAGGAGGTTGCAGTGAGCTGCGGTGGCGGCTTGGGGTGGGAAGGGCTTGGGGTGGGAAGGGCTTGGGGTGGGAAGGGCTCTGGGGGCAGAAGCCACGGGGTTCCCTGAGGGGCTGAGGCGGGGAGGCAGCCGAGGACAACTGGGTTTGTGGCCCTGGAGGGGGGCGTGGCCAAGGTGTGGTGGGGCGGGGCGGGAAGGCACGGACCCCTGCTGGCGGTGCGGAGCATCGAACCCAGGGCCTCGCACGCCAGGCAGGGGCTCTGTCGCAGCGCGTCCCAGCCCAGGGGCCCGGTGGTCTCCTCCAGGTGGGGCAAGGCCCGTCCAGGCCTCAGGCTGTGACGTAAAGGCCCCCGCCCGCCCTGCCCAAAAACTCAAGCCGGTCATCCACGTACAAGCAGCTTGGGTCCCCTCACGGCGGCCAGTCCCTTCCCTTGCAGAGGACATGGCAGCCTGCACGGCCCTCTTTCCAACCCTGCACCCTGGGGATGGGGCCGTGCCAGGCTGCCCCTCAGCCCAGAGGCCCAAACCCATGGCTCAAGTAAAGCTGCTCGAGGAAACCCTGTGTGCAGAGCAGAGGACGCTGAGGGAGGCCTCGGCCCATGCGGGTCATCCAAAGCCCCGTCGTTCTGGGGCGGGATGAGGTGGGCGACCCCAGAGCTGGGGCTCGAATCCGGGCCCGCTCCTTGAAGCAGCTGAGGGCAGGAGGACCCTGGGGCTGGGAGTGGGGACCTGGAAGGCGGCAGCCAGGAGGGCGTGGGGGGGTTGCTGACAGACATCACTTTCCCGGGTGACCTGCACGTCGCGGCGCCTTTCTAGGACGAGATGCTGATTGCGTCTCCGGACAATATTTGTTGGGGAGATGAGAGGCGGGAGGGGCCGCCAGGGATCTGCCTTCTCCACCTGGCAGCGCCGGGGTCCGCGGGCTGGGCTCTGCTGGGCCGGGACAGCTGTGGGCAGGAGGCAGGGGTGGCTCCATGGCCCCCCACCCCGCATGACGCCCTGGGGCTCTGGCAGAGGCCCAGCCCACGGTGGGGGCTGAGAACTGTCCTTCACCCCATCCCTTGCCAGCTACTGCGCGCTCTGCCAGCCTCGCTGGCCTGGCCGGGTGCCCACCTGAGGCCGGCCTCCCCGCCTCCCCGCCTCCCCACCTCCCCAGCTGCCGGCCCTGTTGCTTCCTGAGCCTCCTCTCCTCCCCGTTTCTCGCACAGCCCTGTTCACAGAGACGCCCCACGACATGACGGCGCGGACAGGCGAGGACGTGGAGATGGCCTGCTCCTTCCGCGGCAGCGGCTCCCCGTCCTACTCGCTGGAGATCCAGTGGTGGTACGTGCGCAGCCGCCGGGATTGGGCGGACAAGCAGGCGTGGGCCTCCAACCAGGTAAGGTTCCGGGAAGCCCGCAGGCCTCAGGGCCGTGTCCTCTGCCCCACCTCCTTGAGGGACCCAGGGCCAGTGATGGTGCTCCTCCCTGCTTCCCCCGGGCCTCGCAGATGGTGTCCAAAGTGGAGGCTGGTTTATAGGAGAGGGCAGGGGGAGACCTAGGGGGAGACGTGGGCCAAGCCCCGAGAAGCCGCAGTGGATAGAGCCTCCAGGGAGCACAGATGGGGACGGCGCCGGGCTTCAGGTCACCAGCCTTGTTCTGTAAAGGGCTCTGCCGTCGGGGCAGCACTGGTGCCGGGTCCACTGCCAAGTTCAAGCTCAAGCACCCCAAGTGGGCTCCCACGCCCTCGTCTCCCGTGCACATGCTCACTTGTGCTCCCCCCACTGCAGACCCTGGGGGGCCGGCCCCATGCCCCGCCCCGCCCAGCACACACGCAGCCACCTGCCAACTCCTGCCACTCAGCCTGAGGGCTCTCTGGACTGTTGGCAGAGCCTGCTGGCAGGCAGCAGGGGCAGCCCTCACCAGTGACTGGCAGGGCTGCAGGGAAACACCCCAGGTCCCTTGCTCTTCATTTGGGTTACCTTAAGAATGCCCTGCATCTGCAAAGGTGCCCGACAGAATGAGGCTCTGTCACCCACGCCCACGTGGGACTAGCCCAGTCACCCCCACCTGCCCTGCCCACCCTGGTCCTTCCCTCTTTTCTCTCACTCCCTAACTCCCCTGCCCCTCCTGGAGTCCCCTCCCCCACTGGCATTTCTTCCATGGCCTCCCAGGTAAACCAGCAGCATCTGCATTTTTGTCTCCAGGTCTGCTTTCCAAGTCCCACATCCTCACACACGCGACCACATGAAGGGACGTGCAAACACCTACGTCCACATACGGACACATACACACACCTATGTGTCCACATCTTCACGGCCACACCACTGCGCACATTCCCTGGTACACACAAATACACACTCCGCCTGCTCCTGGGGCTGTCCGGTCCCCAGCTCTTCAGCCACACGCAGGCCTGGAGGACCCTGGCAGTCAGAGAAAGCCCTCTGTAGGAGAGGGGTGCTGATTTCCAGGCTCTGCAGGGGGAAGCCTCCGGGTCATCTTGCTGGGACTTTCAGGGGGTGGGGCTCCAAGGGCAGCTGCTACGCCTCAAAGTGCAAACGCCTTTGCAGATAGGCACAGGGTACAGCAGCAGGCTGTGCCAACATGCACCCCGTTTAGACCCAAGCACCCTCACGGACCTGAACTCACAGCCCGCAGGCTCAGTGTCAAGTGCATCTCCTTTATCTTTTGTGTTCCAACCCCCTCCCTGTCCCCTGAGTGGACACAGAGCTGAAAGACCCCAGCTCCAGATCTGGTGGCCCCTGCACCTCTTCGGCTGTTGCTAACTAGAATCTTCTTTTGCTTACTTTTTATTAGGATTTCAGTTCCTGTCTGGTGTATAACTTGTGCTCGGCACGCTCATTTCCCACGGGGGCACGCACCCCTCACCTCCAGCCTCCCTTTAGCCACAGTCTGTCCTCTGCACCCACCTTGCAGTGTCCCTGACCCCCTCCCAGGCTAACACCTTGTCTCTGCTCTCTCCACCCCTCCCCCTCCCCACAGCTAAAAGCATCTCACCAGGAGGACGCAGGGAAGGACGCCACCAAAATAAGTGTGAGTTTTGATAATGACTTCTCGCAAGGGCTCTAATGGAGGACTCCACTGTACTTTAATTTTTTTTTTTTTTTTCGTGGTTCATTTCAACTGGGAGGTTAGGCAAGAAGGTGGAGGAGAAGGAAAACAGAAGGGGGAAAATGGCCCTGCTCGGTGTTTTAAAAGCCAGAGATTTTTCAAGTTCATTGAATGACAGGCACAAAAAAATGACAGGAGGAGAGGAGGTACGTCCCTCCTGTCGGCCGAGCTGCACCTCGTGCTCCAAGCCCATCGCCGCCGCATTTTTTATTTGGGAACCAACAAGGCCTAATGAGACCGAGAAGCTTTTTTGAGCCCATCATGACTGACAGCCACAGCATCTCATGGTCCCTGAGTCCCTGGGTCCCTGGGGTGATGTGGCTCCAGGGGCATGGACTCCAGGACCCGCCAGGCCTTCTTATGCATTGACTTTTTTTTCCCTTTTGTTCTGGGGATTAAACCCAAGGGCACTTACCTCTGAGTCACATCACCAACCCTTCTCATTTTTTATTTTGAAGCAAAGTCTCACTCAGTTGCTGAGGCCGGCCTTGAACTTGTGATCCTCCTGCCTCGGCCTCCTGGCCTCTGCGATAACAGGCGTACCCCACGGTGCTTGGCTTACATTAGCTCATTTTATTTCAGCCACCCTCCATGGGAAGGCCAGGTATTTGACCCCTGTACTGGTGAGGTAGCTGAGGTTCAGGGGGGTTAAGGAGGAGCTAGAGGTCACCCATGAATGATTGGCATTGCAGCACCTCTTGTCTCAGGCTAACTGGAGTGGAGTGGGGTTCAGAGAATGGTGGTCTTCGTGGGGGTGGGGTTCCCAAAGCCGGGCCCGGAAGAGGCAGGAGAAGCCGGGTGTGGTGGCACACGCCCCTTATCCCAACTAACTCAGGAGGCCAAAGGAGGAGGATGGCAAGTCTGGGTTCAGCCTCAGCAACTCAGTGAGGCCCTGTTGCAAACTAGAAGGGCTGAAGGTATAGCTGGGTGGTAGAGTTCATCCCCAGTGCTTCCCAGAAGAAAGGGGAGCACACTGAATGAAGGGGCCCAGCTGTGGGACAGGTGTCACTGTGGGACCAGGCTGGGCCTGAGGTCAGCCTGGCAGGAAGCCAGAAGTCTTCCAGCCGCACACAGGGGATACGATGTGTGTGTCTAGGGCGACCTTTCCAAATTCATTTTTGTCTGCTTGGGCACCAGGTATCTAACCTAGGGACGCTTTGCCACGAGCCACAGTCCCCAGTCCTTTTCATTTCTTAATTTAAGACAGGGTCTCACTAAGTTGCCTAGGGACTCCCTAAGTTGCCGAGGCTGGTCTGGAACTTGCCATCCTCTACCTCAGCCTCCCAAACCCCTGGGATTCCAGGCGTGCGCCATATGCCCACCTTTCCAAGGATGAGTGAGGAAGCCAGGACCTCAAGGCCAGTTAGGTGCATGGAGAAGCTGTACTCCCGAGCCGCAGGTCAGACCTTAGAGAAGGGGTGCCAGGAGACGGGGGTGGAGGCAGGGAGGCCAGAGAGGAGGCTCCTGCAGCCACTCAGGCAAGAGGTGGGTGAGTGCAAGAGCAAGGACCTTCAAAGATCCTTCGTGCTGGGCGGCCCTGGGCACAACTGAAGTCTAGCAGTTCCGTGCAGTTCCGTGCAGTTCCCGCCCACAGTGGCTGACAGTCCACTCCCCGTCCTCCCTCTGCCCAGGGCACATCCATGTCTGAAGCCCATTTCTTGCCCAAATACCCATCAGCCTGGCAGGCGGAGACGTGTGTGTGGATGCACCCCATTCATTGAAACCCCCTCGCTACGATTTCGTTCGCGGTTGCAGGAGCAGCCCAGGCAAAGGAGAGACTAATCTAATTGATTTAGAGGATTATAATTCGAGGCTTCTGGGCCCCACGTGCGAGGAATGCGATGATGCTAATTAGTTAAATAACATAAATGTGCTCGGTGTGTGCAGCACCGGCCCCACCCCTGCCGCTCCTGCCAGCTGGGCTCTGGGGTCTGCTTAGCAAAGGCACAGCAGAGACTCTGCACAGCCGCTGCTCCTAGGCCCACAGAGGCAGGGCCGGCCGCCCCACTCCAACTTCTCCGTGGCCTTCCAGGTGACTCTGCCCAGCCCCGGCTAGTCCCATCCTGCCTCTCACACTCCCTCCCCCTCCCTCCCCTCCCCACCCTTCCCATCCCCCACCTCCCTGGCTTTGCAGGCGCCCTGCTTAGAAAGCTCTTCCTCTTTCTCTCTCCAAAGCGCAGCTTCAGGAGGATCCCACCCACACCCAGTGACAGCGGAGCCCCTTACTCCTCCCCCACCCCACCGCGACATTCCTGTCCCTAATTATCCGCCCTTGTGCGTATTTGCGTCCTGTCTCTCCCCCAGGGCCCAGGTGGGCCCAGGTCTGTGACCACCTAATCCATGTAACAATCCCAGGGTCCAGAACAGAGCCTGACACAAAGTAGGTGCCCAGGAACTATTCACGGGTGGCCGTCACACTCACATGCCCGCAGGCCAACACGCGTGCAGTTTTGTAAGTGGACGTGCCACCAGGACCCGAGGTGTACCCCATGCCGTATGGTCGGTGACGTGAGATGACGTGAGTCAGGGGGACCTGGGGAACCCAGGCCCTGTATCTCCAGGGCAACCGGCAACCCCACCAGGCAGGGATTCAGACCTCACATCCCCATGTCTTTTATTTTTGCGGTGCTGGGGATCGAACCCAGGGCCCTGTGCTTGCAAGGCAAGCACTCTACCAGCTGAGCTATCTCCCCAGCCCCCCCCCACCACCACGTCTTTTAAAAAGACTAATTTTGATGGAATATCTCCTGGATGTTTTTGTTTTTTTCTTTTTCTTTTTATACTGGGGGTTGAACCCAGGAGCATTTTGCCACTGAGCCACATCCCCAGACCTTTTTATTTTTTGAGACAGGGCCTTGCTAAGTTGCTGAGGCTGGCCTTGAACTTGCAATCCTCCGGCCTCAGACTCTCAAGTCACAGGAATTACAGGTGTGCCACAGCACCCTGCTGGATGGAATATCTGGCTTGCTTTGTAAGTGTTGCAATTTGATCTTTTGAAAAACACTATGTGAACCAAAGAGTGAAGTCTACGAGCTGGGCAGTGACAGAGTCTGGGGGTCTCAGGTTCTTGGAGGAGGAAGTGCCGTCAAGTTCAGTGAGCATGGTTGGGGGAGGGCTTCTGACCTGTGGGCTGGCATGTGTCATTCCAGAGACTCGGGGATGAAAGCATCAAAAGTTGGGGGCTGGTCTGGACAACTTAAGGAAACCCTGTCTCAAGATAAAATAATGAAAGGGATGTGGCTCAGAACTTGCTCACCACGCACGAGGTCGTGGTTCCATCACCAACGCCACCGGAGAAATGAACAATAAGAGACCCTGTGGGGTGGCCCTGTGAACCTGGGGAAGGTCAGACTCGGAGTCAGCTGTAATGAGGCAGGGTAGGGTGGTGGACGTTGTGGGGTTCGCACTCAGTGTCCCCGGGGCTGAGTCCCGGTTCCACTCTGCCACCTCCCTGGGTCATTTCCCAAGTTAGCTATTGTCTAAGCCGTACGAAAACACACTTTGGAAACTGTAAAGTGCGTGGATTTGGCCGCGTGAATGACGGGAGTTACGCACCTGTGAATCCTAAGACCCCTTTTGCTATTGTGAGAAGGGAAGTGGGCAAGGGCGTGAGAAGAGCTCAGAATCTTATAGTGAGATCATCCATGTGGGAGGACGGGCATCTGTGAGAAAATAAAAATAACACAGTAATAATAGAGCAGCTAACATTTATTGAGGGCTTACCATATGTCAGGCACCTTGATGAGTACTTTACGTGAATGATCTCATTTAACTCAGGGCCTGGGGAGGGACCCCTGGCCCAGCAATGTCTCCCCTGGCAGCCTGCAGATGCTAAGGATTCCATAGGCGGAAGGGCCTCATCCTGTGGCTTGGGCCAATGCTTCTGCTCATTGGCCATTTTCAAGTTCTGGAAGTTTCTCTCTTTACCTGACTAAAGTCCTTTGTACTAGAGTTGAAGTTGATTTCCCCGCAATCGGTTTTGAAAGTAGGACTAGTTCCCGACTTCCTAATTTTAAGAAACCCCCCCTCCCCAGGGAGCCTTCATCACCCTAAGGTGATGGTTGAGGACCACAGTAAACAGATTCCGGCCACGGCCACCCACATGGCCCTGCCCTCTGTGTGCTCCCAGGCCAGGTGGGAGACGTGTTCATCCAGTGACCACACACCTCCAGAGTAGAAGGAACGGCCATCAAAACCAAGGAGGCGGGCTGCTGGGCTGACCTGCCTGGGCTGGGGGTGCGTCTTCCGTGGGTCCCACCTGCCACCGTGCGCAGCCTGGAAAGCCTCCCAGGCCGAGGCACTTTTTTTTTTTTTTTTTTTGCATTTGTTTACTAACTTTATTAAATAAGCTGGTTTAAATATAATCTTTACTTTGCTTTAAAAATGAAATGTAAAACTTCAAAAAAACTCCACAACTAGCTTAAAATGATGTTCTTTTGAACTTTTCTAATTTCTTTTTTTAATTGATTTTTTTTTTCCTTTTTTTTTTTTATTGTAAACAAATGGGATACATGTTGTTTCTCTGTTTGTACATGGCGTAAAGGCATACCATTTGTGTAATCATAAATTTACATAGAGCAATGTTGTTTGATTCATTCTGTTATTTTTTTCCCTTCCCCCCACCCCTCCCACCCCTCTTTACCCTCTATACAGTAGTTCCTTCCTCCATACTTGCCCCCCTCCCTAACCCTAACTCTAACCCTTCCCTCCCCCCCATTATGTGTCAACCTCCACTTATTAGCTATATCATTCGTCCTTTGGCTTTTTGAGATTGGCTTATCTCACTTAGCATGATATTCTCCAATTTCATCCATTTGCCTGCAAATGTCATAATTTTATCATTCTTTATGGCTGAGTAATATTCCATAGTATATATATACCACAGTTTCTTTATCCACTCATCAATTGAAGGGCATCTAGGTTGGTTCCACAGTCTGGCTATTGTGAATTGAGCAGCTATGAACATTGATGTGGCTGTATTTCTGTAGTATGCAGATTTTAAGTCCTTTGGGTATAGGCCAAGGAGTGGGATAGCTGGGTCAAATGGTGGTTCCATTCCAAGTTTTCTAAGGAATCTCCACACTGCTTTCCATAGCGGCTGCACTAATTTGCAGCCCCACCAGCAGTGTATGAGTGTACCTTTCTCCCCACATCCTCGCCAACACCTGTTGTTGCTCGTATTCTTGATAATCGCCATTCTAATTGGGGTGAGATGGAACCTTAGGGTGGTTTTGATTTGCATTTCTCTTATTACTAGAGATGTTGAACATTTTTCCATATGTTTGTTGATTGCTTGTAGATCTTCTTCTGTGAAGTGTCTATTCATTTCCTTAGCCCATTTGTTGACTGGACTGTTTGAATTCTTGGAGTAGAGTTTTTTGAGTTCTTTATAGATTCTGGAGATTAGTGCTCTATCTGAAGTATGATTGGCAAAGATATTCTCCCACTCTGTAGGCTCTTTCTTCGCATTGCTGATAGTTTCCTTTGCTGAGAGAAAGCTTTTTAGTTTGAATCTATCCCAGTGGTTGATTCTAGCTTTTATTTCTTGTGCTATGGGAGTCCTGTTAAGGAAGTCTGGTCCTAGACCAACAAGATGAAGATTTGGACCTACTTTTTCTTCTATAATCTGCAGGGTCTCTGGTCTGATTCCGAGGTCCTTAATCCATTTTGAGTTTAGTTTCGTGCATGGTGAGAGATATGGGTTTAGTTTCATTCTGTTGCATATGGATTTCCAATTCTCCCAGCACCATTTGTTGAAGAGGCTATCTTTTCTCCATTGCATATTTTTGGCACCTTTGTCTAGTATGAGAAAATTGTATTCATTTGGGTTTGTGTCCGTGTCCTCTATTCTGTACCATTGATCTACCTTTCTATTTTGGTACCAATACCATGCCGTTTTTGTTACTATTGCTTTGTAGTAGAGTTGAAGATCTGGTATTGCAATACCCCCTGTTTCACTCTTCCTGCTAAGGATTGCTTTAGCTATTCTGGGTTTCTTATTCTTCCAGATGAATTTCATAATTGCCTGCTCTATTTCTGTAAGGTACGTCATTGGGATTTTAATTGGAATTGCATTGAATTTGTATAGCACTTTAGGTAGTATGGCCATTTTGACAATATTAATTCTTCCTATCCAAGAACATGGAAGATCTTTCCATCTTCTAAGGTGTTCTTTAATTTCTTTCTTTAGTGTTGTATAGTTCTCATTGTAGAGGTCTTTCACCTCTTTTGTGAGATTGATTCCCAAGTATTTTATTTTTTTCGAGGCTATTGTGAATGGGGTAGTTTTCCTAATTTCTCTTTCTGAAGATTCATCACTTATGTATAAAAATGCGTTGGATTTATGGGCATTGATCTTGTAACCTGCTACTTTACTGAAATCACTTATGAGTTCTAAGAGTTTTCTGGTGGAATTTCCAGGTTCCTCTAAATATATAATCATGTCATCAGCGAACAGGGATAGTTTGAGTTCTTCTTTCCGAGGCACTTTTGACAGGCTCGGTCTGGCTGTCAGAACAGATGGGAAAGGCCAGAGTAGCTCTGGGGAGACGCAGGAGAAGCCGGGCGGTGACAGGGTGTGAGGAGACAGGAAACAGGGAGGACGACCTGGCCGGGTCTGACGGGAGCAGTGAGGCCTTTGGGGGCCCAGGCCTGGGGCGACCCTTGGTTGGGTTCTGGACATGCCGAGGGGCTGGTGGAGGCTCAGAGCAGGGTAGGCACCCTCTGACCCCTAATCCCCATCCCGCACCATCCCTGGGGGCTGCAGCCGGCAAGGTTGGCCTGATGGGCACAGATTGGCACTGCCCTTCTCCCTGGCGTGGCTGGGAAGGAAGGGCTGACCAGGATGTCTCCACAGGGCCTGGGCTGAGGGGCCAGCAGGAGGGAGCCTGGGCTTGGTCATGGCCAAGACTGGCCTCATCCCTTTCAGCATAATTAGGTACTTAATTGCACCAGGAAGGCCTGTCGATGCCTGTGCCCAGGTGATTATGATTTACGGCCAGGCCACCATGTGGGGTCTCCTCTCTTCCTGGCCACTCCAGGCGCCCTGGAGGCTGGGCCAGAAGGTTTTTCGCACAATTTGTGAGTGATGAAACTCAACAGGGTGTTCCCGCCTCCAAAACAAGCTGGCGTGGAGCCATGGGCACCCCCGGATGGGGTAGGCCTGGAGCAGGGTTTGGGCTGAGCTCCCCAAGACTGGAGGGTAAGGGCCTGGGGAAAGGGGGGGAGGGCAGACGGGCTTTCTAGGAAGCCCCTGGGCCGTGGGTAAGCCTGGCCTCTGTCACCGGCTGGTGGCCTGGGGAACACGGCTGCCCTCTGGGCCTCGCTTTTCTCCCCGTACAGTGGGCGTCTACCAGTGCCCGCACCAGGGGCGATTGTGAGGCGTCGCTGAGACGGGGAGGCGGGCCAGCATCTCTCAGCTCCGTAAACGTCAGCTACGGTCGCTGCTGACCCTGGCCTTAGTGTCTTGACCCTCCGCCTTCTGTGGCCTGTGCTGCGGCAGACCACGCGGGCTGCGTCCCTGTCCTGTGTCTGGCTTCCTGGGCCAGCCTGTGGAGGCCCTGCTGGGTCTGGCCGGTTCGCAGCCGTGCGCAGCTGGGAGAGGCGCCGGTGGTTTGTTGAATGAATGCCTGAGCGCAAAGCCCAGGTGGAAGACCGAGGTCGGGTGCGGACCAGCCCCTGCGCGCTCTCCCTGTCCCGGCCTCCTCTCCGAGGGGAAGGGCTGGCCCTCGTGAAGGGCGCTGGGTCTGCAGGGGCGGCGGGCGCGGCGGCGGCTCCCTCCCTCGGCGCGGTTCCCAGCGCTTCGCATTATTACTCCATTAGCGCCTTGTAGGGTTGACAAATGAAGGATAATTAATATCCGTGAGGGAAACAGATGTTGAGGTAATTCGCTCCCGCTGCGCATTTGCAACAGCGTCTCCTAACTCGCCCGCCCGAGCCGGGACCGGCCTCTCGGTGCCCTGGGTCGGGGTGAGGGAGTCAGCGGGGCGGGGTTGGCGCCACTGGGCCGGCGCTGGGAGAGGGGTCGCGACTCGGCCCCTGCCAAGAGGGACGGCTGAGGAATTCCCCTCTGCTTGCCACTGGGAAGTTCTGCCTACGTCCCACCTCTGTGCCTCCTGCTGTACCGTAAGCCCCTGTTTTCCTGGTTGGAAGGGGCGATGACCAGCAGGACGGCTCTGCCTAGGGGAGGTTGGGCCAAGCTCCCTGCTGCAGCCCACAACCCGCTCACCTTCTGGAGCCAAGACACCCCCAGCCAGCTGCGGGTGACCTTGGTGCGGGATGAGAGTGCGTGGAGTCCAGGCCAGGTTCGGGTCTCAGCTCTGCCACTCACTGGGGCTCCTGGACCAGTCACCTCTTCCTTTGGAGCCTCAGTTTCACCACCTGAGAAGTGGGTACGCTCGTGTGAACATGCCCTAAAGGCGCAAGCATGACATCTAGGTCCCATGGGGGAAGGAGGTGGACTGAGTCCACTGGTTCAGCTAGTGCTTATTACTGGGTGCTGGGTGCTGGGTGCTGGGCTCTGCAGTGTCACTCACGTGAACAGAACAGGTATGATCCCTGCCCACGCGGCAGTTGTGTTTTAGCCAGGGAGAAAAACTGCAAGTGAGCCAACAACTGATTCAAATGTGGCCACTTCTATGAGGAAACAAAGGATGTGACAGATGGATGGAATTCAGAGGAGGCGGCATTTGAGGATGAGGGAACTGAAGCAAGTGAAGACAGATGGGGCAGCACACAGGCAGAGACCAGCGTGTGCTAAGGCCCTGTGGTCAGGAAGAATTTTATGGGTGGGAACTGAGGGAAAGTGAGTGAGGTGATTAGAAGTCACATGTGAGTGCCGCACAGGGCTGGGGACTTGTTTGCAGGATGCACCTCCCCAGAAGCCATCCTTTTCCCTTCCTGGCCCCTCGCTTTGGGGAGACTAGTAGGGGAACCCACCCAGGGCCCAAAGCTGGGCTTTCCCTCCCGGAGCTGGGGCTTGGCAGGGTCTGTTGCCACAGGAGAGAGGGATGGGTGGACTCAGGGCTGCGCCCTGGTCTGAGCCCAATGGAGATCAGAGAATGAAGCTGCGGGGAAGGGGTGCACTGGCTGAACGCTGGGACGGGTCTCCTCATTCTGTCGGGCTTCTTCCCGCTGTGAGGTGAGGCCAGGGGAGGATGGGTGCCCCTCCCACCCCACCTGCTGCTCCAGAGCTCAGCTCCTCTCCTCTTCTTTAAAACTTTTTTTTTTTTTTTTCAGTACTGGGGACTAAACCTTGGGCATGCTAGACAATGCTCCACCTCTGAGCTACATCCCAGTCTTTTTCTCTAAAACTTTTTATTTTGAATTATAGACTCATAGAAAGTTGCAAAAATAGATCATAGAATCTCCTGTATCCTTTGCTCAACTTCCCCTCACATATACCTCACATAATTATCTAACTGCTTTTTCTCTTCGAATTGAAAAAACAAAATCCCAGCAGGGTAATATCCATGGCATGTTGTAAGAGTACTAACCTGGAAATTACCCAAATGTCCATCGGAGGGTGACTGGATAGACAGGGTATGTGTTTTTCCAGTGGAATAGTACACATCAATGATAAAGAACAGACACATGCACCAGCACAGAGCACTCTCATGATACTATGCTGTGTATACACAGCAAGGAATTCCCCTATCATAGAATTCCAGAACAGGAAAAACTAAGCTCTGGTAATAAAAGTGGGACTAGTGCTTGGCCCTAGTTGGGGATTAGTATTGACAAGGAAGAGGCACCAGGGAATGTTCTAGAAAGTTCAAATGTTCCATGCCTTGTGTGCTGGATGGCTGCTACACAGGCATACCAATAAATAAAATTTCATCAAGCAATGTGTACCTTACTGTATCTAAGTTAAAATTTCAATTTAAAATGAAAATTTAACCCAATCAAATAAAACCAACCAACAGAAAGCCAAAGCTTTACAAAGACAAGCATAACAGTCTCTCTCGTTGCACCCCAACGGAGTGGACAGTTATTAGCATCTTGATAGATTTGTAAACAGTCTTTATTTGAAAGAACCAGAACCTTTCAGGCGAAGCCTTCACGTTCCCCAGGGCCGCCCTCCCTGGGCTGCCCCATCAGCACTGCGGGGAGGCCGCGGGGTTTCCTTCCTAGTACAAAAGTCTGCAGAACCAGCAGGGCGGGGTGTGGATGTACATCGGCGGCCTCCTTCCACGGAGCAGGGGCCTTGCTGGGCTAGGCGAGCCTCCCCACTGGGCCTCCTCGCAGGCTGCGGTGAGCCCTCGAAGGCACGCACCGCTTCAGCCCCTCGGTCGATGGGCAGTAGAATCCCTTCTACATTGTTCTTTCTTCTTTTCTTTCCTCTTTCCATTTCTGTTCTTTTGTTTTCCCTTTTTCTTTTCTCCCAATTCGACTCGCTCTCGTGCAGACCTCGGGTGCCCAGTGGGAGCGTCTGGGCCCCGCGTTGGGCTGGGATCCCGGGTGGCGCCCCTGCCCCTGCGGCGGCGCGCGGGTCACGGTCGCTCTGTCGCCCCCAGGTGGTCAAGGTGGTGGGCAGCAACATCTCCCACAAGCTCCGGCTGTCGCGGGTGAAGCCCACGGACGAAGGCACCTACGAGTGCCGCGTGATCGACTTCAGCGACGGCAAGGCCCGGCACCACAAGGTCAAGGCCTACCTGCGGGTGCAGCCGGGCGAGAACTCCGTCCTGCAGCTGCCCGAGGCGCCTCCCGCCGCGCCCGCGCCGCCGCCGCCCAAGCCCGGCAAGGAGCTGAGGAAGCGCTCGGTGGACCCCGAGGCCTGCAGCCTCTAGCCCGCGCCCCGCTGTCCAGATGCATGCGGCGCCGCTGGGCGGGGGACAGGACTGCCTGCGGCCGCCGCCTCCCCGCCCGGCCGGCCGGCACCCTTGCTCAGCATGCACGCCCCTCCCGCCCTTCCCCGTAGACCTGCGGTGACCTGGCTCGAGAAGGTGGTCCTGGGCTCCAAGGGACGCCCGCTCTGGGCGCTGGGGTGGGGACCATGCCAGGCCTGGGCCCTCCGTCACCAGCTTCCGTGGAGTCCCGTGTTTTGCTTTGCTTGCTTGTCCCCAGCCTGTCCTGAGCCGGGCCTGCCAGCCTTATCTCCCTCGCTCCTTCCGACCGTCCCCGCTTGGACCTGGGGTGTGGACAGCGATCCTTCCCGGACGCTGGCCTTGAATCCTGAGAACTGGAGCCTCCCCTGGTGCAGACCGGGGGCGGGAAGGCCCCAGGAGAGCCTCTCTGGGGTGGGGGCCTTGGGAGACCCGCGAGGCGCCCCTCCGGAGGGCCCTTCTGTTCAGCTTCTTTATACCCAGAAACAGGTCCCGCTGAGCGGCCCGGAGGGGAAACCATCGCACCAGGGCCCCTCGCAGAGTTTGCACCAGCAGGACCCCTTCCGGGGTCTTCGAGGCTCTCTTAGGAGCCCCCTCTGCCAGCCCCCACTGTTCCAGCCCCCTCTTGGATCCTGCCAAGTCTACCCAGGGGCCTGGGACTGTTGAGAGCCACGGCCCCCGCCACCAATTCCCTCACCATCCCAGATCAAGGGGACACCCACCTGGCGGTTTGTAAATATTTCTATTGGGCCCACCACCCCACCCCCTCCCCGGAACTGGCTCAAACCTCTGGCGGCCCCTCAGCCATGGACGGGTGTGTGGGAGAGGCTGAGGGCTTCGCCTAGGGGTGAGTGGGTCGCCCTGTACACATGATCCAGTCTGTGACTACCAGCCAACCTGAATAAAGATGTTTAAAACAAACCCAGGCAGCGGCGTCTTTCTGGGGAGCTGAGAGATGGAACAGGGAGGTGACAGACAGTTCGGTCCACACCCAGGCAACATCTGGCTCTCCCAAGCAAGCAGGGCCTGGCATCTTGGCAGAGCGCAGGAGCTGGTGGGCGCTGGAGAGCATCTGAGAGAGAACCCGCTCTGTCCAGGTCCAGTCCAGTTACCTGCGCCTGGATGAGTAGCTGATCTGGAGACAGGCGGACAGGAGAGTGCACACCACATGTTTATACTGCTTTGTGAACAATTATGAAGCAAATGCACATGTAGCCACCCCCTGCCAAGCCTGTCACCCGGAACAGACACCCCCAGCTCCACGTTTCTTCCCAATCATTTCCCCTCCCTCTCAGAGGCAGACACAGTACTGTCAATTTTTTGGGGGGAGGGGTATCCGGATTGAACTCAGAGGCACTTAACCACTAAGCACATCCCCAGACCTTTTTATATTTTATTTAGAGACAGGGTTCGCCAGGTTGCTGAGGCTGGCTTTGAACTTGTGATCCTACTGCCTCAGCCTCCTGAATGGCTGGGATGACCCGCATGCACCACTGTGCCTGCCTACGATACTGACTTAAGGTCTCACAGTCCTGATATTCTTTTAATAGGCTTTACACCTATGTGGCTGCCACTTTAAACAAAATATTTTCCGATTTGCCCATTTTTGGACAACTTATCTATCAACTTACTGGTCTGTCCTGCGGATGTCAGGAGTGTGGAGTGCGTTTCCTGTGTGGCTCTACTACCAACACACTGCTCTGAGCCTATGAGTCCTTGCGTCTTGGCACAAGCCCTGTGCATCACCAACACAACCTCAGTCACACCTCGAGTTTTCAGATGAGGACATCGAGGTTCAGAGAGGGGTGGCTGAACGGGTGGGTAGATGGATGGAGACACGAATACACCAGGCTGGGGACCAGGCAGGGCAACCGACCTAGTGCAGAATACAGGCGTCCCAGGGCTGTCTGGCCACTCTCAGGCCAGTAGCTAGCCTTCATTCAACAAATAATGTCCCTTCCAGAAATGTCCAAGTGCAAGCCTGGTCTTGGAAGGCCCGGTTCCTCTGAGAGGGCCTGGGGGGACCTAGCTTGTCTAGAGTCGCCTGTCCTGAGACTGACTCTGAGCAGGTGCTCGCGAAGGGCTTTCTACAAGAAATCCCGAGATTCGCAGGCTCTCATCTAGCTGCCCGTGTCCCCTTTCCAGCCCCCTTCCCCCACGGAGGGCCTCAAGCAGGCCTCCTGGCCCCCCTGGGCCTCAGTTCCCTTTCCTGTCTGCTCCTGGGGAAATGTAAGTCCAAACCACATTGAGATCGCACACGGCAACAGGCTGGGATCCAAAAGGCGAGAAGCGTTGGTGAGGAAGTGGGGCATTGGGATCCCTCCTGTGCTGCTGGTGGAAACGTGACCCAATACTGCGGACAACCGGAAGGACAGATCCTCAGGAGGCCAATCACAGCTGCTGCCTGACTCGGCGGTTCCACTCCCAGGCATATGTCCAAGGGGACTGAAGACACATGTCTGCACAAAACTTGTGAACAAATGTTCATAGCAGCATAACTCATGACAATCCAGAATGGAAACAACCCAAATGCCCGTGCACTGATGAATGGCTAATAAAATGCGCTCTATCCAGACAATGGAATATTATTTGGCAATAAAAAGGAGTGATGTTCTGATACATGCTACATCACAGACGAACCTTGAAAGCATTGTGTGGGGTGAAAGCCACCAGACACAAAAGCCTACATAATTGTGGGAAATGCCCAGAACAGTTAAATCCATAGAGGTGAAAATTAGATTGGTGGGGTCCAGGTCAGAGGCAGAGGAGAGTGAAGTGGCTGCTAAGGTGAACGGGTTTCCTTTGGGGGCAACGGAAATGTTCTAACGTTGATTGCGGCGATGGTTGCCCAGCCGTGTGAATATACTACAAGCCATTAATAGGTAATCCAAATGGGTGGATTGTATCTCAATAAAGCTGTTAAAAGAAACAGGATGCTCCTAACCACAGCACTGTCGCATGTGCCCGCAGCAGGCGCTTGGCAAGTCCCTGGGAGATCCTGGCTCCTATTAATACCGCTGCGTTTTTTTTTTATGTAAAGGCAAGAGCCAAGTTGGGCTTGGCCTGGGGTACAGCTGAAGGTGACCACCTGGGGAGCAGGGTAGAAAAACAAGACTGAGGAGGGAGGCTCCTAAAGGTGGTGCCCAGCCTGTCCTGAAGGATCAGGAAAACCTCAGCACAACCAGGGTAGCCACGGCCTCTGTCCCCCTTGTGCCCCAGCATAAGAATAACCCAAGGAGGGCCAGGGGTACAGTGCTTGCCTAGCATGCCTGAGGCACTGTGCCCAAGCCCTAGTACCACAAAACCCAGGGAGCTAGGTGCCATGGCATATGCCCATAGTCCCAGCTGCTTGGGAAGCAGGAGCCCAGGAATTCAGGGTCAGCCTGGGCGACATAGGGGGGTCCATCACACACAGGAAAGAATAACCTGGGGCAGGACGGACTTGCTGTAAATGTTCAGATCCCCTCTTGACCTTCAGACTCCCACATTTATAGATAGCTTGTGACCCCACGGTAATGATATATATATCTTGCTGATGGGGCCACATATTTGTTTATTTGTTTTGTGGGGTCAGGACTTGAACCCAGAGCTTTGTGCATGCTAAGCAAGCACTTTGCCACTGGGCTACATCCCCTGCCCCTCACATGGGTCTTTTTAATGGCAGTAGATTATCCCATCACCGAGGCTAAACATGATGAATACTTGGGTTGTTCCAATTGCGTGCTATTATAAATAATGTTGCAACAAATTTCCTAGATCATCAAGCTTTGCACATACCTGCAAATATGTTTGTAAGATAAATATCTCAAGTTAGAAATTCTGGGTCAAAGGGTTTGTGCATTTTTAATTTGGGCAAATTACTTTCCGTAGAAGTGGGACCAATTTACGTGCCCACAAGTTGTGTGCAGGAACATACACCCGGCCCTCCACGTCCCTGCCTCGACAGCCCCGGAGTCAAGGGTGTTGATCCCAGGCAATCTGTTAGCTGAGCTGAGATCTTGCAGGTTTCTTTTATTCTCTTTGCTTTTCCTCCCCTCTGTCCCTCCTTCCCTCACCTTCTCCCTCTTCCTTCCTTCCTTCCATCTTTCTTTCTTGTGTTGTGTTGTAGCGTGAGTGTGCTAAGCACGTTCTCTGCCATTGAGCTACACCCCCAGCTCCTGTTCTTATGAATGAGACTGAACTTTGTTTTTCTTTTTTCTTTTCATGCTGGGACTCAATCCCAGGGCTTCAGACATACTATGCAGGCTCTGCTATGGAGCTACATCCCCAGTCCTGCATTTCTTTCTTTCTTTCTTTCTTTCTTTCTCTTTCTTTCTTTCTTTCTTTCTTTCTTTCTTTCTTTCTTTCTTTCTTTCTTTCTTTCTTTCTTTCTTTCTCTCTCTCTCTCTCTCTCTCTCGCTCTTTCTTTCTTTCTTTTTTTTAAAGAACCCTTTGTACTTCCTGTTCTGGAAACTGACAGCTCAGAATCTTTGCTTCCTTTTCTATTTGCTTCTTGGCTGGCATCTTATTGATTTGTGGCAACTCTGTGAGATGAATTTCAAATATTTTTCTGTCCTTTTTTTTTTTTTTTTTTCATTTTAATTTGACCTTTGGTGTTCTTTTTTTCCGAGTAAAATATTTTTTATTGTTAAGTACTCTATACCTATTTATCTTTTATCATTTCTGAGTTATCTTTCATTTATATAAATGTAAATTTGACCCTTTGGGAATTTAATTACTTTATGGTATGAGATAGGGTCCTGATTAACTTTTGTCTAAATTTTTAATTTTTTCCTATATCATTTCAGCTTCATTTATACCCTTCCCCACTGACTTGAAATCTCACCATTATCATACTCCAAATTCCCACCTACACCGACCACTTTTCAAACCTCCTTTCATCTCATTCAAGAGTCAGTACCATACCATTTTAATTATTACAGTTTTATAACATATTTCAATGTATTCTAAGACCTTCTGTATAAATTTTGTTTCCAGAACTAGCCTGTATTCTCCCTTGCTTTTCTATGTGAACCAGAATCAACTTGAGTAGTTAAAAAAATCCAACTGTTATATTAGTTAGGATTACATTAATTTCATAAATTAACACATCAAAAGCTTGCATATTCATGGTTCATGTCTCAACACTCTCCTGCCTGGCATGTCCTCTCACTTTAAGACTTGTGTGTTTTTTCCCAAGAGTATTTTAGAAGTAAGATGGACGTTTGGATGAAGAGAAGGATGTTCGTATGCATAGATATGTGATAGGTATGTGGTTTAATGTAGATTGTATGTTTGAGATAGAAAAACATGTTAATTTAGGTATATGGGTGTTCTCTGTACCATTATTTCAACTTTTATATTGTTGAAACTTTTTTATAATAAGCTTTTGAGGGAAGAGAGAACATTTAGAAGTTTTCTTCCATGCTGGATGCAGTAGCACATGCCTGTAGTCCCAGCTAGTTGGGAGACTGAGGCAGGAGATCCCTTGAGCCCAACAGTTGGAGACCAACCTGAGTCCGGCCTCTGATTCAGGGATGGATGAGGGAGAGAAAGTTTCTTCCTTGAACTTTTTCTTGTTCTTGTCACCATTGGCCAATGTTCTGTCTTCTAACAAGTTTTTGTTTGTATAAATGTGAAATCACTTGGTTTCTGTGTTTTATTTTATTTTTTTGTGCTAGGGTTTGTGCTAGGGCTTCATGCATGCTAACTAAGCTCATGCTCTAACCCAGTTTTTGTACTTTTATTTTTAAAGTATGCAGCCACTTTCTTGAATTTTTATTGTTTGTAATAGTTTTTCACTGGCATGCCCTCATCCATATCCCAGTCAGGTAAATGATATCTGCAAGCAAGATTATCTTCCTCATTTCTTCACCATCTATACACTTTTTCTTCCTTTCTCTTGTCTAATTGCTTTGGCCAGTATCACCAAAACAATGTTAAATGACAGGCCTGCTAGAGGACATACTTATTTTGCTTTTAATGTTAATGTGAATGCTTTCTTTCTTTTCAGTGTTGGCTTTGAATATGTCTGGAGTCTCCTGTGAATGTTTTAGCAGACTCAAACATTATTAACAAGGTTCCCAAGCACATCAATGTGAAAATACATTTCAAGTTGGCACATCCAATCCAGGTCCCAGGAACATGGTTATATCCCTACCCTGGCACCTTGCCCAAGGGGAAAAAAGTCTGGAGTGATGCTACGTGCCTTGCATTAGTCACCTTTAGGTATGACTCTGGAAGCTAATGGGTACAATATTTAGAACATAGGCTTTGGTGTCTGGCAGATATGGGTTCAAATCCCAGCTCTGCCACCTCTGAGGGATATGGCATTAGATTCACCTTCTTTCCCTGAACTTCAAAGTTTCCTTGGAGACTTTCCAAGGACACTGTGAGCAGCATCTGTCATAGTGAGGTTGCTCTCTCTCATTTACCAGCATGGGGTGGGGACATGGAAGGACTGGAAATCTGCATTGTTAGCAAGCTCCCTATCTGCTAAGTTTCATGATGGTTGGGACACCCCCTGTGTATAGCAAGTTGTTTGAAAAGACAGACCTGAGCCGAGAGCTGGGGTCGTTTCTCAGAAGTGGGATAGAAGAGATACATCCTCGTAGGCTGACTATTTGTAAAGGGCAAGTATTGCATCTGTACCTTGAAACATATAAATGTTTAAAGAAAACCAATCAGGAAACAAAAGTAAATAAAATGGGGGAGATGAGAGAATGCCAAGGTTGGCAGGAATCCTAGCATGTGCACCATCTGGCGTCTGAGTCCCCTTGACAACGTCTCTTCCTCAGAGCTGAGGAGCGCTCTCCTGAAGGAAGCTCTTGCTGACACTGCTGAGGCAGACTCGGGGGCCATGTCCACCGCTCCTCCTCCAGCCTCCCCATGCTCGCCCCAACCCCATTTTTTAATTTTTAATTTTATTTTTTTGCTTCGTTTTTGTCTTGATTTAGTTTAGACTTCCACATTCCTTTCAGACCACCTGTCTCAGAAAAGACTTGCCTAGTCTCAGCGTGTGACTCTTGATTAGTCCAAGCCAGGGGTTCTTCACATGAAGTTCAAGGGCTCTGTGGATGAAATGCATGAGGTTTTCAAACCTGGAGGGGAAAAAACCCTACATTTTAATTTTCACTAACCTTTAGCTGACACTTAGCATTTCCTTTTCTTTGAATGTAAGCAACAAACCACAGGAGCGTTGACATTACTTGTGACTTTCTTACCAATAAAATCACAAATATTTTTCATATCATAAAACAGTTGGTTGCAGGCATCTCAGAACATTGTTTATGCTCCTTGCTGCTTTGAAATTATGGTTGTTTTAGATCGGCTGCTAGATTTTATTATTTATTGCCTTAATAAAGAAGCACATTTATTCTTGTATCGTACTTTAAAAATATATATTTCGAAAACTGTATTTCAGTATAATTGGTCTCCTTTGTAGTACTCTTCTTTCATTTCATTTATTTATTTGTTTTTAATTTTTATTTTTTCAGGACTGGGGATCTAACTGGGACATGCGTAGATGCTAGGCAAGTGCTCTGACACTAAGCCACATCCCCAGCCTTCATTGTGTCTTCTGTCGTTAACAAAGATTCTGAGAAGTCTTCCAGAGCTTCACCACCAGCCAGAGGGGTCCATGGCACAGAATATGTTGAGGAACCTGACTTAAGTCAATCTTGACAATTCCATTGTCCTTGCCAAGAGCTGCTTAGCAAGCATCACATGACCTGGTAATGGCCAATGAGGTGTGAACTCCTGCTGGGACGAAAGGGACTTCCTCCTGGAAAGTTACTTGACTATTAAAAAGAGACCCAAGGAAGCCACACTCTCTTTCTCTGCTGTCTTGGTGTGTAAGCATGTGAGGGCTGGGAATTTCTTCTACCATGGCATCCATGAGGAGAACTGTGACTCTTGTAGATAGCAGGGATGACCAATGGGAAAATCCTGGGTCTTTGGGGATGCCATTGAGCTGGTGACATAGCCAGACACAGAACCACCCTGCCTTTGGGATCAGTACATCTCTTACAATCGAGGTCATTGGGTCAGTTATCTGTTACATGCAGCAAAGACCCCCTTTCTAATCTACTGCAGAGATCCAGCTTGACATGACTACCGCCATCTTGGTTCTAAGTGTCTTTTGCCAGCCAGGTGACTCTGGCGTGCATTCCAAACCCTTTAGGACAAACAAAGCCTTTAAGAGAGTCAACTGAGTGCTTTAGGCCAACCATTGATGCCTGGACTGTTTCTTAATGTGGTCTGACATATTAGGGAAGCCCAGGCACCTGCTGGTGCTGCTGCCCACCTTCATCTAGCTTAGCATACAATCCCTTCCATATGCCATGGATGTGGAATCCTCCTGTCTTATTGCCACTCAAAAAATGCTTCTACGTCTCTCTCTATATATCTTTTTTCTTTTTTTGTACTGGGGATTGAACCCAGGAGTGCTTTACCACTGAGCTATATCCCTATTGCTTTGTTTTTCTTTCTCTTTTCTACTTTTTTATTTTGACACAGGTTCTGGCTCAGTTGCCGAGGGTCTCACTAAGTTACTGAGCTTGGCCTGGAACCTGCATTGGCCTCCCAGTCTCCCACCTGCCTCCATAAGCCTCTAATCATTGGCAGTTCTGGATTTGTCCACCTCCAGTTTTGGTCTTGGCATCTTCTGTACTCATCGGCTCTGGTGTTTCCTGACACCCATGTTATTTTGTCCCCCCAGTTTTCCACATTTGATCCTAGCTATCACTGGGTGATGTGGAGAAGGAAACTGGCTTCTTCTTCTGTTATTTAGGTTGGTCAGATCCTCTTTTCTCAAGGTTGGACATCATCAGGTCCTTCCACTAGCCTCAAGAGACTTGGTCTCAAGATCTTCCACCCCTAACCGGGGTGTCTATCTAGGTCAGTGGTTCTCAAACTGTAGCATGCATTGGAATCATGCTAATGCTTGTTAACACTAGCTCATTAAAATACAGACTTCTGGGCTCCCTGGAGAGTTCCCGACTCAGTAGGACTGGAGTAGGGACTGACAAGTTCTGTTTCTAAGAAATCCCCACAAGATGCTGCTGCTGCTGATCTTGACCATGACCGTGTGAGAATCGCTGGTCTAGGGCCCTATGAAAACACAGTCCCCCAAAATGACATCAATACTCAAGGCGAGCAGAGCAGAGCTGTCACCTCCCTCCATATTGACAGCATGTTGCGATGCCACAGCCTAAGCTGCAAACTGCTCTCTGTACTGTTGAGCTCTGTCTCACCCAAACTCTAGAACCTGTTTCAGACACGTGGCTTCTGAACTCTTGCACTATTATAAAACTGGGAGGTATCACTTACTGTGTGTGCTTACTGTAGACCAAGTGCTTGAATGAGTTATGTCATTTAATCCCTGCAATTACCCTTGAAATAGGCAATGATCACTTTCTGAAAAGACTGATGTCCAGAGGAAAAAAAGAAGAAGGAGAAAAAGCAGTTAAAAACTCATGAAGGTCATTCTGTTGGTAAATAAATGAAGAACCAAAGATTTGACTCTGCATTATAGAACACCACAATTAAGAACAGTTCTGCTCAACAGCTTCTATCAATCAGCTTCCCTTCGGGGCTCAAGATAAATTTGTCTACTTGCACCTCATCTAACTCATTTCTTTTTCTGGTCCACAAAGTCATCACATATGATTTCTGTCAAATACTCCAGGTTTCTTGAGTTCATCTCCATGATCTCCTTCGTCTGTCACTCAGCCCTTCCACTGCCCCCACTCCTGAACCCCAGCAGAAAGAGGAAAGCTTGCTAAGTTGCATTTGGAGTTGCACAAATTTGGTACCTGAAAGTGTTAACTGTGGGCATTTTAATAAAGGCCATTTTCTAAGCTATATCTACATAAACGTTCCAATTTAATATGCAAACACACTGCAAATGATTTAGGGTATGCTGTGTCTTTATTGTTCTTGTTGCAGTTCTGTTGATTTAGCCCATAGCTTTATGGTTAATAATTTAGTAAGCAGCCTTATTTTTTAATCTCCTCATGTCTTCATGCCTCATCCTATTCCACATTAAGGGACTTAGGCCTGCATGAAATTTTGGTTTAATGAACAATCAATCCTTGAATAAATGTAGCTGCAAAAGAACTCCATCCAAATTCTAGGGAAGGCTTTAAGTTCAAGAATTTTAACTTCTTGGTAGGATTTTTGCTTTTATCATAAATTCATCAACTCTCTTTATCCCCAGTAGTGCTATTTGCATTATATTCTGTTTTGCCCAATATGTTAATATTTTTTCAAGTAATGTTGTTACTTGAAGAGTAATGTTTTCTCAGTTTTTAAAATAGCATTTTCTTGGGATATCTTTTTATGTCTGTTTTCAACATTTGCTGTGTCATTATCTTAGTATATTTTATACACAGCTTATGGTTGGATTTTTATTATGTTTTTAAAAGTTTCATCTCATAATCTCTGTCTTTTATAGAAAAGTCTAATCCATTTACATTTATTGCAATTGCTATTAATTTGGACTTTTTCTTTTAACCATCTTATTTTGTGCATATTTTCAATTATGAGGAGATTTTTTGGGGGAAAGAGGGACCATGTGTGATTACTTTGATTTTTTTCTTCTTTCTTAACTTTTGAGGGATAGAGTCCTTTGTCACCTGATTCCTTTATCTACCTTTTGATTTAAATGCTTATAAAGTGCATTTCTTTGGGTGGTTTCATTTTAATTTTTAACATAGTTACGTAACCACTTATTTGCCTAACAGTGCAAAGTTATTCTGTTTCTATTTTCCATGTGACAACAAAAGAGCTTGAACACAATGTACCTACAAACTGAACTGCTCCCTCCATCTTTTTTATTACTGTCTAGAATTCTAGTCCCACTGTTTATCATTAAAGTAAATATTTAGGGCCAGGGATATAATTCAGTGGTGCATGCTTGCCTAGTATGCACAAGACCCCTGAGTTTAATTCCCGCACCATAAAAAGAAAGAAAGAAAGAAAGAAAGAAAGAAAGAAAGAAAGAAAGAAAGAAAGAAAGAAAGAAAGAAAGAAAGAAAGAAAGAAATGATTATTTATATGGTTGGAAATTAATTCAATTTACCAACGTATTTATCTGATTTCTGGGCTTAATGTTTTCTTTCACTTTTCCTTTTGCTGAAATACATGCTCTAGTAATCCTTTAAGTGAAGGTATGGGTGGTAAGCTCCCTTACTCTATGAAGTCTGAAGATATCTGTAGTTTGCTCTCCTTCTTCAGTATTCATTTAGTTATGCTATTAATTTGAGGCAAATTAATAGATGCTTTTTTCCTCTGCCTGTCCAGGATATTACCTCTCTCTGTATCATTCATAGCTGCTAATGAGAAGTCTATTGTCCATTCCTAGCACACTTTTGGCATCCTTTGTAGACACTTCTTTGTAGTAAAGAACTTGTCTTTATTCTCTTGTAATTCTTGAGATTTATCTCTTTATCTCTGACATTGTGCCCTATCTTACCATGGTCTGGTTGAGATTTATTTTTCATCATTTTCTTTACCATGTGGTTCATGTTTTCCCCCTGAGGCCTGCCTTTTCATCCTGAAATTATCTCAGCCATCATCTCCTAACTATGTCACCTCCATTACATCCTGTAGTCTCTCCTTCTGGAATTTCTATTACACACAGAGTGAATCTTTCAATCTGCTCATATGTCTAAATTGTTTTATTTTAACATTTTTTACTTTTTAATCTTTCTGTGCTGCTTCCTGACTCAGGAATATCTTTCAGTTCACCAATTGTGTCTTCAACAGTGTCTTATGTAGACTTTAAACCATTTGAATTTGCTTCAATGACGTTTTTTGTTTTTAGGGTTTCTTATTATTTCCTTCTTCTATGAACAGTTAATTATTTTGTTGGCTTTCTTTCTTAGAGTCAGTTTTCTTCATGTGCTCTTGAATTTGGGTTTGCAGGCCTGTTTTAAAGAGGAATATTTTTATCCTTTTTCTTTCTCCACACTTCCCTAAACCCAGTCCCTCAGGACCCCAGTTCCTAACCAGGCTTCCTACTGGCAGCTCAGGATTCCTGTTGAGTCAGGGCAGCTTGGCTCAGGTGTCAGTTGCCAGACCTGCAGCTGCTCCCTCTGGTTACCTAGAATATGCTTTCAAGCCAGGAGTCCAGTGCTAGACTTCTAGCTCCAAAGGACTTGTTTGGCCCTGCTTGCGCCACAGGTCTTGGATCCCTGGTCACTGATGCCTGTTTCCAGATTCATAGTGCGGTGGGCCTGAGGTTACAGCCTCCATTTATCTTTAGGTTTCTATTTCTTTTTGTGGCAAAGGAAAGTTCATCTTGTTTATGAGTATGGGTTCCTTTAAATTTAAAAGATTAAAAGTATGTGTTATTATAGTATATAAACAGAGGTCATTTCTCCATTAATCATAAGTACAGTTATTTATTCATTTCTTCATTTTTACAGCTCAGGGGATTGAACCCAGGGCCTCCTGCATGCTAGGTAAGTGCAATCTATGATTAAGCTACATCTTCAGCCCTTTTCTTTTTCAATATTTTCTTGGAGGTGGGGTTCTTGATAAGTTGCCCCATCTGACCTTGAACTTGTGATCCTCCTGCCTTAGCCTCTTGAGTAGCTGGGATTATAGGCATGAGCCACTGCACCTGGCTCTTTATTTTATTTTTTATACCTATTTTATCAAAGTATAATTTTACATGCAATCAAATCACCAATTTAAGCGCATGATTCAATAAGTTTTGATAAATATAGTCATATAACTGTGCCATTACAACCAAGAAAAGAATATTTTCTTCACTTTCCAAAACATTCTTTTTTTCACTTTGCAGCTCATCTCCTTCTCCAGCGCCAGCCCTAGATAACCACTGGTCTGCTCTCGATATATCAGTTTGCATTTCCGAGAATTTCATATAAATGCACCCTTGCGGGATGTGTTCTTTCACGTCTGGCTTCTTTCACTGAGCACGGTGATTCCGAGCCTCACTCGCGGGCTTGCGTCTATCCAGTTTTTTCCTTTTTGAGCAGCATTCTGTTGTGCAGAGGTCACGATTTGCCTTTGGATTCTTCTACTGATGGACATTTGAACTGTTTCCGGTGAGAGGATGTGATGTATGAACCTGCCATGAACGATCGCATTCCAGTCTTTAATCCTCCTGGGTGAACACCCAAGAGTGGAACTGCTGGGTGGGATGGTCAGTGTACATCTAACTTGGTAGGAGACTTTCAAACTGCTTTTGCAGCGGCTGTACCATTTTGCATTCCCATCTGCAATGTCGGAGAGTTCCGGTGAGGAGCAGAGGTTATTTTTAAAACATGAACTCAATGCCATTTTGACTGGAGGTGGCTGTAAAAAGACTTTGGAATAAAATGCCAGGAAGGGTAGTGATGGTTCTGTGAGGGCACAGGCTCCAAGCATCCTGTTTCCTGCTGTGGCCCCAGTGCCCCACTCGATGGGCCAGCCCAGGGGCAAACGGTTTTTCTGTAACAGACATTAACAGCTTCTAACTGTTGGGTCAGAGTTGGAGCCTACAGCATCTTTTCTAATCAAAGGAAGTTCGATGGGCCCTTTTGTCTTTGATCCTCAAAATTTCCCAAGATGCTTTGCTTTGAACCAGTTGGCTTCTCTGCCCTGTGTCACAGTCTGTAATGGGTCTGTGTTTCAGCAGCAGGGAGGAGCCAAAGTGGAGAGAAGAGCACACAGCTTCTCTTAAAGCCGCTTGCCTGCATTTGCAGATCATCTTAGCGGATGCATCATGGCGGGAACTTGTGCACACAGCCACTTCTATCTGCAAGGGGAACTGGAAGATGTGGCCTTCATTCTGACCAGACACGTACCTGCATAAATACCAGGGTTCTTTTACTTTGAAGAAGAGAAGGGTAGATACCTCCTGCACCACCTTGAACTGGAATTGTCTTCAATGGCTCAAAGCTCTTTGAACTCAATACACCATGGTACCCAGTTATCCTCATCTCCAGGGAGAACACTTTCAGTTGGCTGCACCACAGAGTGTGAGGCTGGTAGAGCAGGAGATGTCTCAGTGAGCACCTTCAGTCCCTGTCCCTGACTGCAGAGGCAGCCACCCTGGCTCCTTCCTCAAGGTTGTCTGCACCAGCTACAGCGGCCAAGAGCAGTTTAAGGATGGGGCAAAGAAGGGGGCATTAGTCATGGGAGCTGTAGGAGGGGACATACTCCTGGCCTCCCTGGAACCCAAGTGGCTGCCTTCTGGGTGATCTATCTCAGGAAGATCTGCTGGGTCCTATAATGGAGGTGGACACAGAGAGGTGGGCCCATGTGGCTGCCTTTCCCACAATTCATCAAGCTTAACCTTCGTCTCCAGGAAACTTAGCAACCTACTGGCTGTAGGATGTGACCCAGAGCTACATATTCGATGTGGTTGCCACTAGTCACACATACCTATTTAAATTTAAATTAATAAAACAAAATATTCATTCCCCAGTTATATGAGCCATATTTAAAGTGCTCAATGGACGCATGTGGCTAGTGACCACCATATTGGATAGTACAGGTCTAGAACATTCCTATGACTGAGGAAAGTTCTATTGGACAGCACTGCCCCCAGAGGAAAGACACCTCAAACCTTGTTAATGGTGGTAGCATACCAAGAAAGGAACAGGCTATGGGACTTAAGTGCATGGTGCTGGGTGGACCCAGCTGGGCCACCACATCCCATGGACTCAAAGCCCTGTGAAGGAAGCAAAGAAGGAGAGGAAGTCAGGCAGGCCAAGGTAGCCAGGATGCAGAGGGGACGTGGAATGCACCTGCGCCTTGTTACAAGGATGTCTTAGTGAGGCAAGTAGTTTGTTTGGGAGGTAATCCCAGGAGGCACCAGGGGAATGAGACAGGTTGAACAGGCATGCCGCTGTGTGCAGGTGGGGCTCAATCCCACTGAGGACTCTGGCAACTAGTATGGAACATGCAACTTGGGGTGCAATGCAGTGTTTGAATGCTTGCCTAGCTTGCACAAGGTCCTGGGTTCCATCCCCAGCACGCCCTGCCCCCACTAAAAGCCTGGGAATGTGGCCTAGCGGTAGAGTACTTGCCCAGCATTCACGAGTCCCTGAGTTCCACTCCAACCTAAAACAGAATCAATAGAAAACAAAACAACAAAAACATAAGGCATGCAGCTCAAAGTTACCCTGTTAAAGGGAGCCAGAGTTTATAGCTAGAGTTTATAGACAACACCTTTCGTCAGTCATTGGCTGAGGGCTGCTCCTGCTTAATTCACCAGGACTTCTGGTGTGCCAAGTGTGCAGGTGCAGACAGAAGACCTTCCTCACCTGTAGAAAGTTATCAGGCAACATAATCAACACGAGGCAGCTGGCACTTGGCAGGAGCATACTGACGTGGGAAGACCTAGGGGTGTAGTAGGACCTCAGTACCACCAGTTACAAAGATTGAAGACCAATGTGCCTGATTCGCAGCTTTATTACACCCCAACCCTGCCCCACACTCCTTGCGCATTCCTCAGGTGCATGTTGCTCTCTCCTACAGCAGGGCCTTTGCACATGCTATGCTGGATGTCTGAACTTCTTTTCTACTCTTTCTCTCATCTCTTAACTCATCTAGTTAAGTTCTCCATATTCTTCAGATCTTGATTCAAATATACCTTCCTCTAGATGGGCTTCTCTGAGGGACACCTCATCCCCACCCCAGAACAAGGTCAAGTTCCTGCCCGCTGTCCTGTAAGTGTGTCATTGTGTGTTTGTGAGGCAGATTAATGCTCTCTTCCTCTTCAGAACATGAGGCAGGGATCTTGCTTGTGTAACACACAATAGGTGTTCAGGAAATGTCTGTTGAATGGATAAATGAATAAAAGAATGAATTCCAGTCTGATTGATGAAGGTCCTCAATGGCCAGAGAGAATATTTACCAGCTAAAGATCCTGGGAAGAGGAGGAGGCTAATTAGCAATTCATTAGGATCCATTTTCACTGTCTATAGTCAATGCTAATCACTTGTTTGTTTAAAACAGGAAGTTCTGCACTCATTAAATCCATTAGTAAATGAAAATGTTTCTGGGGAAGTTTGGTCTCCCACACTGGAGTGTGACCCCAGGGATGGTACCCCGTCTTTTGCACAGACTTCCCAGGAGTCAGCAAAGCAGATGCTCACCAGCTGGAAATACCCTGGGCTGGGACCCCCATTGTCCCTCAGCAGGACCTTAGGAACCTGCCCCTCCGGCTCTCTGTGCTCAGTTTCTGCCTTTCTGCTCCTGTAAAATGGGTATGATATTTAATCTCATGGCTGATTGCAAAGGTCAGAGAGAACTGTGCAGCTCAGACCTCAAGGCATCCTGTCTGGCAGCCTGGAATGAGCCTAATTGGAGAATGTAGCTACCAGGCAGGCCGACAGTAATCTGTCCACTGCAGGGACCCTGTGGCTCCTTAGCAGGGAGGCCCCTCTCACCGCATGAGCAGCCCACATTTGGAGGGTGCACACAGGCCATGCTGTGCCACGCTTGTCTGGGAAGCCAGCGAGGTAGCCGTGATCGGCTGCCCCATGTCCAGCCCCTTCTGGGAAGCTGTCTCTGATCTAGAGGCAGAATTGGTCCCTCTCCCATATTGTGCACCACTGGGTGGGGCTGCCCTTCCCTAGGCCTCCCAGGGACCGGCACTGCAGGAAGGGAACAGCTCTCTGCATTTGAGTGACAGATACTGACCTCAGTTCTTTGCATGCGTTAAACCATCGAGGCCCCATAGCAATGTCATGGGGGTGGGCTTCCATTATGGCTCTGCCTCACAGGCAGGAACACTGACTTGTCCAAGGTCACGGAGCGGGTAAATGTGGTAAGGGGCAAAAGCAGGGTTCCAAGCCCCATCTAACCAGAGCCTTGAAGGAGAAGCCCAGGAACACACTCCCACGGCGATCCTACCCATTGAGTCCTCGGGTTCCCAGGGAGAGTCCAGCAGAAGCGGAGCCCAGGTCCCACTGTGGGGCCTCAAACACACTGGCCTCCCTCTCCGGAGCCTCCTCCTCTTCCTCCTCTTCGCCACCCACTGCTCCACCTCACCTCAACATGAGGAGCCTCCTCTCGCTGTGCCCTCTGCCCACAGGCCCCTCCCTTTGTGCCTGATGGGCCAAGGCTGCAGGGCAAGTTCAATGGCCCTCTCTCCACAAAGCCTCCTGCTTCCTTTCAGTCCCACCTCTGTGCTCTCATTCGTGTCTCTGAACACCATCACCTTCCTCCACCAGAGTCCAGCACTGTCAGGCAGGCTCTCGGCTTGTCAGGGAGGCACTGCTTTTACTCCCATTTCATCAAGGCTCAGAGTGACAGAGACGCTTGTCCAAAGTCACACAGCCTGGGCAGGGCTCATGGTCATCTGTCTCCAGAGCCCTTGCTCTGAGCTGCTGCCCACCTCTCCTCCGGTGCAGACTTCTGTTGCTGACTTCTCACACTTTCTTGTCTTGTGTGCTTCTTCTCTGAGCCTAGCTCCTGGGAGGCAGTATTTATATCTTTTAATCTCAGGGCCTGGCACACAGGAAGCCTCAAACATTGTTTGTCGAAATGAAGTTTCCAACCAGCAGTTTGGATCCTGTTCCATGAACCCTGATGTAGTAATCGATCGTGTCATGTTAGCAGCCACAGGTTGGAATCCAGCCTTTACTCTCAATGCCTTTAGGTCAAGCACCGGATGCGCAGTCCTGTGTGAGGTCAACTAGGAGGCAGGGGCACAATGTGTCACTGTCCATGGTGCTGAAGACTTCTTGTGAACACACCTCCTCCCTGAGCTGCTACAGAGGCGGGGGTGGGGGGCCAGAGGGCAGCGCGCAGTCCCCAGGGAGCACAAGAGCCCTGAATTCGGCCCAGACAGTCAGGAAAACCTCCAAGGCCTGACCTTCCTCCCTCCGGCCCAGATGAGCCAGTGTGGGTGGAAGATCATCTTCCTGCATACCCGAAGGAGCCAAGGTGGCTGCCTGCAGTGCAGGGCACACCCCCTCCACCGAAAGGCATCCTCTCCAAGACCCCTTTGCTTGTTTGGATTAAGCACTGTCTCCCACCCCAGCCCTGGTTCCCCTTGAGAAATGCAAAGCTCAAAGGAGGGGTCCCAGATGACAACAGGCTCCTGCCACCAAATGTAAGTTTGCAAAGAATTATAGACTCAAATGCTCTTTTTAACGATAAAATATTTTGTAAGTTACACATGCATGGGACAAAAAAGGAAAAAGTCGAGCATATAAAGGGAACTCTGTGATAAGACTTCTCATGGTTGAGCGGGTTCCTCTTCGCGGAGGCTGCCACCTGGGTGTCCGGAGAGAGATTCCACACATGTCCTCCCCTCCCCCGAAAACAACAGCATCTGTCTGCTTGTCTTCTCCTTCACTGTGTCTTGGAGCCACTCCCCGAGATTGACCTCGTTCTTTGGAAAGGCTACAGGGTACACTACACATGTCTGGGGGGCCCTTCCTTAGCCAGTTTTCTCTGGATGGACTTGGAGGTTGTTTGCAATCTTTTATTAATGCAAACAATGTATCACAATGTATTGCAAGCACCTTATTCATCATCTTTGCACAAGGGCAAGTAAATTCCTAAAAGCAGGATTGCTGAGTCCATGTGTATGTGCATTTAAAACTCTGATAGCTTTTACTGTTTTATTCTTTAAAAGTGCAGCTCAGCAATTTATTATATGGATGGACCAAACGCCATTAAACCAGCCCACCCCCTCTCTCCTCCACCCCCGTCTCTCACTTTCCTTTGAATTTTATATGTACATTTAGGAAATAGTTCACAGCAACAGTTCCTGGCTTTTGATATACAGCTCCTCAGTACAGTTCAGCAGAGTTTCTGGGTTGGGGGGAAGGAGAGGAGGGGCGTTTTAGACTCTCCTAGATGGATGGTTAAATCCCATGGTTATTTTCTATATTTTGCCTCCAGTCTTTGAGATATTAATGTAAAGCATTAAGCCCGATGCTTGGCACATACAGGACATGCAACATATGTGAGTTTTTGTAAATTAGGAAGAGTGTCACAGTAAATAGTGTGTACGTGTGCATCTTTGTTTGCATGTGTGAATTGCCCAATTGGCCTCCAAAAAGCGTATACCATTACACATCTGCCAACACTACCAGCCAATCACAGATGTTTCAGGGGTCCAAACCTTTCACCTAGCAGACAGGGTGACCGAGGCTTGAGAGGCAGAGTGCTCAAGGTCAACTGTGAGCTGTGGCACAGTTTGATTCCTATTTTTGGCCTCACTGACCTCCTCTGGGGACCTGGGGCAGTGATCAGGGTGGAATGAGAGCCACCATTGGGGATGTGAAGATGGCACCAATGGAGGGAGGGGGGAGTGGGTGTGCCGAGGTCTGTCTCCACCACACACCTGTGTCGCAGGGAAGGCACAGTGTTTTATTTCAAGAAAAAACTTCGGACTCTTCTCCTCTACTTCTTTTCCAGTCCCCTGCCCCCATCTTTTCCCTTGGAAACGGGCCCCAGAGATTCTGAAAGGTGCTCTCCTGACTTCTGAGCCCGCCTGTGTGGGAGGAAGCTGGGGACGTGAGGGTACTGATTGAGAGAGCAGGTGGAGACCCAGGAGCTGTTGTGCACAAAGAATGGCAAATTACATAAGGAGGGAAAAGGGAAGGGGGTGGTGGCGGCAGCTATTTTTCCAGTGATTTTTAACCCTTCGCTGCTGCAAGAGCAGGCAGCCCCGGATGCCTGGCTCTGGTGCCGCCAGAGACATTGCCATCAACAGAGGGTGCTGGACACCCTAAAGCGAGGAAGGCACGGCTCCCACCTCGTCCTCTGCAGACAGGCTTTGTACTCTGGGTAAAACTGTCGGAAAAGGTAGAACGGCTCCTAATCTAGGAGATGATTCCTGTGGGAAATCAGGCTGCTTTTCAAGCGTAATTTGAAAAGCTGCTGCCTCCAAACTTCAGTGGTGGTGGGGTGGGGGCGGGGGACGCAGGGAGAAGAATGCCATTTATAAAGCAATCAACGCTCGGGCAGAGTCCGCCATCACTCAGAATTATTTTCCGAAATTTGGCCTCTCTTCCTTACTCTGGAGGAAAGGCAATCCGGGCACTTGGCTTCCAATCAAGCCCGACGCAGAGGACTGGGGCGAGCCACACAAAGGGAGAGGGACCCTGCATTGTTCATCACAGCAGGAGATGCGGAAAATCATTTCTGGGCTCCTCCGAGCTCCGGATGGAGCTTCATCAGAGGTTCCATTCATCTCACTTCTTACTTTTAAACTTTAAAGCACATATTTATGTGCCTCAAGTTGCTCATGAACCACGGCATGTCAAACAGTTTGGGGTTGATGGAAGAGGCACATTTTCTCGTCCTGGGACTTTCAGAAACACAATTTCATTGCTAGTCTCTCTTCCTTCCAGTTTCTCCCGTCGGCTGCCACGAGATGAATATTCCTAAAATGCTGCTTTCAATACATTACTCTCCTGTTCCAGAATCTTCCAAGGCTACTTCTTGATCCCTTAAGGCTGGGATTTTTAGATTGGCATTCAAGGACCCCCTGTAAATGTGGCCTCCGCTCCCCAAATCCCCTGACCACACCTTCCAGATTCCCAGGGTGCACGTGTCACCGGTCACAGAGGCGGGGTGGTGAAGGCCACTTGACAATTTCCCTCTCCCCACCCTGGCATCTCTTTTCCTAGTAACCAAATTCAGCCCTTCCTTTGGGGAAGCCAGAGTCCTGACTTAAATGTGGAGAACTGACCCCCTGCCTCTAGGCCTGTCTGTGAAGATGCTGTCCACCGGAAGCTAGTGATTGACAGTTCTGGGAAGGGGGAACTGTCAATAGACTTATGAAACTTTTGAGCTAAGAATGATTTTTACATTTTGAAAAAGGTTGCAAAAAAGCAAAGGTGACCCAGTGACCCAGGGCCAGTGGAGCCTAACAGATTCACTACCAGCCTTTATGGGGAGGCTGGCAGCACCTGTTGTAGGGTGGACAATGTTTGACCTGGGGCCCGGCAAAGGACTGGCTGAGCTGATGAAAGCAAATCCTAGGACGTTAGCTGGGGCTCTCAGAAGGAGGCACACAGTCTCCTAGTTGTTCTTATTTATTCATCTATTTTTGTGGTACTGGGGATTGACCCTAGGGTGCTTTACCACTAAACTTTACATCCCCAACCCTGTTTATTTTTTATTTTGAGATAAATGTCTCGCTAAGTTGTCATGGCTGGCTTCACACTGGCGACTCATCCCTCAGCTTCCTCAGTAGCTGGGGTTACAGTGTATGTGCTGCACCAGGCTCCAGTTGTGTTAGTAGGGAAGAATATAAGCCTGGAACTGTTGGTGGCTATTGCAGACACTTCATGGAGAGGGGCTGCTAGAGAAAGAAGGCTGAACCAGGGAAAGTGGCATCGAGACGGAGACAGGCTGAGGGGTCTGGAGCCAGCTGGCCTCTTGGTTCTGTGTGCAAGACACTTCGTTTTGCTCCCACCAGTTTGGGTTGGGTCTCCTGTCACTTCTGGTGGGACGAGTACAGACACTAGTAGCCAGGGTACAAGCCTTTAAGCGTATTTATTTTCCTTGTCTGAACACTTTTAGACTCTCTGACTACCTCCTCCCAGAAGCCTCTGCAGCTCCCTTTAGTTCTGGGGTGTTTCATGAGGGACTGAACCATAAACTCCCTCAACTACCACTGTCTGGAGGGGTATCCTTAATAAAGTCTTGGACTACAGGCTGGGAAGCAGGTGGAAAGAATGCTGCTGGAGCCCCGGGCCCTGGGATAGATGAGCTATGAATCATGGCATTTCTGTCTCCGGACGTAGCTGCCCACAGAGGCAGAGGCAGCAGCTCTGCTTCAGAGATGAGGAAAATCAAGCTCAGAAGTAAGATGACTGGGGGCTGGGATGTAGCTCAGCAGCAGAGCGCTTGCCTCGCATGTATGAGGCACTGGGTTTGATCCTTAGCACCACATATAAATAAATAAAAAATAAAGGATCGAGTCCATCTCAACTAAAAAAAAAGAAGAGGTAAGATGACTTGCCCAAAATCACACAGTGACTCAGTGGTGGTCAGAAATCAAATCCATCTCCGATGAACTCCAACTCCTCCTTGGATCCAGCTCTACAAGTTCCTGAATCCTCTGGGAATCTTCCACTGCCTGCAGAATTCAAGGCCTTTCAGGTTCTGCCTGTTCCTACCCGAAGTCCAGCCACAGCTGTGCTGGTGCTGGTGTCTCCTGAAGGAAGGAGCAGCCCTCACTGTCCCCACAAGTCGCAACAGAGGGGAAGGATCACTCTGCGATGTCCATGCTAACGAGGACTACTCTGAGTCAGTGGGACAGGTTCAGAATTAAAGTTGCCTGAATATAATAATAACTGGAGAGGTGTGCTAATTAGCTTTTTTTTTTTTTTTTTTTTTTTTTTTTTAATTGAGTGCAACAATCTGCCTGCAGGAATCAAAAGGCAGCTCAGCCCAGGATTTCTTAACTCTTTGAGGAAGAGGTGGGAATTTGGAAGACCACAGCAAAGCCCCCTGTGCCCATGATCTCCGGGACAGCTCTCCCAGGCAAGCCCAGGTGTCAGGATGCGCCTGTGCATCTGCCCCTGCCTCTGGGAACACACCGTGGCTTGCCACACCAGCCACTCTGGGAAGGTTGGCCACTTAAATCTTGCAGGGAGCAGCGACGTGACGATCTGTTTTCTCATTTGCCATTAGAGACTGAGTTTGTGTCCCCAGTGGAGTCAGGAGTAACACTGAATCCTTTCACGACCCCATCAATTAGAGGGCCCTTCTCTTCCTTTCCCGGGGGAGGTCATCCCTGAACTTCAAAGCTGGGAGACAGCTAAATGACAGCGAGCACTTGTGGGGCTCTTAACGTGGGCTCTCTCTGGGTCATGGTGAAGTCTCTGGAATTGCAATAGAACTGTGAGGTCAGCTAAGCAGGCCCAGCAGAGGCCATGGTGTCTGGGGTATAGCCTTGGAGAATGCAGTGTCCTCTGGCGGGTGATGGGAGTGAACTGGGAGTGTGTTTCTAGGGACTGGGTCCTCAGAATTCATCAGATGCCTGGAGAGGCCCAGACCCAAAAGATTGAGAGCACACCCTCCGCCCAATCCCTCCACTTTTCCAACTGGATAACCAGAGCGGAGGCACTCTCCTCCAGGGACTCACTGGTAGGGCCACACGAGAACCTGCTGCTGCCACCTCCCCAGCTGGACATGTCACTGCTCTGGAGGGCAGACACTAAAAGCAAATCCAAGGGCCTCTCCAGAAACGGCTGAGAACCCTGACTCCGAGGTGCGCCCACGCCAACCACCTCTGGGTTTCTGCAGAGCTTGGGGATTTCCTACGTCACACAAGGCACCTAGCTGGTGCTTCCCCACATGTCCGGCGAGGGAACGCTCAGCGCCCCAGGATCTTCCAACATGCACGTGCCTGTGTACTGAGGCTTTAATTTTTTTGGCAGTTCTAGGGACTGATCCCTGAGCCTTACACATGCTAGACAAGTGCTCTACCTCTGAGTTACACTCCTGGCCTTGCTGGGCATCTCAATTTACTTAATCTGTTAAATTCCTCAGCTAGAAGAAAAATCAAGTATTTCTCTTAGCCTTTTCTAATAAACAGCAGCTCCCGGTTACCACATGAGTGAGCATCGAAAGGTTCCCTTTACACAAGTACTGGCTAAATCAAGCCAGCGTGGTGGAACTAGAAACCAGTATCTGGCTATCCCTGACGATGAGTGAGCCGAGATGGTGCAGCACACGCATCCGTGGCTATACCAGCAGAAGGAACGGGATGTTCCAGACCTCCTGATGGAAGAGCGGAAGGCCATCTTTGGAGTACTAGTCCAGAAAACAAAGCCAAGAGGAAAATACCCAACCTGAGGCGAGAGTCTTGCTCTGCCTCCCAATTTACAGGAAGCACGGGGAACAGGAGGAGTCTGTGAAAGGCCGCCTGCCACGCAGTCTGCAAACCCAGACTGTGGGGAAAGCTGTGGGACAGATGACCTTGTTTCCTTTCCAGGAAATTTACAAGGAGAAGAGAAGTGGAGGGGGAATCTACAAATTGAGAGCTCTATTTAGAGACACATTCACATTGATCACTGGATGTACAGAACTTACTTCAATTCAGTTTCAAACGTGCCAGGGAAATTCAGACCCCAAGTGAAGAATATTTGACAATACCAAAGGATTGCTGTTAATTTTTTTAATGATAATGGTATTGTGGTTATACATTTTAACTTTGGGTGAGACATCTGAAAATATCCTTAAAAATAACTAAGGGTGTCATGGTGGTGGGTAAATGGGTTGAGGTAGACAAAGCAAGACTGGCCACATGCTGGTAACCAGTGAGCTGTTCTGGGTCCCTGGGTTTCTGTGTACTATTATCCACAGTGGAAAATTAAGAAATTAATCTCTCACTTAATATCCACAGAACCATCCTGAGTGGTGGCCCTAGGGAGGGAGGCTGGGGAAGGGGATCTTTCTGTTGTTGCTTAGGACTGCTTAGGACTCCTTGGATTTTATACCATGGTTCCATATTAGCCATTCAAGAACATGATCTTATTTAAAAAAAAAACAAAACACCCAATTTAAATAACAAACTTCAAAGTGAGCTCTTGATCATACTTTCATCCTTTATTTTCTTTTCTTCCAAAGAATAGGTTAGGTACAACAAATGAGTTCCAGCTCCTCATTTGAGGGCGGAGGTGTACATGGAGACCTGTCTGTGGTGGCAGAGCTGTACTCTGAAGGTTCTTAGATGTGGGGTCCTAAATGCCACTCTCAGGGGTTCAGAGGACACATCCCGTGCACTTCGGTCCCAGCATCGTTACATACTTAGGGTTGTGTGTATGGCGGGGGTCTGGGAGGCAGATGGGGCCATGGAGGTGGCAGGCAGCAGAGTTAAACCCTTAGAGCTGACAGACAATGTCATCTGCAAACACGAGGTATGAAATATTAAGTAACAGTTGGCTACTTTCCTTCAATCCAATTTTTAGGCAGTTGTGTGATCGATCATTTATAAATTGATTGGCTGTCTGATCCACCTTCACAGGCTTCTCTGCTGCTGCCCAACGGCCTCCAGCAGGGGTGGGTTGGCCCACCTTCTGGCAGCAGGGGAGGAGGGCAGGTCACCGCAGCTCCCGGAGCAGCTGCAGCACGTTGGTGGCGTAGGGGCTCTGCTGTACGGAGGCCCCACGCAGCAGCACAGGGTGGAGGCTGGCGTGGGGTGGCGTGAGTGGCAGGGGGCAGTAAAGGTCATTCAGGAGGAACCAGGTGGAGTCCGGGTCCACTTTCATCAGGTGCAGGAAGACGCTGTTGGGAGAGGCAGGAGTGAGGGGTGAGTCCAGGAGGGAAGCCCAGGTGGTGGGGTGGAGTGTGCTGCCTTCACCCCAGCGGCTATTTACGGGACTGAGAAGAAATCAATCCTATCAAACCACTTCAACAGCACAAGGAACCCACTTTAGTTCCTAAGACAGAAACATCAGGACGGTCCCAAAGCCTAACAGGAATCAAGGTAAACAGCTTCATATTCACTGACAAGAGTAAAATAGTAATTAGGCCGAGCAGACAGTATTGACATCCAACGAGCTCTTGGCAAAGACACAGGTTAAGTTTTGGAGTCTGAAGCTGGCATTTTGAAAAGAAAAATGACAGGGCCCACCCCTCATTACAAGGTCTGAAGGGCTCAGGCAGGATGGGGGACTGCAGAGGGAAGCATGTGAGTCAGACCCAGAGTGGGGCTCCCTGCCTGGGCCCCCGGACAAGCCTCTTGGTCTCCAGGTTCTTGCTGAATTGTGCAGCTGGACCCTTTCTGGCCATGAAGAGTCCCAGATTCTTGGTGGTTTCAACACATACACACTCGGGCTCCCCTGAGAGGAGCCCACGGGAATTAGATCCAAAAGAACGCACGACTCTTTGCAGGCTGGCGAAGGGACAGAACCAGCAGAGGCCTGTCTGTGACCTCCATCAGGAACCAGGTACTGATGCCCTACTCACAAGTGCCCAAGGGCCTGAGCCACCACCAACCCACCAAGGTCAAGGTTATGAGGTTACCTGGCCCTTGCCTCTTATCTGCTCACCTCCTACTTCTGAACCATCAACTGCACCCAGGGCCACTGTGGCGGACAGTCCTCACACACCTGGCTGAGAGGCCCACATGACAACTTGGAATCTGGCTGTTCAATCCCAGGAGGGAGGAGGACCCCCCTGCTGGCCTGCTGCCTTGGCCTGTGCATCCCCTGCTGCAGGGGCTGCCTTCCTGCTCTGTCCAGATGGCTGTCCCTTCCTTTTCATTCACACAACCTTTCCATACGTGCTAATGGCTTATCTATGACCATCTCCCTTCCTCACAATATAAGCTCCTCAAGGGCAGGGACCATGGCTGTCCTGTTCGCTGCTGTTCCTGGCCACCTGGCATGGCACATGATAAGCATTCGGTAAACATTCAATGATTAAACAGGTTCTTATTTTCATGTGACTTTTTGACTTACTCAGTGGCTCACTAATGACTTAAGGTGACATCCTTCTCTGGAATATTTATATTCTGTAAAAGGATATGAAGGAGAAATTAGTTGCTTTTCATTAAGAAAGGAATAAGGGGCCAGGCATGGTGGCGCACATCTGTGACCCCAGTGACTTAGGAGGCTGAGGCAGGAGGAGCACAAGTTCCATGTCAGCCTTGGCAACTTAGCAAGATCCTGTCCCAAAATAAAAAAATAAAAAGGGATGGGGTGTGGCTCAGTGGTGGAGCACCCCTGCGTTCAACCCCCAGTACTGTGCAGTCATGTATGGGTACGGATAAATAAAAGCAAAGGAACATTAACAGGTCCGTGCCGTGACATTGCTAGCTAAGGAGCTGCAGGAACTCACCCTTTTCTTGGACTCGCTGTTCTCACCTCCTCAGGGTTTTGATGAAGAAGGAAGCAGATCACGCCCTAAGCATGAGAGTCCCTCTTACCAACTCAAGCTACAGTCGGCCTTCTGTACCCACGGGCTCCACCCACGGGGTCAACCAACCACGGACTGAAACTATTTGGAAAACACACTGCATCTGTACAGAACACCCATGGCCTTTCTTCCTTGTCACCATCCCCTAGACAACACCGTGTGACAAACATTCACACAGCATTCACACGGTGTAAGGTATCGTAAGTAATCAGGAGCTGATGTAAGGTGAGACGATGTGTGTAGGTTTTATGCGAATACTGTGCCATTTTATACAAGGGTCTTGACATTCTTGGTTTTTGGCAAATGTGGGGGGGTCCGGGAACCAACCCACCCATGCATACCAAGGGACAACTCTATATAGTACCATTTGATGGATCACATTTTACTCCCCCCTCGCCACTGCCTTCTTATTTTTGACAGTTATTCCTGGGAGCCTCTAGCATCCTTTTGGGCATCAAATCAGGCATTAAAGGCTTGCCAACCAAAACTAAATTTCTAGTTCTTAATTTTATTAATCTGAAAAACCTGTGCCCTTTGGGGACTCAGGTCTTATCCTGTGAAGCCAGTTTTGCTTTCTTCCTCGGGCTTAACAGAAGGATGTGACGGAGGTTACTAAGGGAGGCAGGTTGGGAGGCGAGGGGCCACTTAAAAATTTCCTGTTCCTGTTCTGTACCCCAATAATTTTAAGTTTCCTGTGCTTAGGATAATCGTGTGTTTATAACCTGCACACTGTTTGCTGGAGAAGTGATTAGAATATTCTAATTCATTGTTTCCACTTCACCGCAGAAAGGAGATGGGGCCTGCGTGGGAGACAATTTTTGTTTAAAAACAAAAATATCTTTGATAATTAGAGTGGCAAGGGAAATAAAAAAACGCACCCAAAACGGGAGGCAGATTTCTATTTACACGTGACACAGCTGACAGTTTTCCCTGGTGCCAAAGACTGTGAGAATGCAAATGCTTTCATTTGATTTTTTCCCCGTCGAGAACTGGAACAGGTCTCAAGCTCCAGCGTGGCACTCCTGCTTCAAGGGATGTTTGTATCTGGGCAACACCCGGTGAATGGTGCCACCGCCCAGTCCAGTCACAGTGCTCTCTGACTCGTGCCATGAAAAGGTGGCAATGCTCATTTTCTGAGCCCTTTTCAAAATGCTAAATGTGGATGTTGTATTCTTTGGCAGAAAAGGAAACAGCAAAAAGCCTCTTTCTGCCCGGAGAGATCTCCAAATAAAATGCTAACAGGAAGCAAAGAAGAAAATGCACAAAGTTCACCTTTTTTATTCGGTAAGAGCCAAACTCTTGGAAGAATCATTTTGGGTCTCATTTCTTGGCTCTTAAAGGGGTAGATACCCCAGAATGGCAGGCAGTAACGCAAGCTCCTTCCCCTGCCTCTGAGGCTTGAAGCAAATTACTTTGCCTTCTGAACCTGTTTCCTCTTCCTCCAAAGGAGGATAGCCACACCCGGCCCACCCTCCCTGGGTTTGTTCTGAGGCTCTGAGGAGAGGAGCGGGGGACACTTTGAAGTGTGTAATGAAAACACACTCCTTCCAGAAAGAGAGAAAGACTGTGTGTGTCGAAGGAATAATTATCACGACCAACTCCAGCAGCACTGCCACGCCAGGGATTACTCCCAGACTCTCCGCAAGGGCAAGACACTTCTCTTTTGTTTCACTCATAACCCCTCCACGCTCACTTGATGGGGGTCCCAATTCTTAGACAATGGGGTTCTAATTTCACCTATTATTTTCAGGAAGAAACAAATGCAGTATTCTCTGCCCTCCACATGCCTGAGGTGGGGCACAAACACCGTGCCATGCAAGCAGATGGCTGGCAGGCACAGCTGCGCTCTTGCTGGGTGAGAGGCGCGTGGCCTGCTGAACTCTAAACACCGACAAATTCGGAACCAGGACCCTCTTTGGCTTTAACTCCTGGGAGCTGAGTCTGAGAACCAGGAGGTCTAGTCTGAGCACTCAGCAGCCAGGCTTTGTCCCAAATTCGGCTCCCACTTTGTTCTGGGGCCTGTTCCCGGCCAGCCTGAGCTGGGGAAAGGGGCTCCCAGGGTAAAGAGCCCAAAGCAAAAGCTGAAGTCCTGGGAGGCCCTTGCTACATAATCGAAAGCCAGAAGACAAAGGCTTCTGCTTTGAAGTGACTGGGGTAACAGCCTGGAAAATGTTCCAATACATCTCGAGACCGGCAGAGATGTCTGCTGAACATGCCAAATGACCAGTTCCATCTTTTTTCAAACCGAAAGAGAAACACTTTTTAAAAATATATGTACACTATTTAACTGATGAACAAAAATTTCTTTATCCTTCCCCCAGGCCCAAACGAGTGGCTCTGGGGAGCACAGTTATCAAGAGATTACCAGGTCCCCAGAGCACAGGGAGGCGCTCAGCTGAGCCTCATGACTCCGCGTGTCCCGAGGCCAGTGATTATCTCTCAATAACCTGTAGGGCCATGTAGCTTAAATGATAACTTGACTTTAAAAAATTTAGAACTCGCCGTTAGGCAGTTTCTAAGCAACCTCTGTTTCCATGGCAAAGAAGCCTGGTGTTTATACTGATTTTTCACTTAAAATGCGGTTTTATTGAATTTTGCTTCATGCAGGCAGCCATTTCCCTGCACTTCAGCCCTATCTACAACTGACGGGTATCACTAAGTACCTATAAACTCCAGATGCCCAACCAGCAGAGCGGCTTATTCCTTCAGGATCGGTATTGGGCTACTGAATGAGCAAGCTGGAGTGAGGTGGCCTGGGGAGGTAGGAAATGGGCTCCTGGAATCTACAGCTGGGTTTGGGTCTCATCTCTTCATGGTTCATCAAATATTTACTAGCACCTGGTCCAGCCCAGGCTCTGTGCCAGGTCTTCAGATACAAAGACGGATGGACAGAGGCTCTGGTCTCACTGCCCTGTCTGGCTGGGAAGGCTGACAGATCAGAGGCGTCCATGTTGCAATATGGCGAGGGCCATCCTAGGAAGCATGTGGGTGGAGCCAGGGAAGGAGTCCTGAGGAGGGGACATGGCCAACTGCTCCTCTGTAAAGAGAGGTGTGGATCAGATCAGTTCAAAGGTGCCTTCCAGCTCTTCCCTCAAAGGGTCCATAGCGGTTTTCCATCATGAACGCTGGGTTCACCCCTTCCCACGACGTGGTGCAACCAAAAAGCAATCCCTCTGCTGCAGAAGCACACAGTACGAAGTGTGTCCTCACCACTTCTGTCTAGACAACATCTGCTCAACGGGAACTCCAGAAAACCACCAGCCAATCGAGGCCCACGAAGGCTAAACAAACTGTAACTGAAATGTGGGGCTTCCGGCTCTCCTGGGCGGCAGGCTATTCTTTCTCTGTCAATTATTTGCTTGAGGGGTCTGCTGTTCCTTGTCTCTTTCTGGATTTATAAAATGCTCTCATGAGCTGTCAGGGTAAATGCCAGTGGTAAAGAACTTGCGGCTCTGTGATCTGTTTATTTATTTATTTATTTGGGGCTTCTAAAGAACTTATTTAGGGCTGTCTCCTTAGGAACCTGACACAGGCTATCTCTATACTGGTGCGAGGGAGTGCGATCAGAAAAGACACACGCTTGTCAGAAAGCAGGCATGGCCACAGCGCTACCTGAGCATGCCTGTCATTCCTGCGCTGGCGGAATGGCCTCCACGCCCTCTTTCCTCCGGCCACCTCTTCTCCCGTTACTCGGTGCACACGATGCTGCAAATGAGGTTGTGTGTTGCTATTTAAACAAATGGATGCTCGGGGTGCCGACGTGTCCTAGCCAGCAAGCAGTGGGGCTAAGTTTCCATACTCAGTAATTTACTCTAATGGGTCTCGGTTCATTGGTTAACCAGTATTTCAAGCCTGTCCTTTCTTGCTATTCAATTTAGCTATCTTCCCCTGCACGGAGGTCGTTTTTTGTTTCTAAATGTTGGAAATGGAGGATTATGACTGGAAGCAACGATTTACTTTCCAAATAAATACTACCAATTACCTCTGCAGCTATACATACTCTTCAGACTTAACTATATTTACGTGTTCAAGACCATTCATCTATCGATCTAACTCCAACACACGTACCCACACAGAGACCCATATTAAAAATATTTAAATGCAACAAGGACAGGATTTAAAACCACAAACACCAGTAGAAGTGCATGATGCTAATTGTGCCCCCAAAGTACCACAAGACAAAGTGTCATAAATGCAGTGGAATGACTCCATTGCTTTGTGCATATTTAAAAGGACATGGCGCTGAGAGGCCCAATCTGTTACAGACAATTGACTAGGCCAGAACCTAGGTTTTAAATCCCACTGGGCTGGATTTAAAAGCAGCCCCTTCCATCTGGTCAGCTCCCCAACCTCCAGGCTTCCCCAGCCTAGACCCAATGGCGGTGCTTCTGGGCACTGACTGACTCGGGCTTTGGCACGGGCTAGCCGCGCACAGGCCGCAGCAGCTTCCGCCCCTCCCCAACACACAGGCGTCCAGGCAGCGGCCTGAATAATTTGCCCCCTCCTCCCAGAACCGTTTTCCTGTCAGCTGTGTTTTGGTGCCAAGTCTTCAGATGCCTCAAGAAATGGCTCTTTCTGTATTTGCTGCAAGGGTGCTGAGGACATTAGTCACAACGGCACCCTGTGCTCTTCCGAGATGACCCATGGAGGCATCTTCCCAAGGTTCAGTGACAAGGAGAGCTGTGCTTCTGACTGAGCTTTCTCTTTCTAAGCTCTTTTCCAGTGTTCACTGGAAGCTGCGCCACAGATGACACTTCCCTCTGCTGTCCGTTAGGAAGTGTGAAGCCACTTCAAGTCCCGCTCTGGCGGGGCGCAGGCTCTGCACTCTACGCACCCACCTTGACGCTGGCTCCATCTTACTTTTGCTCATATCCCTTTTCCTTTTAAAAAGTCCTTTGCTTGTTTCCTTTTTTCTTTACTGCATACACTTAGTTTAAAGATGTCTCAAGTCATTTTTGGAATTAAGGAGGAAGTTTAAATAATGATTAATAACTACTATTTATTGACTGTTTTACTCTGTGGTATTATTTTTGTGTTTAAAAAATGAATATATGAACCTTATAATAATTGTATCAGGTAGAAAGTGATATGATTATTTCATCTTATAGATTAGGAAGCCCAGACTTTGAGAAGTAAATTAACTTGCCCATGCTTACCTTGCTATTGAACGGCAATGTGAGGCCAGCTCTAACTTGGTATTCATCTTTGAAATCTTCAACTCTCAACACAGTTCTTGGCTCATAATAAGAGATCCAGTAAAAACTGTCTGTTTTGAGCACCTAAGAGGCTGTAGCGAATGTGTGGGCTGCATTTACTGTATGGCCAGTGTATAGCACAGTGCTGGAGCGCATGCCTCGCACGAGCAAGACCCTGGGTTCAACCCCAGCACCCTCCTGCCAGTTTTTCAAATAAATTCCCACATAAGATGATACTTGGGCCATTTCCCTGCTACTTTGCCTGGTACTGAGATTATTACATTCTGACAGCCTCTTAGGTGTCCAAGACAGACAACAGACAGGCAAAGGGAACAAATGGCTACCCTGCCGTCTGCCCAGGATTTTGATAACCTCAAAATCCACTTTGTGAAGCAGCACAGCCAGCAGGCAAGATCTGCCATCAAGGGCATCCTGTTCCCAACCCAGCACTGCATGTATATCTGCAAATACACCCCACTGGGTGGTCGATCATCAGTCACATGACAGCACCGAGGAAGCAGGGACAGGACTGGTAACATCTGATTTAAGCAGCACTGAGGTCCCTGCCTTTAGATCTGAAACCCAGCAACCCACTCTGTTTGTAATCTGCATGGCAGATGTCTCTTCTCTTTGACACCATGAAATCATGCCTATATGCGCACAGTGAACAGCTTCAGATCTGAGTGTATTTTTAGAACAATGGGCCTTGGAAAGAAAAGCAGCAAGGCCTGTTGAAAGATGGATAATAGGAAAGCCAACTACTTGGTCTGGATTTGTCAACTATTAATCAAGTGTCAAAAGGAAAAATAATAGAAGTGCCCTCATTTCCATGCTGGGTGCAATCTGAAGGGGAAACAGTTTGGTAGCCCAACCTCAAACAAACTGCCCACACCATTTAAGGGAATAAGCTACTCCTTCCGAGCTCAGCTGAACCAACGGATCACCTCTGTGGCTCCTGATCTGTTCAAATATAATAGGCCTACGTGTGGGTGAAGACAGGAGTTGGGCTCTGACGGGGATGAAATGGAGGAGCCTGTGCCAGTCTGTGTTTGTCCCGGTTTGAAGGCACTGGCTGGTTCTTTGATGGGCTGGGATCCTACTGTTAAAAAGAGAGCAGGGAAGTCAGTCAGGAAATGAACCTTCAAACCTGTCACACTCTCACGCAGAGGGGGTGGGAAGAGGTGGCACAATTAACATGAAAAAGACCTTTCTGAGGTGAAAACCCTGCTCAGGTTTCAGTAAAGACTCAGCAGGCTGGCAAGTAACACTGCATTCAAGTAGATATGTGTGTAATATACATATAACGTATATTTGATAAATTTATACCTACAGCCGGCCCCTGTGTGTGTGTGTGTGTGTGTGTGTGTGTGTGTGTGTATTTTAGAACATAAGCATGGTGAGGGCACAGGCCTGTCCATTCCCTCTACTTTCAGTGTCGAGAAGTCGAGAATGGTGCCTGGCACATACAATCTGCTCGACAATGTGCAGAATGAGCGAGCACTGAGTGGATATCCAGAGCATCAAAGCAAGATGTCCACACCAAGACCCTAAGAAGAGGATGTTACTGTCACCCCCTGTTTATGGAGGATGGAAATAAAATGCAGGAGACTAAACCATTCGTTCAAGGTCATAAGGCTGGTAAGATTTGAACCTAGGTTTGTCCATCTCCAAGACTGGTGCCCTCTGCTCTCATACACAATGGCTGGGCAGAGGAAGCTGAAAGGGCAATGCCCCCTCCTCCACCATATCAAGGACTATAGCAACAGCAGCATCCAGTACCTGCATGACCAGAAGGTGCACCAGCTGGTCACTACCTGTTGGTGCCCTGCATCCCTAGCCGGGCTCCGGGGTTGGCAGGTGGGCGCAGAACTTGGAAGAGAAACAAGCAGTCTAAAGGTTTTGTTCCTTGATCCTGAGATGTGCTGGGCATGGACTTAATCTTTATAAAAATAGATATTGCCTAGGTTTACTTCCTTGTGGTCCAGGGTGAGTCTTACTGGATGATATAAGACCTCACTGCAAGACAGGGGCTCTCAGAGGCTGGCCCAAGGAGTATGGCTCTAACGGACTTCAGCCTGGCCGAGTGCATGTACTGGCTTAAAGAAGAAACAGAAATTTGGGGTTTATTCTTTCATCTCAAATTCCTTTCATGTGTGGAAGGGAAAAGTTCCCTGGTCAGAAAAGCACAGAACTGTGGAGACCCACTGCATGCTGGGAGATATCCTGAAGGCTTCTGGGGCCACCTGGGAATTTAAATCAGTTAAGTGTGCCTCTGCACTGGGCTGAGAAGAGGGTGTGGCTAATCTGACCTGTTATTTGAAATCCAATGCTTGCCCTTAGGGACTCTGCCTTATTTACAGCTCCTGGTATACTGACCCCTCCTCCCACACCCTATATATGATTTGCTCATTTGTTATCCACTGAAGTTATTTAACTGGATGGACTTTGGGGAGCTGGTTGTTTTTGTTTTTGTTTTGCATCTCCAGTTAACAGTGACACCTGGTGGTAACAAGCAGCAAGGTTATACCCCACCCCCCACCTCCCCCAAGTTGCAAGATTTATGCCCCCTCCTTACAAGGCACATTCACTAGATAAAAGCATTAAACTAGAATGGCATCTCTGTTCTTAGCATTTACAGCCTTGGTTATATCAACCACCCCCTGATCAATTTCCATTTCCAGAGTTTACAGCCTGGACGTAAAAGCCTGCCACAAAGGCTATATTTAATATGACAAATTAAAAAAGCAAACACAGGCTTGGTCATTCTTTGAAGCCAGGAAAAGCAAACAAGAGTAGGAGAAACCTAGCTGTAATGCACAAGCTGAGGCTCTCCGTGGAGTGGCCAAGTCTGCCTCCACCCCTATATGAGGTCCTAACCCCACCTGCCAGAGGGGCCCACAGACCACAGCGCTCATCCATCTCTGTGCCTCAGAGCAGCACCTGCTCTCATGGTCCCCTCAGCCCTCCAGCAGGCAGAGGAGTGGGGTGGGGACTGCACTAGGTCCCAGGGAGCCAGTCATCTCTGGATAGCACTTTGACTGGTTCTTCTGAATACTAAGCAGAGCTTGGCTTTCTGTAAACCCCCAACCACAGGGCTTCCTGAACACACGGTTTTCTCTTCTTCACTGATGGATGTGTGGAGAATACTGAGGAGGGGCAAGAGCGAAGACAGGGGACCAGCACAGAGGCTTCTGTGGTTGTTCAGCTAAGGGGTGACGGTGCCTGGCCTACACTGTGCTTGGAGAAAGAGAGAAGCAGTTTTAAGAGACTTTGCAAGAAGGCAGACAGGCTTCACCCTTGATAATGTATGTGGGGAGCGAAGGAAAGAACTAAAGACAAGCTGCTGGGTGGTGGGGACTCCATCTTGCTTGGGGGCCCAGCTCATCAGTACCAGCGGGTGTGATTGTTCCAGCACTAATGAGCCCGCCATCTCCCTCTCTGCAGGCGGTAATTCAGCTCACAGACACCCAGTTTCCTATTGTCTCAGACTCTCCTCCCATTTAGAGAGCTTATTAATTTCTGAATCAAGATGCCAAATCAGCTCTTGATCAAGGACAACACTGATTTTTCCCCTGACTTCAAAATAAGTTTGCAGGCGATGTGTGTGAAGTAATCAAGCCTGCTTCTTCCTCCCCTGCTGCAGAGGGAGGGCATCTGACTTGAACCTGAATGGAATGCTGTGGAGCAAGCAGAGAGCTGCAGCAGTGGCCTGACCACACTCCTCCCCAGAGGCGCCAGATGCCACCTCAGCAAGGTCCGATCCTGGGTCCAACTGCGTTCTGCAGTGGAAAAGAGAATCAGAAATGAAAAAATAATGAATTGTGAATATTAGTTTGTTTAATAGCTCTAAACTTGAAAGACGCAATGTGGTGGGTGTAGGAAAGCAGGATGGAACAGGGAAGGTGAAGTCAGAGCTGTGTCACTCCTGGTTGTAACAGGCAGTCAAAAAAATGTACTTTATGATCAATTCATTCCATTCTTAGGCTGCACTTCAAATCACAGCATCATTAGCTTTGGGATACTGCCAGAGAGGACCAGGTTCGCCCTCAGTTGGTTCTTTAAGGAATACGAATGCCAGGGACAGGAAGCTCCTTGGGACGTGACGCACCCCTGTGCTCCAGAAATCATCACTGATTCCGGCCTAAGTGATGTGATAGGAACAGGACAGAAAGAAAAAAGGCTACTGGGGAAATCAAAAGCAAAAACTGCAAAGACAATAACTCAATTCAAAGAGATATCCTGTCACTCCTGGGGAGTGCAAGGTTATGAGGGAGCAAGCTGGCTCTCCCCCTTCCAGGCAGAGAAGCAATGGGGTGACTACTGCCCCACCAAGGATGCTCAGGGCACTGTCCCCAGGAGCCCAGGAAGGAGGAGAGACTCTGCTCAGGGACATGGAGCTGACAGGCCAGATAGTCCAGGCCCAGCAGGCACCAGGCAACACTTCGAGAACGCTGTTGCTCCTAAATGGAAGAAAAGCTGGGGAAGGAGGCCAGAGAGCACGGACTCTCAGGCTGGGGATGCTCTCAAGCTGCTGTGCTCAGAGTTTCAGCGTAGGAGAAAAATCACTTAGTACTCATGGAACTAGAAATAGCTTCTACTAGAGGCAGTACAGCCCTGCTCTAATAAGCATGGTCAAGACTCTTAGAAATCAGAATCATGTAATTTCAGACTCAGAAAAGGCCCGTGCAGTTGTTCTTGCTGTTGTTTGGGTCCCAGACTTCTGCTAGAACAAGATGCCATGGACTCTAGAAACAGGCACACGTGGGCTGCTCGCACACTTGGCCAATCTCACACGCAATTTCCCATCATCCCAGACCCTTCTGGAGTCTGGGGATGGCAGATTAGTCACCTGGAGCTTTCACCCTGCACTGGAGGGAACCAAGGCATGGAAAGGTGACAGGGTCACTTGGTCACCAGGAACAGAGCATAGAGGTGAAATCACCCTCTAGCCAGGAGGATGGCAGGTCCCCTCTACCACATGGTCATTCTGCTTTTTGCCCCTATGGAATTGATGCTGACACTGCAGCAGAGGAAAAGGTTACTTGCAAAGAGAAAGGCATCTAGTAAAAATACCATTTTTAGAGTTGGCACAGCTAAAGAAATCATCTTAACCTGGCAAGGAGAAGGAGAAAACAGCAGAGATGCCTCAACTCTGCTTGCCATTAGCAAATCATCTATAATTTAGAACAAACGTAAAGAGATGCGGGTGATCAAGCAGACGTACCTCCTGGCAGCCTCTTGTAATTTCACGGGCTGTTTGGTGCTGAGGTAAATCAAGCAGGCATCAGCTACTTTATTCAGGTCACCCTCACCTGCAGAGAGGAAAAACAAAACAAAGCATTGACCCTCAGACTTCATTTGGGACAAGCAGCAACCAACTGCTGCCTGGGAAGATGGGCAAAGGGAGGCAAGGCTCCCTGAGCTCTATAATCCATCCTGCAAACCAGGACGGCATTAAGGTAAACAGACCCATGCGGCCAAAGCAAGACGGAAGCAGGTGCACACGCGGGGAGGCAAGGGAGCACGGCAGGACCAGGCAGAGTGCAAAGCAGGGGCGCTGCAGGCTCTGCGTTCCAGTGACATGTGTCGGTACCCACCTAGGTCCAGTCGCTGGCAGAGGGGGCCCAGGCCCTGTAAGACAGCCAGCTGCAACTTGAAGGCCAGCGTGTGTGAGTAAACTGGTCCAGCCCTGGCACTGATGGGCGCCTGGGTGACTAAGGAGCCAGCCAGCTTTGGCAAGACATCTTTGCAGAACCGGTTCCGTAGAAAATCACCACACTTGCCTCCCAGCGTCTGTAAAACCTGCAGAAACAGTCCCCAACCTACTGACTGAAATCGCCACGGCAGCAAGAGCACTAAAGAATGCCTGGTAATTCAATTCCATCTAGGTCTGTACTTGAAAAAAAAAAAGAATTATTGCTGTTAATTCCTTGCCCATGGTTTGTAATTTTGACAGTTATGAATTTGGAGGTCTCTGCTCCCAAGGCATGGCTGCTTCAATCCATAAATACAGATTACATGGAGAATAATTCAGAGGAATCTTGGGTTGGATGAATAATATGATTAATATCTTGATTTTTCCTCCCTTTCTGTTTAAAAAAAAGAGAGAGAGAGAGAGAGAGCTTAAAGCAGTTCACATAGATCATCTCTGGAATCTTTTTAACATCCCTTGAGAAAAGACGTGTGCTTTTAACTCTAGCTAGCTGAGCAGACACAAACGCTGGGGCTCAGCTGCTGTCACGGGTAGGCGTCGGCTGGGCAGGACCGGGCAAGGTCCCTGGCTGAGCCAACGCCGGCTCTGTGGCTGGAGTCGACTCCGCGTTCCTTCCGTTTGGCTGCACAATCTCTTATGTACATCACCCTCATTCTATCTTCCACAACAGGCAGTTTCTTTGCATGTCTCGTTTTAAACTTTCTCTAGCAGAACGTATTGAAACGTTTTGCCCTGCTGCACAAGACTGAGTATACAGGAGAAGAGGAATTTCTTTAAAAATTGGCAAGTAAGGCATAACCAGCGCACAGAGCGGCTGCCCACTTTGCAGAGAATACGGCACCCATTTCAGGTCCCTCGGCTGGACTGCCTAAGCTTTTGCCGACCTCAGGTGTCATCGGTGTGCTTGTGTGTGGAGAGCAGCCTCAGTTTCAGTGCACACATCTGGATATTTTTTCATTTTTATACACTTGCTGTCATTTCAGATAAGCTATTAATTTTCATAAAGGAAAATGATGCATCTGAATAAGATTTAGTAACACCTCCCCCCAATCTTTCTCCTTCCCCCTGCCACACACACACACCGCACACACACACACCACACCACACCGCATACCACACACACACACCGCACACACACACACACCACACCACACCACATACCACACACACACCGCACACACACACACCATTGTATGCATGTTGCTTTGGAAAAAAATATTAACAACTTTATGTGTTTTGAATGTAAACTGGGATTTGAGTTTTACTACTTTGGCCCAGTACATTAATTGCATTCTCAGCTTCCTTCGACTCCCCACACATGTTTTTTCTTTGTTTCTTTTTGCTCTCCTGCTTCTAATTTATGATAGCTTGCCACAGTAAATGTATCTCTGTAGAATGTCATAAGTGCTTTTTAGAACAAAGAAGGATATAAATAAATAAGCTAAAATACATGTGCTCATATAAGCCAAACTAAGGAGAATAATACCTTACATCTACACAGGGTTTTCAGCTGCTTAAAGCACTCCATCAGAGTCTCATTTTATCGTTGACAACCGTATGAGAAGGATGGGATAGATATTCCCAAGCCCCACCTGAAATGGGTGGTCATGGGCTTAACCCAAAGTGGTTCAGAGATGACCATGCTAGAACCCCGCCCCTTCACCCCCAAACCAGGAACCCTTGTGCAGAGCAAGGAACATGAGCATGAGCCCACGGATCTGGGTCCATTGCTTACAAGCTGCATGATCTTGAGACACTAACTTCTCTGAGACTGTTTTCTAATCTGTTAAAAGAGGAGGCTATACACTTACCCTGACGGACTTGAGATGAGCTCATGTGTGGGGAAGTGCCGGGCCCGCTACCTGGCACACAGGAGATGCTCAATAAATACTGGTGGCCTTTTGCTTTACTAGTTCATCCTGATTCAAATTCAAAAGGAAAGTGACTTTTCTTTTCTGTCCTTTTCTTATTTTTCTACACTTTCTTTAAGGTCTGTGACATGCAATCAACAGAAAGAGAAGAGATGCAGAAGAACCTGAAGAGCTCTGTGCTTAAAATTCCCATGACAGACAGGGGATATCAGTGCAGTACCTTGAAGGCTCTGAGCACTGCCAGGGGGTCATCATTTGTGAGTCGGTGCACCAGGGAGGGCCAGGCCCGATGAGCCAAGGGAAGGAGCTGGTTCTTGTGTGTCTGCAGAACCACCACACACAAATCCAGCACATCCAAGACCTGGAAGAAAAGACATGATTTCATTAGATGGTAAAGGTTTGAAACCAGAGGCCTGGCTTGAGTTACCATTTTAAGAGTAAGACTGAGAAAAGTATTGAGTGACTATTGACTACAGGCCTGGCTGGGTACTAGGGAGACACACAGGGACGCAATATACAGGCTTCCTTGCTTTCACAGGCTTTATGGTCAACTAAGACATTAATTAGATAACAACCAAATAAAAAGAAGATTATTCATTGTGTCAAAGCGGAAGGTAAAGGGCGGAAGGGAAGAACTAAAGCACAGAGGCTGCTGGGAAGGCCTCTCCGAGGAATAGCTCCTAAAACAAGACCTAAGAGATGAGCAGGCATTTGTCCTGTGCAGGGTGGTGTGTTTCTACTGCTGGCACCATAGGGAGGAAGACCCTGCGCTTCTGTGCTGAGAAGAGACAGGTCTTATGGCACACGACTGAGGGCTGGACCACAAGGGGGTCAAGTTAAGAATCTTTTATTTTGTACTAAATGCAGTGGGGAGTCATCTAAACGTTTTGAGCAGGAAAGTGACATGATAAGATTCACGTTTTAAGGTCATTCTAGTTGCTGAGTGGAGAAGGGGTTTGAAGGGGAGAGGGAAGTGAAGGGGCCCTTCAGGAGGCCATAGCACAAGTCCACAGGAGAGAGGCAAAGGCACGTTGCCACAGAATGGCAGCAGAGGCAGAAAAGACTCGAGATCTGCTTTGACACTGGAACAGCTTAAGCTGCAGGAGGACCGCATAAAGGGGCGAGAAAGAGGTATGGAATGGAGCCGTTCGGGCTCAGGCACAGCAGCAGGAGAAGGGCGGGTCCACAGAATGAGACGGCAGCGTTGGAGGGGTGCGAGCCCAGCGCCGTGTGGATTCAAGTCGCGCTAGGATGCCTGGAGAGCCGAGCAGGCAGCTGAGGTACAGCCGACCTCGTAAGGAAGGCCTGGCGTTAACCTAGATGAATCTGACCTTTTACCTTCCTTGAGAATGTGTTTCCTGATCTCTCACATCTCCAAGCTCCCTCAACACAGAAGACCTGTGACAGTGCTACAGGCTGTGGTCAGTCTGACGCGGGCTTCCCAAGGGTAGGCAGTCCCCGCAGTGCACTTGAGGCGCATGGCTGAGCAGAGGGGCAGAGTGAGGTCCGCCCACAGGCCTTACGGGGAGCCTACCACATGCTGCTCCACGCTGAGACTGGAACAGAAGGAGAAGAGGCCCTGCCCATGGGACAGGACTGGTTAGGCAGGAGGAGCAGAGAGCTCAGCAGTACAGAGGGGAGCAGAGTAGTGAAGCAGAAAGGCTTGGCATCACTGACTGGCTCTGCGCTGAGTTCTGTCAGGAACGGGACAATTTACATCATGTTTCGCTAATTTCAAGGTGCACTTGTCCCCCTCTGGCTGAAATGGTATTCTCCCTGCTTTTGCCCCTTTGCATAATGGCTCCTCAACCTTTAGAATATTACCACTTCAGAGAGGGCTTCCTGGATGACCTAGTCTAAACGAGAACGTAAGCTCTGTCATACTCAACAGGGTTTGTGGTAGAGTAGGTTCCCAATACACATTTGACTAAGTTACTGTTTTCTGACATAGAAACTGCTTATTGCCTTCACAGTATTTCTCCTGGACTTGGATGTGTTTGGGTACTACCCCACGACAACACGAAGTTTCATGAAGAAAGGGATCATGCCCTTCAATATAGCCGCTGCTTGACCTTCACAAGTGCTGCTAGCATCTAGTGAACGTACATGCCATACCTCACACTAATTGTTTTATCTTTATAATAAACAACCTGTGAAGCAGGATTCCTCATTTCCATTTTACAAAGACACGACGACTTAACATGGTGAATTGCCTTCCTGGAGGTCACACAGCTAGTGAGGGGCAAAGCCAAGAGCTGAACTGCGGTGTCTATGTCTGACTCCAGCACAGACACTCTGAATGCCTCAAAGCCTCCATTAAAGGGAAGAGCTTGAAGGATGTTCAGGGGAGTTTGCTGAATGTATTAAACACCTACATTGAAGCTTTGTGTATAACACACACTTGAAAAGCGCTTGCTGAATGAAATACGTGAGTGCTAATGGGAAGTACTCAGGAAGACCAAACAAGTTCTATAAAACAGACTCAGAGCCTGAGACCACCTGTGGATCAGGGTTTCCTACCTTTGCCACCACCCAGCAAGCCAATGTGCTCTCAGTGCTAGAGCGAGTCACTAAGCCAGTTGTTCCTCCCCACAGGTTGGGGTGGGGGAGAATGATGCTTTCCTTTGGCTATAAGATCTCTGAAATGATTCTGAAGGCCTGGCCACCGCTAGCACCTCACCCCAGGCCCTGTGATTGAGTCACTATTAGAAATTCTAAGTCTTTGCGGATGGGGTATTCACTTGGGAAACTGTCAACAAACAAGCGTGTAGTTTTATGAAAAGTGTTGGGGCTTTTCCCAGGAGGAAAACAGAAACAGAAGCGGAGATAAGGGTCAGGTTTGCAAAATGACCACTTTAAAGTATTTAAACCTTCATCCAGCACTGCGTCAGCTCAGAAAATGATATCCTTTTAAAGCAATGACTTTGTTTCCTTTGGAGATTCAATGAATCCTCAAGACTTTGTGGTTTTTAATGTAGGGGACTCTTGGCATCTGAGCTGACGTAGAAAGATGTGAAAGTGTCATCCCTCAGATAAATTCCTCTTGATGCCCTCTCTTAGCCACCACACATGGACCAGGAGATAAGGGAAGTCCCTTATTCACCACATAGTCACTGCCAGCCAGATACACTTCAGTCCTGCTGCTCTGTGAATGCAGAGAAGGGGCTGCACACTGACCTTCAAGCGGATTTTCAGACTTTTATCCGATGACAAGTGGATGCAGCGTTCCATCACGTCCCTGGCTATTTGGATCTGCACTGGCAGTGGCGGCTCCGCATCTGGAAGGGTGTCATTCTCGTCCACCTTGGGAGGGTCTGATAACTCCTCTGGAAAAACAGCATGATTGGTGACAGTGGTTTTTGAGAGGTGCCCAAATCCAGTTTGATCTGGAGCTTTAGACTCAGGAACAAGACTTAGAGGAAAACATCTAGGAGCAGATCTTAAGGAAACCATCTGAAATTTGGGTCATACTGTACAAGTTAGGATGCCTGCAACAGCATTAACAATCAGCTAAAAACTGGGAAAAACTCTTGTATGGTTTAAATGTGTTGCCTCCAAAGTTTAGGTGTCGAAATTCAAAGGCCAATGTGATGGTATCAAGAGGTGGCCATGAGGACTCCTCTCCGTGTGAACAGGATCAAGAACCTTATAAAAGAGGTTTCCTGCAGCATACCTGCCTTTCTGCTTCTTGCCAATGAGAATAAGTGTTCCTCCCTAGGGAGGATACAACAAGGCACCAACTTGGAAGCAGAGAGCAGCCTTTACCAGATAATTGAGCTGCCAGCAGCTTGATGTTGGACTTTTCAGCCTCAGAACTGTGAGAAAACAAATTTCTGATCTTTATAAATTACCCAGTCTCAGGTCCCATGTTCGACCAGCACCAATAGACTAAGACACACATGCTACATAAACCACAGTACAGTCTAACAGTGGTAAGTTACAAGGTCTTTAAAATTTATGATTAGCGAGAGTTTTAATGACAAGGGGGAAATGCAAGGATTTTAATGACAAATGAAATAATTTCTTGTTAAAAAGAGAAAAAGCATGATATTAAAATGTGCATGCAGTATGAATACTATGGGAAGGAACATGACAAAATATTCATAGCAGGGTTGTGAGATAATGGGTGATTTAAATTATTTTCCTATACCTCTGGTCTTTTCTAAATTTCAATGAATAAATATTTAAATAAAACCATATGAGGGCACAGTTCTGATTTGGAGCCCTGGAGCTGGGCTTTCTCTGCCCTTTGCCCTCTTCTTCCTTTTGGTTCGTCCTTTGCCTGGAGGGGGTCGGCATGTATCTTTCCCACCAGCTGGGAGAGCTTCTGATGCCAGCATCAAGCCTTACTCATCTTGGTACGAACTGGTACCAGGTTGGCTTGGTGCAATACAGAGTACATGGGGTTTGGCCAGAGGGGACTGGGGCAAGTTTTGCTTCTACAAGCTATTAGCAATTTCTCCCATCCTACATTACCTCACCCAGATAAAAGGGGAAAAGCATATATATATATCTCATCTGCTTGTTAGAGGTTTAAATGACATAATGTCACCAGCTATTACCATTCTCTCACTGCCTAGAGTGCTGCATTGTATGAAACAGATGTAAGTGTATAAGTTAAAACAACACCAGAAAGACTTGGGTTGCATGAAATCTAGGCCAAAATCCCTTTCCTGAAAAATTTTCCTGTCTACTTACAGCTTCATCCCGTCCCTAAACCACTATTATTACGAGCTGTACTCATTTCCACTGAGCTGAGTACTGCTCCCTTGATTTTTTCCCATTTCAGTTTCCTCTGCTGGAAAAATAGAATCCCATAGTAGAGGCTGCACCTTTCTCTAAGAGATGCTGAAAAGATAAATGAAAATCCATTTGTAGAATGCTGGGATTTCTTGGAGGAAGGGACCTTAGATAGGTGCTTTTATGTGGTTAAAACAAAATGCTCATGTCAAACCAACATCAAGCTGAACATTCTTCATAATGCCAAGCATGGGATGTGCACTTGATGAATGGTAATTCTAAAAATGCTACGGCTACGCTTTTTTCCCAGAGGAGGGTTTGTTGTTTGAAATTCACCTACTGCAGAATGTATTTGAGGGATGTGGATTTTCTGGTTTTGGAAGAGGGTTTGATTCATTCTGTCTGCTCCTAGCCAGCATCCACCTGAACCAGAAGATCCTAATTGTGAACAAAGAGCGTTCCTGACAATGCTTAAAATTTAAACGAGAACGGCAAATCCTGATTACGAAGGATCAAGATACCTTCCCTTCTTCAGGGATCCTAGGTTTGAGTAAAGAGTATAGTTCACAAAAAGGATTGGTTTGATCAAGAAGCAAACCTAAGAAGAAAAAGCCTGACAGATTTCTCATCAGAAAACTCTGTCCTTGGGGACAGCAATGACTCAACTCTGCATAGATCACTATCTGTGCTCTGTGATGCCTTTCTGTTTAGAAGAAATTTGCTGTAGTTAGTGCATCAAGCTCCTGTTATCCTGAAGTATTGGCTTCAGTTCACCAAAATCTCACAGTATAGATGGAAGGAAGGGAAGTTGGAGGCAGGGAGGAAAGCGGGGGGAGGGGGGAGAAAAAAAAAAGAAATCTGCTCAATTTCAACCTAACAAACTAATTTGGGACTCAGTTCGATTTAGGATAGTTCCGAGACCACCAAGCTCATTATGACTTGGCATTTTATATTTGCAGAGGAGATTCTAATAATTTATTAATCCTTCTGTGACCTGAAGCTCCAGATTGAGTTTGTGAATAAAACAAGAGGCCAGAGCTGCTACTAGCCTGAACTCTCTTTTCCTTTATCATATAAATAGGTAAGAAAAACACTGGACTCTCTTCCTACCAATAAGTAAATAGATAAAGCATTCAAATAGACAATGGGCATAAGAGAAGAATGTCAGGAAAGAAGCATATAGAAATATATTCAAGGTTACCTTGTAATTTAGGAAAAAGCAAAATTGGTAAAAGCCAATGTTGGCGAGGTTGCGGTGAAATGAGTATCAGTCCTACACTGCTGAAGGAAAGGTATAAATTAATACAACCTTTTTGGAAGGCAATTTGGCAAGCATTAAATAAGGTTCATATCCTTGACCCAGAAATCCCACTTCTGGGAATTTATAAAGAGATATGCAAAAAGGAAAAGATCACATGCACAGAATCATCCACTGCAGTTCTATTTATTACAGAGAAAGCTAGAAGCAACCTAAACTTCCCAAGGGGGAATGGATACTTAGTGGCAGCTATTAAAACATTAATTATGAAAACTCCATAGCAACATGGAGCACTGCATATAACTAAGCACAAAAAGGGTATGCTGCATTTAAACGAGGGCTGCAGGGTGCTGAGGGCTGGCTTGGTGGCAGAGCATCCCAGCATGCACGGCGCCTTGGGTTCCCTCCCCAGGACTGCCAAACAAGCACCTGCAGATAGGTCTGTAACAAAAAAGAATGGAAAAAGATTACACAAAATATAATGGTTGTATTGGTATGGTGTGCTTATGAATGACAGCTTATTTTCAAACTTTCAGGAATGATGTTTCATGATTTTTATAATTTGTTTCAAAGAGAAAGAACTAGTTAAGCCAAAATACATAGTAATTACCTTCTTCATTGTCAAAATCTGAGACATTTCCCTCTGCCACATCCTTCTCTTTGAGGTAGTTCAGCACAAACTGTTCAACGTGCTCGGCTGTAGTGCTGTTCTCAAGGGGTGCTGGTGTTTGGCACGAATGACTTCTCTCCTCCTCTAAACTTTGCTGAGCATCTCCTGCGTCTGGGAACCACTGGGCTGCAGAGTGTTGTAAAGATCACCTTGGTCATTAATAACAGGCATTAGCACTCATAAGTAGAAAAAGCTCTTTGCCATGGCCTGTATGCCCCACGTCTAGGCCCTCCCTGCCTGCCTCTGCAACATCATTTTCTGTCATTCCAGTTGCCTGATAACTTACCATCTTCCAGTTCTTCCAATGCGTCAAGCATTTTCCTCCATGAGAAATTTTGCATATGTCGCTTCTGCCTGAAATACTTTACTTTCCCCCTTACTTTACCTCTAATTCCAAATCACTTTTCATGTCTCAGTACAATTAGAACCTGCACAGTACAGTCATCCCTTCCCTCCTCACCCTAGCTCAGGTCCCTTATCCAATGTTTTATACAGCACCACGTGTTTCCCTTCATATCAACTCATCACAGTTTGCAACCATGTATTTATTTTGTGGGTAATGCTTGGCGCCTGACTCTTCCATTAGAGGTTACTCCAATATGGCTAGCATAGGGTGGGTGCTCAAAATACATGCTGAATGAAACAATACACAAGACTGGAGAAGGTGTACAAGTGATAAAGTTCTGAATACAGATACGCTGCTCGGTAGGAGACAGTCCCACCTGTATTTCCACTACCCACTGCTTTGGCCATTTTTCTCCAAAGCTTTCCCTTCTTCAGTGATGCTCCAGTGCCTCCGATGCATTCTCACAGGACAAACCAACATCACTGACTCCAGGGGTTTTCAAATGGTGTGGTGATGTCTCAGGAATCACAACAGGGAGGACACCAAGAGGCAGTAGGTTAATGGTGGTGGTGTGTCCTAGGGTCTCCATTCCTTCTTCAACCACAGCAACTTTAATTTCAACCATTTTTTAAACATTAAGGTTGCTCAAAAGCTTCATTTCAAAAAAGACTCAATCCTTAATAAAATAAAAACAAACATCCCATAGCCTGGAAATCACTGCTCTGGTCCAGAGCCTTCCTTTTGCAGATAGCAGGGAAAGAGACTGTCATGACCTTTAGCACCTGCTAATCTCCTTTTCATCAAGGAACATTTGCACAGAGCCAGAGTGACAGCAGACAGAAATGACAGGCCAAGGAGCAGACAGCAAGAACTTGAAATGACGGCCTTTGATCCAGTATTTGGAGGTTCCTATCCAGAATAATCGATTACCACGTTTCTTCAATGCCCCATTCCCAGGTGTAAATCAGGTATTTAGTACACTTGAAGGGATTGGCTCCTAAGTAGTTAAAGCCTGGATCCAGCAATTACACCGCCAGGACAGGACTCACTGCAAAGATTATTTCTAGATTCTAGGCTAGTGCCAGATGTTAAAATGTCTTTGCTCACTAATGGCTTTTAAACATATGAAAAGAAGCTCAACCTCTCTTAATGCAAATTAAAACTACAATAAGGTGCTATTTTTCTCCTATTGCACTAGCAGAGATCAAAAGCTTGGTAAATACAGTGTGGGTGAGGGCGTGGCAAAATTGGCACTCTTTTACATTGCTGATGGAGTTTAAATTGGTACAACCGCTTAGGAGAGCAATTTGATACTCTCAATCAAAAATCTAATTGTAATACCCTTTAAACTAGCACTTCTTTCAGGAATTTACTGATATATTGACCTATAAAGATATTCACAGCAATTTTATTTTGGGTGTGTATGTGTGTGTGGGAGTGTTGGCAAAATATCAGAAAACACCAAACATCTCCCAAGAAAGGGCTGGTTAAATAAAGAATGGCGCAGCCCCACAGCAGGATATGAGGCAGCCACAGAAAGAACGAGCAGCTCTGTGTGTGGATGTGGCACAATCTCCAGGTTCTGGAGTATCTGTCATATTTTCTCATTTTCCAACCTATCCTGCCTTTTCCTGTGAAGAGTTTAGCCTGTTAGCCCTCTATGGCACCTTTTAGTCACTGCATGTGTGCAACACTGCGTGTATGGGGCCTCAATTTCCGACAACGGGTATTGGGTTTTAAGACCTTCCAGAAGTTCTGTGAGAGCACACTGCCACTCTCCTCTCCACAGAGGCCAGCAGTTAGACAACTGATGCCAAACAACTATGCCAACACCAAGTGCTACTTTGACTCCTGAGTGACGGTACCAACCTCACTACTTACTATTAAAATTCAAGTGTACTCTTGGCTGTTTCAAAACCTGCAGAAAAGTTATCTCCAATCTTGCTTGTTTTCTTAGGATGTTCCAGGGTCTTCCTGACCATCTTCATTTTCCCTCTGTAGTGGATACCTTCCTTCCTCCACTTCAACTAAAAAAAAAAGGTACTAGACAGGATTTCTTAACTTTCCTCCTTCAGATATGACCAAAGACATCACCAATCTAAAGCAATTCAATTTTCAAGACCCAAATTGAGATGACTCCCAGAAGGATATATTTCATAGGCCTTTTGGTAATATACTTGTTTAAATTTCAAATTGAAACAGAGTATAGTTCCCCAAAGTAGTAATGGTGGGGCTTATATGGCCCAGGGAAGCCAGTCCCAGTCTGCAATGTCTAAGCAGCTAGCCAGTCTCAAGAGGGGCTCCATGAGGGCTGGCCTAGGTGGGTCTCATTCATAGCTGCCTCCCCAGTGATAGCCAGCCACCAAGTAAGACTGTGAATGATTGCAAAGTCCAAACTCCTTCCCTTGGCCTAAAAGGCCCTGCAGAATTTGCCCTCCTTTCCAACTGCATCTTGTACTACTCTCTCCACAATGACCTCTTCTCTACTCTCCAAACACCCTGATCCTCTTCTTTCCTCTAGGCCTTCGCACCTGCTGTTCCCTTTGCCTTAATGTTCTTACAAATTATACAGACATCATGGCAGCACTGTATGTGCTGATGGGCCCTTCTCATCCTTCAGGTCTTGGTTTTGGTGTCATGTCACTTTGACAGGTCCTCTCTGACCACTCCACCTAAAGCAGCCTGTTTCTGGTACTCTCTCGCATCCAGGAGTTGGTTCCTTCACAGTGCTTACCAGAGTCTGAAGTGAGCTTGTTTAAGGATTTGTTTATCATCCCCTTTGCAGTAGCAGGACAGCTGAGTTTATTCATCTTGTCCACTGCTATATTCCCATTACTTAGCACAGTGTCTGACACATGGCAAACACTCTTCACTGAATAAAAGAACATTTATGCTGTAAATGTTCATGAATGAACGAACACCGGAAATAGCATCAGCTAGGGAGCAGAGCACAGTTCCTGCCCCAGTCACCTTCCATGAGAAAGTTTCTTACGTGGCCTTGGCTTATCATTCACCAAAATGAGATCCCAAGACCTTTCCGCTTGCCTCAGAGACTATTAGCAGTGCTGAAACAAATATGCAGATATGCTCTATGGATAAAAGGCACCATAGCTCATTGTTTTTTCTTTCAAAGACTGTCCAGTTGAGGAATTCTTTTTCTTACGGTCCAAAATTTTGCCATTCTAGTGGTGGCTAACATTTCCAGCAGGCACCCTACAGCATCAGAGAGAAGAGAAATGCAAACCAGCTCACTCAATTAAAAGGTTCAAAGGAAATTTTTAGATCTGCTGTGTCTAGTATGGTATATGAGACTACACGTAGCTATAATTTATTATTTTTGTGGAACAGATGACAAAACCCTCTGAGCTACATCCCCAGCCTTTTTTATTTTTTTATTTTGAGATAGGGTCTGGTTAAGTTGCTAAGGTTGGTCTCAAACTTGCAATCCTCCTGCCCTCAGCTTCTAAGTCACTGAGATTATGGCATCCACCACTATGCCAGCTACATGTAGCTATTAAAATTAAACAAAATTAAAAATTCAATTTCCCAGTAGTACTAGCCACGTGTGGCTAGTGGCTATTGTATTGGACAGAACAGATATAGAGTATTACCATCATCGCAGAAAGTTTTATTGGACAGTATTGTTCTAGCCATCTGTGGACTGAATTATTCATGCTATTTCTGTTCTCCATTAGCATAGATACTGCTAACACTAAATATCAGCAGCAGTAATTTGGTATATTGGAAAGAATAAAATTGTCATAAATCCTGATTTTTATCCCTTATTAACTGTGTGACCCTGGCAAAGTAGGATCTCACTGAGTCTTAGCTTTTTTTATTTGTGAAATAAAAATGTTTATATTTAGTTTATAGGGTTTATATCCCTGGCTCAGAGCAAGAGCTCAATAGATGATAGATTATTGAAAATATAAAAAATAAACACTGGAACCCCATCATAACACGTGGTTCCGGAGAGACAACCTTTCAAATGTTCTTCATAGCATAACCATAAACACTGAAAAAATAAGACCAGGCAAACTAGGATAGTGAGTCCTATTACACCAATCAGCATTAAAAAGAGCTTCAGTGTACCTAATGCTGTCAGTAAGGCGTGCAGAACGCTGACAAAGGAAGCAGCTCTCTTATCATAAAATTGGTCCAGGGTAGTCAGGACATCTTGAACCACATCTGCCACCAAAGGAAGCAGGCTAGCATCTGAGTTCCGCAGCATGACTTCCAAGACCTTTGGGGTATGAGGGTGCAGAGCTAGATGGCGCAGATTTAAAGAGATGCCATTCACCAAATAATCTGAATTTTCATTGATCAGGTGCTGTAGGGAGTCATAGCCACAAGCGTTGCAAATATCTACCATAGTTCTGGTAGCCACTTGACTAATAAGCAAGGTTTGGTCTCCAGCCTTCTCCAGTACTGGATAGAGGGCTGACATCAAGAGCAAACGAAAGTCTTCTCCTAGTGCATATGCAAACTGGCCAATCCCTTCCAACTGGATGCATATTTGCCAGATATTGCTGTTCATGGAGCAGATAGTGGAACTTGGCTTTGAGAAGGCTGGAGAGGAAAGAACTTGGTTGGTGTGCACATTGGATGTGATGGCCTGGAGGCATGGCTGCTTCATTAGCTCCTCTCCCTCCTCAGTTTCAATACAGGTAACCAAATACCAGTTTTCTTGGTTTATATATTCTTCAAGTATAGATGTCACAATCTCTCTCAGCTCCTCTGGGCTTGTTTCAGTGTGTTTTTCATGAAGATCCTCCACCTCCAGTCCAGCAGCTCCTGTAACCAGTTCATTAAGGATCATGGCGGCTTGCTTCCGATAAACCACAGATTCGTGGTACAGTTCCATAAAGTGATCCACAAGCAAATAAAGGTTCCCATAATAACCAAGAAGCTGACAAACCTGCCGTAAGAGCAGGAACACTCTCTCATCAGTGAAGAATCGGAAGTATCTCCTTTGGACTTGGTTCCGTGGCCGCACAGATGAGGTATTTGGAGAGGCATCCAGGTCTTCAGCATTCCACCGCCGCTCCTCCACAATTCTGACATCAGCCACATCTAGTTCTAGAACTTGGATGAGCGCTTTGGCAAGGCGCTGGAGATGGGCCACAGAGTTGAGGACAAAGTTTACTTTTGGGCCCAAGAGTTTTAGATAACCAAGGAACAAGGAGAGAGTGGAGAATTTGCCCTGATCATCTTGGGAGTTCATTAGGCGGGGAAGAGATGTGGCAAGGGAATGTAAACTTTCTGACAAGATGTCAGCAAGGGCTCTGTTGCCCACCACTACTTTCTGATCTGCAAAATGTCTCAGAACTTTATTGCACTGGGACTGAACTTCAGGACTCTCATCATTTACTAGGCCCACTAAGGCCTTCAGGAGGGGACCAGCAGACTCAATTAGTGATTGACTGCACTTCAAAAGAAGCGCCTCCACAAGCTCTACCAGTTCCAACCTCACCTTCCAGTGTGGGTGAACTGAAACGCACTCAGTTATCTTTTTAATAAGGATCGCCAACTTGTCACCAGTATTTTTCACCCAATCTGCTTCCCTATGAACCATTAGCTCTGCAACTCTATGCTCCACTGCAGGTTTTGCTTGGACCTTTGAGATTCTCCTGAGCTGTTCATCAGCCATAATGAAGCACACTGTCTTGTAAAAGATCTTTAGAGAAGATACAACAATGCCGTGACCTTGTTTAAAATCTCCTGTAATAACCCTCGTCAGTGCAGTTGATATTCCAGGTAAAAAAGAAGCAAACAAATCCCCCAGCTGCTGTTGCTCAATCTCATCCAAGGACCTTGGATGGTCTTGACAATCACATTGAAAGAGTAGAACTTGTAAACATTTTAAGGCAGCAATTTTAATTTGCTTTGATTTCTCTTGTTCTGCCAAACCTAACAGCAAAGACACAGCAAATCCTAATCGAGGAAGGATGGAGGGCTCATAAAAAGTCAGAATGATGTCCCCATAAGCCGAGTGCATTAAGGTGCTAAGTCCCCGGATCACAGCCAATTTCAACTCCTCTGACACAGCTGCAGGTTTTTGGGAATTGGGCGAATACAGACAGGCAGAAAGTTCCGAAAAGAGTTCCTGGAGAAGCTCCTGCTCTTTCACGCATGTTGAAGAGAGGACAAACGTGAGGCACTCCACCACACTCTGGATCAAGCTCTCTCTCTTGGGACCTGGGGTCTTGAGGGTAAATCGCAAGGGGAAGAGGACATACTGCTGAAGTTCCTGTAGGGCACTGTCACTCACGGCTTGTAATTGTGTCTGCAGATGTTCCACATTTTCCACTGTCTGGGTCTTTGTGAGCTGAACACAGACTGGACGTAAGACACCAAAGGCCTCCTCGGGAGTATCAAAAACTGCCATTGTGCAAATCTTCCTCTCACTGAGGGAACATCCTGTAGGTGGGAGGAAGGAAATGTTTTGGTAAAGAGGGTCAAGTTCAAAACAAAATGAGGTGAACTTGCATTTATTCATTCAACAGGCACTTAAGGAGGCCTATGTGTCAGCCACTGCCCAAGACACTAGGGGAGAAAAGAAATTGGAAAGAGATAGCTGCTATTTTCAGAAGCCTCTCATCTAGTGAGGGAAGTAAACTCACAGTCTCTTAAGGATTAGGATAGCCTTCAGCATGGCGTCCTAAGGGAGTGTGGAAGAGTCATATCCCTGCAAGAGCCAGGATGGGATGCACAAGAAGATGAAGCTCAAACCACAACACAGGGGAGGAATGAACAGGCATCTGTGTGCTACTCTAAGGAGTTTGGGTTTTAACTGTGCTGGTGCAGCGTCACTGAAGGTTTTATCTTTTTAAAGTTGAGGACTACATAACATACAACGTACTGTCTTAATGTATAGCTCAGTGAATTTTTACGTACAGACCCACAGAAGCACTACCCAAAGCAAGACAGAGAAGGTATCTAGCGCCCAAGGGGGTTCCCTCAGGTCCCTGTGCAATCCATTCCTATTCCCTTCACAATTCTGACTCAACACTAGAGTCCTTTTGCCTGTTCTCGTCATTGAGAGGTCTGTTAGTGTGTGAAGTTATATGATCAACTTTATGCAATGAAAAGATCTCCTAGCAGCTGGGAACATGGAACAAGGATCAGAGCTGGGTGAGACTGAAGGCAATGCAAAATAGATGAGAGTGCCCAGAGAGTTGGGAAAACCAGGAATGTACACTACACGGAAATCATGGGAGGAGAGATTCCTGCAGGATGGAAAAAAGGTAGGCAAAGGAGATGAGTTTATAGGTAGGAGCAGATGCTGAGCAACTTAATACATGAGAGTCTTTCTTTTGTCTGTGAGGAGAAATTCAAAGTCATGGGCTGACTGTGAACAAGAAGGGGGATTAACACAGGGCTTGAGGAGAGAAATAAAGTTTCCTATTCCCTTTGGGGAAGCAGGGCTTGCTGGGAAGACAAAAAGTGTGATTCAAGGGTACTGAGAATTGAGCTGAAGCTTGAGACCATAAATGTGTATAACCCTAAAATGTTGGCCCTGGATAGAGGTTTACAGATGATCTAGTCTGGAGGTCTTTCTCTTTTTCCTTCTCTGTTCGCTAGGGTTTCTGAAAAGACAATGACAAGAAATTCCTTGCTGCTTGTCTATCCACAACTCAATAAGTGCTCTTGAACCCAGTGGCTATAAGACTTGTAGGCAGGTGGTGTGTGGTGGGTGTGGGTCAAGACCTGCTCAGTCCACAGAAAGCTGATATTGGATTTTTTTCCCCCTCTTCCATAACAGGGGTCTCGAGGGCACAAATGGGACTCTTTAAACCCTAGAGAGTCTGGTCCACTGAGCTCCAGGGACTCTTGTGAGGAAGGGCATTGTCAGTCTCTGTGAGGCTTCTGGGGGAGAAATCTCCTGGTCTCTGTGGTCCCAAGAAGCCAGGAAAAGGAAGAAGCTCAAATCCTCCTGATTGCAGGTTAGGAAAATGTCATGGTCATCAGCTCTCACACTGATGATCCAGAGGCTGCTACGCCACCCCCTGTACGAGGTACCCGTCACTGGATTACTGAGTGTAATCCATACACACTTTCAGGAAGAAACAAATAACTTATGAAAAAAGAGGCTGGCTTTGAACTCCTCATCTGAAACAGTGGATCCTAGAAGACAGTGGAATAGCACCTTCTGATTGTAAATAAAGGGTGGTGGCCTCTAAAACCTATAAACAGCCAAGACATTTGCCTGTCAAGGTGGAAGAACAATATTCAAGGATTTGGAGAAGGAATCACCCATATATTCCACCAGAAGATGTCTGAGAAATGACTGTACAAACAGAACAGAGACCCAAGATGGGAAAATGAGTGAAAAAGCAAACGATATTTTTTTTTTCCTTTTAGCAAGGAAAAAATTTTTCTTCAAATAAAATGTTTAAGTGGAAGCTCAATATATAAAACAAACAAAATCAAAGGGTCTCTTGTTAAAGCTGGTGTGCAGGCAATGGCCTGGGCTCTGTGTCTCTTACTAACTTTAGGAGTTTCATGAAGATAACTTGGGGACCAAAGAGTGGTAGTCCAAATTATCTCCTCAGATGATATGACAAAAACTGTAACAGCACTGATGAAATAGGAACATACAATGTCCAAAATTGAACTCATCTGCTTTTTCTGTCGTGATTCCTTTGTGACTTATGGTCCTCATTCCATTTCATCACCAATGATGATAATCACATGTCACGGTGGGCTGACTGCAACAGTTTCCTCTCTGGTCCCATGTCCCGTGTGCTTGCCCTTCTTGAATCCACATTTCAAACTGATGCTTAAGTGATTTTTCTGATCACTCTTCTCCATGTTTAAAATCTTCAACTACTTTTCCATAGCCCGACAAAAGCACAAACACCTTTTAGCTTACAGGACCCTTTGCCTTTAGGCCCTGTCTAGCTCACCAACTTCATCACTCTCGTTTCACTCCTTGAATGCTAAACAGCAATTATGTAAAATTATACAATTTCTAAAAAGATGGTGCTATTCCATATTTGTCTCCTTTCTCCTACCACTGTATGCACCTCTATTATGGTAACAAGCTGCATTCCTTGTACAAATGTCTTACCCACTTTACATGGGGCTCTTTGAGGTCAGGGGCAATTCTAAACCTAGAAGAACATCTAGCACCTGACAACATCTGTACAAATTCTGCTTTCAAGTAGGATATAGTATGGATATGCAGGCCAACACTCATGTTGATGACTAGCAAGGTCCAATACTTTACAGAAATCATTTCTTAAAGTATCCAGAGCAACACAGACTACATGGACTAATAGTTTAGTGAAGGGAGAATGTTCAGAGTGAGTCAATAATCAGTTGCTTTTTTTGCCCTTGGTACATTTGCTGATCCTGGGCATGGACTCAGGGTTAGGGCGTGGCTGTCACTGAGGAGACAGAATCCACAATGGTTAGGGCTGGATAGACATAACTGCATCCTTGAGGGACCTCAAAATACAAGACTACTGGTATAGAATCCGGTGGGTATTTTGGTGTTCTTTAAAGTTAGAGTGACAAAACGGGAGATAACACTTGGCTGGTACTTCCTCAAGATATTTAGCAAATTTTGAATCCACATGAAGTGGCAGTTTAAAGAACTAAGCCGAAAGCCTTTGGAGGGCAGAGGTCCCTGAAAGTCTTCAAGTCCAAGGAGACAGATTGCCTGTTAACCTCCCAATTGTCAGCCCTGGGGGATTGCCCTCCATCAACAAGAATGAACCAGAGAAGGTTTGAGCCTTTTCAGGATTGCAACCCAGAGTGATCCAGCTTAATTCCTTAAATTGAAGTGTTCAGCTCCCCACCTCTCAACCTAACAAAAGAAGGACCCTCTCTGATGGAAAATAATGCTACCTAGTGCCACTGAGTCTTTTTAATGTCTTATGCATAATAAGAATTTTTTGAATATAGACCACAGAACTGGATAAGCAAGAGGAAAAGCAGACAATAAAAGCAAATCCATAGGTAACCCAAACATTGGAGTTAGCAGTCAAGACCTTTAAAATAAACAAGATTAATATTGTCAAGAAAGAAAGGAACACTTTTTTCTTTTGAAGTAACCTCTCTTTTTACCCTAAGATGTTATTTATTGCTGTCTTCTTTTTCACAAGTAACTTGAAGATATTAAAGCTAGAAGTTGGAACTAGACAACTGGAATCTAAGATATCCAACATATGTTTTTCTCTAACATGAGTTCAAATGAACCTAAATAATTATACTTAAAAGTTGATTACATAGTTATTAAGTTCCAGGATTATAGTTTATTTAAGGAGACACTCAAACAGGTTTACTTTAAACATGTTTAAAATGTGGTGGTATAAATCTCAACTGCTTTTTTTTTTTTTTTTAATGTTCTCTACATACAACTATCATTCTTTGGAAGGTTTTATTTAAAATAAGTTTGAAAATTTTTAATTTTTCAAGTAAAAACACATACCCAAAAGGAAAATGTGGATAAAGTAAGTAGAAGGGTAAAGAATTTTACCACAGAATTGGTTGAAATCTATACAAAAAATCAAATGGACATGGTAAAACAAAGAAATGAAGTATCTATAATTAAGAAACCAAGGCAAGGTCTTAACAGGTTTGTCTTCTGCTAACCTGGACTTAGCAGAAGACATGATTAATGATTTGGAAGATAGACCAATAAAAAATATCCAAACTCAATCAAACAAAGAAAAAATAACAGCAAACACAGGTGATAAAAAACAGGAGGGATACACCGAAAGGTCTCACTTGTGAATAAGAGTCCCAGAAGATAGAACATAAAGCAGAAGCAACTAAAATGCTCACAACAAATTAAAGGGATCAACCCACAGACTCAAGAAATTCAGCAAATCCCAAGTTGACCAATACAAAGAGAGGCACAGACACATTATAGTCATTCTGCTGAAAATCAAAAACAAAGAATAAAATCTTAAAAGCAGTGGAACAATAAGACTGACAACTGACTTTTCAACTGAAATGACAAAATATAGAAATCAAGAGAATGGCATCTTTACTATAAGAAAGTAACTACCAACCCTGAATTTCATTTTTTGAAAAATGAAGGTATGGCTGAGGGCATAGCTCAATGATAGAGCACTTGCCTAGCATGTGCGAGGCTACGGACTCTAGTCCTAGCACTACAGGGAGTGGGGATGTAAAATAAAGATGTTTTTAGACAAACAAAGAACAGATGAAATTCTCTGCCATGAGAGCTACACTAAAGGTAAACATGAAATGGGAAAATGAACACAGAAGCACGGCATTGTAGGTAGGAATGAAGGAAATGAAATAGGTCAATATAAAAGAAGATCTGTATAAAACAATGTTATGTCTTTTGTAGATGAAGTATATGTAAAACTAAAATGTGAGATAATGAAAATGCACCAAATGCAGGGGGAAGGAGCTGTGTTCTAAGCCTCTGTAGCTTCAGGAAATGGTGAAGTCATTTGCATTAGACTATAGAATGTAAAAATGATGAACACATGTTTAAATCTGTAGAATAAACTTCAATATAACTGTAAAGGGATATCTGTCTAACAAGTTCACTAGGCAGTAAAAATGGGATACAACTTTTGATTAGTTCAAAAGAAGGCAAAAATGAGGAGAAGACAAAAATAAGGAAAAAGCAAAATCAATTAGCCAAACAGAAAACAAACACTAGGAGGGCAGATGGAAGTCCTACCAGAACAGGGGCTACATTAAGTCAGTTTCTCAGCAGTAGCACTATTAACATTTGGGGCTGCATAATCATTTGTTGGCGGAGGGCTGTGCTGTGTGCAGTGTAGGATACTTAGCACTTCCTGGCCTTGAGCACTTGACCATGCATAGATCCACAGGCACTAAAAGCACTCCCCCAGGGCGACAATGAAAAATGTCTCCAGCCATGGCAAGTATCCTGTGGAGCCCAAATACTGCCCCTGGAAGAGAACCACTGGTAAAGTCAAAATAATTCCAAGCAAAATCCCAGTATGACTTCTGTAAAAAGTAACATGATTCTAAAATTGTTATGGAAGTGCAAATGACCTCGAATAGCAAAGACAATCCTGAAGAGGAATGAAATTAGGAAATTTACACTATTCCATTTCAGCATTAACTATAAAGGTTCAATAATTAGTGTGTAATTGACATAAAGAAAGACAAATGGATTAATGGAGAAAAATGAAGTCCGGAAATAGAACTACACATAGAACAAATCTAGGTCAACACACTTGAGGAAGGTGACAATGAAACAAAGAAAGAATGGTCTTTTCATTTCGAGGTGCCACATCATCTAGGTATACACATGAAAAAATACTGAGTAGTCACCTAAATCCTGCGGGTTATGTTTCAAGACCCCCAGTGGATTCCTGAGTACAGATTGTACCTAACCTTATATATACTGTTTCCTCCTATACATACATGTCTATGATAAAGTTTAATTAATAAACTAAGTATAGTGAGAAATTAACAGTCATGATATGTTAATCATGACACACAATTGTAACAATATACTAGAGTAAAAGTTATGCATGCATGATCTCTCCTCAGAGTCAAGATTAATAATGCTTTTGGACCATGGATGACTAGAGGTAACTGAAACCATGGAAAGCAAAACTGCAGATAAGGAGACTCTGTGTGTGTGTGTGTGTGTGTGTGTGTGTGTATGTGTGTGTGTGTGTGGTGTGCGTGCATGTGCGTGGCTTTCTCTATCTAGATTTCATCTCAAATCAGGTTTAAATGTAAAATGGAAAACAAGAAAGCTTTCCAAAGAAAACAGAGAAGAACATTTTTGTGAGCTTACAGTAGGTAAAGATTTCTTAAACAGGATATAAAAACAGGATACAGAAAAAAAAAAAAATTGGCCAGGTGTGGTTGTGAATACCACAGGTACTCAGGAGGTTGATGGGACGATTACAAATTCAAGGTCAGTCTAAGAAATTTAATGAGACCATGTCTCAAAATAAAATATAAAAAGGGGCCTAGAGATATAGCTCAATGGTAAAGCACTTGCCTAGCGTGCATGAGGCCCTAGGTTTAATCCCCAGTACTGTAATCGATAAACCACACAACAATAAAAATAAGAACCGTTCATCAAAATACACCATTAAGAGAGTAAAAAAGCAACCTACAAAGTCAGGAAGATGTCTGCTCTATATCCAACAAAATGCTCAGATTCAGAATATATAAAAGATTTTAGAAATAAACCATTAAGAAAAAGACAACTCAGAAGAAGTATGGAGAAGGACTTGAACAGATGTATCATAGCAAAAGATATACTAAAGCTAATACACGTAGATGGCCACTCAACATCATCAGTCAGGAAAATTCAATTTAGAACGGCTAAATTGAAAAAATAAAGGAAAAAAAAAAAAAAAGGAAAGGAAAATACTAGGCATTAGCAAAGATATGAACCAACTAGAACTCTCAATACTGGTGGATGTGTAAACTGGTATGATTACTTCAGGAATTCTTTTGTGGCACCTGTCAGTCTAAAGGTGCACACAGGTGTGCTCTATGATCTATCCATTCTACTCTTTGATATATGTTCAACAGAAATGCATACATAAGTTTCTCAAAAGATGTGTTCTAGAATATACCCTCACAATCACCCTAAATTGGAGAATACTCAAGTGCCACCTACAGTAGAATGGATATTGTGCTATATTCTCTCAACGGAATGTTATATAGATGAAGATTTACCACAGAGATCTTCTAAAGAATGGGTTAAGGCTCAGAAATATATAAACCAGATTTCTGTAAGAAAGACAGTATAACACATTGCTACGTTGATATAACTATAAAAGGCAATCATATAGCTTTATGGGATGGCCATGAAATCATACTTGTGTGACAATACGTCAATTACAAAAGGAATTGTCTGAAGATTTAGAGCCTTAGGAGTCCTAGATTCTATTCCAATAAAGTGCAACCCTGATTATTTAAAGTGGCACTTCTGCAAAGTTTGCCGGTTCTATAGCTAACATCAACAGGGGCATCCTGGCCCACAAAGTGACACCAGGATACAGCATGCCGAACAATAATAACCGAAAAAGCATGAATAAACAGATCTTGGCTGTTCACGCCTCCTAGTTTAGAGTACCCCAGCAGAGGTGGCAGAAGAGACCTGCAAGTAGACAGCAGGCAATCCTCTCCCCTACTCCCCACCTCTCTCTGTCTTGTCACAGGATGAGCTATGTAAGATCCCCAGGTCACAGAGTACGGAAGGTGAAGACAAATGGAATTGTCTGTATAGGATGAGGTGTTATACTTTACAGACACAGGATAAGATGGTGCGTCAAAGGTACATATTATTACCATGCAAGCCAGAAATGGAAGTGGGGAAGAAGTGCAAAGGAGTTGGAAATAGAATGAACACCAACAGAGAAGTGCTCGTGGAGGGAGGATTCCTGTTGGAATAGGGCTTGTGCAGAAGGGTGGCTCAAAGCAAAAGGCCTATCACAAGCACTGCCCAGAAGGGAGGAAAGTCACAGCATCTACTAAAGGCCAAGAGACCACAGAGATGCTACCAAGGCCCACGAGTCAGGCTTCACCCTGGAGTGACATTCGGATGCAAGCACACGCTTGGGGGCTTTGCACTCCAAAGCCCTCATGTCCCCATGGTCCCTCATGTCACCCATGGTTTGCTCCTGGCCTCTCAAATGTGACTTCTGAGTGACGCCCACCCTCTCACCTCCCCACCATGGTATGCCCCACCTCCTTTCTCTGCCTTTTAAATTTTCCATCCCAGTACTTAGTGTCACCCATCAAACCACATTATCTACCTGTTTATTCTCTCTCCCTTCACTCAATTACGGGCTCTAGGGGGCGGTGATCTTGGTCTGACTGGCTTGCTTACTGTTTCTGGCACAGAGCAGATGCTTAATAAATATTTGTTGAATGAATGGCCATAACCCCGGATCTGGCTCTCTCTCTGGTAGAACTCTGGTGCCAGCTAAGTCTGAACTGCAGTCTTCAGGTCATTGCTACATTCGTCTTCTCTTGGGGTCAATTATTCCTGCAGATTGATCTCATCTATCAGGGGAGAATCTCACTGTATTTGTTTTGGGGGGCAATCACAGAAATGCCAACACAAATTCTTAAAGAGGAGGAAGAGAATATATTTTTTGTTTTTTTTTCCTGAAAAAAATCCATCATATGCCAGGCACTTGCTAGGTATTTTACGTACATAAATTCTTCATCCACAGGCCGAGAAGCCCAAGGATCAGAGAGGTTAGACAGACACAAGGCAAGCAGGCGTCAGTCAACGGATTCGTCTCAACCTGACTGAGTCCAAAGGCCGTATATGCTCCTTCCTGCTTACTTGTTTTTGTTTGTTTTTTTTTGTGGGGGTTGGGTGGTGCTGGGGATTGAACCCAGGGACACTCTCCCACTGAGCTACATCCCCAGTCCTTTTTATTTTATTTTGAGGGTCCTTGCTAAGTTGCCCAAGCTGACCTCAAATTTGAGATCCTCCTGCTTCAGCCTCCCAACTGTGATTCCAGTTGAGTATCAACCCAGTCCCGCTTGGCTGTTTATCAGAATCAAGGAATAATGATTTAAGTACAGATTTCTGAACTTCCCACCGAATCTGCTGAATCAAAGTCTCTTGTAAGGCGGGCAGGTATGCTTGGGAATCTATGATTTTAAAAGGGTATAAGGTCAATGTGATGATCAGCCAGGGGCAGGAATCCTGCAAGGTGTGCAGTCGACACAGGCTCTCCCTTTTCAAGCACAGGCACCTGGTGATGAAAGGGGACTTGTCCTTGCTCAGTTCTCCACCTGGCAGTAGAGCGGAGTATGCTGGGGGACTACCGTCTTTGGTTAAAAAGGTGAGTTTTTCCCGTTGAATGGCAGCTCTAGTGCTGCAGCTTTCCCTCCCATTCCCCTGCCTCTGGACAGTGTCTGCCAGGCGGTTCCCCACAACTCACTGCTTAGTAAGTAAAAGAAGCTGGACAGACAGTAAGCCTTCAGCATCCTCTGAGGTTTTGTCACTTTCCACCTACCCCTCCTTCTACCTAGAAATGTTTCTTTAGCATATACTATGTGCTATACACAGTGCTAGGCTCTTGAAGAAGGGAGATAAAGGTTCACCAGAGGGGCTGGCCCTGCAAAGGGGACATTTCTGCAGAACATTAAGTACATATACTAGAATGTGGAGGCTTGGAAGTCACTCTCGAGTCACTCTGTACCTCATTTACTCCTGTCTTCTGTAGAATATTTATGAAACTGCCTTGTGATACAGGAACCTTACATGCCCATCCCCTTCATGACACAAGAAGTTCTTTGGCAGGCAGGACATTCTACAAAAGTAGTTCTTAACTTAGAAAAGAGTGTACATTGAAATACATATGCCAAATCCCGACTCGTCAACCCCCACTTATGCCCTGCCACTGGAAACTGGCATAAAGCTCTCTAAGTGACTAACATGTGCATGTGTATGTTTATTCTCTTTATTTATAATTAAATATTTTTATGAATAAAATTCTGTTTACACACACACACACACACACACACGCACACAGATACAGAGAAGTGCTTCTGGAAGATGGAATAGAAACACCTATCTTTCTCTTAAGCTGAACCAAAAGGTATAAAACAAACATAAGGGAACTCTGAAAGGCAGAGACAGGCAAGCAAACTGGTTAGGGTTCCCAGGACCTGAGGAGTGACAGGGTACCAAGCAACCTAGGTTTTCTTTCTACCTCGTAGTTCCTGACCATGAGCTGAAGCAGCAACAGCAGGTGCAGACACAAAAAGCCCACAGCGACTGCTCTCCCTAGCTGAAGGGCTGGGCCAGGGCAGCCTGGCAAGACAATAAATGTTTGGACAACAACTCTTCTACTCCCATCAGACACTAGGGGACATACAATGGCCCCACTCACCCCAGCACAGGCTGACTGAGGAGTCTAGACTTCCACTCCCAGGAGGTTGTGATGGATGCTCCCAACGCTCCCAGGGGTGGTGACCGAGAAGGTCCGGCAGGAGGAGGGAATTCCAACCCCTCCGGCCCTGTAATGCGCCCTTCCCAGTCCCACATGGCCCCCACACAATATGCGGATGGTTGGGCCACACCGGAGTCTACACTGCCACGCCCACTCGGGGGAGAAGGTACCCTTCTCCTTACCAAGGAGGTGTCAGAAGAGGTCTAGTGACAAGTCAGGACCTTCATCATTGCCCAGTGGTGACAAGGTGACCACACCACAGTGTAAGTGGAGGCTCAGTGGGAAGCTGAATACCCACCTTCAAACGGCAGAACCAGGGAGCTCTCCCTGGTTGCCATGGAGGCTGAGTGAGGAACCTGGGCTTTCTAGTTCCAGACGGCAGCGAGAAAACAGGCCACCCTTCTACTGGAGCAGGTGCGCTATCAGGGACTTCCAGCCCAAACAGGAGACTTTAATACAATCCAGTCTCTGAACACTACATAGAAATGTCCAGGTTCCAGTAAAAAACAAAACAAAACATCACTCATCATACCATCTTAACACATATCAACACTGAAGTGACAAAGATGTTAGATTTGACAAACATATTAAGGCAGCCATGATTAAAATATTTCCACGAATTATGAATATGTTTCAAACAAATGAAAAAATAGAAAATCTCAGCAAATACTTTTTATAAGCATAAAACAGCCACAAAGTGTGTGAAACAAAAATGGAAAAAACTGAAAGAAGTATAAAAATCCACAAGTATGAGTAGTGACTTCGACATCCCTCTCTCAACAAAACAATGGAATGGAAAATCAGCAAGGATATAAGAACCTGACCCCATCATAAACCAACAAGATCTATGACATTTAAAGAGCACTCCACCACACAAGAGCATAATATACATTCAAGTGCCCATTGAACATACACAAAGATAGGCCATATGCTCAGCCACAAAACAAACTTCAACAAATTTTAAATAATTAAAATCATACAGAATGTTCTCCAACTGCAATTGAATCAAGGTTGGCATACTAACAGAGAACTAACAGGAAAAAACTCCAAACATCTAGAAATTAAACAATACATTTCTAAATAATCTACAGAACAAAAAGGAAGTCTTGAGAGAAACAAACAGAAATACATAGAAATGAATGAAAATGAAAATATAACATTTTATCAAAATCTGTGGAAAGAGAAACAGCCAAGCTAAGAGGTAAATTTATAATACTAAGTCATATATTAGAAAAAGGAAAAGGTCTCAAAACTAAAATCCAAAAGTCCACCTCTCAAGATCCTAGAAAAAGAGCAAAATAAATCTAATGTAGATAGATGAAAGGGAATAATAAAGATCAGAGCAAAAATTAATGATATTGAACACAGAAAATAAAGAAAATCAATGAAATAAAAACCTGGTTCTTTGAAAACATCAATAAAATAGACAAACTTCTAGCAAGATTGGTGGAGAGGGGAGGAGTTAGAGAGGGAGAAATAGGAGTATCATAAATTACCAATATCAGTTCAAATTTTTCAAGAGTAATACAGAATACCACCAATAACTTTTAAAATATATTTGACAACTTAGAATGTATTAATCTGCTTTTTGTTACTATAGGGAAACACCTGAGGCAAGCTACTTAAAACAAAAAAAGGTTTATTTTGGCTCATAGTTCTGGAGGTGCAAGATCTAGAAGTTGCATCAAGTGACAGCCTTCTTCCTGGCAGAGTTCCTGAGGTGGCACAGGGCATCACAGGGCAAGAGGCAGGGAGTATCCACACATGTGCTCTTATCCTCATGTTACAAAGCCACTTTAATCATGGGGGGGGGTTCCACTCTAATGAACTTAAATAATCCAAATCATTACTCAAAGGCCTCACCTCTAAATGTCACAGTTGGATTGTCTACCTTCCTAATGCCTCAGAAGAGGAATTACATTTCACATGCAGACTTGGGGAACATTCAGACCATATCCAAGCCATATCCATTTTGTATAGACAAAATGGCTAAAACACGAACTACCAAAACCTACATATAAATCTGTCATTTAAAGCTCCATTGGGGGGGCAGAGGAGAATATGAATCTCCAGGCCAGATGGTTTCACTGGAAAATTCTACCAAACATTTAAAGAATTAACACAAATTCTGCACAATCTCTTCTAGAAAAAGAAGAGGAAGAAACACTTTGCAATTCCTTTTATGAAGCTACTACTATTTTGGTACCAAACTCAAAGATAATACAAAACTTTTTGAACTACAGATCAATTTCCCTCATGAATACAGATGTAAAAATCCTAAACAAATTACTGAGAAATACAATTCAGCAGTGTGTATAAAAAGAATTATACACTATGACAAAGTGAGGTGTGCAGGGATTTCAGGATGCAAGCCATATCCATTTTGTATAGACAAAATGGCTAAAACACGAACTATCAAAACCTACATATAAATTTGTCATTTAAAACTCCACTGGGGGGCAGAGGAGAATATGAATCTCCAGGCCAGATGGTTTCACTGGAAGGATGCAAGAATGGCTCAATACTTGAAAATCAACCAGTGTAATTAATGTTAAAAGACGTAAGAAGAAAAGTTACATAATAATAACATATTCATCTTCCAGACCTCTTAATGTTGATGTGTCCTAGGACTCAGGTTTTTCAGTACTTATTTCCCCTTATGATATCCACATTTCTCTCTCTAGCCCAGAGTTCTTCCTTGCACTCCAGAATCATAAACCAAACTGCCTCTTGGACACCTATCTATAGAGTTGGTTCTCTGTTTCTATAGGTCCCACATCCACGAATTCAACCATAGATCAAAAGAATATAAAGGGAAAAAACCCTGCAGCTGTACTATACATGCAGACTTTCCCCATTATTATTCCTAAGCAATACAAAATAACAACTATTATTACATTATATTAGGTACTATAAATTACTCTGAGATGATTTAAACTATACAGGAGGACATGTATAGGATATATGCAAATACTATGCCACTTTATATGAGATTTGTTATCAGAGGGAGTTTGACATCTGCCAGGGGATGGGGGTGTCCTAGAACCAATTCCCTAAGAATACTGAGTGATCGTACTTGAATAAATTTCCAACTGGACATGTCCAAATCCAAACTCTTGCTTGTGCTCCCCAAACCTGCTCTTTCTGCAACTCAGTAAATGGGAACATCATTCTTAGGGTTGCTCAGGCTAACACCCGTGGGTGATTTATTAAACTCTTGTCTCTCACTACACTTCATATCCAGCAAATCCTGTTATGTCTTCCCTAAAATACGTCCAGAATCTGTCCCTTTCTTACCATTTTTACCTGGCTTGAGTCACCCTTTTACCTAGATTATTACAACAGTTGTCAAACTGGTCTTCCTGCCTCCCTTGTATCATGACTATTTTCTACCTAACAGCTACAATGTTCCTCCTCTGTTCCAAATTGTCAAATAGATTCACCTTTCATTCAGAGTAACACACGTCCTTACTATTGCCTGCAAGTGTCCACATCAGGTTACTATCCTGCTTTCTGTTCCTCAAAAAAACCACCAATAGTCTAAAGTTGGTTTTTCCTCTGCTTGGAAGGATAGCTTTTGGTTTGTTCTCTCATTTCTTTCAGGGTCTGATCAGTGAGGCCCTCTCTGCCAGCATATAGACAGATAGACTCTTATCTGTCCAATGTGTATACACAGTCTTAATCTCCTTTACTCTCTGTTTAATTCAATGTCCTTATCATTTCCTGACTCGTTTTATAGTTATGTATTTACTTTTCTGTCTTCCTCAGTAGAAAGCAAGCTTCCAAGGATATGGGTATTTTGTCTAGGAGAGTGCTTCAGATTTAGGTGCTCCTCAGGAGTGAAGAATTTGGGATCAGACGTTGGATATACATTGATACATCAATCTTGATAGACTCCTGACTCTGCCATTTCCTAGCTATGCCCAAGCAACCTTGGATTGGTTACTTATCCATGTTTTCTATGCTTTCTCATATATCAAATAGTGATAATAATCCCCACCCCACAGGATTCTAAGAATTAAATAGAAGAATGTATGTAATGCACTGAATACCTGTGATTTGGTTTAAAAGCATGTGGTCCATGACATTATTTAATACTGAAAGGTCTAGATATGTACTCGAAAACTCTATGATGACTAGATATTGACCATGATTTTAGGTTATTCCCCTCTTTTATATTAACTCACACAATCAAGTATGAATCAAGTGCTAGAGTTAAAATGATGGCTAAGATGGAATCTCTTCCCACAAATCTTAGTTAAAGAATCTTGGGTAGGCATGACCTCTCTGAGCCTCACTTGTCAACCAGGGAGAATATAATACCTACTTCATGGCTTTGTTGTTAGGATTAAATGAGTTACTATATGAAAACAGTGTCTAGCACATAGCAACCTCTCGATATGTTAGCTCTGAGTATGATGATTCTGGTTTGAAGAAGGGATAAAAGTATATAAGCAAAGAACAACAACACATAAGAATGCACAAAAACAGGTATCAACTAGAACAATATTTCCTAAATTGGGTCAGGCCCCCAACTAGGAAATTCAGTGATGATCAGGAAATTTTAAAATTCTATTGTCTATGAAGATCTACCACCATCCCTGTAGCAGTTAGGGGGAAAAAAAAATCTGATTTGATAACTGGAACGTAATGCATAAAATACATATATGTGTATATATATATACTATAAGAGTTTGATATCTCAAATACTGCTTCGTAAGCGAGGTCCATGGACGCACTGGGAGGACAAGAGAGAAGGCAAGGGTGGATGTAATTCCCTTGACTGAAGTCATCAGTGAAGGGCAGAGGGCCTAGAAGTGTGTTTCGGGGGCAGTGCTGCCACAGACTAAACGTCAGAACTGGACATCAGGGGTCCTCTGGAAGCTGGGTAGGAGCTCACCAGGTGAGAGAGGGAAAGTCATTTTTGGAGAGCGAACAAGAGCCAAGGCGTGGAGGAGTGAAAAGGGCACGTGGGTGTCTTGGAAGACCCAAAGAGCAGCTTTCTGGGGGGGCGGCGTGAGAGCAGGACACGTATGGAGGTGCGGCCCTGGGCCTGCCAGGTGAGAAAGGAGCCCCCTTCCCATACCCAGGTCACGATCTCGCGGTCTTAGTGTCCCCTCAGGATCCCCCTTTAAGGGCTTCCAGCTGCTGGGCTCCCCTCTCGTTCCCGCCACTCTTCCCTTACCTCGTCTTCCAGTCTTTCCCTCACTCTCCCGCCTCCTGCGCCCCGCCGGAAGTGACGTGCTAAGTAGCGCGCCGAACCGCGCCAGAAAGGTTCTGATGAGCGGGAGAAAGGGTTCCGGTGAGGCTCACTGCGCCGGCGTGCGGGCAGGAGCGGTCAAAGCGCCTTCCGGGGGCTGGGGGAACTGCCCTCGTTCCCGGGGTCTGGCTCCTTCGAAGTGGCCTGAGCAAGGCTCAGAGAGGCCGCCGCTTCCAAAGAAAAGTTTTTCTACAGCTCCGACGCTGCTCGGTGCCTGGGTACCCCGGCCCTTGCCCTTTGACCCCGCTCTCGCGGCGGGGGTGAGAGGTCGGGTGGCCATCTTGTGGCGGCGGCGCGGGCGGCTGTTACTGCGGAGACCCATCCCCTCCCCCGCCTTGCGCCCCTGGCAGCCTGTCAGTCGGCGAAGAGTCCCGCAGTCTGTCCGGTGAGGCCCCGACCGCACGCTATTCCTGTCGTACTGGGCGGCCCAGGCCGCTCCCTGTCGGGCCTCCCCGCCGCCACTATGTCCTCCTTCTCCGAATCTGCGCTGGAGAAGAAGCTCTCGGAGCTGAGCAACTCCCAGCAGAGCGTGCAGACCCTGTCCTTGTGGCTCATCCACCACCGCAAGCACGCAGGACCCATCGTCTCGGTGTGGCACCGCGAGCTCCGCAAAGGTAAACACCTCCTCCCTACCCCCTGGGCCTGCGGTGGGTTGTCCTCTCTCCCGCCCGCTCCCCAGACCCCTCTAGCTTCTTAATCGATCCTTGCTTTTCAGGCCTGAGTCTCTGCTCGTGCTTCTGAGATTGGAGACAATGTTATCCCCATTTCTGGGAGAAGGAAACCGAGGCCTAGGAAGGTATAAGGTATTTGTCTGAGGTTCCAGTGACCAGGGCTCAGGTGCCCAGATTTCCATTTTATCAAGGTGTTTTTTCCCTCAGGCTCCGCCTGACACTTGTAACTATTATTCTGGCTGCATTCGCCACCCGTACCGGCCTGTCTTGCGATGTGCCAGGTTCTGTGCAGGGTACTTGGAGTAAGAGCCAATGGGTTCTGCAGTCACACTGCCTAGATCGTGTCCTGACACAACCACTTAGTAGCTGAGTGATACTGAGCGCTCTTCTTCATCTTCCAGTGCTTCTGTTTTCCCATCCGTAAAACAGACGAGGTTTCCTGCCACTTACGATGCCTTGACTCCATGCCAGCCACTGTACTTACAGACTTTTGCGTATATCCTCACACTCAGTCCTCAAGAACAACCTTATGAATTGGGTAACCTCATTCACCTGCTATTGATTTCAGGCCCCCATTCAAGAACTGACATTCATTGGGCTCAGCCTGTTATGTTCTAGGCACTATGCTGAACACTAAATTTACTGCAGCTTGCCTCTGCCTACTGCCTTGAAGTCAAGCCTTGATTTTGCTACTTACTGGCCCCAGCAACTTAAACTGGCTGCCCCTTACTTTCATATCTGCAACATGAAGGCAGTGATAACTGATATGTACTGTGCCTTTATCAAGTGCCAGGTGCACTTGATAAAGTGTACCTTTACATACATTGCCATTTTTAAAATTCTTAAAGCCTTATGAAGTAGGAATTTTCAGATGGGGGAGAAACCTGAGGCTCGAATAAGCCGATTGTGGTGAGAAGTAAACAGGATTATCCAAATGAACATTTAGTATGATGTCAGGCACAGTGTAGGCATTCAGTAAATCATGGTGATATGGGACTGTAAATTACTCAGCATGAGGCATGGTCTTTGCCTTCAAGTTGCTTGCAGTCTGGTGGGGAAAGATGGGCGCCTACACTGCTATTTGATATCCTGATGAATTCCATAACAGGAGGCAGAAGAAACTATTATGACTCTCTTCTGGACACCCTGTAATGCAGTGGACACTTTATAGTATAGGAAATGTTCTTTACTCTTTGTGAGCCACCTGTTTTACAGACAAGAAAAATTAAGTGACTGTTGTTTTCAAGTCCTCTATCTGTTGAGATTCAGACACCAAATTCTGGGATTCTTTCAGGAGACCCAGTTCCCCCATTATGATACGCTGTAGATTCCCACTACTGTAGGTAGTTGGGAGGTAGAGTCTAGGGTTCCTAGAGTCTGCTTCATGTACCCCACTGTGGCATGCAACACTCTGTTAAGATGTTTAAAAAAATGAAATTGCTTCTGCAGAATTCCATCTGAAAGGATCCTTTTGATCATCTTAAGTTTGTCAGTTCATCTTAGGTGGCACTTCTCTCACGAAGCCTTCTTGATTCCTCACCCACCCTCTTTGAGTTACTGAAAAATAACAATTTAGAGAGTGTATTCATTGATGAAGCTTCATTATCCCAAATCTCATTTGATAGAGCCTTATATTGTAGGTAGGTGAGCATTACCCCCATTTTATAGATGATAACATGGAGACTGAGAGGCTTATTCAGGGGCATATAGCTGGGACAAGAACTCAGGGCTAACTGATGTCAAAATTTGACGGTCTCAGTGTCTTAGTCTACTTAATGCGTGAAGATGGTCATCTGATTCCAACCAAACCTAATGTGTTTTTTTAATTAGAATTAATTACGTTTTCCCACCCATCATACCAATTAGCATTTACTTCATTCTTTCTTGGTTATGTCTTTTTTACTAGGTCACGGAGCAAGAAATTTACCTGGTTTTTCTGTCATGCAATAGCATTTAGCATAGGGCCTGTTATACAGTTAAAAAAATAGTTTAGGAGGTCTGGGGTTGTGGAGCAGTGGCAGAGTACTTGCCTGGTATGTGTGAGGAACTGGGTTCGATCCTCAGCACCACATATAAATAAATAAAATAAAGGCAGTGTGTCCATCTACAACTAAAGAAGTTTAGGGGTCAAATCATGGTCTCTGCTGCCATTTCCAAGTTTTAGTGAAGTATCTAGCACTAATATGGTTTTCTATGACAGTAGCAGTATGTTATATTTGTGCTTTCCAACAAGGTAGCCACTTGCCACATGTGGCTATTAAAATGGGTGATGAGAAACTAAAGTTTTAAATAAATAAAATTGAAAATTTATTTCCCAAGTGTTATTAGCTACAATTTGAGTGTTTAGTAGCAACATGTGGTTAGTGGCTACTGTATTGGACACTGCAAAGCTATTCTTCATTGATATCCTTCTCTAATATCCAGACTTCTTTCATGAATTAAAAATGCTCCCACACTAAAGTGGAAAAGGATTCTGTGCCCTTACCTTCAAATTAACTAGCTCTGTAGGTTCTAGCCCACCTTGAGTCTTTAAAAGTGGCTATGTAGATCTATGGTGAAGTCATTTTTCCCTGAGATGTTTACAGACTGTCTTTGAGTTGTCTTCAAAAAATTTTGAGATTTACAAAAATTACTTTTTTCACTTAAATACTACTTCTGTTCCTAGCACATTACTTCCCCCCCCACACACTTTTTAAGGAATTATTCTTTTGGGGGTACTAGGGGCTGAATCTAGAGGTGCTTTCTCACTGAGCTACATTCTCAGCCTTTTTTATTTTTTATTTTGAGACAGGCTCTTACTAAGTTGCTGAGGCTGGCCTTGAACTTGTGATTCTTTTGTCTCAGCCTCCTAAGTCACTGGGATTATAGACATGTGCCTCTGTACCCAGCAGGAATTATTCTTAATTCATCCCTTTAGGCTCTGTTCTAAGTAGAACTTCTCTCCTTCTTTATGGAATAGTTTGATGTACAGTCTTCTTAGATGAATAATTTTTTAATAGTGTTTTGTATCATGGCCTGAATATAGGTAAATAGGCTTTTTTCCAAAAATTACTTAAGACTTTCTTTAGACATCAAAACCAGCCAAACAAATGAAAGGTTTTGATTCGTCATTTATTTTAACTTTGTTCAGCAACTAGTTCTACCAGTTTGGGATAAGCATAGCTTTTTGGTGAAAGGATCTATTTTGTCACATTAGAAAGACATCTGAAGTTGAGTTGTCACCCAGGGTTGGGTGGAGGGGTGTGTGTGTTGCATGTATTGTTGACTACTGTGTTCTAGTGCTCTAGAGTTGTCTATAGCACCTTTACACATAGGGTGCTCATGTTGAATTTCAGGATGCTGAATGTGGAAGGCTACACTTATATCCTAAGGAAATCCCCATTGTTAAGTTTAGAGGTGATGAAGAGTAATTCACGGGCTGGGGATATAGCTCAGTTGGTTGAGTGCTTGCCTTGCAAGCACAAGGCCCTGGGTTCAAATCCCCAGTACCGCAAAAAAAAAAAAAAAAAAAGAGTAATTCGCATTGTAGATAGTGAAAACCTTGGCTCTTGAACCTTTCAGATACAATATTTGCAATACTGAAAATTAAATTAGATCTTGAATGTTCAAATTGATATTTTACAATAGCATTTTTTTTTTAAATTCTAACTTTTTTTTAAAACGTAGTGTAGGGAATTTGTAAAGCTTCACTTACTTAAATTTGCTTTGCTGGAGTTCTGTTTTCTGTTGCATTCCCTAACTTTAATAGCATTATAAGCTTGGTGGTTTAACTTCCCAGAACAAGGTGTGCTTTTTAAAAAAGGAGCCTTTGCCATAGTCATACCTTTGTAACAAGAGCAGGTATTTTAACTATTGACACTTTTGCCCTGCTCCTAAATAATAACTGGAACAGTTAAAGATAGTTCCAGGTTTCCAATATTCTTATCAGTTGGCCATCTAAACTGGGTTATTACCAGAAGGTTAATACAATTCAAGATATCCATATTTAATTTTATGAGCATATTAAGGCATTAGTTTAAACTATAATGTGCTTTAAAATCTTGTTTTTAACTTGGGTTAATCTCCCGTAGTTACATTTTAAAATGTCAGATCTTATGCCTGCTGTGTCAGAACTTATACATGCTGTGTCCATTTCAAAAGAAACAGAAGTGATTTCTGAGAGCAATAGAGCAAGGACAGGTTATTCAGGTGTGTAAAAGTTGACAGAGCTTTCCTGAGATACTTTAGCATTGGAGAAAACTTAATGTTTTGAAATATCTAATTATGTTCATATTTATTTCTTTTAAAAGAAAACTGGGGCTAAAAATGGCAGTGATGTAACTTCACAGTCGAGAAGTTTTGTGCATAGAAGCTAGGAAATTCAGTAATGTTCCCCCAAGCAACTATAACTCAGACATATTGCATGAGGTTTTTATGGTTTAATATATGGTACCATATAGAGTAATAGGAAATACTACATTTTGTATATATAGCAGAGAAGAATTATGGATTTTGTGGGAACCATAATTTTGCATACCCAGATTTCAGATGTGTGTAAATTTTTAATAATAATGTAGCATTAATGCATATTTCTATTTGAGATAAACAGCCTTTGATGCATCTACTGATTTCTGTGAATTTGTAGAGGTGACAACATTGACTGTGGTTATTGGAGTATCAAAGAGAAATTAAATTCTCAGTTGAGGAGCATATATTACAAGAATGTATTTTAACATTGAAACCTAATTTAATCTTTCATTTTAGATTATTTAATAATTAAGAGTGCATTAAAAATACTCATCTTTGCAGTATAATAATTGAAAGCCTTGGTTTTAACATTAATATTGACTGCTTATCCTTTGGGAATTTTCTTTGAGTTATCTTCATTTTTATTGTCTATTAATTACCCTAGTTAAAATTATACAGAAATGAAGCTGAACTTTTCTCATTTCCCCCTAAAATTATACTCCCAGACCTGTTACATCAGAGATCCCTGGGAGTAGATAATGTTTATCTTTTCTTTTTTCCTCCCCCTCTTGGTACTGGGAATTGAACTCGGGGTGATTTGCCATTGAGCTGTCTCCTAGCCCTTTTTCTTCTAATTTTGAGACAAGGTTCTTGTTAAGTTACCTAGGCTGGCCTGAAAATTGTGATCCTCCTGCCTCAGCCTCTCAGCTAGCTAGTATTATTATGCTGACTGATAATGCTTGTCTTAATGTTCTTTAGAAATAGCCTATGGCAAAAGAATTGTGAATTAAGAATTTCTTTGGTGTAAGTTAAATTATCCTTTTTTCTGTTTTCAGCTAAATCAAATAGAAAGCTTACATTTCTGTACTTAGCGAACGATGTCATCCAGAACAGTAAAAGGAAAGGACCTGAATTCACTAGAGAATTTGAATCTGTCCTTGTGGATGCTTTTTCTCATGTTGCCAGGTATGTTGTCTGGGTTTTTTGTTTTGTTTTGTTTTTAAATGCATTGCCTTTCCACGTTTTCATTCTCTTTTGTGATAACTTGTGTAAATTGACCGCTTTGTTCTATACAAGTAGTATTGTAGAGGCCAGATTGTGGTTTATGTTTTGCTGGACCCCTAAGAACTATGAGTCATGTAAACATTATGATGTATTAAAGAGATTCAGCATGGTACTGGAAACACATCTTTTCCCCTGATATATTTATTTATTTAATCTATTTCTTGAATATAGTATTTTCCTTTGTTTGGCTGAGTTGTCTCATTAATTTATGATGAAAAAACAAAGCTAAGAAGTTTAAGAGTCTTTTAGTAACATATCTTCAATAGCAGAAATTAATTATGCCTTCTTGTTTACTTCCTTCTGAATGTCTAGCTGTCTGGTTTACTAAAAATAGTCATTACTGTGACTGCAAAAATAGTAATTATTAATGTGGAAAAATAGGTGAGTGTTCTGGCCAAATTGTATTAAATTTGCTACTGATGTGTTTTGTGGAAGAGAGGACTGGAGCATAGAGTACACATACAGTTAATACAGCATACGCTGGATTAAAGATTTTATAGATAATTTTTATTTATTTTAAAGAAACAACTTTCTGTGGCACAAGTTATGTTCCCAGGAGTAGCAAAGGAAACTGGTTTTCAGTAGACTATTATGTCTATAAATAAATGAATAAAAATACACAGATCTTTGTCAAAGGAAGTTGGAAAGAGTGAAAAGAGACTAGTAGGTCAAACAAGAATTATTCTAGGGTCTAAGGTGTCAGTGAAAGGCCTTAAATGGGAGATTAAGTTTGCCATTCCTCAAGCCCAAAAAAACCAAAGGCCGAATGTTTTCTCTGATAAGTGTATGATGATACATGGGGGTTGGGGGGCGCATAAGAGAAGAATGGAGGAACTTTGGATGGTGTAGAGGAAAATGGGGTGGGAGGGGGTGGGGGAAGGAAAGATAGTAGACTGAAATAGACAATTATCCTATGTATGTGTATGTTTACATGAATGGTGTGAATCTACATGATGCACAACCATAGAAGTGAAAAGTTGGACCCCATTTGTGTACAATGAATCAAAATGCAGTCTGTAAAAATAAAAATTAAAAAAAAATTGGCATTCCTTAAAGGATCTGAAAATTTAAAGGAATAAAATTAAAAAAATTTTTAAATGACATTTAACTTTCTAAAGATAGAAAAAGATTTTTATTAACTACATAGCTAGCTGTTTTGATGAACATGAATACTGAAGTAGTAGAATGTTACTAATTTTAATGACTGAATTCTCAAGAATAGACTATTAAGAGTAGCTATCTGAAATTGGAGATAGGAATTTCTTCTTTTGATGAGATTTATTTCAGTTTCTTAGGCACTGGTTGTGCCTCAAAAACTGTCTGAGTGACCTTGGATGTATTATTTAACTTTTCAGCCCAAGTTTCCTAATTAGTTAAAAGAGGGGATAGGACACCACTTCATTATTTTGAAGCTAAAGTAAGATAATTTGTTGAAAAGTAATAGTATAATGCTTCTTCTGCATTCTTTGCCTGTTCACTAGAACATACTAAACTATAAGTTCCATGAAGGAAAGAACCATTTCCTTTTTTGTTCTTTGCTATATGCCAGGGGTCTAGTCAAGTGTCTGGTGTAGAGCTGTTGGGTTACATAGCTTTAGGGGATACCATTTATATAGGCTTGATGTAAATGTTGTCCCAAGAGTTGGTCAGTTTTTGTGGTCTGCCCTCGCACAGAGTAGGGATTCAGTAAATATTTGTTGACTGAGTTAATCAATGTTGATTCATTGGGGAAAAATTAGTCTAGGGAATTGGCTGAAATAATCTCCTATAGAGATAGTAAACACTAAAAAATGGATCCATAATCTTTAGCTGCTTTCAAACCAGAAAAAGTAGGTAGAAAGGGGTGGGAGAAGAGGGGTGGACAATACCAGGATTAAAAATTCCTTTTCTTCTGTGTACACTGGTGCATGCCTGTAATCCCATCGGCTCAGGAGGCTGAAGCAAGAGGATCATGAGTTCAAAGCCAGCCTCAGCAACTGAGTGAGATGCTAAGCAACTCAGCAAGACCCTGTCTCTAAATAAAATATAAAAAAGGATTGGGGATATGGCACAGTGGTTAAGCACCTCTGGGTTCAATCCCCCAGTACCAAAAAAAATTTTTTTTCTTTTCTACTTGAGAATAACTCAAAACCTATACAGGAGGCACTTGAAAACATCTTGTCAGATGTATCCTGGTCTTTCTTAGTAAAAGCCCTAATTCTTTTCTTTTGCATTCTTGTAGTTCTTTCAAGGTCCTGCGTGGGTCTTCTATTTAGGATGCCCATGTTTTCAAGGCCCTTTTCCCCACTGCATTATTAGAAAGTCCAGCAACTACTTCAATCCTGATGCACCTTGTCAACTAAGAATAGCCTAAAATATGTTATTTTTCTGTGACCAGAGTAGATTTGATTTAATAGTTTAATTAACCAGATTGTATACTACTTATCCCTATGAGTGTCTTGTTTTCTTTTTAGTTTGGAGATGATTGTACAGACCATTTTGAGTGTCTTCTGTGTGCCGAGTACTGATCCACCAAACCCTAGGGGAGCAGCAGGAACCAGGCAGGCCAGGACAATGGAATGAACGTGACACTTTCAGAGAGTGGGCATAGCCAAATAGGTGGTGCTCTTTTTGGCAATATGGTTAAAGGAAGCCACATTTAGAAAGGAAATGACATTTGAGGCAATCATGCAAAGTAGGAACAGCCATTAAAAAGAACGTAAGATAGGAATCATCTTGGCATCTTAAGAGAAACAAAATGAAAGCATTGTGGTTAGAACACAGTGAGTAAAGGGAGAATTGGCACCCAAGTGGGATCAGAGAGGTGGATAGTACCAGTTGTGTATGCCCACAGAGCCTTGGAAGAGGATTGTATTCTGATGGCATGTCAATTAAGATTTTAAGTGGGGAAATAATATATTCAGACCTACATTTTTAAAAAGATCCTTCTTAATAGCTAAGCTATAGAACCAACCTAGGTGTCCTACAACAGATAAATGGTTAAAGAAAATTTGGTGTATATATATATATATATACACACACACACACACACATACATACACAATGGAATATTACTTGGCCATAGAGAAGAATGACTTTTATGACATTTGGAGAATATTATGCTAAGTGAAATAAGCCAATCCCCAGAAACCAAAGGTCAAATGTTCTTTCTGATATGTGAATGCTAACACACAGCAAGGGGGGCAGGGAGTAGTCCAGTAGATTAGACAAAAGGGAATGAAGGGAAGCCAGGTGGGGGGAACAGGAATAGGAAAAACAGTGGAATGATTCTGACATACTTTCCTGTGTACATATATGAATATAGTACAGTGAATCTCTGCATTGTGTACAACCACAGACTGGGATCCTAATTAGATTAAGATGTATTCCATGTTTGTATAAATAAGTCAGGTTATACTCTACTGTCATGTATAATTAAAAAAACCAAAAATTTAAATCTTTTAAAAAGAAATTATGTTAAATCATTTTTCAAAAAAAATTCCTCTTTAAAAATGGCTTGGTGTGGAGAATGGCTCATAGAGACTAAGGAAGGGACAGAGACATGAGTTAGAAGGACATAGACTATGGTGATATTGACTAGTACTAAAGCAGAGAAAAGCTAGCTTCTGTTTATTGAGTGCTTACTTTTCAGGTAGACTTTTCCCCCATGTAAAATCTATAGGATGTATAGGAGTTGAGTAGGAGCTAGTAGTGAGGAAAAAAGAGAAATCAGATGATTTCTAGGTTTTTGATATAAGCGGGTAGCTGAGGGAGCTGTTAACTGAGCTGAAGATTAGGGGAAATATTTGATGGAGGAAAAGAAATGTGTTTGACCATGTTAAGTTTGAGATAGTAGAGAGTCTAAGGGGTGAGGCTGGATAGGCATATGGTTAAAATGGTTAAAGCTCAGCAGAGACTTCATCTCTGGAGACATGAATTTGGAAGTCATACATACACATGATATTTATTGTACTTGTATATGGGTCTCCAAGACCACTCCCAGGTTTAATGGTGCCCTGGGAGTACTCATGACTATGATTTATTGCAGCTAAAGGAGACAAAGCACAACTAGCAAAGGGAAAAAGTACATGCAGTAAAGACTCCAGGACTCCAGGCATAGCTTCCAAGGGTCCTCTCCCAGTGGAGTCATACAGTCTTAATTCTCCAGCATTAAATTGTGACAGCATGTGTGTAATGCAGTCTAACTGGGAAGCTCACTAGAGTTACAACCCAGACCTTTCACTGGGATCAGTCATGTAGAGCACCCTCTGCCATAATTCCAGATTCCTAGAAAGAAAGCAGTTGTTCATTTGGAACCATATTGTTTTTGTGACTAGTTTAGACACAGTAAATCATACTGACCAGTTAGGAAATATTAGGAACACTCCTGAAATTCCAGAGGCCACCAAGGGCCAACTTGTCGGCAGGCCTCTCTGAAGGTAGTGGGTTTCAGCATTCTGTTACCTTTGTTGGAATTGTGTGTGTAATACTCATTTGTTTACTTTTATGGTCAGTTTTGCCATCTGTATTAGAAAAAGTAAACAGTGATTGAATTTATAATTAATCAGAAATAAAATATATATGAAGTGTTCAACATAAAAAACCTTGATAAGGACCGTAGGAAGTATATAGTTAATTATTTGTCATCTTCCAATTCATTCACAGATTTAACGGCAAAGATATTTTAGTCTTTTTTAACTTAAAGATTTCTCAATTTAGAATGAAGTTGGTGCAGCCTATAAAGATAGTGCCCCTTCTTTTATAAAATTGCTTTAGTTGTGTCTGGTTCCAGATGCGAAAGTGTCTTACAGTTCACTATAGTTAGTTACTGCAAAACCTCATCAGTAAAAACATTTTCTGACTATTTTACCTATAACTTTGAAACTCATCTAATAAAATCTTGCTTTACTGTAATGTAAGGAAATAAGTTAGAACCTCCTTTTTGGCTTTATCCTTTAATAGTGAAAGCCTTTGAAAATGTTTTGTGGCTGGGTGCAGTGGCGAACACCTGTAATCCCAGAGGCTTGGGAGGCTGACGCAGGAGGATCGCAAGTTCAAAACCAGCCTCAGCAACTGCATGAGACCTTAAACAACTTAGCAAGACCCTTTCTCAAAAATTTAAAAAATGAAAAAGGACTGGGGATGTGGCTCAGTGGTTAAGCATCTCTGTGTTCAATCCCTGGCATCAAAAAGAAAGAAAGAAAATGTTTTGTTTTTATAACAGGATTGAGCATCAGTTTCCATTATTTAGTAAGGTGGCAGAAACTGTATTCAAAACCAGTCTTAATCTTAAATCCTAAATGTCCCCAGGAATGGTGGATGTGGGAGGCGAGTGGGTATTACATCCTCTTAACTCAGTTCTCAAGAATTTGTTCTTGTGATTAGTATCTCTTTTTTTAAGTGTGCAGAGAATCTACAGAGAACAGATTTTTAAGGTAAAAGTACTAGCCAGTTAATTGTTTCGATTTGGTGCTACTAGTTACAATTTTTTTTTTAAACTCATACATATGATCCCATCTGAGACTTCACATTTCCCACAGGCCACGTGCTCAATATGGCATTCAGAGTCCTCTCTAATCCCACTCTTTCCAGATTCTTCTGCTGTTTCCACACATGCATTATACACTTCAGTTAACTGAATTACTCAACTTCTGCTTTCTTTTTCCTTGCTTCATTTTGGGAGTTCCATGAGCAAAGCCTGGTGCATAAGAAGGAACAAGTTCTGAGTAGAAAATACGTATAGTTGAGGGCTTCTAGAATGTGAAGCCCCAGTGGGGCATGGAAAGATGAGGCTAAAGATATGGGGCGCTGCTGAGTCAGGCCCTGGAGGTCAAGAGTTAAAGCCTTATTTCAAGCATGGTATGCCATACTGCACACCATTTCAATGATTGAGCTAGTGAGTACTTAGTTGATTTCTGATGTGAATTGACCATGTTGCAGAAAGATGTTTGCTGGAAGTTAAGTAACTATGATTACATAAGTTTTTTTCAAAAAAAGTTTACAGTTCAACAAATAAGTACCTATAACTTTGAAACTTACCTAATAAAATCTTGCTTTACTATGATGCTCAAGGAAATAGCCTATTCTGGCTAGTTAAATTGACTTAGTGCTTGTCCTAGGGTGTCTAGTGGTGATGGGGAGACAAATCCCTGCCTTTGTGGAAATTCAAATGGAAAGTGTAAACAAACTATAGTAGATGAGAAGAAAAGTTGTCTTGAGAAGAATTAATAAGGGCAGAGGCCATCATTGTGAGGTTAGGGAAGGACTCACTGGAAAAGTGGTGTGGGCAGAAGATGAAGCCCTGGAACCAATGGACTGGGCTGAAGGCCTTGAAGACTTTCTAAGGACTTTCACCTAGTAATGAGGGAGAGTGAAAAGAACCGTGATCTGCCTAAACAAGCAGCTAGAGTTGTGTTATTAAAACATGAGAGAAGATTAGAGGAGGACAAGGGTGGAGGCAACAAAACCAGGAATGAGGCTGTCATCGTAATCCAGTCAAAAGGTGACTGGCTCGGACTCGGTCCATAGCAGAGGAACGGTGAGAACTCATTTCTCGATATATTTCGAAGTTAATAAAAAAGTGTTTTATTACAAATATCAGATAAGTAGGTCATATCTTTGAACTCTGTAAATGCAGCAAAGTGTTTCCCTTTATTCTTAACCCTAGTCCCTAACTTGAAAGAAAATATTCAATAAAAAGGATTAATTTGTATTTATGTTAGTTTAGACCTGTGATCCCAGTTCAGTGAAATTTGCCCCTAATAATCATAAGTGATACAGTCTGGCCAGGCCAGGCTGAAACCTTGCCTCACTTTAAATATTAGCATAAGCTTTACAAAAGTGCTGCCAGGATTGAACTTGGTATAGTTTCTTCTTGATGTGTCCCTATTAAGAGCAATTGACTTGGGGTCCTAAGATGTTGTGGTGTCCCTTTTTGGTTAAAGTTACTCAGTAGATCATCGACACCCACATAGCCTCGTTAGACAGAACCAGTGACAGGAACCACTGCTTATGAGGGAATTCTATTCTCTTCCAAGCAGTCTTTTCTTACTCTTCTGTTGACATTTTATGGTGGGTACCAGATTCAGAGTGCCAGCTGTGTTTCATTTCAAGAGTGTAACATGTTACCTAATTTCTTCTTTCAGATATAAATATAAAGGACTGCACTTGTGTTCTAAGATTATCAGTGATACAAGTCTGTGTGAGCTTGGAACACAGACTAAGCCCAGTGTTAAAATAATTAGCATGTAGTTAAAAGTTGAGGTCAGTCTTGGCATATATAAGTACAAATTCAGTTTATACATGCAGAGGTTCTGGTGCGTGCGTTAGTGAATTTCTTGTTTTAAAGATTTGTTTTTGTTAAATCTTTTTAATTCTTAAAAGTTTTGGCCAATTTTAATTTCCAGTAGAATGTCTGCCACTATATTCCAGTAACATCTTTTAAAAAGTAAATTATCAGAATTTGATATGATCAATTTTTGATTATTTTCTGTCTGTAAAAATTGGCCATTGGATTTTTTTTTTTTTCTCCCTATATGTCCCATCTTTCAAAGGGGCAAAAAGATTTCTTCCATGATGTGATTGCTCTCTCTTTCCCTCTCACCACAGGAAGAATGTAGTTTCGGGTCAAGTTTTGGGTATCCGAGTAACACAATGTGTACTTTACTTTTTCCTTCTGTTTTTAATTATGTAAATCATTTAGTCAGTGTTGATTTTTTTTTTTTTTTTAAGATATCTGTCCTAATTAAAAGCAAAAAATCTTAAGCTTATATATATCTTTTCATCTTTTCTGGGCAGAGAGGCAGATGAAGGCTGTAAAAAACCTTTAGAAAGATTGCTGAACATCTGGCAAGAAAGAAGTGTGTATGGCGGCGAGTTCATACAGCAGCTGAAGCTGTCTATGGAGGACTCCAAGAGCCCTCCCCCCAAAGGTAGAAACATCACCACATGTTTACAGCTCTTGGTCTTTGCCTACTTTCGAATCAAATATGAAAAGCTGCAATGGGGGTTGCTGTGAACCACGAGCAATTTTATGATTCTTCAGAGAGAGATGATCATGAATGATGGTGAGAATTTCCGTAGTGCTCGCAGCGTGCAAGCCTGGTTCTAGTATTCATGCTGTTGATTCTCTCACTCCCTAACTTCTGCTGTGTGTCCTCCTTGGCTCTCTCCTGTCTTTCAGAGACTTTCCTTGCACAAGGGAAAGGAGCAACAGAGTTGTAGAGTTGTGGTTACCTAGATTTTGTTCTAGTCCTGCTGTTAACTACTGCAGCATCTTGGATAAGTCCCTAAGCCCTTTGAGAACTTGGTTTTATTAAATATAGATGTGGGTTTGGAAAGTACTCTTATGATTTTATTTTTTATTGAGCCCAGAATATCCTTGGAAAGTAAGTACGTGTGTGTGCACGCACGTGCATGTGTGTATGTGCGTATGTGTATGAGAAAGAATTTTGCCAAGTTCTTCATAAGGGCTTATGTTATTTTTTTCTCTTTTTTAAAGAGTATGATCAAATGTTATTGAATAATTTGACTTCTGCTTAGTTACAGTTGTAGTTGGCATGACATGTTTCTCAGCTTCCAATCCGATCTGATTGCATATATACTCACTGCTTGGAGGAGCAAGTCCAAGATCTACTAGCATTGAGGACCTTTCTAATCTGAACTAGCCCACTTTTCTAGATCGTTCTCCTGCCATTCTCTCACATACACCCTATTCTTTGGCTATTCTGAATTACCAGATTTCCCCTCTGGATACTCTGCTGGCACCTCTTCCTCTGCATCTACTGATTATCTCTGCCTAAAAATTTCCTTTTGCCACTTTCACTGTGTGAATGCATTCTCCAAGTGTGTTCCTCTTGCTTTGGTGGCTTTCTTGCTTGCTGGACACATGTAACCGTTCCCTCCTTATTCTCTGCTACCACATACATGCTCTGCTGTAGAACTTACTGTAATTAGCACACATGACAATATCATTCATTCAGCAGCCCTTTTCTGTGTTCCCTTTGTGATCTCTTCCAGGTCTAAAATGATATGGATTTTATAGCAACTTTTAACTTTCCTGTGAAACTAAAGGTTAGAGACTTTCTAAGATGACACATGTGTTTTCAGGCTACAGGTTATTGTTGTTGTACTTGGAGTTGTTAGGAAATTGTTCTAGGATCATTGTGGTGGTCGTTGCCAAAAAGCGAGATATTTCCTGATTTGGATTCTGGTACTGTTGGTATTGTGTCCTTTGGAAGTATTTAGTCTGTACAACTTTGGGAAATTATCCAGCATTCTTTTCTGTACTCTGCCTTACAGTTCATTTAGTAAACAGTGCTGGTTTTGTAAAGTACCTTTGGGTAAGCAGGAGAGTTCTGAAAAAGAATGCTTGAAGCCCATGTCAAATTTCAGTTCAAGCATTTGGACATGTGCTTTGGGTAAACCTAGCTGTACTAGGTGCTATAGGATGGAGCAGGAGAGAAGCATGAAACACTTCTGCACCAGGGAGCAACCAGAAACGTGGGGGATTCATGGCAGTAGTGGTATTGAAAATTACTCCACTGGGTTTCTGATTTTTTTTTTTTTTTTTAAGAGTCGAGACATTTAACAAAAACAAAGGCAGTATCCATGTGGAAGTAATGAAAATCTGAAGATAATTTCTCTTTTTCTATTCTTTAAAGACAAAAAGCATGTATCAGAAGGTTTCAGTGTGTGTATTGGTCTCAGCCAATTCACTCTGTCTCGTCTTGATCTGAGTTATCAGAAGGTTTTACTATAATTCTTGCAAAATATTAAGTTCTCCAGAAGTTCATTTCCAAATTTGAATAGTTCTTTTATATTCTGGCTTTGATTCTTGGGTAATTCTTTGTCTTCAGACAACTTTATAGAGTCTACCTTTGAAATAACAATTTTCCTGTGGAACTTTGAGTATTCTTACTGCAAAGGAGCATGCATGAGCTTAGGAATTCTGTTTTAGAGCTGTAGATCTCTTGAGTTTATACACCTGTCTCAACAGGTGCAAAGCCCAGGTGTTTAAAGTTGCCTCTCTGTTCTTAGGAATACTCAAGCTGTTGTGCAACTAGATAGAACTTTATTATGTACTTGAGTCACATAGTGTCATGCAATTGTGGAAGGATTTAAAAAGGGAAGGTAGATACAAAAAAAATCAGCATTTATCAAGTAGCTGTTGTGTATTAGTTTCTCTGCTGCTTGCCTTGTTAATTTATTTTTCATCTTTATAGCTACTCTGAATTTAGTATTATTTTTCATATTTCAGATGAGGATAGTAAAGCTCAAGAACACATGATAATTTTGTTGAAGGGGATATAGTTGATAAGTGGCAACTTTAAACCTAGGTCTGTATGATTTTAAGGCTGACCTTCTTTACACTGTATTTTTTTCCTGAAAGCCCAAGGATCAGGAGACATGAGTTGTGACATGAGTTCATGAACATGTTACCCAATTTGCCTGGACATTAGCATAGTTTAGGTATTCAGATTTCCCGAGTATGAATCTCAGCTCTGTCGCTGCTAAAGTCTTGTGACCTTGGGCTCAGCATTTGACCTCTCTGAGCCTCAGTTCCTCACTATAAAAGAGGGTTGTTGATAGTAGCACCTCATAGGGTTTTGGTAAGGATTACTTCAGATAATGCAGGTAAGATCCTAACAGTGGGGCAATGATAATGATTTATATTTGTCCCTGTCAGCTAATATTATGAGCATCCATATATGAGCCAGTAGCACAAATAGGAGGACTTGCAGTATTTTCAGTCCCCTGGATTTTGTGCAAGGCTGGAGGGCATACTCAATAAGAGCAGAGCTCTGGGCCCAGCTTCCCTGGGTTCCAGTTCAGACTTGGCTTCTTAATTCAGTGAGATGAGGGTCGAGTACTTTTTTAAACCATGCCTCAAGGATTAGCCCTTTGTTTCAGTTTCTTTTCCACAAGTAACGTCTAATGTGCTTTTTAAAAAAATTCCTTGGGCTGGGGATATAGCTCAGTTGGTAGAGTACTTGCCTAGCAGGCACAAGGCCCTGGGTTCAATACCTAGCACTACCACCAAAAAAAATCATTTTTCAGGATGGGAACAGAGAATGAAATAGCTGTTGCCAACAGTATTTCCTGTTTCTTTCCTAAAAGTAATATAAAGCTGGGTGCTACATAAAGTTCAGGTAGTGCCAGCTACTTGGGAGTCTGAGTAGAGAGGGACACTTGAAGTCGAGTTGGAGACCATCCTGGGCAAGATAGTGAAATTCAGTCTCAAAAAAATAAAAACAAATAAAAGTAATATAAAACTGAAGGGGTGTGTGTGTTTTAATCCCAGAAAATTTTAGTTGTATACTTCAGAAAATCCATCTTTGCAGGTAGGGTGCTGTTTTATAAGGTGGTTTGGGAGCTTTCAGGCCAGCTTTTTGCCTTAAGATTAGTTTCGCATTCTGCCATAATATCTGAAATTCTACCAGTCAGGCCTCTTGGAGGCACACTATCCCCTTAGGTAACAGGATTACTTGAGGGTTAGTTGAATACAAGTCCTCCTGGAGACATGGAGACAGGTCCAAGGATAAAAGAGAAGCACAAAACATGAGGACAGGACATTGGCCACCCATAGTACTGTCCTGCCTACGGAGTAGTTGAGTGAGTACAAAAGGGAGTGTAAGTAAATACCATGGTCAGAAGCTGAATTGATTGTGGAAGGCTTATCCTAAATTCTGATGTAGGAATGCAACTGGCAGATTTGCTAGGTTATTTTTAATGGCTGTCTGGCTCAATTGGGAATTCTAGGCATCATAACTGCTAACTTTTTAGCTGTAACTGTCATTTCTGGCATAGCACCAGCACTTTCCAAGCTCCGAGATTCCTCCCTTCATGAGGGTGTACGCTGAGGTCTGTTACCCATCTTGTAGGTACTATAGGGAGGCGGAGGAATAAGACACTTCATGTTCCTGTCAGAGAGGAAGGCTTGCCACCTCGTAAATCAGCAAGGCCAAGTGCTCTAAAGAGAGGCCCAAGTGCAGCAGGAGTTGAGGGCGTGCTCATGGTGCTGCCACCATTAGCCACAAGTGGGTTCCAGCTTAGGAGGACAGTATGAGTCACTAGAAGTCAGGTAAGACAGAAAAGGGAAGGTTGCTAGTGAGAGGCCATGTGGGGGAGCTGGTAAGAGTTTTGTCAACATCTCTCAGGTGTGGAATCTAATAGAAGTCAGGACTCTGGGATGGGTTCTGATGGTCTCCAAGGCTTTGCACTTGGACGGTGGGGCCAGTGGAAGTTTTCATGATGGAAATAGGTAGCTTAGGGAATAGGAGTCGAGGGAAAGGATGAATAATTCATTTCCAGAAATCTTAGGTTTGCAGTACCAGTTGATTGTCCAGTTGAAAATAAAAGCACACTGGAAGGCTTAGCATCTCTAAACCCTCTTCCCTCTTGACGGCAAAGGGCAGAAATGACCCTAAAATGATTTTTATCAGTTTGAGTCTTGTACCACTAGAGTGTGGAGGCAGAAGGCTTTGGCTTGTGGGCCCAGACTTACGCTTACAAGCCCCCTGGCTTAGGGCAAACCACAGCCTGTGGGTCTAGATGTCCTCAAGAAGACGAAGTGTGGGAAGTGAAGGCCAATCTAATGCCTCTTGTTGCCAAAATTGAGTGATTCAGAGTGTCTGGTGGTAGGAATGGTTTGGGTTTTTTTTTTTGTATGAGAGTTTGAAAAGAGTTTGGAGATTATTTCAAGTTATAATTTTTTTCTACCTTTAGTGTATTTAACAGTTATTTATTGAGGGCTCTTAGAAGCAAACCAAAAATATAAATTTATTTTTGATCATGAGTTCACATTATAATGGCCACTTTGATGCTATAAAGGGTAAATGTCTATATGTCTGTACTACACATTAAGCAACTCGCGTGTGAGCAGTTCTGTCAGGTGTTTCATATTAAACAATATCCTCGCGTGTGAGCAGTTCTGTCAGGTGTTTCATATTAAACAATATCCTGATAGAATTCCATTTAAAAAATACTGCAGTCCTTGGTTTGCATGATAGTGCAAGACTAAAATGACCACGCAAGCTGAAGCTGTACAAAGTGAACTTAATAGTCCAAGGAGACCATTGCTTTTTCTGTGATTTTTTTTTTTTGGGGGGGAGGTGTGTCAAAGAGTTGAAAACTCACTATGGGTAGAGAAACAACAAAGTAAAATAATAGTTATTTAGTATGCAGTAACTGAAAAATTAGAAACATTGAGAGTTACTGTGTGATTTCTTTGTAACAAACTTAGCAAGGGTAGTATGACCAATGCTTGCCTTCTTGTCTAGTTTATGATAGATACAGAGCGGGCATCTTTTCTAGGCCTTGGTGAATAGATCCACTTTCCGCATTTTATCCTCTGTGTGTTCAGCATTCTGAAATCTCTTTGAGTGTGAAGTTTTTGTCAGCATCACTTCCAGGACATTGCCAGCCTTTTGGGTGTCACCACATTCTTCATTTGTGTTGATCAGCTGGCCTTCACTGAGTTCCTCAGGCTGCAGTCTTGAATGTCTTGCATGGTGGATTTGTTTCCCACAGCTAGCCCTTTCTTCTTTCCTGCCATTCAGCTTTAGCTTTGGTTAGTTTCTTTGCTGCACTTTCATCTTCATGGCCAATTCCCTGTTTGGATTACTCATTTTTATGAACTGTCACTTGAGTTCTTGGGTTTATCCCTGGGGATAGGCAGCACTACTAGCACACTGCCATGTGTGTGAACTGAGTAACAGATATGCAGTGATCTGTCACTGACAGACTTTGAAGAAGTCATGTGATTGGCCCCTAATCACGCTTTGGGGGCTGAAGTATTTAAAGAACTTTTCACTTTATCCAAGTGCTCAGAGTGAGCTACTATGCATGGTAACTGAAATTTGAACTGTTGTTGGGGGACTGCCTATATGGAATATGTTTCTGTTTCTTCTTCCTTTTTAAAAAAAAATTTTGGTAGAATAAAGAAAATGTTAAAAAAATACAATTTGTGGTATTAAGTTGACATTCACTTCAAACATAGTTTGGTTAGTTAATGTAAGGTAGAGGACAGGAGCTACTTGCTTGATCTTAGAAGTGATTTAAGAAAAAGGTGTATGTTTATTCTGTGTGAAACTCAGAGTTCTGAGGCAGGTGGCTAGTGTCTCCCTTTTTTGACAGACGAGAGGGGACTTATTCTGTGCTTAGCAATTTGAGTGCAGTAGGAAAAGCATAGGTTTTAGAGTCACACCTTTAGGTGAGTTATTGAACCTCTTTGAACCTTTTTTTCCTCACCTTTAAAATGGAGGCATGGCATCTCAGAATTATTGGAAAGATTAAATGTAAAGAAGCTATTATAATGTCTTAGACATATTAGGTGTCCAATATTTCTTTACTTTCTAAACCAGAATTTGTCATTTAGATTTATTTCCCAGTTGTTTGGCATTTATTTTATATTGCCCAATTTGATACAATAGGAACAATTTTAGAATTAATGCATCTATCATAATAATGTAAGAGCATACAGTACAGATAATAAAAAATGTTACCTGTCAGCCTCAAAAGTGGTTAATCTAAAAATGGTAACTTAAGTAATTTCTCCCAGTAGTATCAATCATATTTCTCAGTAATGGTTATTTTTTAAAATTTTAAGGTAAAATTAGGTTTGTTTCATTTTAAAGGAATAGTTTAAAGAGTATTTGTATTTAAAATTTTTTTTTCTTTTTTTTTTTTTTTTTTTTTTTTTTTTCCTTTTTTTCTTGGCAGTGCTGGGGATTAAACCTAGGTCCTTGTGCTTGACAGGCAAGCACTCTACCAACTGACCTATATCCCCAGCCCTAGAATTTTTGACATGGTTTTATTGTTGAATTTCTCCTGTTTTCTAAAATGATCCTTGGAAAGGGTGAAATATCTCATTTTATTTGCAGTAAGTTCTCTATGATCCCTTGCACACATTGGTGTAGTTTACTGTTTTGTCCAATGACTTTCTTACCATTTTAACTTCTGTTAATTTTTTTTCTTAAGATATGAAGTTTTAATTAAATATTATAGTTTGGTATGTTTCATTTTTAGATGATTGTTTTCAGTAGTGTTTTTTCTGAGAGTCAAAAAGAGATGATGATCTTTTTGACTTTTCAGTAGTATAAGGAGCTACAATCAGCTTAGAATAACTGGCATAAAGAGGCATCTGAAAACAAACACCCTTCTGCCCTGTTTTTACCTATGGCCCATTGTACGTAGCGTTTGACACTTGCCAGGACAGGGTGTACAACTCAAATTTGTCACTTTTTGATTTCCTCCAGCAGCAGAAGAGAAGAAATCTCTGAAGCGAACTTTTCAGCAGATACAGGAGGAGGAGGATGATGACTACCCTGGAAGCTACTCTCCCCAAGATCCTTCTGCAGGACCCCTCTTGGTATGTTTGACCCCCAGGGAACAGGACTTAGTGGTTTGAAGTAACCTCTAGTTGAAGATTATGGCCACAAGGTGGCACTAGTGGCCAATTGTATGGAATTGCCAGAGGGCAGTTTTGGGGCACCTGATGCAAGATGCCACCCAGAGAAGCCTGCCAGACAGCAGTAGGCTTTGCTCTGACTTTGCCTGCTGTGACTCTTGGATGGGTTTATGTTTTATAAAGTACTTGGATGTGGTATTTCACTCCTAGAAATTAAAAGTGTTATTCAAAAGTAGATTGTTGTTGAGGGGAGTAGATGATATGTTAAAAAGAGATTCAGAAGTCTGCTTTGACTTATCTTCAGTCTTCTGTTGTGGTATTTTGTACGTCAGCAGCTCTTTCATACCTAGAATGGTCTATGTACTGAGAGCAAATTTTTACACTATAGCCAAATTAAATATTAAAACAGGGAGTTAGTCTTTAACCATGTGTTTGCATTATTTGGCCCTTTATAAAACAAGTTAGCTTATGAATTCTTCGGTTGGTTCATTTCATCTATTTATACCCATAGAGAATGAGGCCCAAGAGAACCAATTTTAAGTAAGTTGCCCAGTATCTTAATTTGAATCCAGGTCTGTCTGATTTTATTGTCCATTCCCCTCTTGTTTTGTTTAAAACAGCTCTTATTACACATAGATACATTCAAAGCTTAAGTAAATGGGACACGTGTCTGGTTTGCATCTTGTTAAAATGATTAAATGAAAATGGTATTAGGTGACATAGGTTTGTATCCAAAATCTTTTAAGAGAGCAGCCTGAATTATCAACTTCCTGGGTCACCTAGCACTCTGTACAGGCAGCTACTCTTAGGTCATTATGAACTGGCTTACCTGTCAGTATTCTCTTTTCTGACAATTTAATAAACTCCTTTTATTATACACTGAATATGTATCGGTTTGCTTTTCTTCCCTCTGTCCCCTTTGTGTGAGTTTGACACATTTAATTTGGGGAGTGGTAGACATTTTGTAAAGCAAACTCAAGAAAGAATTTAATTAGTCAACGCACAATTGTTGAACTTTTGGTATCTATACCTTAAAGAGTTATGTGATATTTCATTTGTGTCCTGTTAGGGACTTAGAAAAATTAATATTGTACATTCTCATAAACTGTCATTGACTTCTGTTTACACTCTGGAACTAAGAATAATTTTTTAAAAATCAAAAATGACCATTTTAAATTTAGCCCTCACCTCATTTAACTGTAGCTAATTTTCTTTAAACCTCATATGTCTGTACACTGTAGTGTTGTTTGTATTTTCATTTTATAGACTGAGGAACTGATCAAAGCTTTACAGGATCTGGAAAATGCTGCATCAGGGGATGCTACTGTTCGACAGAAAATTGCTTCTCTGCCCCAGGAAGTGCAGGATGTTTCTCTTTTGGAAAAAATAACAGGTGAGAAAGTAGAATGTGGGTGAAAGATGAGGGAAGAGGAACCTGAATGTAGTCCCCCTATAGAACTTCAAACCCTGGGACATGCTTATGTCATTTTCCATGTGATACTGGGTGCTCTGCCATCTTGGGATTTGTGAACAGCTCATATGCTAAACATAGAAGCTCTTGGAACAGTCAGTCACTACTGACCAAGTCAGTCACTACTGATTCTAAGAATTGCAGAAATGCTGGCATGCCACAGCCTGTGGGCACTCTAAATAAGGTACCAAACGGAGATGCTCTTAGAGGGAAGAGAGTGCCACCAGGCAAAGGGAACAGAATGTGGAAAAACCTTAAGGCCAGCTGTGCTTCTCAAGCTCCAATAGCTCAGCCTCACTGGGAATACCCACAGTCTATTGATCCTGCACTGCGTTTTAGCCTTTGAGTCCTCATTTTCTGTACTCAACTTAGAGTCTTTATCCTCCCTCACACATACTTTGAGCATCTTTTTTCCTCCTTCACGGTGGTCACCTGGTAAATCCCCTAAACTGGTTAACTCCAACTTTTAAGAATTTTTATTGCATGAATCACCTCATTCTTTTTTTCATTCCAGTTCTGAGGATCAAACCTTGCCTGCTAGGCAAGTACTTGTAGCTTGTAGCTCTATCACTGAGCTACACCCCTAGCCTATTTCGTTTTTTAAATTTTTTATTTATCTTTTCTACTGGGGATTGAACCTAGGGACACTCTACCACTGAGTTCCATCCCTGACCCTTTTCATTGTTTAATTTTTAAAAATTAATTATTTAATTTTAATTTCGAGAACCTGGGGTGCTCAACACTGAGCCACATCCCTAGCTCTGTTTTATATTTTATTTTGAGACAGAGCCTCACTAAGTTGCTTAGGGCCTCAGCCTCCTGAGCTTCTGGGATTATAGGTGTGTGCCACCCTGCCCATCTCCCTTCTTATTTTTAACAGGTCTCACTATTTTGCTATGGTTGACCTCAAACTTGTAATCCTCCTACCTCAGCCTCCTGGGTCCCTGGGGTAACAGCACCCTTCGCCTATTTGGATTTTTAATTATGATAAAAATACATGTAAAAGTATACAGTTTAGTGGTGTTAAGTACTTTTACATTGTTGCAGCCAGTTTCCAGAGTCTTTTCATTTTGTGAAACAAATTCTGTTCTCATTGAACAATAATAGCTCTTCATTTTCCCCTTTCCTTACCCACTGGCAGTCATGTTCTTAAATCCAGCTTTTCCTCTTCTCCATTCCTGTACCTGTGCAGCTGAACATAGTTGGGAAGAGTAAATAGCACATCTAAGCTGACTTCCTCTTATTTCTCTGGATAAACATGCTGTTCTCTCCCTGTGTTACACCTGCTCCTCCTCACTCACTCAAGGACATTCCACAACCCATGTTCCCTTTTTCTTCTTCACTCCCTGCATCCCCAACTGGATCATTCTGAATAGTAAAACCATTTGTGTGCGTGCGCAGTAGGGAGTGAACCCAGGGCTTTGCATATGTTAAGAACATATTCTACCACTAAACTAGAGCCTCAGTTCCATAATGTTTTGTATTTTTCCTGATGGAAAAGTTTTTTTCCTTGATCCCATATCTTTCTCTAGCTACTGCCACCTTTCTCTGCTCTTTTCAACACAACACCCTGACTGGATTGCTTCTGCTGTCCCCACTTCTGCCCTCCCATTTCCTCTGATTCTACTCCGCTACACCTAACCTTGTCAGAGTTGCTGATGCCTTTCTTGCTGCCATATTCTGTAGTATTTTCTCTGCCCTATCTTAACTTTCCCCGGTAGCATTGACCCAGTATGTTGTTTTCTCTTACCGAAAATGCTTTCTTTACTTGGTTTGGTAGATAGACTAATAGCCCCTCCAAAATCCCCTCTGATTCCTAATCCCTAAAACCTGTGAATGTTATCACATAAGGGGAAAAGGACATTGCATATGGGAAGATTGTCCTGGGTTATCCAGGTGGGCCCCATGTATTTACATGGTACTAAAGTAAGAGTCAGGGGGAACTACAGAGTGGTAAAGCACCCCTGGATTCAGTCCCCCATACCAAAAAAAAAAAAATCCTGATTGGAATGGATTTAGTGGTGTAGGAGGAAAGGGAGTAGTTACAGGAAGTAGAGACAACCCTTGAATTTGCTGTGAAAGGGGAGCAGGGAAATGGGCAACGACTGGAGTGTTAGGTGGGTGGAACACACACTGTGTATTTGTATGCTGATGGTAGAGCTTCAGAAAGGAGAGAGAAATCCATTAGGCAGGGAACATGGGTCTGTCAAGCAGTCTTTTAATCATTTGAGGTATGTCCATGGCATACCACATGTCCATGGCAAGTGGAGAGCTGGCCACAGGAGGCTCCCAGGTGCTCATCTGGCTCCTTAGGGAGGGTAGAGTGCCAGAGTGCAGTCACAGGTAAGCAAGATCTTGCTTCTATATTTGGACTATAATTTTTTATAAATCCTTAAACAATAAAGAGTTATTTTTCTGAGTTGCAGTTGTTTGGGCAAATGATTTATTTCCTTTGTGCAGTTCTTGAGGGTGAGAATTGATTTTTTAAAAATCTTAAAAAGTTAGTGATTTCCTTGTCTTTTTTTGCCCCAGGCACTAAAGCATCTTGATGAATTAACCACTTTAAAAAAAAAAATGTTAGTCAAGCAATGATAAAGCTAAAACCAGCCTGCCTGCTGCCCCCAGCAGTTTGTTCATAGACCATCCCACTGATTTGGAAGAATAGTCAGTCTTGTTTGCCCTGTATGATGGAGGCCCTCTCTTTGGGTCCTGGTTGCTCACTTGGTACCTTTCACCCATAACATCCTTTTGATCCCTGTCCCTGAGGAAGTGGAAGTGCCTGATCTTTGGCAGCAGGCCCAATTGGGAACACCTCAACAGTTTACCTCCCAATATTCTTGTTAAGAAGGCACTTAAGAGCCAGACAGCTGTTTGCCAAACAGATATATGGTGCTTGAAATTCTTAAATCTCAGTTACTCAAAAGAACGCCAAGGTCTTTCACCTTAGACAGCCTGCGACAATGTGTATTGCCAGGAACCCACTTTTTAGTTGTCTCATGGAACTTTTGGAGGATGGTGCTTTTTGTTTCAAAGCATCTACCTACTGTTTTGATCTTTAAAGTTATTTTAAAAATAAGAAGAAACATGTTTCAAATCCTAATCTCGGTATCACCAACACATAGTTAATTACAGCAGTTCTTTATAAATACAAATCTTCCTTTTGTTTCTTCTCATTTCCTTGTGTTGGGGCTTTGTTCCAATTCTTTCCACAGGTACCCTTTCTTATTCCTCAGGATAGGTTCTTTTTTCCCTCTCCACAAAGCATGGGTTGTGAGCTGTTTATTGGATAGGAGATATGTCCATTAGGTAATGACCAAGAGTTTTTTTTTTTTTAAATGGAATAGAATAAAATAACACAAGCACAAAGAAAGTGTAAGTAATGTTTTATAAAATGTTTATTTTATATTTTCTTTCTATGGTGAGTCATGTTCAAAAACATTTAAAAAGCCTCTGCTCCTTATCAGAACCTTTATTTTGCTGAAGGCAGGAAAAGAGTTTAGGCTTCAGGCCTTCGTAGTTGTATTCCTACTATTCCAACTATTTCATAGTTGAATAGGTAGATTTAGAGACCTGACTTTGAGGCCCAACTCAACTGATCACATATTGAAACTTTCACTTATCATGTGTTTTCTGTTTTTTCACACCCCAAAATTTTTTGAGTGCTTGCTTTTTTATTTCCGAGGGATATTTAAAAAAATTTAATGAAATAACATAGACAAAATCACTAGAACTTCTCAGAGACAAGGAAAAAGTATTTCATAGATGACCTTAAGTATATTTTTGCTTATTTGGTTCAGAGAGCTTTTGCAGGCATGGGCATTTAAACATTGTTGCCAGATTTCACCCCTGTACAATTGCCTCACTTCAGATAATTCATAAATGTCCTGTCTTGTTGACAGAGTCAGAGCCTTTGGATTTCTTGCCAGCCAGCTCATTGTTTGTCCATAGGTTCTGGCTTATTTTTGGACTGTGTGTGATGGGACAGAAACCAAATCTCCCCTCAGAAATGTTTGTAGTCGTACCTGTGTGATTTCTGTTGTTTCTATTTTTTGGTCTCATTTTTACTCAGACAAAGAGGCAGCTGAACGTCTTTCAAAAACAGTAGATGAAGCATGTCTGTTACTAGCAGAATATAACGGGCGCCTGGCGGCGGAACTGGAAGACAGGCGCCAGCTGGCTCGGATGCTTGTGGAGTACACCCAGAACCAGAAAGATGTGTTGTCAGAAAAGGAGAAAAAGCTAGAAGTGAGTACGTTGCAAGGCAGACCCAGACTGCCTAAGGTTTCCTTCCTGTAGGGAGGGTGGTTGTTGTTGTTTTTTAATGACTTAATTAACATTTTTATCTTTTAAAAATTCATAAGATGACTAGATTGCTGTGATATATGCCTGTATTCCTAGCTACGTGGGAGACTGAGGAAGGAGGATCACAAGTTCAAGGCCAACCGGGGCACTTAGCAAGCTCCTGCCTCAATATAAAAATTAAAAAGGGTTAGGGATATAGTACCCCCGGGTTCAATCCTAGGATCACCAGATAAAGGAAAAAAAAAAAAAAGATAGAAACATCCATCAGATAACTGGTATTTGAGCCTACTTAAAAATCAAAGTCATGTTTTTGTGTGTCCAGGGAAGAAAAAATTGGAGTGTGGAAAACAGTGAACTCTTCATCACAGCATTTAGGATCTTAATATTACTTTAGTTTTAACCTCACATTGAAAAAAAATCGCAGTACAGAAAGGGGTCAGCATAACCAAAGAATGTTTATGTGGTGATATTTAGGAAATGCTTACAAATTTCTTTCTTTTGGGTCATTTTGGAGTTTATTTTTTATATCTGTGCTAAGGCAATTAAGTTATCTACTTCCATGCTCTGTTTATATCAGTTCTAAAATTTCACAGTAATTTTTTGTTTGTTTTTTAGTTTTTATGGTACTGGAGATTGGAACCAGCTCTACCACTGAGCTACATCCCCAGACTTTTTTTGTTTTGAGACAGGTCTCTCTAAGTTGCCGAGACTGGCCTCAAACTTGCAGTCCTCCTGCCTCAGCCTCCTGTGTCGCAGGGAATACAGGTGTGCCATAGTAATTACACCTGGCTTCTATAATGTATATGGAGCTAGATTCTCAATCTGTCAAGAAGGAACTCATTGCTATCCTGGCTTGAAGGCATGGGTCTGAGTGCCCTCCGGAGGGAGTTCAGGAGCATTTCCTCACCATGCACCATGCTTCTTAATAATTAAGTCCACAGTACCTAGTCCCGTGGGATAACAAAGACAGCAGTGTGGACATTTGGGCATTTTTATGTTGCCTGAAACTGGCAGGCCTCCTTTTTGTTAGGAGTGTCTACTCTTCTCTTTTTAAGATACATAGAAAAGAGCTGTGGCCAGTGGTTCTGTGAAGGGAGGACAGTTCTAAGTTGGAAAACCAGTCACATTATATTATAAGAAACCACTCTGAGAGCCCACTCAGGAGATGAGGGAGCAGGAAAGCCAACCCACCCCTGCATGTTCTCTTGCCCTTAGGCAGGGGACGTGGAGCTAGTGCTGGTTGTGACTGTTATATTTGTCATTCCACACAGTTAGCTGACTCGAGAGGGGAAATGGGTGATGGTACTTTTTGCTGTATCCTTACCTGCAGTGATTGTGGGAGCTGAGATGGCTAGTGATGGTGGGGACTCCATATCCGTAGCCAGCGTGAACGTGGAGATGGGAAACAACTGTAAAATTGGTCTGGCTTGAATGCAGAAATTGTCGCTGACCAGAAATCCTAAAGGGAGTTTTGCAGGCAGCACCAGACGGTCATTTATCTGAAATGCTCATCTTTCCCTGAGAAGGCGTTTTTAGCACTGTGCCCTGGGACTAATAAGAGAGTGTAATTAATGATTCTGGTGGTAAGTCACCATGCCATCTGTTGAACTGCCCCTTGGCGACACATTAAGGCTTTCTCTGATCTGTCAGACATTGATTATCATGAGCAGCTGTTATTGGGTGGAACGTGGCAAGCTACCATAGAGGACAGAGTCTTTGAGAAGGAGACTCTCGGTAGAACTAGGTAACTCTTTGTTCTGCCCCCCCACCCCAGCCCAACCCTGACACATAGTCGCACTTTCCTATTTCTTGGGGAATCATTCTGGTTTTGGTAGAACCAGTGGTTTGGTGGGTGCCATGTGAGGCACAGAAATGGAGCAGAGATTTGGGTCTGTTCTGTAGACTTTCAGCCCAGGTTCCTCTGATAGTTCATGCTGTGGAATGACATTGGAAACCCAGTCCTTACACAGGACAGGAATGTCCCAGCACTGGAAAACAAGGAGTCTGAACTAAAAGTTCTCATACGGAACTGTGTCTGCTAGGCCACTTGAGCAGAACCATAGTAAAAATAGAGCGAAATGTGCTGGATTTAAGAAAGCAAATGACTAGCTGAAATATAAGATATTCAGTGCTGGCTTTAGTTCTTTGTCTGTGCTTACTAAAATCATGAACAGTCTGCTCTGCAGAATCTGAGATTCTCTCTCGCCTGTTTGTAATAGACTGATTTTATTTCATTATATCCTCAAAATGATGGTAAAACCTGACATGCAATTGAAAGATGCATTAATATTATGAATTTCTTCAAATCATCCAGAATCTTATTGATGGGGATAGTACATATGTCTTTTTAACCCTTATTTTTATAACACAGCCAGTCCTTATTTTAAAACTACTGAATCAGAATGCTAATTAAATCTTCTCATTTTAATCCTTTCATTGCCCTCAGTGTGTAAATACATGGAATTCTTTGGAAAAACAGTAATGCATTTGGCACGCTTTTCCCCCCAGTTCTTACTTGTTAATGCTTGCGCTTGTTTGTATTTTAAGTTTATATTCTGCTTCATGTAATAAGCACCTCTTTTTTGCTTTCACTTGAGAATATTGTGCTAGATTTTTAGTGATTCCTAAACTTCAAGGTGGGAAATATGCTGACCTAGAGCTTAGGCTCTAGGAGGGGCAGTTACGGTCAAAGGAGGAGATTGTGTTTCAAGGAAATCATATTCTGGTATAAACAGCATAGGTGAACATAGATCCAAAACTGACTGAGTGTCGAGAGATTAAGAACGCAAGTGACAATTCTGATTGTGGCTTAAGGTAAATTCAGACTTCCTGTCAGGCATTAAAACTTTCTTAAAAGGAAATAGCAATTGTAGAAGTGTTTATAAAAGGGCAGCTGCTGGACTCATCAAGACAGGTTCGTGAAGGAAGATAAAGACAGGGTGTGGGAAGGAGGTGCTGGAGATGCCAGTGGGAACCAGGGTCTCTGTCTTTAAGGGGTTGCATGTGCATTCATAGAGTCACCGGCCTGTTAGTCAGTGACGAACAAAGAGGAGCAGATGTGCTTCCTCTGTGCAAATGCATTTCCCACTAGGGGAGACTGCAGCAAACAAGGTGTTAACACAGAATGTGAAAAGTGTTATAAAGGAGGAGAATATTCTAAGTCATTCTGTCTTAATTGAAACAGAACAAGAAAAATGCTAAGAATATATTGATTGGATCAGATATTTATTAAAAATGCAAGTGAATTATCAAATGCATGGGTTGTTCCTGAATACCATATGCCTTCAGCAAGGCTTCCAAAGTTTGCTAGACTGTGTGCTCTTTGACTGCTCTCATAGTGCCAGGAACATATTTGGTCCTCAATAAATACTTGTTCTATGACTGAAATTCATCATTTGGTGTGACTTTTCCTCTAAAGAAAAAGTTATTTTTAGGTTGCATTAAGTGGCTTAACATATCTGATTTAATTTTTGGTTGTAAAGACTGTGTTAGGAAATAAAAGTGACTATGTGATAGAAATTCCTCTGGGTTTTCTCCTTTGTGCTACTTCTTTCCTTTAGGTAGAACCATGTTTCATTTTGAGCTGATAATTTTTTTTTTTTTTAACCATTCTCTTCTGCCTGGGCGTCATGGTTGACATTGGCCTACCACCTTTCCCTGAAGTTCTAGGCGAGGTTAGAGGGAAAGCTGAAGATCTGTAATGCTTGGTCGTGAACATGAGGAAACTTAGAAGTGGAGGCATGTGGAAGGAAGTCTGTGTAGCTGCCCAGAGGTGAGGTTAAGGAATGTGGAGTTCTGAAAAAGGGTTCGTTCAAAAAGGTAGAGGCCAAAGATGCCAGAAAAACCTGAAATGTCACTGCTTAGAAGGAGGAACGGTTTGTTGTTGATGGGACTGTTATCATAAGTGACTACTAAAGCCCACAGGCCTTACTTATTCTGACTGGGTTGGAGAGACTTCCTGTCTTGTCACTTTGGATAAAGCATGATGGAGGTATATTCATCAGAGCCATCAGAACACGAAAGGATATGTGTATGTGAGAAAGAGACCTATTTGTACAGGCATTAAAGATAAAAATCAGGAAGGGTCAGGCACCTACAATTTTACCTCCTCAACATATCAGTTGTTTGCATTTAGGTCTTGTTGGTGATCTAGAACTGGAAGGGCCATCCTTTCTGTGGTACACATGCTGCATGGTGCAGGCCGGTAGATTACTTGCCACACAGGGAAGAGCTCTGGGGAATGTCTTCCTAGCAGCAGATTTGTTGGTTGAGATGAAATTCATGTGAAATTAGCCATTTTAAAGAATGTTGATTTCAGGGGCATTTAGCACTTTCACAATATTATGCAGCTATCAGCTATAAAGTTCCAACTTTCATCACCCCAATTGAAAACTCCATCCCTATTAAGCAGTTACTCCCCACTTCTCCCAGTTGCTGGCAACCGCTAGTGTCCTTTCTGTCTTGATGGATTTGCCTGTCCTGGATATTTTATCTAATTCTGTCTGACTTCTTTCATTTAGTGTATAATATTTTAAATTTTATTCATGCTATAGCTTGTATCAGTACTTCATTCCTATTTATGACTGATTGCTAATAATTATTAGAGTAACAAGTATAGTTATGTAGATCTGCCTCAGTTTGTTCAGAGCTTTCTCTCTGTTATTAGACATTCGAATTCCTTCCACTTTTTGACTATTGGAATAATGCTGCTGTAGACAGTTATGTACAAGTTTTTGTATGGATACATTTTCATTTCTCTTGGGCATGTGTATCTAGTAGTGGAGTCCCTAGATCATATGATAGCTCTGTGTTTAACTTTTTGAGGAACATGTTTCTACAATAACTGCACCATTTTATATTATCATCAGCAATGTACATAGAGGGCTTCCTATTTTTCCACGTCCTTGCCAGCACCTACTATCAGTCTTTATTCTAGCCAACCTAATATATGTGAAGTGGTATCTCATGGTGGTTTTGATTTGCATTTCCCTAATTATTAATGACCATGAGCATCTTTGCATGTGCTGGTTGACCATTTATATATCTTCATTGCAGATATATTCAAGTCCTTTGCCTATTGTTTTAAAAAGTGTTTTTATTTGACTTTTAAGAGTTCTTTATGTATTCTGGATATTATGTCCTTATCAGAGAGATGGCTTGCACATATTTTCTCTTGTTCTGTAGGTTTCTTTTCTTTTCTTTCTGCCTGCATGCCTGCTTTCCTTTCCCCCTTCCCCTTCCATCTATCTATCCATCCTTATATTCGTGCTGGTACTTGTATAGCCTTGCACATGCTTGGTAACTGCTCTACCACCAACCTATCTCCTCAGCCCTCCATTTCTTAATATTCTCCTTCAACACACAAAAGTTTAAGGGTTTTTGGGGGAGAGCGGGAGTGGGATGAGTTCCACTATATCTATTTTTTTCTTTTGTTCCTCTTGATTTTGGTGTCGCATCTAAGAAAGCATTGCTGAATTCCAGCTCATGAAGTTTTATTTCTACATTTTCTTTGAGGAGCTTTATTGTTTGAGCTCTCTCTCACATTTAGGTTGTTGATCCATTTTGAGTTTATTTTGTGTATGATGTGAGGTAGGGGACCAACTTCACTCTTTTGCATGTAGTTATCCATCTGCCCCAGCAGCATTTGTTGAAGAGACTGTTCTTTCCTTCAGCAGAATGCTTGGCATCCTTGTCAATAATGAGTTGGCCACAGATAAATAGGTTTGCTTCTGGACTCTCAATTCTGTACCATTGACTGTGTCTATTCCTGTGATGGTACCACGGTCACTCACGATAGCTTTGCAGCAAGTTTTAAATCAAGTCTTCAAACTTCGTTCTTTTCAGTATTGTTCTGGCTATTTAGGATCTCTTGCAGTTCCATATAAATGTGAGCATCACCCTTGCCATTTCTGAAGAGAACTAAGAGTGCCATTGGAATTTTAATAGGGACCGTATTGAATCTGTAAATCATTTGGGGGAGTATTGCCATTTTAACAATCTTAAATCTTTCGATCCATGAATAAGAGAGGTCTTTCCATTTATTTAAGTCTGCTGCAGGATTTTCAGGAGCATCTTAGAGTTTCACTTACTGGTGCATTTGAATTTGACATAAAGACCTTATCTAGGTGCCATAAGTATCAGTGACCACAGATCAAGAGCAGTAGTGTGGCCTTGCAGTAGTCAGCACTAATCCTCTGCTTTGACACAGAGGCCTTGGATAGGAGTAAGTGAAGTGGTTTGCAGAATTATTGGAGTTGTAAGGAACCTTAGAGATCATGTAGCCTGATTTCAGAATTGGCAAAGCAACTCAGACCCAGAGGAGAGATTAGAATTCAGACCAGACACCTGGTAACTTCCCATCAGGTTTGTATTGTTTTGTTTAAACTTGAGTCAGTGAGATAAACAGCAGGAAAATATCCTGCAAAGAGGAGTAGCCAAAGTTAAATCAATTAAACAATTTCAAACAATTCCCAAGAATCTTGTTGCACAAAAATGACATCTTATGTAGGGAGATTAAAATGACTGTGTGAAAGCATTCCAGTGACCTCTGTGTGAGAGAGCCCACTCTGCTATGGAGACCTGCCCTCCTACTGTCCTCACCGCAGCTGTGCCAGTGACATCTCTTGCTCTGATAATGGGGGTAGATGTGCCTCAGTGAACTTAGGGCTGCTGCTCTTTCTCCCCAGCTTGGCACCTCTTGCCTGGCTCTAATGAATACCCAGAGCTGAGTCTTTGCTTCTGACAACGCAGCTGGGAAGGGGGAAATGATCTAGAATCCAGCATTGCCTTGTGACTCTTCATATTTCTGTTTGCCTTGTGGTTATAACAACTTGAGAAATTCCTTGGCTACAGCTGATGGGGTACTAAACCAAACTGATGGCCGTCTGTTGTTTTTGGCAGCATCCCCCACCTCCCTGCAGGGTGCAGATGGTTAGAAGCATTTGTTTCCGTAATGGGACAGGCAGTAGGTGGAGATAGAGAGCTCCTTTTTGTCAACTTTAGAGTCAGTTCTCTCTCCCATGATGATCAGAGCCACTGTCTCATTGTCTCTTAGCGTAAATGCAGATGAAAGCAGGTGGCCTAATCCTCATGTTAGATCAGAAAACTAAGCCTGGGTTTATATGAGCCGCCCAAGGACACAAAGGAAGTCAGCAAAGACCAATCAATACTGGAATTCCCCAGCTCCAGTGATCATCCAGTGTGTTTCCTGGGGGTGAGAGGCCCTAGTAACACTGGCCCAATGTCCCCAGCCCTTCACACTACGCTTGCTTGGCACCCAGTGCTCCTCCCTGGACCAGCGGCACTGTCAGCAACAAGGGCAGTTAGAACAGTTGTTGGATCAGGTCGGTCTGCTCACACCTGTCTGGCGATGGTGGGGGCTTGTACTCCACTCTTCTCCACATACCAGGCCGAGGCTTGCTCTCTGCCTTTTTATCCCTGCACTGAGGTGAGGGTCTTTTTTCCTCAGGCCTTCCTCCAGTGTGTGGGGACTTTTTTAGAGTTGATGCATTTGGTTCTGTGATAGGAAGTTTAGCTGCCGTATGTTGGATCCTTGGATTCCTTCTGTTCATTTTGGTCCCTGCTGACCCTTGAGATTTACATCTGGAGCTTTTGTCTACCAGGGTGTGTGTGTGTGTGTGTGCGCGCGTGTGCGCGCGCGCTCGCTTCATTACAATATGAATTTTGGGATATTTATTTTCACTCCAGGAGTAGGGAAAGCCACATTATAATGTATTTCACATACTTGACGACCTAAGGACATAGTTTGCCAGCACTTGAGACCTGGTTATTGCTCAGATTTAGAGCACTTGCCTGGCATGCATGAGGCACTGGGTTCAATTCTCAGCACCACATATAAATAAATAAAATAAAGATCCATTGACAACTAAAGGAAAAAAGAAAAAGTGACATGATTTCAAAACTCTTCAGCATTGTTTTCATATTTGTAGCCCAACTCTTTTCCCTCCCTTCCTCCCTCTTCTTCCTTTCCTTTCCTTTTTTTTCCCTTGAGACTATGCTGGGGATCAAACCCAGGGCCTGTGTGTCCTCAGCAAGCTGTGTACCTGGAGCTACACCTTAGCCCATTATAGGAAGCATTAATCCCTGCTTCCTGGAATGGCTCTGCTGACTTTCAACTGGTATGTGTAGCACAAAAGTACATATACAATTAAAACAACATCCGGACCCTTGTAACCCTGCCTGCCAGGACATTGGATCATATTTACCTAACATTCAGTTGTTTCTTTATTTCTAACCATGAAAGCAATATATCAAAGGAAACGTAAATATGAAGAAAAAAAATCATAATCTCTTTCATAATCTAGCAACTATTTTTAATTTTTATATTTTCTTTATTTTTTCTTTAAAATTAGAATGTGCAAATAGTTTTCTGTCCTGCTTTATTTTACTTAATGTAATTATTTTCCCTTTTTAACAGAAACTTTGTAAACATTTTAAATGTCTGCTTACATGCCTGTGGCTGGATGTTTAGTAGTCGTTTTGAGCATCTTGCGCGCGCTCTTGTCTTTGGGCTAACCTTCAGTATTTGGGTCATTTCCCTCGAGTAGATTTCCAGAAGTGGCTCTGCACATGCAGAGGTCTGCTGGTCTTTATGTCCACTGAAGGGTCTTTGCCACCAGTATGCATTCCTGCCTCAGGAGTTCTCTCTCATTCTTTTTCAGAGCATCTTAGGCATTCTAGGATTTCATCAAGCTTTCATATAACCCCCCAAGTTAAGGATTAGTCTTTGTTTTATGAAGGAGTAAAAATTGAAGAGTTTAATTAGACAAACGGGGATCTCTTCTTCTTTTAAATGATCTTGTTTACATTTGAGACAGCTGTGGGAAAATAGCAGATACTTATTATAACATTGACTTGAGTGAGCATAATTTTGAGAGGAGAGTTCAGGTTACAGAAATTTGAGCTCCAGTAGGTAACTGTCTGCTTGACCCAGTGGATATGTGTTATTTTGAGCAAAGACCTATTTTAGTCTTTATGAATGTTCTTGCTATCTTTAACTAGGTCTTTTGCTCCCCTTCAAGTAGGGATTTTGGAGAAAGTGAAATTGGTGGGTGGCATACATTGCAATCTTAAGTTTGCATCTTTTTCTCTCTATAAAAATGTAGGACTTGAAATAAGATGAGAAACAGTCTTTTTTGTGTGGGTGTGATTAGGGCAGAAATGCCCTTTATTATCATAAGTCAAAATGAAACCTTTGCAGACAAAATCTATGAACCCCCAAAACTGTGGAAGGCTTCATATAAACATGATGGTACCATCCAGAGACAGTGGCCTGCACCTATAATCCCAGCCACTCGGGAAGCTGAGGCAAGAGGATCACAAGTTTAAGGCCAGCCTCAGCAACTTAATGAGACCCTGTCTTAAAATAAAAAGGGTTGATACTGGGGACATGGATTAGTGGTAAACACCCTTGGGTTCATTCCCCAGTACCAAAACGAAAAAGATGATACCACCCAGCTGCTCTTTTGCCTATCTCCTTATTTATTCTCTTCCTTATTTAGGTTCTTCATCTTTAAACATCTTGGCAGAAAAGGGTGCTCAACTCTGTTTACTTAATTCAGTCATTAGCTGCTTTGAGAATCTCAAGCACAATAACTTTGCAAATTTCAACTCAACAAAATTTACCAGCAACCTTCTAAGGCTTCCTGGGACTTGGACATGGTTATGAATGATACACTCACTTCTCTGTGATGCCTGGAGTGATGTAAAGGTGCTTCTCCAAGGCCTTTTCTTTTGTTCACTGTGTCTCTTCTGTGGGACATAGACTTACTAGAAGTCATTTCCACAAAGAAACTGTTGACCCCGATTATGATTCAGTAATGACAAGCTGTGTTGCCTGTGCCAGGCTTTTCCTGGATTTCTTCACTGGGCCCATTGGTCCTTGTGACCTTTTATCTTTGATGTGATTTTTTTCTTTTATAAAATAACAATTTTACCCTCATGTTGGGCAATAGTTTCTGGTACCCTCACCTGAAATCGTTAATTTCCACCTTTCCTTGGCACACAGGACCTTTAGGGCAGGTTGACTTTCTTACCTGTGGAAAAAGCCTCCCGCAGACTGTTTGAGGGGGTCCTTCTCAGCTCGCAGCCTACTTTGCCACTCTAATACTAAAAATGGTAATCACACTCATATAAGCACGTCCTCCATGCTACTGTCCCTTTCCAACCACACCACATCCCTTTGCCCTTGCTGCGTCGCAGCTTGGAGTGCTTGTCCTCATTCCTCTGAAGCACTGACCACAGTCACCCCATCTGGCAGCCTAATCTCAAAAACCAAAAGAGCTTCTCAGTCTCTGTCTTCTGTTTCCCTCTCTTTTTGGTCCCCCTCAGTAGCATTTAAGAGTATATTTTTTAAATACCTTTATGTTTTCCTTCTCTAGTTTCTGTAGACCACCGTTTGCTGGTTCTAGTCTACTTTTTTGTGCTTCAGGAAGCTTTTCTGTCTCGGTCCTGCATGTGTATGCCATTGACCTCTTTCTCATGCTGGACCTTTTCCTTGATGACTCATACTTAAAGCGGATTCAGTTGCCACCTAAGCTAATGTTGTCAGTAACCCAGACATTTCAGGTGTACTACTGAGACAGACCTTTGTCTTCCTGTCCTTTCCTTCTTTTAACCTCACTCAGAGAGTGGCATTGCCAGTTATCAGAACCAGACACTAGACCCCATGCAATATTTCTTGCTGATTTTTCCCACCTCTGGATCTGTCACATCAGCCTTCTCTTGTCGCAGCCCTCCTCAGTCTCTCTGCCCCACTTCTGCCAGATTGACTTCTCAGCCCTCTTCCACAGTTGGTTAGTCACCAGGCCATTGTGATTTTGCTCCACTATTTTTCTTCACTCTGTCCCCCTTCTCTCCATTGCCTCCTCTCTACCATGTTAGCACAGACTCATCTCCCGCCTGCACTTCTGCCGAGCTTCATTCATGGATCCATTGGTTTGCTCTTAGGCCCCGTGAGCCTTTCAGGTAGCACCCCTGTGATGTCTTGAGAATACAGCTTTGAGCTTGTCATCCCCCTGCTTACACATTTAAGTGACTTCTCTTTGCTTCTGAAGTATTGACCCAACTTCTTGCCCCTCTCCAGTCCCTACTCCTGCCCTGGCCCCTGGAAGCCTCCTCAGCTGTGTTTCTTGCTGTGTTCTGTGGTGGTATCCATGTTGCTTCTTCAGTCTCAGGCTTTACATATGCCTTTCGCTCTACCTGCCTAGAGTACTCGTCCTGTTTATCCTTACCTACTTAATATTTGTTCATCTTTAATATCTTAAGTCACATCATATTTGCAAAAGGAAGTCTTTCCGCAGACCCCCACCCCTTACAACCAAGTGTGCCCCCGCCCCTATAATATTCTCTCAGCTCTCTTCCTTCCGAGCTCCACCTAGTCTGCATTGTGTTTGTGTCTGTCTGTGTAGTCACTCTCGCATGCTCAGTCCTCTCCAGACACCTAGTCCGGCACTCTGGTTTTGGGGTGGCAGGCACAGTGGCAGCTCATTTCACCTCTGGGCAAGCCAAAGTACACTTCACTGGGGACTCCTTCCACTTTGAAGGTGTTCCCTTGAGGTCTGGGCTTGCTCTGCAGACAAATTCCTTTCTCTCTCTGGGCCTGTAGCTTGATGGATCTGGACTATGATGCCACATAGTTTAAAAATCTTGGACTTATTTTCTAGTCTTGACACTAGATCTTTAAAAAAGAAAGGGCGCCAAAGGACCTTTCTGTCCTTAAGGAAGCTTCTAGTTAATATGCTAAATTTTAAGGACACACCCAAATGTTTTGTGGAAAGAAGAATTTTGTATTCCATTAACAATACTTTTTCTTCTACTCTGTCTCATCTTAACATATAAATCAGGAAGGTGAAGTGTTGCTCATGAAATAATAGGTTATGGGAGGACCGATTGTTCTTTTCCCCTTAGGTCTATTCATTCACACTGCACATATAGCAGGTGCTGGTCTCATCCAAGCCTCATGACCACCCTTCAATACTGTGTCATCTTGGAGGCAGGAAAGTCCTAAGTCACACCATAGGCGGTGGGAGAGTAGGATTCAGACTTGGATTTTCTGACTCAGAGTTTTTTCTATTTTACCACAGCCACCTCCCTCCAGTGGGAGGGATGTGATGTACTCAGGCTTTTGGAGGTAGGACACATGTATTTTCCTTCTTACTTAGTTTGTTGATGGAAAGGAATTGGTCTTTTCATTGCTTATGAAAAGAGACATATCCAAATGCAGAGGAGTAAACTGTAGGCTGCTTGGGCAGACCCACTAGCACTTGGAGTCACGGTAAGCATTGGTGAAGATGATTTTGTATTAAAACTGTCTTTTTCATTTCTTCTTTTCTCAACTGCTCTTCAGGATGTTTGACTACCACTGTTCAGCCCGAAGGGAGAGACAGTTTGAATGGTCTGTGCCTTTGATGTTTGCACCACAGCACCAGGAACCTGACTTTTCATTAAAATGATCACCAAGGAAACCAGTTTATAGGGGTCTTTGTTCCTTTCATAAAGCATTTTTTTTTTTTTTTTTTTTTTTTTTTTTTTTTGGTGCTGGGGATCAAACCCAGGGCCTTGTGCTTACAAGGCAAGCACTCTACCAACTGAGCTATCTCCCCAGCCCCAAGCATTCCTTTTTGATGGTTAACTTTAGAGAAAAAAAATTAATTATAGTTTGTCTTTAATATTTTGGTTTTATTAATGAGGGACCCCACTGCCTAATTGTATGTAAGCATTGTAGTTGTTTATAAATAAATATCTTTTATTTAGTCTTTTATAGACATCTTTATAACCTAAATGTTTAGGTTTATGATTACATTAGTGCTTGAAAAATTGCCTGGCCCTGAAATTGATTTTACTTTGGTTTGTTTCATTTGTATTAGTCTATATGTAGAAATACAACTTTTTATTCTTCCCTTGCTTTTGCCAGTCTTTGTCACATTGGGGTTTTTGTTACGGCAGTCAAATCTGTCTTAAGTACCTTTTGGGTAGAGGGACCTCTGGGAAGAAAGAAGTACCCTGAAAACATTTTGTGGTGGTGTTCCAAGTTTAAGAAGCCCATTTGCATTTGATGATTCTGATGGATGGTTGGGTTGCTCTGAGAACGCCCCTCTAATTCTAACTATTTTGTCATTTTTTCCTTTTGGGAAGTTCTTTGTGTGTTTTGGTCATGGAGCCAAGAAGCCCATGAGAGCATTGGGATTGGAGCCTCAACTGCTTCTTTTCCTTGTGTCTTCTCAGTGTCTTACTCAGCAGCTCCAGCCCTGCTGTGACACCCCAGATTGTATCATTTTGAAATGTCACAGCTGCTACTAAGTCACGTGGAGCATGGAGCTGGCTGAGAGAGAGGTGCAGGTCACTGGCGGTTTTCGTTCCCACATGGATCTCTGAAGAAAAAGCAGGATTCTTATTACCTATCCAAATGTCATTTATAGGTTGTATTTTCCAAAGACATGAGTAAGCCAGCGCATGAATGAATGAACACATGAAATTGTTGTTTAAGTAGAGACCAAGACTTGTGAGTGTGGTCCTAGGACCTTAGTCTCTCTGGGTAAACCCCTGGCAGGCTGGAGGGTGCTGGGTGGGCGTGGGAAGGCCTACTCGATCAGGCGCAGCGCCAGGCTCCATCCAGCGAAGCGCGTCTTCCACTCAGATTCAGCATGGCAGGTCACCTTTATTCAGGGCCTTCATAAACTGCTTCGTGCATAATAACTCTTTATGACTCTTAATTGGGGGTAACCGAGCAGGGGGTGATTTTTATATACCATATGTCCAACTGCACAACGGGGCACGTTAAAGGGAAATGCAAGTCCAATTCTGGATGCTGGAGAGTAGTCTCCAAGTTAAGCCCCACCCCTGCTGTTATTGCTGTTATGGTTTTTTATGTAAGTACTTCCCAGCAAGGAAGAGAGTAGGTTCGACAATATTTACATTTTGATCGGCGTTTTTCTTACATGAGTTGCTTGAGGAAATGCTTATAATTTTACTTGTTTTGAAAATGAAATTCCTGTAGAGAGGTCATTGCCCTGTCAGCCCTGTCATTTCTGACCCTCTTATCCCGGAGCTCATCTGCAGTATGTCAGATCTGGCTCACTGCTGTGACCATAAAAGGCAAAGAATGTGTAAGCTTTGTTCCCTCAGCGAGCTGTCCTGGTGCTCCGTGCTGGTGTGAGTTCACAGTGTCAGCTGGATCCACGGAAAGCAGAGGGATGTAACAGGCACATTTTCTCCTGCAAGTTTAGAAAGTCTGTGAGGTGACTTCCAAAGCTTTGCGAGAAGCTGAATTCTAGGCATTATCTCAGAACTACACATGGGCCTTACCTCATTTAAACATTTCTCCACAGACAGATACACCTAGGCCATTCATCACAGGTGCCGGCCCCCAGCTAGAGGCTCCTGCAGCAGGGCGGCAGAGGCAGGTCTGGTGTGACTCTTCCTGTTTCCTGGCTCCCAGCGCAGGCCTGCCGTGAGCAGGGTTGGCCGCCCGAGGTGCACTTGCCTCGTCTCTCGGTCTGCGCTGCGTCTGAGCAAAAAAGGAAAGGCAGGGCACTCCTGGGTATGCCTTCTCTACTCTTGACGAAAGGCAGGTGTCCGGAGATGGAAGTGTGGACGGAGCCATGCTAACTGTGGTTGGGATGCAGTGACTGTAGGGAGAAGCTGCCGGCAGGAGCTGCAGCAGTGCCGCTGTGCTATGGCAGTGGCGAGGGCCCTGACCTCTCAAGTTCCCGCACCGGCAGGGCGTCATGAGTGTTAGACTGAAGTATCACACACGAGCGTAAAGCCTTCTAAACAAGGAACTTGGGTCACCTTTCCTTCCTTTGTCTACAGGAGTGGCACTTGACATGCTAAAGAGTTGTGGGATATAGGTGCACTTCAGGGAGGCAGAAGGCTCCGGGTGGACCTCATCATGTGAAGTTGGTTTTGGTGGCATTGTGGGAAGAGGTCTGGATTCCTTCTGAGAGTGTATGAGTTTCTGAGGGCACTGTTTGGAGCCTTGTAGGAACGGCTCACAGACCACACTTTGCCAAAAGGCAAGAGAATCTTGGATTTTCCTGAACTCTGTCTCCTTAACTGAAGAGAATAACCTGGAAAGGCAGCTAGCAAGGGAGTGCTCTGACCCGACTCGGAGCAACAGGAGGAGTGAAGGCTGAAGTTTTACTTGGAGGATAATTTTGCTTGAATTCACTCTTGTTTTTTGGCAGTCCATGGCAACATTTATAGATGACTTTATTTGGAAAGCTTTAATCTGTTTTAAAAAGAAGAGGTCGGAGATCACACCTGAGTCACACTAAAAGTCACTCCTGAGTCTATTTAGGAAGGCTTACAAAATCCCCTGCTGCAGCCTCACCTGGCCAGGGCTTGCCATGGATTTCACCTCTTCACCTCTCCTCAAGACCTTAAGCTAGGCCATTTGACTGTCTCTGGTAGGCAAGTGCTACATGTTTTAAAGGCAGTCTCTGCCTGTGTTTGGATATTCAGCATATATACCAAGTCACCCTTGCTGAGGTATGTAAACCTCCTGGCTGTAAGTCTTTTTTGGTTGTTTTTACAGCCTTGATGGATTTTCATGGTTGTCAGTGACAGGCCATATGTGCCCTTCTCTAGGGATACCTTTTTGTGGGCCTGGGTGATGGTTCTTAAATTAGACCTCCTGTAAAAAGCAACCGGTGGCAGGAGGAGGTGTGGACAGTGTCCATCTGCTTTTAGAGTGACCTAAGAGAGGGCTTTCTTGAGGAATTTCTTTGCCAATGTCTAGAATATAATATTAGCCCAAGCATGACAGGACTCCCCTCTCCCCCCCCGCCCCACACACACACACTCACACTTACTCCCTTACCAAGCAGGTGAGATTTTTTTAGTTGCCTAGGTGAGTTATTTGGACTTAGGATGGTGTCTGATCCAGACATCTGCCTTTGCTTTTAAGCTGATGGACTTGGTAAGTTTTTAGTTTGACAGTCCCACAGGTGTTAAGAGCCTTGGTTAAGATCCCTCAGCTCACAAGAAACTTGGTGATTTTCAAACAGTTTTTGGTGAGCTCCTTCTAGTGAAGTCTTCTTGGTTGCTGTGGGTGATAACTGGGTTGAGGCAGCTTTTGTTTCTGAGCTTTGGGCAGAGAATTTGGGGAGGCAAGCAGTACCTTTTACCCTTTTTTGTGTCAGCATTCAGGAGACGTTTATTAAATGAATCCATGTCTGGAAAGATATTGTTGGTCTTCATGCTTTGTATTAACCTCATTTGAATATTCATGAGAAGAGACAAGGGAACCTTGGCATTTTCCATCCTCATGTTCGAAGTCAGCTTTCAGTGTCAAGAATGAAAGGTAACTGTTGACCCAGTCTAGGAATGTGGTGTGCTCATACATAATGTTTGTTTTATGTATTAGTAATTCATTTGGCAAATGTGCGAGGCACGTGCAGTTTACTTGGCACTGCAGGGCACGTGGTGGGTGCTGGGTGAAGCAGGTGAGCCTGGCCCTGGCCTTATGGGGTTTACTAGTTCAATGGGGGAGTCATTGCTAATAATTTACGCAAGCCCTCAAACCTTTTGACTCCCCAAGTGTGCAAAAGGAGTTGGCATCAGGGAATTCAGAACTTAGAGTCTGTAGCATGGGCTGCTCAGTTCCCTCCCTTTCAGACAGGGAGAGGAGGGAACCACAGCCCTGGTCTCACAGCAGGTCAGAAGCAGAGCCAGCCCGAGCGCTGCCAGATCTTCAAGTTTCATCCAGTGCTTTGGGTTACATTAATGCAGGAGAGGTTCTGCACAGCAAGTGTACAGCCCTGAGAACCTTCTTATCCTTGCAGAAACACCTAGAAGGGAAAAAGTTAAGCCCTAAGGGGTCCCTAAGCCACAGACCTCACGTGGCCCAGTTTTCTGTACAGCTATATCAAGAATACCTTTGCTGGGAGCTGAGGAAAGAAAAAAATCTACCCTATTCCTATCAGGGGAGCCATGCTGTAGAGGAATGTGGAAATCACCAGTGTCTGGGGAGAGCCCAGAGCAGCCTGGCAAGGAGTGCATGGAGTGGGCAGGAGCAGCTGGGATCCAGCTCTCAGATGAGGGAAGGATTTTCCCAGGCAGGTGGAGGGATGGAGGCAGGGCTTCACCAGAATTGGGAGAAAATGGAGCCCCGAGCTTAAGGGCCATCCTGAACAAGTGGTGGGAAGTTGTGAGAAATGAGTTTGGGCAGCAGCAGCAGCAGCTTTCAGAAGGCCTCTAACTGTGTCATGGAGTTAGCGAGGGCGGTGCTTCCCCTCAGCATCGGCCTCATGATGCTGGGCCTTTGGGGTAGGTAACTACGGCGTCTAGAGGAACTACGAGTGGGAGACTCAGCAGGCCTTGTCAGGGCCTTACTGTGGTTACTCAGCAGGGAACGAGGTGGTCCTGGACACAGGTAGTGGCTGGTGGAGCATTTTGATCTTATGTAGTGCTCGTTTGTGAAAGTGACAAATCTGGGTTCCTCTCTAAGCTCTAACGTAGAAAATGTAGCTTTATAGTGATTTTCCTCACCATGGCTAGTTGGAGCCTTCAGAATAATTATAAAATTTGAGCTTTTGTTTTATAAGGCTTTTAAAAACTATTGAGAACCAGTTAAAAGAGAAAGCAAATATTAAATGTTGCTGCTTTTCCTCCCAAATCTCAACTGCTAACTTGAATACCATTGAGTCCACTCGTGCCAGCATGACATTCTGCTTTCCTCTTTGATAAAGTTTGCCCTTTGAGAACTTGAGAACCCTATTGCACGATGAGGCTGAGCTGGGTGGCTGGGTCCTGGGAGAGCAGGAGGGTGAGAGCTACACAGAGGCTCACTGCATTGTCTTCTCTGTCTCCTAGGAATACAAGCAGAAGCTGGCGCGAGTCACCCAGGTCCGCAAGGAGCTGAAGTCCCATATTCAGAGCTTGCCAGACCTCTCGCTGCTGCCCAACGTCACAGGTGGCTTGGCCCCTCTGCCCTCTGCTGGTGACCTCTTTTCAACTGACTAGGACAGGTGTCATGCCCCAGATTCCCGTCTGTGCCAGAGAGCGGAGGGCAAGTCATGGTTGGAAATGACCTTCTGGCCCCGGTTCTAGCTCTTCTTCCACCTGGCCCCTCCGCCTCAAGAAGGAACTGTGGCCTCCAATTTCTGACTCTCCTCTGCAACCTCTCATCTTCAGCACAGTTCAGAGCCTGAGTGGAGTCCAGTTTAGATTTGTATTTGCAAAGAACACAGACACTTTCTCCCATTTCGAGTTTTATGCCCGTTACTTTTCCATCCTTAACTCTCTCTCTTACCAAGAAGTTAGGAAAATCATGTGTACTTCTGGAAGCTTTCAAAAGAACCTGTCCTTGTGATAGCATGTGTCATGGAAGCAGCACCTCCTTTCTGAGCTGGGCTTGGCCAGGCGAGGTACAGGCTCCACTGAGGGGTTCTCTCTGCTGATGTTGGCTTTCCTGTCTACCATCTTCCCCCAGAAGGTTGGTGGCACAACAGATGGGCAGCTTTGTCATAAAGAATTTGCCAAATTGTTCAAACCCCCCGCCCCCAATCACTTCTACTAGTGCTCTGCAGTCAAGGTTAGGTACATTCGTTTTGTGACCCAACCAGAGAATCTAACAATGAGATCAAAGGTGATCTGGGACATAAAGTCACAGTTCCGAGACAGTAGTGGGGATGACAGAGCAAGTTACTTGCGTGGTTCCTACATTGAACCTTCCCCAGCTGCACTTCTCAAGTGTCCCATGTTCCTAAAAACAGGAACCTTGTGACCCCTGTTGGTTGTGAAGGTAGTTGGTAGGAATGGCACTGGTGGGCCCAAAGATGAAGGCTCCACACCTGGGCATGCTGAGTCTGAGCTCTGCAGGGGCGTGGCTTTGAGCCTTTTGAGAACAGGGCACAAATGATCATTTAATCCACTGTGTGGGTGTTGTCCACAATATGGTGAATAAACTTGAACATCTCCCCTGCCAATAGGACACTGAGCATGTCCATCTGCCTATCACTGCACGCCACTGCACATGTCCATGTCCCTTTCCCTGTCCCCATGTGAGGAGGAGGAGCGTTTGCATCAGATGTTATTGAACAGCTCACCTCAGCAGGGGAGGGGAAAGTTGGGGATATTGATTTGATTTTTAATTCCATTATCATGCCAGCTGACATTACAACTAAATAATGTAGAGAGGATTTTTATCTTGTGTATCATAAAGGTTAGGCCTGCAAACTGTAAATCATTTACATTTGGCAGGCTTGTCTTTGACATTGGAAAGGGCAGAAAACAATTTGCCCCAATAGTGTAATAGGAATGTGGCCCCTAGGCTGAGGTCCAAAAACTGTAAGAAGGAATTCATTGCGGGGGCTTGAGAATCTCCATCATTTTGAGTTGCTGTTTTTAGGATCACCAAAAATCACATGTCATTTTACATGTTAAACGTAGCCTGTGTTTTACACAGTATGACAGGTCTCCCTTCCAGAAGCCCCTCTGCCCCATGCCGTGAAGGAGGGAGAGTCGAGTCAGGTGCCTGGTTTAACCCTGGAGAACCTGGTAGTGTTGATGCCGTTCTTCAGATTTGGATGCAGCCTGTGTGTGGTTGGCTTACTGGCAATGCCTGTTCCGTCATTGTTAAATTAATGAGTCTATAAGGTTTTTCTCCCAGAGGCCACAGGGCAGTAGGTGACTTCACTGAAATTACAAGATCAATTGTAGTCTGCTGTTTGTGCACATCCTTCCCAGGCGTGCTGCTCCAGTCTCCTGTGTACAAGTTTGTTCTGAACAGACCTGCTTCTGATGCTCTGCTTTCGCCAGAAAGCAAAATTTTATCAGCCACAAACCAGGCAAAAGACTGTATTTGCTCTGATCAGCTAGGTGCAAATATTACATGATGGATTTAGCCCACTGCTATGTTTTATCCACCTGAGTTAATTCTTATCCACCAATTGGTGCATAATTATTATAGCAAGAGCAAGAAATGAACCTGTAGCAATTATGTAAATGAATGTGTTGGCCTCTTAACACCTGTTACTAGTGGACTTCCTGTGAGGAAGTTAGTTTTGTTTTGTTTTAATGAAATGCTTTTGTTTTTTAAATCTTTATTCTCCTCCCCTCACCTCCCAAAGTGTGCTTACTTCATTTAATTTAAGCGAACCTTTCTCCTTGTCTGTAAGAGGTGGTCTGCGGGGTGGGTGGGTGGTTTGGCTTGTGTTTTCTTTACTTAGGGCATCCATAGGCCTCAAAGGACCTTTCCTTTAGGTCATATTCCTCAGAAAGTCTTCAATCTTCCTTTGCTTTTGTTTTGTTTTTCTTAAAGAATATTTTTAAAGCTTAAATTTGTATATTAATTTAGGACTTTATTTAGAAGTATAGGCTGCCATTGGTGGCAGCAGTATATTCTGAAATGTCTCATAGATATATATTTTTGAATAAAGATGGTGTTGTTGAACAACTCTGCGTAGTGTTTCTTTTCCTTACCCTGTTCTGGAAAACACAGTGTTTTCTTTGTAAGCAGTGATTAGCGATCACCAATGGAGAATATGTTGTCTGCACAGAATATTGTCCCTGAGGAGTTTTTGTGACTGTAAGTGGCACATAAATACTCGGCACTTACATAGTCTTTTCTGGTTCTTTCCAGGGCCTTAATTAGCTTTAATTAACCAGTCCACACAGTACCCAGGAGAGGTGCCAACATAGTTCCATCCTCATTGTACAGAGGTGGGAACTGATGGCGAGAGGTTAAATGACTTCCCCAGAACCATGTAGCCAATCTCCCACAGAAAAAAAATTGGAAATTTCTTGATTTTAGCATTTCTGTTCATACCACTGGGTCTCCTGAGAGCCATTTGATGTTGACAATACAGGGAAAGCCACTCTGACTGGTAAAAGGGAGAAAAATGTGAGCTAATTGCAAATCCAAGTGGCATGCCTTTAAAAACATTTTCATAGGCTTCCTTTCTCCTTTTTCCCTTTTACATTCAATGAAAGCATATTGACTTGGTATTATTGGTTAAAACTCCTAAGATAATAGTAAAAAAGGTTTGAAATAGGTCTTTCTGAAGCTGTTGATAGGTTCCAAAGGATTGTTTTGACCTTAGCACTGAGTGAGGGCAACGTTTGCCAGATTGGGGTTCCCTGTGAATCTTCATGACGCCAACACCTTCATCATAGCTGGGCTCCATCCAGACTAACTGCAAACCCACCCAGGTCCAGCGTTGGGAAAGTTGAGCTACCCATGTTCTGTCTTAAAATCCAAAGGTTGACTGTAATATGCAAATCTGAGGGGATAAGATCTCCTGTGTCCCTAGGTTTCATGGCCTAGTTAATTTCACTACCTATAAATAGTAAATCCATAACTCCTCTGGTTTAATTAGTGCTTCAGGCTACAGAATGACTGAGGTCTCAGAGCTAAAGATGGAGCTACCCAAGAGTTCATGAATCTGTCAGAACGTTTCACTTTTGTGATTAGAGCCATTAACTCCCTGTGTGACCTCCTTGGGCTAGGTACTTTGTTCTCTGGGTTTCTTTTTTTCTTTCTTTCTTTCTTTCTTTTTCTTTCTTTCCTTTCTTTTATTTTCTTTTTTTTTTTTTTTAATTTATGAAATGTGGTATTGGGCTGATATTTCCAGGCTCCATGCCAACCTCAAAAGCTTATGATTATTGTGTTGCATACAGAGGCTTTGAGAACTCTGGGTGACATCCTGGCTTCTCAGTAATAATGAATAGTGTCCCAGTGCTGCTGTACATGCTTTTGTGAAGCCCGGAAGACCAGGATCCATAAGGACTGCAGCAGGAGACAGTGGCAAGACCAGGAAGGTGGGGGCGAACACAGCAATTCACCAGGTACATACCATCTGCATTGGCTCTATTTGGGATATCTAAGAAAAAAGCCATCTTATGGCCTTTTTTGCTCTTACTTTATCCCAGAATAATTCATCTGACAAAGCTCATTTCTCACCTCCTCTGTAGGGTTTTCCATTTAAAAATCATTCTTCCACTCTGAGGCACAGATCCAATTAAGAATCCATTATTCTCCCGCACAATAGGTTGGGATTCATACAGCTTTATGTAGTGTTGAAAGCCCAGTTTGTTCAATTTTTCAGACTGAAATAGTTATTTTGCATTAAAAATTCATCTCTACCACTGGTTTGATAAATATTAAAATTACCAGTATGAATCAATTTATCGAGTATTTTTTACAAGCAAAAAGAACTACATGCAGCAAGTGACAACTGTCTTCTGATCTCTCACTGATGACCTTGGGCAAGTCACACAGACACTTGGGACCTCAGCTGCAGCTTAAAGGAATGAGTAGGGCTGACTAACCTCTGAATTCTTCACCAGATCTGAAATTCTACGACTGGGCTTCTGGAGTTACTTCTTCCTACTGAGACTCTTATTAGTAAATTCACTACCTGCACGATTACTTCCATAGATTTTCTAATGTCAGTTATCTTTGTGAATTCTCAGTTTTGAGAAAGTTACAAGCATACCTATTAATAACTTTAAGTGAGATATTTGTAAAAAGGGTCTGGTGCCATGTCTGGGACAAATTAGAGTTTCTATGGTGGCTGTTGCTGTGTTAATGAATATAGGTACTTGTATGCACTTATGGAACAAGAAGTTAAAATTGATGTGCACAGGGAGGTAGTACTAGATCCCACATACCTGTCCCATGTCTAATGTTTCCATCAAAAACCTACAACCCTCTTAAACGCTGCCCCCCAACCTAAGGGTGAGGAGTTAAGAGGGAGAGGAAGAGGATTTGGGGTGAGAATTGCTCTGGAAAGCCACTGGTGTGTTTGGAGACCCCACCAACCCCTTCCCTGGATGCTAGGGAAGAGGCCTTGCTAGCATGTCTCAGAATGTGCCCCTGTGGACTAGATGGACTCCTGCCTGGAAAAATCCAGAGGATGAGGTGCCAGTGGCTGACTAGATGCTTGGGTGAGGGAGCCGGGGAAAGGGATGGAGCTGGGTGTGGCCTCTGGGGCATACTGAGTTGTTCTCAGAGCCTGATCAAGAGGCCAGGGGTCCCCGAGGAGGCAAAGTGCAGGCTGGAGGTGCTAAGGAGCAGAGAACACAGCCAGGGGGAGGTCATCATCTCCGAGAGCCCCAGAGGAGGCTCCTCCTCCTCGTCCCCACTGCTCTGTCCATGGAGGGGTCAGAAACCTGAGGCAGGGAGGCCCCCTCCCCTGGTGCTGGCTTCCCACCCGCAACAGACCAGAAAAGCTTTGGCTTCACATGCAAAAAAAACACTTTTTCATTATGGGATGGCACATTGAAATTTCCTAAGTGTGACTATGGGGGTTTTGTTTTAATTACAGAGGATGACCAAGAGGAGTGGGAGAGGGCCGAGTTCCCTTCTAGAATTGTCCCCCACACACCTTGGATTTCAAGGAACCGCAGGACGCAGAGTTGCTTTGTGACTGGAGTCCCACCAACCTTGTATTTTGTAACAGTTACACTCATATTTTAGGACCTTTAGTTCTTGGTTTACCATTCTGTTTTCATTGTTTAGAAAGTTCATTTCCACAGCATTAAGTTGTTAATGAGTTCATAAATTAATAAATCATCCTGTGTACATGAGAGTTTTTTAAATTAGGGTAAAATACACACAACAAATTTAGCACGTTAACCATCTTAAAATGTATAATTCAGTGGCATTTAGTGTCTTTGTGATGTTGCACAACCTTCACCACCACCTAGGTTCCAGAACATTCTCATCCCCATCTTGGAAACCCCACATCCATAAGCAGCCACTCCTCTTGTCCCTCACTCTCACCACCTGGCAACCAGTAATCTGACCACCTTTTGTGTCTGGCTTCTTTTGTTTATGTACAGTGCAGCGTGTGTCAGAATTTCACTGCTTTTTATGGTTGAATGACAGCCTGTTGTGTGGACATGCCACAGATTGTTAATCCCTCAGTCGAGGGCCATTTGGGTTGTTTCTACTTCTTGGCCGTAGTCAGTAGTGCTGCCATGAACATGCTCAGACAAGTTTGGGTTTCAATGAGTCTTCAGTTCTCTCGGGGTAGATACCTCAGTGTGGAATTGCTGGGTCGTGTGGTAATTTCATTTCACTTTTTGAGGATCCACCAAATAGTTTTCCACAGAGGCTGCACTAGCTTCCATTTCCACCAGCGTCATATAAAGTTCCAGTTTCTCCACGTTTCATATGTAATTGTCAAATCCAAGGTCGCGAAGCGGTATGTTTTTCCTCTAAGATGTTAGACTTTTAGCTCATGTGTGTATGAGAAAGATCTTTAAGGAACTGGAATTGGCTCACACCACACAGCGCAAGCTTGGTGAGTTCAAAATCAGCTGGAGTAGTCTGGCAGCTGTCGACTCAGCACAGAGTCGCAGTTCTGGGGGAATTCTTTCTTGGCTAGGGGGTGTCAGCTTTTGTCATATTTATATCCTCAACTAATCGATTGTGGAGGTTAACCTGCTTTATTCAGAATCCACTGACTTAAATATCAATCTCATTCAAAAAACACCTTCGCAGAACTATCATGAATGTTCAACCAAATAGCTGGGCAGCCTAGTTGGCAATAAAATTAACCATCGTACTCACCAACACTTGCTATTTTCCATTATTAAAATTATAGCTGTATTAATGTCCTAAGGCTCCATTACAAAGCACCACACACTGGGTGGCTTAACATAACAGATATTTCTGGCGACTAGAAATCTGAGACCGAGGTGTTAGCAGGGCCATGTTCCCACTGAAGCTTCTAGGGAAGGATCCTTCCTTGCCTCCCACCTCCTAGTAGCCCCAGATATGCCTTAGTTTCTGGGAGCATGACTATAATCTCCACTCCATCTTCACACATAGCCACCTTCCCTTTGTGTCTGTGTCCACACTTTCTTTTTTTTTAAATGTTGATAAACCTTTATTTTATTCATTTATTTATATGTGGTGCTAAGGATTGAACTCAGTGCCTCACACATGCTAGGCAAGTGCTCTACCACTGAGCCACAACCCCAGCCCCCCAAACTTCCTTCTTATAAGGACGTCAATCATATTGGATCAAGACCATCCTTAATGACCTCATCTTAACGTGACTGAATCTGCAAAGACCCCATTTCCAAATCAGGTCATGTTCACAGGTGCTTAACATTAGGGCTTCCACATACCTTTCTGAGTGTGCAACACAATTTGACCTATAACAATGGCCAGGCTAGTGGGTGTGATATGGTGTCTCATGGTCATGATTTGCATTTCCCTGATAAGGACTGACTGAGCATCTTTTCTCATGTGCATGTCTTCTTTGGAGGAATATCTGTTTAAGTTCTTTGCCCATATTTTAATTACCTTTTTGGTTGGTGAGTTGTAAAAGTTCTTTGTATATTCTGGATACGAGGCCCTTATCAGAATTACGATCTTCAAATATTTTCTCCCACCCTGTGGGCCACCTTCTTACTCTCTTGATAGTGTCTTGGTAGTGCCACAAATTGCATAAATTTTTAATTTTGATGAATTCTAATTTATCTGTTTTTTTTTTTTTTTTCCTTTTGCTTAGGCTGGGATCGATTCAAATAAACATTGCAAAATCTGAGGCTAGAGATTCACTTCTGTTTCTGAGATTTTATACTTTCAGCTTGTGTGTATATTTAGGTCTTTGACCCACTTTGAGTCAATTTTGTATCTAATATGAAGTTAGACTCCGACCTCCTTCTTTTGCATATACATATCCAGTTGTCTCAGCACCATTTTTTCCGCAGCACTATTTTTTAGTTTTAATTGACACAAAATAATTGTACGTATTTATGGAGTACAGTGTGACATTTTGATACATGCATACTACGTATAATGATCAAGTCAGGGTAATTAACATAACCATCACCTCAAACATTTTTCATTTCTTTGGAGAGGGACTATTCAAAATATGCAAAATAGTAGAGTGGTCTATAGCTATTTTGAAATACACAATTAAATGTCAGCCACAGTCATCTCACTGTGCCATGTGCCATAGAACATTAGAAGTTCTTCCTCTTATCCAGTTGTGCCCCTGCACCCATCCATTGCCTGTTCTCTCTCTGCTTTATTCTTTCTAGGCTCTAGCAACCACTGTTGTACTCTTTCCATGAGATCTAGCTATTTAGCTTCTGCGTAGGAATGGGCATGCAGTATTTATCTTTCTGTGCCTGAATTATTTCACTTATCACAATGTCTTGCAGGTTCATGTATGTTGCCACAAGTTGCAGGATTTCATTCTTTTTAATGGCAGAGTAATATTTCACTGTGTGTGTGTTCACCTGTGTGAATATACATGTGTTGGGTGGACGGGAGTGAAAGGAAAGACTTATTTTGGCTCACATTTCAGAGGTTTCGGTCCATGGGCAGCTGGCTCCATTTCTTTAAGACCTGTGGTGAGGCAGAAAAAAATCATGGAGGGGCCATGGTGGAGAAAAGCTGCTCAGCTCATGGCAGCCAGGAAGCAGAGAGTGAGAGAAGAAGGATCCAGGAACAAAATATACCCGTCACTGGCACACTCCCAGTGGCCTTCCAAGTAGGCCCCACCTCCTAAGTTTCCGCCACCAGCGCCACCAGCTGGGGACCCAGCCCTCAACACAAGGGCCTTTGGATGACATTGTAGATCCAACACATAGCACCACATCTTGTCCATTCATCCGTGGATGAACACCTAGGTTTCTCACATATCTTGGTGTGTTAGTCAGCTTTCTGTCACTGTGCCTAAATACCCAAGAAAACAAAAGAGGGAGAGATTTATTTTGGCTCATATTTTCTGAGGTTTCAGTTCATGGTCACTCGGCCCCATCGCTGTGGGCCTGGGGCAAGACAGAAGATCATGGCCCGTGGAAGAGCACGGTGGAACAAAACTGCTCACCTCCTTGCAGCTGGCAAGCAGAGAGTCAGAGGAAGGGACTGGGGACAGATGTACCCTTCAAGGGCACAGCTCTAATGGCCTACCTCCTCCAACTGGCCCCTGCCTCCTGAAGCTTCCACAGCCTCATCATAGCCCATGAGCTGGTTAATCCGCTGATGGCATTAGAGGGCTCCTGAGCCTATCACCCCCAAAGGCCCCGCCTCTGAACACTGCTGCACTGGGGACAAGCCTGCAACACATGAGCTTTGGGGAACATTTCAAGTTCACCCCATGACACGTGGCTATTCTGAATAGTGCTACAATAAACATGGCAGCCCAGATCACTGGACGGTGTATCTCTGACATACTGACTTCCTTCCCTTTGATGTATGTGTCCAGTAGTGGGATTGCTAGGTCATATGCTAGCTGTATTTTCAGTTTCTTGAGGAACCTCCATATTGCTTTCCATAATGGTTGTACTCATTTTATATTCCAAACAGTGCATAGAAGTTCCCCTTTCTCTATACCTTTGCCAGCATTTATGATTTTTTTGTCTATTTATTTATAACAGCCATTCTAAGTGGGGTGAGATGGTATCTCATTGTGGTTTCTATTGAATTTCCCTAATGATTAATGATGTTGGGCATTTTTTCATATACATGTCCATTTGTATGTCTTTTTTTTTTAAGAAATATCTATTGGGATCACTTGCCAATTTTTTAATTGCATTCTTTCTTTTTTTGGCTCTTGAATTATTTGAGTTGCTTATAAAATCTGGATAATAATCCCTTGTTGGGTTAATAGTTTGCAAATAGTTTCCCCCATTGTCTTTCTACTCTGTTTTTTCCTTTGCTATGCAGAAGGAGCTTTTAGTTTGATATATCCCATTTATCTATTTTTGCTTTTGTTTCCTCATCCCAGCATCATCTATTGAAGGGCCTATATTTTTTTTCCCCTTGAATGGTGTTGGAACTCTTCTCAAAATCTTGAACACTTTAAAATGTGGATTTAAAGTTCCTTTAAAAGGCTGGAGGTGGAGCTCAGTGGTTGAGCACTTGCCTAGCATGCACAAGGCCCTGGCCTGGGTTAATCCCCTAGTACCACACACACACACACACACACACACACACACACACACACAAGTTTATTTAAATAATGGGCTATGACTCAATGAATTCAGTTGAACTTTGAAGATCTCTGCCTAGCTCAACGGTTTACAAAAACATCAACAGAGCCTGACTTCCTGGTAGAATTGTAAAACTTGAAAATATTCATGAACTAACTCCAAATTCAATTTTAAAAAAAATGTTTCTACTAACCCTCGGTGAAGTCATCATATATTTGTTAAATGACATATGACATTTTGAAGTATAAACCAATAATGATAACAACTGGATTAAAATTTTTCAAATCCACCCATGAAAGATTCAGTGCTATGGGAACTGCCCTTTACCATCAACAACTAGAAAAGCAAACAAAATGTATAAAACAAATGCGTTCAGATATTGAGCAATAGGAAGCACAGGACTATGAAACCCTGAGAAAAAGAAGAGCTCTATGATCATCCCACTTTATTTATTTGGGGCACTTTCGCTCTGCAGCACAGAGAGAGGGAACCAGAGGTCCACCGAATTGAGGAGACAGAAGTCAGAGTTCAGAAATACTGCAATGGCTGGACTTTGCAGAGAGAAATAACATGGAGGAAGTAGTTTTACAGAGGCAAACCTCAGGAGGTCTGCAGAAGGTTCTCTTGACCCTTAGATGAGTTCTAGTCAGTATTGGTGTTGGGTGAAACACCACAAGATCAAACAATAAGCAATAGATCAAAGAATTACCAGAGCTCAAACAGCTGAGAAAAGTTGAGGTTTCCATTAAGTAGAACAAAGAAACCTTATAACACCCACAGCACTGGGTCATATGTTCTAGAATATCAAGCCTTTGTAGTGGGGCTAACTAATCCCTGAGTAAAGACTGTACTCAGGCTGTCATAAAGAAAAATTAGATAGCATGCCTCAGTAACTTGGCTGCATTACAGAACAAAGTCCAGTACCATTTAAAGGAAGATGAGAAACCCAGCCCTCAATAATGTGAAATTTGCCAAGCCTGGTATTCAACGAAAAATCCCTAGCCACATAGAGTAGAAAAATATGACCCAGAGCCAGGAGAAATGTGAATCAATAGGCCCAGAGTAACACAGATGATATAATAAGCCAACAAAGGCCTTAAGAACAGCAGTTATAAATATCTCACATACTTAAAGATCTATGGGAAACATAAATATAATGAAGAAAGACATGGGAGATATAAAGATGTAAGGTTATTTTTTAAATGCAAATAAAGTTTTTAGAGATGAAGAATATAATATCCAAAATTAAATTGGTATTGACAACAATTTGGACACTGCAGAAGAAAAAATCAGTGAAATTAAAGACACAGAAATAGAATTTGTCTAAAATTAAGCATTGAGAGGACAGACTGAAAAATGAATAAACAGCTCATGGGACAATTCCAAGTGTCAAAAATACATACCAGAAGGAGAAGAAAGAGAAAGGAGACATAAAACACATTTGAAGAAATAATTACCATTCCCCCCAAGTTTGATGAAAATTATAGGCTGAAGAAGCTCAGTAAACCTCAAGCAGAATAAATATGAAAAAATACACATAAGAAGACACCTCATGGTCCAGTTGCTAAAGCATGGGAATAAATAAAAAGATGCCTTCTATACAAAAGAAAAAGATAAGAATGACACCAAACTTCTCACCAGAAACTATGTAGGCCAGGAACAAATAGCATGGCATCATTAAAGTGCTAACAGGAAAAAATTGTCAGCCTAGAATTCTATATTTCTCAAAAAACTTTTTTCAAAAATGAAGGTGAAATAAAGACTTTTTCATAGCAATAAAATCTGAAAGAATTCATCATCACTGGATTGGAAAAATAAGAGATGTTAAAGGAAGTTTCCCAGACAGAAGAAAAATGATACCAGATGGAAATCTAGACCTACACAAAAGAAACAAAGCCCTGAAAATAAAACCTGTACAGGGAAATATGTAATGTTTTCTTATTTAAAACTCTCTAAAAGATAATCAAATTAACCATTTAGACAAAAATAAGAACAATGTCTTTGGGATTCATACGTACAAAACTGCAAAATGTGTGACAATAACAAAAGAGAAGTATGGAAGTCTACTATTATAAGGCTCTTACCGAATTTTTGAAGTGTTGTGTTACATGAAGTTAGAATGTGATAAGGTAAAGAAGTATGCTATGAACTCTAAACCACTAAAATACCAAAACAAAGAGTTGTAGTTAATAAACCAACAAAGGAAATGCAATAAAATTGTAAATTTTATTCAGTTTTTCCTGATGATGATTGAAAAGGGGGGAAATTGAGTAAAGAACAGAAGAGAAATATATTGGGATAACAAGGTGACAAATTAAAAACTGATCATATCAGTAATCACACTAAATATAATAGTCTAAACACCTCAACTAAAAGGCAGAGACAGATTGGATTAAGAAAAAAAAGCAAGACAAAATGTACATACTGTCTACTAGAAACAAACTTTTAATATAAATACACAGGTTAAAAGTAAAATGATGGAAATATATATCTATATATATACATACATATATATGTGTTGTGCTCACAGTAGACAAAAGAAAGCTGGATAATAATATATGAGTTATATTTCAGAGGAAAGAGTATTATCAGTAATAAAGGTGGTTATTTCATGATATTAATTATTTCATGAATTAATAAAGAGTACATAATTTAAGGATTTAATAACAGAGCTTTAAAATACAAAATGCAAAAACTGATAGAACTGTAAAGAAAATAGGTAAGTACACAGTAATAGTGGAGATTTCAATACCGTTCTCTCAATAATTGACACAGCACTAAGGACTAAGTATTCGCCCCTCCCCCAAGTCATGATAAAAGGCTAATTCCCAATGCGATCACATCTGGAGATGAGACCTGTGGGAGGTAATCAGAGCATGAAGAGGCAGCCCTCCTGATGGGATCAGAGTCTTTGGAGAGAGACACAAGAGTTTTTGTTTCCTCACTCCTGTCCTTATGAGGACACAGCAGGGCGGCTGTCTCCAAGACAAGTGAGCCCTCACCAGAACCTCACCTTGCTGGCACCCTGATCTCACAACAGCCCATTTACAGATAGGAAAACGGGGCTCAGAGATGTCATGACTCGCCCAAGGGCATGGCGCTCGGCTCCAGCAATGCAACTGAGATCCAACTCCAAGTCCCTCTTGTCTCAGAGAGCTTTCTTTCTGTCACCCAACCTTGCCTTTTGGAGGATGCTAGGCATAGAAAACGCACAGCCTCGCTTCACAGGGAGGGAAAATGGGTCCCAAGAAAGAAATTCTCCAAGTTTCTGCAACTGTCTCTTGCCTCCCGATTTATGGCTCTCAGCGATAGCCAATGAAGGAACCTATGCAGTAAAAGTCTGTCCCACCCTCTTATCTGGTGTAACGTTGGCATAAACAATGGACTCTTTAAAAAAAAAAAAAAATGCGTTCTTCTTAGCCACGAGAAGGAAGGAACGCTGAGCGAGGAAAAGGACGTTCATTTCCATAAAGATGAGAGATGTGGATTGAGAGTCGATTGCTTTTTTTTTTTTGGGTAAATCTTTTGCAGTGCTGGGGATCGGCCCTTGGGCCTCACACACGTTAGGCAAGTACTCTGCCATTGAGCTATGCGCCTCCCACCAGCTGATGGTTATCAGTCAATTCTAGGATGTGTCCGTGTCCCAGCGTCCTCGTATCTCACATCAGAGGGCTCTGCTGTACCCGGGGTGCTCTGTGAAGATGACGGAACTGGATCAGTGCAAAGATGTCTTTACGGCAACAGACTCAGGCTAAAATTGCCATCTCTCTCTATATATTTATATATATGTAATCTATGTATATATAGAGAGTATATACACATATATATGTACAAGTATATATGTACATATATATATATATATATATGTATATTTAATTTGATGAATGGCTAAGGATTGCTTGTCAATTGTGTTTGCAAAGTTCTCCTAGGTGGGTTTGGCCATCTGTCAGAGCCTGACTTGTTTGTGCGTTGTGTCTTTCCTGTAGCTCAGTGCAGGGGCCAGCAACCTGCCTTGGGGCTTCTTTTGTGAAAACTCTTGAGAAGTTTTGCTGGAACACAGCCCTGCCTGTATGTTCATGTCATCTGTGGCTGCTTCCACTCTCCAGTGGCAGAGTCGAGTGGTTGACACAGGCTGCGTGGCCCACAAAGTTTAAACTATTTTGTCAAGGACATGGTACCTGTTTCACCCCCAGGGAGGAGTCCCACTGTGTGGAGGAGAGCAGACAGCATAGTATGTCCAGGTATGGTGGCACATGCCTGTAATCCCAACGGCTTGGGAGGCTGAGGCAGGAGATTTGCAAGTTCAAAGCCAGCCTCAGCAACTTAGCAAGACCCTGTCTCAAAATAAATAAAAAGGTCTGGGGATGTGGCTCAGTGGTTAAGCACCCCTGGGCTGGGATCTGCAGCTTGGTTTGCAGGTGCTGGTGTTGCCAAGAATGGCGTTTGTGGCACAGAAGGAACAGCACCTTACTCACAGCGAGAAGAGACAGAGCATGATCAGCTTCAGGAGTGAGCACCGGTCCCCCAGGAAGACCCCCCTGGCTACAGGGGACCAATGCCCAATACTGAGCCATGGCACCCCTGCCCCACCCTTTATAAAACCCTTTATAGGAAGTGTGTATCTAAGTGTAATGCGCACTTCACATCAGCCTTTCATTGTTGAGGTCTCCGTGTATCTCCTAGTGTGCACTTCCAGAATCTCAGAGGCTTAGGTTGCTTAGTCCTCCTCTCCCTGGCCCAGGGACCTACTGGATAACAGAGGCCTGAGAGATATGCATCCAGGCTCAAAGCCAGGTTAGAATGCATTCCACTTCCCTGGATAGGATCTCTGTGACATTGCTATCCTGCAGGATTTATTTTCACTTCAATTATATCAGATTAGTCCACTCAGCAAGCTCCAGGCTAAAGCAAAGAGCCCTGAATTTGGAATCTGGTTGAAGTTCCAGCTTTATCACTGTAGAACTGGTGACACTGGACAAATGACATCGGGGCATGAGCTGACTTATCAGGAAGTATTTCCAGATATCCCCGGAAGCCTTCTCCTGTGGTTAACATCAACAACAGCGGGCAGGGACAGCACTGAGGTGGTCACAAGGATATTTGCTCCAGACTCATGATTTGCATTCAAGTCCCAACCTCCACGTGACTAGCGCTTGGGTCAGGGACTTCAATTATCTGGGTCTTGGTTTCATCATCAGTACACTGGGAATGATGATAATAAACTATCTCAGAGGATTATGTAAACTTGAATTAATATTGCTCAAGTAAACTGAGCAATATTTGTTAAGGAAATAAAACCCCAGTCGGTGTGTAAACTCCTGGGAGAGTGAGCCTGCTGTGTGGTACAGCTGGAACACAGCTTTGCCTCCCTGGAGGGCCTGGAGCAAGAACTGTGTCCTGTTAAGGTCACAGCTGTTGTGAGAAGATGCTGAAAAGGGACACTGGCCAATTGCCAGAGGGTGGCCAGGCCTCCACAAGTGCAGGCATCCAAAGGTAGCTTGCTAGAGGTGGCTGGGTGCAGCCTGCCAATGAGAGGAAAGCTAGCCTGGCGTGCCCCGTGGCTGCAGATGTAAATAGGGATGAACATGGTTCCTATATTGTGTGTGAAATGGGCAGGAGCTAGAAGTTTCAGAGGAGAAAGCTTCTGACCCATTATCAGGAAGAGTCGTGCCCACCAAGGCTGGCCGACCCTTCTTGGAGGGCAGGCTGTAAGTGGCTTCTCAATTAAGGTAGAGAATTGGATGAGATGGAACGTCCAAGTCCCCTCCCAGATCCAGTAATCCAGACTCTCGTATTTCAGTTGGCTTTGAGATCGGATGGCTGATAAGTGTGGTAGGAACGAAGCCATTGCTCTTTTAAAGTTCCAAAGTTGGACGCTGGGAAGAACTTCATAAAGAGCCTCTGCTCAGATTTCCCAGGATGCCTCCGGATGAAGTGCTTAGCACCCTGACGTTGTTATGAGACCCCCCACAGCCCCACTTTCCCCCCATGGATTTTGAGACAGGGATGGTAGGGACAGCACCCGGCGAGGTCAGAGTCAGCCCCGCCTGGCGTTTCATGGAATGGTGATTTGTCTGAAAGCTGTCACTGCCCAAGAATCCAAAGTAGGACTTCCAAACCCTCTTGCTATTTTCTCTGGCTGCCTGTGAGACTTCAGAAGGCCCATCTAGATATGGTCCCAGAATACAACGAGGTCCGGACTTCATCAACGTGGACTGAAGGTCTGTGAAGTCGTTCCCAGTGGTGGCCTTCTTATCTGTCTTGGCCAAAATAAACACAGAGAACTCTGGTTATGAGGCGATTAAAGTTGATTAGCTCTGGAATTACATTACACCGTGACTTGTCGCGCATGGCCTCAGATAAGACAAGGCCCAAACCAAGCTCTCCCTCGTCCCACTGTCCACTTGACCTCGTGTTGATGCCCCTGGAGGCATCAACGCGAGGCTGTGTGAGCACCTCCAGATCAGGTTACAGGTCCAGTAGAAGAGGGCGCAGACACCATGGCAGCCAGGGCTGGGGAGGCCTCAGAAGAGGGACTCCGGCTAGCCTGGGACAGGACAGTGCGTCTGCCTGAACGGGCACCCTCAGGTCAGCCAAGTGTCGGCAAGCCGGCTCGTGTCGCCAGATGATCTGTTATTTCTAGGAGAATCTGGAAATCTGAATTTCTGTGTAAAAATCTCTCAAATTTTAAATGTTGGCAACCAATGTGAATATTTTTGAAATACCAGTGAGCCACTTCTGTAAGGAGAGAGTGGCTTTCTGCTGAGTCTGTTAGCCTTGGACCAGAGCAGAACCTGCGCAGACCTTCGAGCTTATCCCAGCCCGGGGCTTGCAGCCTGGTGCAGAGCCAGAGCACAGCTGAGGGCGGCAGGGAGACCCAAATGCTACTCCCAGCCTGACCACCAGCTCCCTGGGGACTCTAGGAAGGTCCCTGTCCCACTCTGGCCTCAGTTACATCTTCTGGAATTGGCTAAGACATCTCAGGCCCCAGCCATCTCAAATGGTCTTGGTTTTGGGTGAAATGGTTGTTTTCTGGACAGATTGTGCATTGCTAGGTGGTTCCAGAACTAAGAAAAGGATTGACGAGCCGGGGGACTTTGCCAGTAGCTTCTAGAGTCTCTCTGCAGAGGTGTTAGGGCTGAGAGTGATCTGTTAGCATTTGTCAGACCCCCGTGGCCAAGGCTCGCCGATGACAGGCAGGTGGACTGTGACAGATGGATAATAGCAGGTCAGGTGTCCCATCAGCAGCCTGACCTCTCATCTCTGACCTCCCTGACTCTGCAGCACAGGTGGTCCTTCCCTGTCTTGGGCCTCAGTTTTCTCTTCTGAAAATGAGAAGGTTGGCTGGTGTCTGAGCCCCAGAGTTCTAACGATTCATGTTTTCCGAGTTGCTGCCTTAGCCTTTGTACATGGACTTCATTTATTTTTATTTTTAATTCAACACCAACTGGTGATGGATGCAGCTGGCAAAACTGAATCCACTCTCTGCCCACTCAGCACATGCATTCTTGACCGAGACTCGGTGACCTGTCCCAAAAGGAAGAATGCTCAGGAACGGTGACTCAACCCTAATCGGGGCGGGTCAGGGACCATTCCTTTGCGGATGTGACTTCTGAGCTGAGATCCAAAGGGTGATTAGGGCTCCCGCAGGCGAGGGGGACAAGGAAAGTGTCGCCTGAAGAGGCAAGCCTGGGCAAAGACTTGCCAGGACACACGTGTGTTCAGAGCCCAGCAAGGAGCTGCGTAGTGTGAGAGAAGCCAGCAAGGCCCAGGGCCAGCTGGCCTGCAGAGGTGGGATCCATGATGCAAACTTGGGGTTTTGGTAGAAAAGCACCCCACCACTGAGTTACATCCCCCGCCCAGACTTGAGTCTCCGTGCTGAGAATCCTGGGAAGCGTCTAAGAGATTTCAGGCAAGGAAAGATAGGACCAGATCTGTATTTTGAAGATTCCCCTGAATACCCAGAAGACAGGTGAAGGTGGGGAGGGATGGTGTGGGTACTGGAGTACTGACAGGTGCAGCAGGTCCAGTGCAGAGGCTGGTGATGACATCCTGTCTGGACATGATGGGTGCCTGGCCCACGTGGTGGCACTCAGCAAGCGTGAGTGGTGACACTGGAGAGCTATTCAGGGTTGAGGGTCATCTGTGGTGTTGGTGATAAGTGGAACCAGCCGACTGCAGGCAGGATGCTGAGGCCAGTGCCTGGCTCTCAGGTAGGTGCCCCAAGGGAGAATCAGCCTTTATGTCAGTGTGCGTTCACAGGAGCCAGGCCCCATATGCCCAGCAACCTCTAAGACGGCCCCCAGTGATCCCCACTTCCTGGTCTTCACACACTTTTACAGACCCCTCCTCCTGGGTGTGGGGTCAACTTATTGACTTGAATCATCTAGCAAAATGAACACTTCAGGGGTGATGGGGGCAGAGGTTGGGTAATAAAAGGACTGTGGCTGCCTTCATGAGCGCCTTCTTTTGCTCACTCTTGATTACTAGTGCTGGGAAACCACATGACAGAGCCTGGAAACGGGCCTCCTGAGGCCTGCCAACAGCTGCATGAGTGAATTTGGAATCTACTCCTCCCCTAGTCTAGCCTTGAGATGGCGGTTATGAAGGCCAAGGCCTTGGTTGCGGGCTTGTAGAAGCTCTTGGGTCACAACCACCCAGGTTAACCACATTCAGATTCCAGACGCCCAGAAACCAAGAAAGAATTATTTCCTGTCTCAAGTTGCTAAGTCCTGAGGTGCTTTGTTCAGCAGCAATAGGTCATCACAGGGCCTCTCCCCACAGCCGTGCTCTTGGCAGCAGCCCTGGGGCTGGGAGGGGAAGGGTTAACCCTGGAGCACAGGTTTCCCTCTGGCCTCCAGCTTGAGGGACACTCCATTACACTTACCTAGTGGCACGAACAACATTTGGGTCTGCTGCCAGCTGGGCCTCAGCCCTCCTGTGGTGTCTGTCAGAGGAGGGGACTTTGTTGCTGGGGGGCATCCTGGAAACTGACAGATTTATTAACGGCCTCACCACCCTGCATCTGTTTTGTTAGGCCAGTTCCTGGTAGAGCTGGCGAAGCTGCCCAGCACATGTCCCCAGGCCCTGGCTCTACTGTCTCAGGGGTCAGAGGGAGGCCTGAGGGACTACTCCTAATAACCAAGCCATCCCATGAGGAACACCTGGGTGTGAGCCCTTGCATTTGCTGTCTTGCAGTCCTCACAATGACCTTGACCTTACCTACCAGCCCACTTTGCTGGTAAGGAAACCACGTCTACAGCCATGCTGCAGGACCTTGCAGCACTGTCTGACTCCAAAGCCTGTGCGCTTATCTGTCTGTGTGACTCTGAAGTCTGTGTGCTGGCTCTTTGGTGCCTTCATGGTGAAGATTATGGATTTGGTGCTTTAGTGATTCAGGAGCTGCTCTGGGATGAAGCAGGAGAGCGAAGGGGCTGGACTTAAACAAAGCAGTTCTACTGTTCCGCTGTGCCATTGAGGGCCTGTGGACCATTTTATTTGGAAAACAGAATTATGAAACCAAACAAGAAAAACAGGTAGCATGGTGTTTCAGAATGTGTGGTCTGAACTGAGAATGTTCTGGTCCAAGTCCCCACGTACCATGTGACCTGGGAGCTAACTGTGGTCTCCACCTCGTAGGGGATTTATGGTGGGGGGGATTCTTGGAGGTTAAACATGTAGAGCCCATAGCACAGAGATAGGCACGTAGTGAATGCTCAGTGTGTTGTTGCTATTTTCAAGGAAGGGTTTGCTTTCAGATAGGGCGGCTGTGGTGTTGGAGAAACATTGCTCCAGGCAGCAAGCTGCGAAGGCTCCTGACAGAGTGATCCCCCTCAAGTTCACGTTGGTGGAGAGGCCCCCAGCCCAACACCCCCACACTCGGGGCTTGGCCTATTCTGTCAGACAACTTGAACTAAGAAAACGAGGCTGGTGGGGTTGGGCAGAGGGAGGAGAAATAACCGTTGTGGGTGTGTGAGTTTGAAGGGACAGGAGATCAGGTTAGAGATTGTTGCATCAATTCCGGAGCCATAAATCCTGGCTCAATTTACTGGTAGTGCCAAAAGGATTGAATTGACTTTGAGAGGGGCCAAAAGAAAGCAGAGAAGCTGCTTCCCTTGGTTGACGCCAAGAGGAACTGAGCCTCTGCTCGTGGGAGGCCCAGCCTCTCTGTGGAGTCCAGATTCTCTCTCCAGCGCCCCTGGAAGCAGCCCGTCCTGTCCCTGCTTGAACCCTTCCGGCAGCAGGTGGCTCATTCACGTGGAGCAGCTGTTCTGGAAGGTTCACCTCTGAATGTTGGCAAGAGCTTCTGCCCTTCCTGCGCAGACGTTGCCCAGCAGCTTCCTTCAGTCATCCAGTGAGTCTCTGAGCTCTTATCATGGGCCAGGCCTCTCAGGAGGAGGGAAGGACTCAGCCTGGCGCAGGCTGCAGGCCCTGCTCTCAGGGAGCGCAGGCGTATCTGGGGGAAAGCAGACACAACTCAGGTCCCAGAATCTCCAGCCTACATGGCTCAACTTATTTTATCATGATGCAAAAATAGTACACATTCGGTAGAAACCATACTTCAAATTTTGAATTTTGATGTTTTTCTGGATCAGTGGTATGTGTATGATTCTCTAAGATCCTTGGCAGCAGCGGTGGGACTCAGCACCTAGTCAACCACACAGTCATTAAGGGAAACAACTGATACTGCTAAGCTGGATGATGTAGCTTGGCTATGTTTGATTTTTTTTTTTTTTTCTGGTTGATTCTTTTTTTTTAAATTATTTAATTTGTTCTGATTTAGTTGTACATGACAGTAGAATGCATTTATACATTTTGAAAGATCATACATAAATGGAGTGTAATCTCTCATTTTTCTGATTGTACATATCATAGGATCACATCAGTCATGTAATCATACATGAGGTACTGTCTGTTTCACTCTATCATTCCTTCCCCCATACCCCTTCCCCTCCCTTCACTCCACTCTACCTAATATAAAGTAATTCTATTCTTCCCCAGCCCTGCCCCTTACTGTGAAGTAGCATCTGCATATCAGAGAAAACATTCGGCCTTTGTTTTTTTTGGGTTTGGTTTATTTCACTTAGCATGATATTCTCCAACTCCATCCATTTACCAGCAAATGCCAGAATTTCATTCTTCGTTAAAGCTGAGTAGTATTCCATCATATACATATATATGTGGGTGTAATATATATATAGGTATATATATTATATATATCTATATATATAATCACATTTTCTTTATTCATCTGTTGAAGGGCACCTAGGTTGATTCCATAGTTTACCTATTGTGAGTTGAGCTGCTATAAACATTGATGTGACTGTGACATTATAGTATGTTGATTTTAAGTCCTGGGTATATGCAGAGGAGTGGGATAACTGGGTCAAATGGTGGTTCCAGTCCAAGTTCTCTGAGGAATCTCCAGACTGGCTTTTCATAATGGTCGCACCATTTTGCATTCCCAACAGCAATGTATGAGCCCCTTTTCCTCCACATCCTCGCCAACGTTTACTGTTGCTTGAATTCTTGAAATTGCTATTCTGATTGAAGTGAGATGAAATCTTAGTTTTGATTTGCATTTCTATGGTTGCTACAGATGCTGAACATTTTTTCATGTATTTGTTGATTGTATATCTTCTGTGAAGTGTCTGTTCAGTTCCTTAGCCCATTTATTGATTAGGTTTTTTTTGGGGGGGTGTTAAGTTTTTGAGTTATTTATATATCCTAGAGATTAATGCTTTATCTGAGGTGTGTGTGGTAAAGATTTTCTCCCAGTGTATAGGCTCTCTCTTCACATTATTATTTCTTTTGCTGAGAAGAAGCTTTTTAGGTTGAGTCCATTCCATTCATTGAGTCTTGATTTAACTTCTTGTGCTTCAGGGGTCTTGTTAAGGAAGTCTTGTCCTAAGCCGACATGATGAAGATTTGGGTCTACTTTTTTTTCTAGTAGTCCCAGGGTCTCTGTTCTAGCACCTAAGTCTTTGATCTATAGTGAGTGGAGTTTTGTGCAGGGTGAGAGATAGGGTTTCATTTCATTTTGTTACATGCATGTGGGTTTCCATTTTTCCCAGCACCATTCATTGAAGAGGTTATCTTTTCTCCAGTGAATGTTTTTGGCACCTTTGTCTAGTATGAGATACCTGTATTTATGTGGGTCTGTCTCTGTGTCTTCTATTCTGTACTTGATGCATTTTTTACTTATGATATTTTCAACTTACAACAACAAATCTATCTGGACTCAACTCCATCATAAGTCAAGGACCATCTGTATATCAGGTAATGTCCAGTTGAGAATAATTGTTATGACAAAAATTAAAATATGACACAGATGTGACACAGACTGAATACCCTGGGTAGGGAAGACCTCTCTGAGACATTTCAGAGCGGAGATAACGACAAGAGGAAATTAGCTGTGGTTGAGCACTACAACACCCCCTGTAATTCCAGCTACTCAGGAGTCTGAGGCAGGAGGACCATGCTTTTGAGGCCAGCCTCAGCAACTTAGTGAAACTAAGTTGTTTCAAAATAAAAAACAAAAAGGGCTGGAGGACTCGGAATGAGGCTCAGGGGTAAAGTGCACCTGGTTAAATCCCCACCCAGTAACCTGCCCCCCACCCCAAGAAAATAAAGAGAAAAGAAAGAAAGAAAAGAAAAGAAGAAAGGAGAGAGGAAGTAAGCAAGGAAGAAATTAGCTGTGGGAGATTGTATTTTCCCAGAGATGGCTGTGACAATATCTTCTGTGCCCTTCATCCTTTTGCAGGGTGACTTGGCACTCCCTCACCAGGAGAGGAGTCTGTTCCCCTACGTTTTGGTTCTGGTTGGGACCTGTGACATCATTGGCCAATAGAATATGGCAGATGTGAGGCTGCGTTGTTTCTGGAAGGCACCAGGAATCTCTCAGGAAGCTTTTGCTTTTGGTCTCCTGGGACTCTGCTTCTAGCCACTGTCTCTCTCAGAACCCAGCTGTCCTGCTGTGAGAGGCAAAGCTTCGCAGAGTGTGTGTGGGCATTCCAGTAACAGCGCCAGCTGGGCTCCCAGCTGATGTCCAGGGTCAGCTTCCAGTCCCAGGAGTGAGCTGTCTCGAGCTCCCAGCAGCTGAGTGGCACCTTTAGAGGACCACAGCCCTGCCCCCACGTGCATGCACCTGCAGCAGGACCCGCCAGCTGGACCCAGTCAACCCTGGAACCACATAAGTACCGTGTTGAGTTGCCAGTTTCTGGAACTGCTTGTTTTCCAGTTAGACGTCACTGGGACACCAGCATCCTAGACAGAGCGGCTGCACGCTGGGCCCTGGAGAGGGAAAGAGCTTTGGATATGTGAAAAACCAAAAGGTCCGTCTTTGGTTAGAGTTTGGTGGCAGCCAGGAGTGGAAGAGAGGCGTAGGAAGTGCCAGGCCGTAGAAGGAGTGGAATGGTTTAGGCGAGGACACACGACAATCGCCCTCTGGAAGACCCCCTGAGAGGACAGCGGCTGTAGGAGGAACAGCAAGGAGACCGAGGGGGCTGCTGCACCGCGCAGGCCGGAGATTCTGGGGACGTGAACATCTTAGATGACAGCTCACAGCCGAGGCTGTGCCCGGGAGGCCAAGTCGATAGGACTGGAGGGATCCGGCAGAAATAAGGGAACCGTGGCTGGTTGGGAATAATGGGTAGGTTTTTGTCTTGAACAGCTGAATGGATGGAGGTGCCACTTACTAAGGTGGAGTAGATCTAAGAGGGAGCAGGTTAGAAAAGAAAATCAGGGATGCGCTTTCATCCATGGGAAGTCAGAGGGTCTGGGGAACCTCCCAGCGGCAGGTGCGTGGGCCACTGGTGTGCCGAGAGGTTTGGGAGGGATCCTCACTATGTCAGTGGCATCGAAGTCGCAAACGGAAGAGTCCACCACGGGGCGTGTGGATAAGGAAGAGGAGCGTTTGGGGCTTGAGTCACGTAGGGGATGGGAAGAGGAGGAGGAACAGCCTAGGAAGCTGGGAAGAAGTGGCCCCTGAGCCAGGTGGACCAGAAGAGCGCAGCACCTGGCAGCCGAGTGAAGATGCGCTGCTGGGGAAGAGAGCGCTATCACCTTTGTCCAGTGCTGCGTCGTGATTAGCAAGAGGACAGTGCAAAGTGACTGCTGGACTTAGCAACCCAGAGGCCCTTGGAGAAAAACCTCTGCCCCGTCTCCATTGGTTGCATGTCCACTGACCCCTCCTGGTGGCCAGGTACTTCTTGTCCCCGGGTATAAGGCTGGACCTTATGCCTGCTTAGCCAGTGACCTCGAGTAGAAGGTACATGTGCCTCGCAAGCAGGAACTGTAAGTGCTGCCCCACGTGGCTCTTTCTCCCCAGCAGTGTACTGGCATGTCCTACTTAGGGACATCTTTTTAGCCTGGTTTCCCAAATAAAGAATACCTAGAAAATGCAGGCAGCCTGCAAACATATCACTATGAGAAAGAAAGAAACCTTCGTTGTTTTAAATTCCTGGGACTTCGAGGCTGTTACTGCAGCCTAACTTGAGCTGATTGACAAATCACTTGTGCACATATCCCTCAGCTACGCAGTGCACAGAGGGTGTGTTTAGTGTCTCCCTCTAGGTGGAACCGGTTCTCTTGTGTCTTCTTTTGTTGGGTATTGTGAAGAGTCGCTTCTTTGGCATGTGACTGTGGGGCACCCACCTTCATTGGTACCTGGTGTGCCACAGGAAAAGTGCGTTTTGATTCACTGTTCCATTCTGGTGTTAAAGGACACTTGGATTATATGGGGCTGTTACGAACAGTGTTGCTGTTGTCACCAGATGGAGACTGAGGAGTTCCCCAGGAGAGAAAAGGGGACTTCAACTCAGCCTTGGCAGATTCTTGACTTATGCCCCAGAAAGGAATTCCAGGGTGTGTCCTGTGAGACACAGGCAAAGATTTATCGGGGAAAGCAAGGAGGTTTGTTCAGGAAAGCAGACAATAGAGCAGACACACACTCAAAGGGAGAGGAAGTGGGCGCTGGAGGAGCCCACGCCTGTGGGCTCTCAGGTTTCCTTAGAATGGGAGGAGTATGCTGGGTGCATCAGTCCAAGGAGCTGGATTCTCAGCCCCATGGAGCACAGAGCAGATCAGAGGGGTCTGGTCCCTCTCAGAACCCTTAGGTTGACATTACCTGGGTAACAGCAAGTGGACTGTACCCATACCATGGGTCTCTCACAGTCTTGTAATCACTCTGTGAACTAGCAAAGCATCCGGGTACTAACTAAGGAGATTCACAGTTCTCTAGACTTATTGGGATCCTTAAGGACTTGGGCCTGGGGGAAGCCGGACAGAGTGAGGGCGAGGGTGTGCGTGGAGCTGCTGGATTGAAAGCCGGCCCCTCTTCCTTCTGGTTTGCCTCCCTCCTACTTCCTGTCCTCATTCCTCTCTTCTACCACTCTGTGAATGCTCTTGAACGTGCATCGTGGTGCACATCTTCATGGCTCTCTCGAGGGCATGAGAGCAGTATTCCTGGGGTTTGAGACCTCAGTTTTAAGACAGTGTAAAGTGACTTTCCTAAATTGTACCATTTTATACTCCTGCCAACTTCTGAGAGTTCCTATTGCTCCTCATCCTTCACAGCCTTTGGTCGGCAATCTTTTACATTTTGGCCAGTTCGTGACTATATATAATTTTCCATTGGTTATTTGTTGCTACAGTTCATTAAAACTTCAATTTATGTTTTTTCTGTTTATAAGTTTGAATAGTGCTGGGCACGGTGGTGCATGCCTGTAATCCCAGTGGCTTGGGAGGCTGAGACAGGAGGATTGCAAGTTCAAAGCCAGCCTCAGCAAAAGTGAGGTGCTAAGCAACTCAGTGACAACCAGTCTCTAAATCGAATACAAAATAGGGCTGGGGATGTGGCTCAGTGGTTGAGTGCCCCCGAGTTCAATCCCCAGTACTAAAAAAATAAAAATAAAAAGAAGATTGAACAACATTTCTTACATTATTGGGCATTCAGATTCAGATTTCCCCTTTTGTGAAGTGCCTATGCCAGCCCATTTTAAAATTAGTGTTGTCTTTTTAGTTTTTTGATTTTTAAGGTACTGTCCTTCATCAGTTATACCAATAACCTTCAGTATTCTCTCCCACTCTGTGGCTATTTTCAGCATTTATAAGATCTATTAATAAATAGAAGTTTTTAGTTTTAAAGAAATCAAGTATATAAATCTTTTTCTTTATAATAAATGTTCTCTGTGCCTTGTTTTAAAAAATCTTAGTGGTTGGGTATGGTGCACATGCCTGTAATCCCAATAGCTCAGGAGGCTGAGGCAGGAGGATTGCAAATTTGAGGCCAATCTCAGCAATTTAGCCAGACCCTGTCTCAAGAGAAAAAATAAAAAGAACTGGAGGCTTGGTGTGGTGGTACACACCTGTAATCCCAGTCTCAGGAGGCTGAGGCAGAGAATCACAAGTTCAAGGCCCTCTTCAGCAACTTTGTGAGACCCTAAGCGACTTAAGGAGACCTTGTCTCAAAATAAAAAGTAAAAAGGTCTGGGGATGTTACCCAGTGTTGGGGGCTGTGCCATGTTGGCGGTGCCGGGATGGCGCCTGATCACGTCGGCAGCGAGGAGATTAATTGACATAAGCACACTCAGGTGATTTTCTCGTCCACACACACAATGTATACGCATGTGTTCTCGAGCACTAATTGCCTGCTCCGAGCGTCTCGCCTAATCTTTGCGTAAGAGGCGTGGCCCTGCTCTCCGCCTCCTGGAGGTGATATAAGCGAAGGCCTAGCGAGACAGAGACACAGCAGCCATTAGCAGAAAAGCAGTAGAAGAAGACACACGCGCGGCAGCCAGAGGGAAAAACACGCGGCAGCAGCTAGTAGGGAAAAGCAGCGGCAGCAGCCAGAAGAAAGAACACAGCAGCTTGTAGGGACGGACAGCAGCCATTAGCAGAAAAGCAGTAGAAAAAGACACACGCAGGGAAAAGCAGCTAGGAAACGCGCGATGGCAGCTAGTAGGGAAAAGCGGCACAGCAGCGAGTAGGGGCAGCGGCGGAAGGCAGATGGCGGAATGGAGAACTGAGACGCATCACTGGGGCACAGGGTGGACGTACCCTTAGTTCACAGGATGCAGGTCTCTTCCTCTAGGCTCTGAGCAAAGCCTGTCCTTCTCTCAAAGTTTCTCTTAAGCAAAGTTTCTTTCTCTCTGATAAGCAGGGTCTCTCTCTCTCCTCTCAAAGCAAGTAAACCTCATCTCCTCTATCCTCTATAAACAGACAAGCAAGAAAGCAGTGCACTAAAGAGAAAGATAGAAGTGCCTCAGTTTCCACTCCACCACCCATAAGACCCGTGCAAGTTGTTGCTGCAGGCGGTGACAAATATCCGTGGATTTTGGAACCGCAAAGAGCCAGCGACAACCCAGTGGTTAGGCACCCCTGGGTTTGCCTGGTACAAAACAAAAACAAAACAAAAAAAGGAGTGGGAGTATTGCTTAGTGGTAGAACACCCTTGAGTTCAGCATCCAGTGTTGAAGTAAAAAAAAAAATCTTTGTTCACCCTAAGGTCATGAGGATCTTCACCTATATAATATTCTAAAACCTGCCACGTTTTGGCCTGTGGTCCACCTGGAATTGACTTCTAACATCAGTGTGAGGTAGGGGTCCATGTTCACATTTTTTCCATGTGGGCACTCACTTCTATCAGTGCTTTGTATTTGTGGCCCTGATTTTTTTCCCTCCAGTTTGCAATGCCACCTTGGTTGTAAGTCACATGTCACAAATGTGGGGTTTGTACTGACTTCTACCCAGTCGGGATATTGGATAAAGCAAGTCTTCCCATCTAGTTTTCCAAGAGGATCGTGACTTCTTAACCCCTTACGTTTCCATATGACTGGGTATCATCTTGTCAAATTCCATGAAATCTCTTTCAGAATAGGGGTTTAATGGAGTCTATAAATCAATTTGGGAAGAATCGATAACTTACACCAGTGTTACACCTAATGATCCATCGTTTCAGTCAGCTTTTTTAGTGCTGTGACTAAAGGACCTGCCCAGAACAACTGTAGAGGTCCAATGAAGGCCTGTTCCATTCTTCGGGGCTCAAGGTGAGGCTGAACATCATGGTGGCAGAGGGAAGCAGCTCGCATCATGGTGATCAGAAAGCAGAAAGAGACTCCACTCACCAGATACAAAATATATACCCCATAGCCACGCCCCCAATGAACCCCTTCCTCCAGCCACACCCCACCTGCCTCCAGTTACCACTCAGTTAATCCCATTAGAGATTAATTCACTGATTAGGCTGTGTTATAGCCCAATCATTTCTCCTCTGAACCTTCTTGCACTGTCTCACATGTGAGCTTTTGGGGAACACCTCACATTCAAACCATAACATCCATTAACTTGACATATTCCCCTTTTAAATTAGGCTTTTCCCCCCCTGGTGCTGGAGATTGAACCCAGGGCCTTGTTGATGTGAGGCAAACACTCTATCAACTGAGCTATATCCCCAGTCCAGGTTTTCTTTAGTGTTGCTCAATAAAGTGCAACAATTTTTCCAAGAGAGCTTTTGTGACTTTTGTTATATTTATTGATGCAATTATAAATATATTTAAGTTTTAAATTTCTTGTTATTGCTATTATATAGAGATACATTTTAATACATTTATTTTGTATTTACTGCTAAAATTTTCTTGTTAATTCTGTTTTCATACCTAGACATTATTTTGAGTTTTCTCTCTACATGACTGTATTGCTTTTGAAAGACTGTTTTGTGTTTCCCCTAATTGTACATCTTTCATTTCTTTTTCCTGCCTTACTACCCTGGGTAAGACCTTTAGTGAAATGCTGGATGGTGCTGCTGCGGTGGGCATCCACAAGATACTTGTTTCTGGTCTCAAAAGGAAAAGCTTTTAATACGTTACCATCAATTATTTGAGCAGTAGGTATGACCTTTATATTAAGCTAATGAAATTCCCTTCTGTTTGTAATTTCCTGGATCACTATGATTGACCTGCTCGTGTAGTTTTTGTCCTTTAATCAGTTAATGTGCTGAATGATGTTAATTGAATTTTTTTTTCAGTGCTGGGGATTGAACCCAGGGCCTCGTGCATAGTGGGCGGAGTTTCAGTCCAGCCCCAGTCAAGCCTGTGCTTCTGGATCAGCCTGTTTGGGTTGTATTATTTTTACATATATTGACAGATTTTTTTTTTTTTTTTTTTTGGCTAACATTTTATTAAGGATTTTAAATGCTTATTTTTGGATAAAATTGGTCTGCGATGCTCCTTTCTTGCAATGTCCTTGTCCTGTTTGGCACGAGGATCATGTTAGTCTCATAAAATGAGCTAGGGATTATTCACTCTTTTTTCTATTCTTCGGAAGAGATTGTCAGAGACCAAAATTGTTTTGTTTGAATGTCAACTAGAACTCACCAGCGAAGGCATCTGGGGTTCAAGTTTTCTTTGTGGGCATGGCTTTGCCAACTGACACAATGCCTTTAATTGTTAAAGGATTATCTAGATTTTCTATTTTAAGTCAAATTGACATATTCCTTTCTAGTACATTGTCCATTTCACTTAGATATTCAAATGTATAGAACCAGAGTTATTTAGAACATCCTCTTTTTTCTTTAAAGTTGGCAGTATTAAAATAAACTAAATAAATAGATAAATAAATAAATAAATAAATAAAATGAAGTTGGCAGCATCTGTAATAATGTCCCATTTTTATTTCCAACATTGGGTTTTTTTGTGCCATTTCTCATTTCTGTAGACCAATTTCTTTGAAGAGTTTGTCAGTTTTACTGGTCTTTTCAAAGAACCAATTTTGGATTTTATTGGATTAGCTCTGTTTTAATCTTTGCTTCCCTATTTTATTAACTTCTGTTCTTGCTTTTATTATTTTCTTCCTAACTTTATTACATTTTTTACATTATTTTTCCAACTTCTTGGGGTGAATATTTATTTTATCAATTTTTAGCTTCTCTGATGTATGCATTTAAGACTATAAATTTTCCTCTAGGTACTGATTTACCTATATTAACACATTTTATTATGAGCTTTCTTTGTTACCAATTGGTGAAAAATATTTTCACTTGTTTTTTCAGTTCTTCTTAGACCATTCACAATGTCTTAATGTCCTAGCCTTTGGATAGTTTATACTTTTCTCATGATTGATTTATATGAGTTATAAGATCTAGCCCCTCCCACCTGGACTACCGGTCCTCACTCACCCCTGCTGCTCAACCACAGGGCTGCAAAGGCCCCACGCATATGTGAATGGACCCCAAGGAGAGAAGTGGGAGGTCTCAGTAGAGGCTTTGGACATTTTATGACTTACTCACTCTTGAGTGGTGTGGACCAGAACACAATGTGGGAATATATAGGACAGTTTGCACACCCACCGTGCAGGTGGCTTTCTCAGGTGTTCTATCTTCTTTTACTTTCCAACCAAGGTCACTTTCTTTAGACCCTCTCGCAAGGACTGGACATAGGGGAGTGACCAGCTCCCCTACATCTCCCTCCTTACCACGTCATTGTAGAGACCTTCCCATCCCAGGCAAGCCTTCCCAGACACTGAGGTTTAACCCAACACCTACGCCTCCTCCAGGCCTAGAGGCGAGCCCCACCTCTTTTCAAAACTGGACAGTCTTGTGTACATGTGAACATATAACAATGATCCCACCATGTGTACGACTATAATGCACCAATAAAAATATATGGACAAAAACTGGACCGTCATGATGGAAACCAAAGTCATCTTCATTTAATCATTTTGTGGTTTTGTTTTGTTTTAAAAAAACTGCGGAGTGCTAGACTGTTTCTGTAGGGATGAATTATGAGTCAGGTCCAGAACTTTCCATTGAGAAACTGTTTCTTGGGGACAGTCTGATGGGATCCAAAGGACATTTAGAATGAATTCTGCACACCTCTTTTGGAAGCCTACTGTGTGCCGGTCACATTGCTGGGTTCTGAGTGCCCAGAAGGTAAGAAGATGCAGTCTTCTGTCTTCGGAAGCTCCTAGAAGAGGGCATAGATGAGGTGGGTACTTAGTCACGTGAGCTGTGATAAACACCAAGGCCATGATGGCGCCTTAGTCCTCTCTGAGTGAATGAAGTGTGTTGAATTCAAAGGTAAGAAAATTACTTCACTTACTTCTGGTCATTCAGAGAAACAGGAGGTAAGGGACATCAGGTAAGGGAACGGCTTGAATAAAGGCACAGAGAATCTTCCTACTTTAAAATGCTTTGGTAAGTGGATTCACAAAACTCGCTCACTTGCAGTGTGCAATCCAGTGGTTTCAAATATATATAAGACTTGCGCAACCATCACCAGAATCTAATTTTAGAACATTTTCATCATCCTGAAAAGGAAGTTCTCATGAGCAGCCCCTCCCTTCCTCCCCCTGCCCGCCCCCACCACCATGACCACAGGCAACTACTTACCAATCTGCTTTCTAACTATTTGTCTATTCTAGAAAGTTTATCTAAGTGGAATCATACAATATGTAGTCTTTCCCAACCGGCTTCTTTCATTGAGGATAACTTAACATTGTAGCATATACCATTACTTGGTTCCTTTTTACTGTGGAGTAATATTCCAGTGTTTGGATCTACCATGTTTTCATGTATCAGTTGATGGACATTTGGGTGGGTTCTACTTTTGGGTTGCTCTGACTAATGTTGCTACAAACATTCATGTATGACTTTTGTGCACACATGTTTTCATTCACCAAGAGATGGGTCAAATTGTAGCTCTGTGTTTAACCTTTTAAAAAACTGCCAAACTGTTTCCCAAAGCAATTGCACCATCTAATGTTTCCAGCAGCAGTATATGGAAATTTCCAGTGTTTCTGCATCCTCATCCACACTTGTTATTATCTATCTTAGAATCATAGCCATCATGTGGGTATGAAGTGCTTTTTTTTGTTTGTTTGTTTGTTTGTTTTTGCGGTGCTTGGGATTGAACCCAGGGTCTTGTGCTTGTGAGGAAAGCACTCTACCAACTGAGCTATATCCCCAGCCCGCTTTGTTGTTTTGATTTTCATTTCTCAATGGTTAATGATGCTGAACATCTGTTCATGGGCTTAATAGTCATTTGCATATCTCTTTTGAGAAATGTTTATTCAAATTCCTTGCTTATTTTTCATCTGTTTATTTACTTTCTTATTGTTGAATTGTGGAGTTCTTTATATATTTTGGATCCTAAACTCTAACTAGACATGTGATTTGCAAGCGTTTCCCCATCCTGTGCATTGTCTTTTCACTTTCTTTATGGCATCCTTTGAACCACAAAAAAAATTAAATTTTTACAGAGTCCAATTTTTGAATCTTCTCTTTCAATACCTGTGCTTTGGTGTTGTAGTGTATGTTCTATTTCTTAACCTGGGTGTTGGCCTGATGGGTGTGTGTGTTTGTGGAAATTCATTAGGCATGACTGTTACGTTGCTCATTTTTCTGCACACTTATGACTTCAATAAGCGGATTTTGCTTTGTTTTGTTTTGCATGCTAGAGATCACACCTAGGGCCTTGCATGTTCTGAGCACATGCTTTAACCCCAGGCCCCAGGCAGTGTCTAAGGGGTGATAGTGATGTCAGCATCCTCTGCTGGTGGTTGTGAGGGCCAGTGGGCAGATGCATGCACAGTGCATAGCCCTGAGGCTCACATAGGGCTGACACACAGGAGTGGTTACTGGATTGTTGTTAAAAGTCCAGCTTTGCCCCTTACTGGTCCCAAGCCACTTCATCTCGTGGGACCTCACTTTCCTCATCTGTACAAGGGGCTAGCACCACCACTTCACCTCCAGGGCCTCCCTGGAGGAGGCAAGGCGCAGCGTTGTCAAGCCTCCAGTCTGCCTCAGGGAGCCCTCAGAGGCTCTCAGTGACCCAGGAAAGGGAAAACCAGAGTCGGGACTGTAGGGACACCGTGTTGGTGCTCTGAGGGTTTGGGCTGCTGCCAGTCAGGCGTGGGGTGGCCCGTCAGAGCTGAGCAGAGCCGCCAGGCCCGGCGAGGAATGAGCGGGAGTCGGCAGAGTGGGGGCTCCCGGGAGCAGGGCCTGGCGGCACCGGGCACTGTGCTCAGCAGCGCTGGTGCTCAACCTGGCCTGCCTGCGGGGCGGCTCCCGCGCCCTGCTCACCTCCGCCTCCCGTCCGCGCCCGCAGGAGCCTCTCCCCACCCCGCTCCCGTCGGCCTTCCCCCGCGAGGCCCCAGCGAGGGGGACGCCGGCCCTCCTCTCCTGGCTGCAGCCCCCTCCTCTTTCCACTGGTCACCCACACCCCTCCTGGGGCGGCTGGAGTGGGGAGCTGGAGTGGCCGCGGAGGTGGCGCCGCCCGCTGCTCCCGCCCCCCGTGGGAACGGCAGGAGGTGAGGCCCACCCTTCTGCTGGTCCCAAGGCAGGCCAGGGTTTGAGGGGCCCGAGCGCCCCCACTCTGAGGTGGACTCTCAAAGTAAACCCATCTACAGAGAAGGCACAGATCCCAAGTCTGCGGCTCGGTGACGCTTCCCAAGCTGAACCCATCCGTGTGAACCGGCACCCAGCTCCAGACAGACCATTACCAGCGCCCAGAAGCCCCCGGCACACGGGACCCCTTTCCAGTCACCCCCTACCCACCCCTTAAAGGTAAACCTCGCGGCTTGGGACATCCAGGCTGGTTTGGCCTGGTTTGGGACTTGCTGTGGTAGTCGTTGGGTGTGGACCCTGGAGTCTGGCACCCGGGGTTCAGCTGGGTCGGGGCTCCCCACAGTTTTTCTTTCTCATTCCTATGGTGTCACTTTGGATGAGTATGTCACAACCTGCATATCTGTTCCACCAGTGTTGGACTTGCAGGGTATTCAGCTTTGGGATATTTGGGGAAAGGTGTCATGACATTCCTGCTGCGTCTCTTGGAGGACGTGCACTTGTACACCTCGTGGGGACCTGGGCCTCACCAGGGTGGGCAAGCATTCGCTTCAGAAGGTCCTGGAAACTGTTTGGCAAGGTGTTGTACCAACGGGCTGCATTATCCTAGCAAGTATGAAAGCTCCTGTCGTCCCACATCTTCCCCGACGCCATGTGTGTGCGTGTGTGAGTGTATGTGTGAGTGTGTGAGACTCAGTGGCTTGACTTTGCTCTTTTAGACTTTACCACGCTGCAAAAGCATGCTGTTCTGTTTTTTGCTTTTAGTGCAGTTTTCAACAAATGATATCAGACAGTCAGCACTCCATTATCCAATGGGTTTTGTGTTCAGTGGTTTTGCCCACCTATGGGCCAGGGCAAGCGTTCTGAGCATGCTTAATGAGAGCTGGGCTGATGTTTGGTAGATTTTGGTAATAAATGTTTTTTGACATGATTATTTATTTATTTGTTTATTGGGTACCGGGGATTGAACTCAGGAGCACTCAACCACCAAGCTACATCCCCAGCCCTATTTTGTATTTTATTTAGAGACAGGGTCTCACTGAGTTGCTTAGCGCCTTGCTGTTGCTGAGGCTGGCTTTGAACTAGTGATCTTCCTGCCTCAGCCTCCCAAGCCACAGGGATTACAGGCTTGTGCCATTGTGCCTGGCTTGACGTGATTATTTTTAACTTATTTATGATAGGCCTATTGGATGGAACCCATCGAAAGTGTGACATATGTTATACATAAAATATAATATACATATATTTAAGCTTTAAATTTTAGTCATTCTGGTGAAGCAGCTGTGTGATCATAGTTTTAATTTTAATTTGAGAGGCCAGATCAAAGTAAAACAATGAATATAAAATTGGGCACAAAAGTAAATATTTACTGAGAATGTAAAAGAAGTCACAACATTGCTGGAATGTTTTAAGCTTCAGATTCCTTTCTCCTGAAGTTCTTGTTGTTTGTGGTACTGGTGATTGGACCCAAGGGTACTATACTCCTGAGCCATGTCCCCAGCCCCCTTGATCCTCCTGTGTCAGCCTTCCAATTTGCTGGGATTTTTCTGTTTTTTTTTTTTTTGTTGTTGTTGTTATTGTTGTTTTGTTTTGTTTTATACCAGGAATTGAACCCAGGAGTGCTTAACCACTGAGCCACATCCCCAGCCCTTTTTTGTACTGTACTGAGAGACAGGATCTCTCTGAGTTGCTTAGTGCCTTACTAAGTTGCTGAGGCTGGCTTTGAACTCGTGATCCTCCTGCCTCAGCTTCCCGAGCTGCTGGGAGGCATGCACCGTGATGCCTGGTGGACTTTGGCCATTTTTTAAAAAAATTAATGTATTTATTTTTAGTTGTAGATGGACACAATGCCTTTATCTTATTTATTCATTTTTATGTGGTGCTGAGGATCGAATCCAGTGCCTCACGAGTGCTAGGAATGTGCACCACTTAATGGATATGGAGAATAACATTCCCAAAATAGCGAAGCCCGGGGACAAGAAAGGGAGTAAGAATGAAGGCCACACATTGACAGCTTCCATCTCCCAAGATGAGTGTTGCCAGATGCTGGCTGCCGGCCAAGAGGTGTTTATCATCCTCGGAAGAAACCAGTCTCCAGGAGGCGTCATCTCCTCAGAGCAAAATCCTTTCTTGCTCTGTCCACAGACCTTGACCGAAAGGCTCACGTTCCTGACTAAGCAAAACTGACATCTGCTCACTAGACCACCCTCAAAATAACCTATATAAACCCAGTGCCTTTCTTTGTTCAGTGGCTCATTTTCTACCAGGAGAGTGGGTCCACCGGCACCACGTCCTCCCCCCAATAAAGGGCTGAGAAGACACGTGAGGTTTGCGTCCTGCCCGGTCTTTTTGTGCTAACACCACTGAGCCCCGGCCCAGCCCAGGCTTTGGCCATTTTTGAAGCACCTCTGTGAAACGCGACCTGCAGGTGGCTGTCCCAGAGGTAACTGCACAGATCTCCATTACGATTAGGGGTTTGCCAAGCTGCTAGCGGGTGGGCAGGGAGCAGGCAGGATCACGGACAACTGGCGTGAAAGTGTGATCACATGCCCAAGTCAGTGGCACCCGAGCTCTGTGCCCCGCCCTCTCCTCCCTCATTTGACAGCAGGGACACTAAGACCCAGAAGGAAAGAGATCTACCCAAGGCCACTCAGCACATCCCGGAGGCATGTCCCTTCTGCAATTCTGTGGCTCAGGCTTTTCTTGGGAATGGGGTGGGGTAGGCAGAAAATCACCTGGGGAACAAGCCCTCCCTCTATTTTTGAGGTCCTTCTGCAGAGTCATCCCACCCACAAGTGCTGCTCAGCTGTCAGCTTGCGGGGGACTCTGAGGGAGCTGTCCTACATCTCCACATCTTAGTTTCCCAGGGCCAACATCATCCCGACTTCTTTTTTTTTTTTTGTACCAAGAATTGAACACAGGGGTGCTCAGCCCTGAACCTCATCCCCAGTCCTTTTTATTTTATATTTTGAGACAGGGTTTCATAAGTTGCTGAGGGGCTTGCAAAGTTGCTAAGGCTGGCGTCAAACTTGCAATCCTCCTGCCTCAGCCTCCCACACCGCTGGGATAACAGGCGGACATCACTGCGCCCAGCTCAGCTCGCCATCCTGACTTCTAACACGGTGGGTCAGCACTGACTGCCCTTGAACTCTGAATCTGCCTCTTTTGCTCAAAAAGTGAGATTCACGGTGTCACATGTCATTGCAGTGCCTGTTTTCAAGACATACTGTCATCTTTCACTTCTGCTTTAGATGGGATATTTCTTTTCCCTCTGGAAACAGAACGCAGGGCTTCAGGGATTCTCAGGCACGCGTCTCTGTGCACCTGCCCACGTCTACTGCACGAGGAAGCAGGGAGGCCCAGGAGTGTGTTCAGACCCAGCCGCGGCCATGGCCCCCGGTGGACGTGCTGCCGGGAGCCCCCCTCAGCCCTTGGTCCTCAGCCCCTCCGTCCTGGGCTCCGTCAACTTTCTTTCTGTTGTTCTGGACATGCCTTGAGGCTGAGGGGTGAGCTGGCGGGCATCCCAGGTAAACAAGAGCAGCTGGGGAGTAGAAGGCTTTTAGTGGGTGGGAGGTTGGACCCACTTGGAACCACGCTCCAGAAGGGCTGCCAGGGCCTGCTTGAAGGCCTCTGGCCCAAGAACCCTGGTCCCTGGCGAGGGGTGGAGGGGAGAGGAGCTTGTCGGGAGGAACTGGGCCCTCTCAGGGCTAGGCTAGCCTGCTGAGAGCAGGCTGCCTGCGTCAAATCCCTGCGCTGCAGCCTACCAGCTGTGTGACTTTGGGCAACTTGCTTAACCCCTCTGTGTCTTCGCCCTCTTATCTATAGAATGAGGGAGAGGCTCTATTTCTCTGCTGTGTTATAAATCTTTTGGGTTTTGAGCAGGGAGTGGATGTGCTTTTGAACCATTTCTATCTTGAAGAGTTTATTTTTCCCACGCAAACAAGGTAGGTTTGGGGGCTGGGTCAGAAGAGAGCCCTGCATCTGCCTGGCTTTGGCAGACCTGGTGGGGAGCCCTACGCCTTCCTTTTAGTGGGGAGTCACTGGGGCCTGGAGCAGGAGCTGGCAGGCTTGAGCTTGCTCAGTGCCCCTTGCTGTCGTGTGCCGTGGCTCTTGACAGCCAGGGCCCTTGGACGCTTGATAGCATGGGGCAGCACACAGATGACCGCTTCCCGCCCGGGTTGCCAAGTGTTCGTTGGAAAGGGCTTTCTAAGCCCCGTGGTGGGGTCCCAGGGCCTGGAGCATTTGCTGCAGTCCAGGAAGGCTCCCCAGAGGAGGCCTCCTTGCTTTGAGACTGAGCAGGGTGGGGAAGGCTGAGCCGGAGTCCCTCGGGTGGGGACAATGTAGCAGTGTGGCAGCAGAGGGAGCGGGAGTGGGTGCCGCTGCCTCCGCCCCTGCCCCTGCCCCTGCCTGGCCGTCTCTCTTGGAAAGTAACATTTTCCAGAGCCTTTGCCAGTTGGTTTCTGGTGCGGATCTGCCAGGGGGAGAAGGCAGGAGGAGGAGAGGATGTGACCCGCCCCTGGTTCTGGGCACAGCCAACTTGCGCCTGCTGGACGTAGTTCCCAGCAGCTATGCTGGGCCCGCGCCACCGTGGCGTGCCTCCCCCATGGAGGTGGGACACCTCACAGCCAGCTCTCCGGCTTTCTGGGTCACACAGTCTCCTACAGCTGTTCCTCCCTGGACGCCTTTGGCATCAGCTTCCTTGTGAACTCCACGTCTGTCTGAAGTAGCCAAGTGGGCCGGGTCTGGCCCGTCACTAGGTGACACCATGCTCGGTGTTCAGGGAGCAGGATTCGGCCCCCGGAGAGTGACACTGGGTTCTTACTAAATTATGTTTTGTGTGTATGTCATGTCCTTCCACTTAAGGCCCGAGGGTGGGGACTGTTCCCACCCTCTGTCCCTCCAGCATTCATCTGCCTGGCGGGTGGGGAACAAGGCGAATCACAGTGGAGGCTCCAACGTGGTGGCCCCGGCCACCTGCAGCTGGTGAGCACTGGATGCAGCTAGTTCCAGTGGAGACGGGCTGGGCTGTCTGTGCAAAATACACACCGCATTTCAAAGATGCTAGTGTGAGAATCCGAAAGTTAAATATCTCACTGGTAATGTTTATATTGATGACAGGTTGCAAGACAATATTGAGTTCAGTAGAACATTGTTTAAACCGATTTCTCCTGTTCCTTTTCTACTCTTTAATGTGAAAAATTCTACTACAAAATGTTTTGTTTGTGTTTAAGAGATGGGGTCTGTGTTGTCCAAGCTGGTCCCAGACTCTTGGGCTCAAGGACATCCTCTGGCCTCAGCCTCCCTACAGACCTGCACCACCACATTCAGCTCTAGAAAATTTAAAGCTATGTACGTGGTTTACATTTGTCACATATGTTGTTTCTCTGGGGCAACACTGGTTTTGAAACACACCAATTTACCAGACCAGATCAGAGTGGTTATTTGTAAAGATCCTTGGTCCCTGCTTCGAGGACTTCAGATAAGCTGGGAAAGGGGATGGACATGCCAACATGGAACCAAAGTGCACTGTGATGAATACTGGAGTTGGTCCACATTGTGCAGGACACTGGAGGCCTGAGGAGAAATCAAGGAAGGCTTCACAGAAGAGGTGACTTTGGTATTGAACACTGTAGGATGAGTAGGAGTTTGCCGAACAGGAAAGGAAGAGGAAGGACTCTCCGGGCTCAGGCATCCACCATTACAAAAGCCGAGAGGTAGACGAGAGCACTGGTGTCCGTGGAAAAGGCCCAAACGAGAGGTGGCGGCGGAAGGACTGGAGATGGAGCAGGGCTCTGCAGATGCGGACGACGGTGAAATGGGCAGGCAGGGCTGGGGCTGGGGAGCGTCTCCCCTGCAGGAGGCCGTTGGTACCGCCGAGGGCAGCGCGCCGTACACCACCCTCAAAAGTTCATGAAACATGAGGCCAGTCTTCGTTTGAGTGTGAAAAATAGACTTTTATTTCGGTGCTTGCGCCTTGTGGTTGGAAAGCACGCCCGCTGCCTGCTTAGGACCCCAAGCTTTCATGGCACCGTAGAGAAGCAGAGCTGTATTCATACAGGACCCGCGGCAGCTCTTTGGCGAGTCTTCCCTTTGCAAAGCAAAAAGTTTTAAATACATCAGTGTGATTTCCCCCAAGTCCTTCTCTGGGATTTTGGGGGCCCTAGAGGCTGTGACCTCCCCTCCAGTAGAGACCCTTCCCCCTGAAGGAGGCCCAGTCATGGAGAAGCAGCCAAGATAAACCCTGAGGTGACGACTCATGGGCAAGCTTCCTCGGGGTGCTGGCCCTGCCAAGGGGCGGCTAAGGCACTGACTGGGCTGGTTAGTGGCCAGCATGGGCAGTTCAGGCTCCCTGGAGTCCAGGCGGGCAAGTTCATGGGTGGGGCAGGGCGGCCAGGATTCTTCTCTCCTAGAACTGGGACTTGGGCAGGTGGGGAACTAGGCTCAGAGAACAGGGCTGAGGACAGGATGGTAGCATGGTCAGAGACATCTGGGGCCTGGGCCTGAGCTTTGTGGGGCAGGGAGTGGCCCTTTGGTCATCCGCGAGGCAGGACCACGTGGGCATCCAATGCACAGGGCTCAGAGGCCCGTGGAGATGAGCTGTTCAGTTACTGATCAATGAGGAACCTGAGGCCCAGGAAGAGGAAGTCTAGCCAGACGAGCTTGAAATAAGGGCTCTGATCCCAGCTCCCTAGCCCCGGGGACCCTCCCCTCCTCCTCTCTCCACCTGGGCCCTTAGGATCGGTTCCCACGGAGCCCCACTGGCACTCCCGGGTCAGGGCTGGTGGCACCATGGGGTGCTGGGCTCCAAGTCACAGGACTCAGACTCTGGTCCAGGCCCCGCATCCCCAGCCTCACACGTGACCACGAGCTGGCCGGGACTGAGTGGACCACCTCCCTGTTGGACCCTCAGTCTCCTCATCCCGAAGGCAGCTCCCACTCTGCAGCTGCTCGTGGTGACTAAATGGGTGCTGGCCTCGTGGCACCAGGGAGCACAGAGCAGGTGCCTTGCGATGGGCATGCAGGACTGCGGGGTGTGGGCCTGGCCTGACTGTTCCCTGCCTGACCCCGGCTCTCCCAGGAGCCCTGGGAGCCTGGGTGCAGCCGGGGGAAGAGGGGCAGGACAGGAAGCCCAGTTCCTCGGTCCACCCGGCAGGCACACCATCCCTTTTTTGCCTGCTCCGAGAAACTAGGGAGTAGATCGAACAATATGGTGGGTGGTCAGTGACTTTCCAAAAGGCGTCTGGGTAGGGAGGTGCGAGACCCCCTCTCTCACTCCAGCTCCTCGGCCAGGCCAGGATTCCCACTGTGCTGGTGCAGAGCATCCCTCACAGCTAAGGGGAATGGGTGGGTGGGGACTAGGCTCAGAGGGACCAGGAGGGCCAGGCATACATTCCATTCCAGAAGCCCCACTGCGGCCGCCCTGCCCTAAGGGGCAAAGTTTGCTCATTAGCTTGGGACAGACAGTCAAGTTGAGGGCTCTCAGCAGGCTGAGGTGGGGCTGGGCAGGGGGCCCTAGGGGCCGCCAATGATGACATTCCGGTAGCCCTTCACGGCCTTCAGCTTGTCACACTGGAAGTTCACCACCAGCTTGTGAAGGCCCACGTCGATGGGCAGCAGGTCCACCCTCACCTTGACTACCTCCCCCGGTTCCACGGGGTCCGGGCTGCAGAGAGAGAAGAGGAGAGTGAGGAGAGGGTCCCTAGGCCTGCTCCCCCATGGTGGGGTCAGGTCAGGGTGACATGTGACTACTGAGCATATGCCAACACCACCGGGGCCCCCCCTGCTCTCTGCAGACCTGGGTCATCTGTGTGTGTGGTGTGTGTGCTCAGAGCTCCCGGTGCACTCTGGGGGTCACAGCAGGCAGGCCCGGGGGCGCCCGAGTGACAAAGCATTGAGCTGTACCTACAGGATTCAGGTGGTAAAAAGTAAAAGCCAAGCGGTGCCCTCCTGTGCAGGTGGGTGCGCAGATGGTACCTGGGAGGACACCCACACCTGCCTGTTTGCACGCTCGCGCCCAGACACTCAGTGAGCACCTGGGTGCCTGAAGGAGGTGGCACGCGCTCCTTGTGGGCGGCACGTGACGTGGCGCGATGACAGGCGGGGTGTCCTGGTTGAGGGCGCAGGTGTCGGGGGGAGACTGGGGGTTATGGGCGAGAGTGGCACCTGAGGACAGCCACCGCCCTCTGCACCCGCCCTCCTCCTGGGCCCTCCAGCTGTGGTGACCAGCACTTACACCTCCACAGACTTCTGCTGCTTCGTCAGGCCGGCCCCCTCCACGGTGAAGGTGCAGTCCAGCAGAGGCACGGTGAGCGGGTTCCTTAGGGACACCTCGGCCACCAGCTTGCGGTTCTGCTTGGGCTCTCCCAGGATCTGAAAGAAGGTATGGGCAGAGGTCATGGGCAGGCAGGGTCCAGGCTGGGCTGCCTCTGCATTCGCTCTAATCTGGCCCAGCGGTTGCTGAACGGAGCCATGCCTAGCTCCGCCTCTCACTTCCCACCTCTGGGCCTCGGTCTCCTCATCTGAAAAACACCTAAAGAGCCACTGACCCAGGTCTCTTTCAAGGAGCTGCTGTGAGAGCCCATGTGACCTTGGGGGTCGATGTACAGAGCCTCTTCCTTGTTCTAGGGTCTGGAGCAGATAGTTCACAGGCTTTGGAGCCAGATGGATCTCTGCCCCTTCTTCACTGTGTGACCCTGAGGAAGTTTCAACCCTCTCTGAGCCTTGGCTTGTTCACGGAAGGGAAACGCCTGCCTGAGGCCTCTCGTGAGCATTAATGAGCTAAGAAGTGCGAGTCTGGCACACGATGGTCACTGCCTGTCCCTCTGCTTATTAGTCATTTGTTTGCTACATTTGGGGGTCCCGGGCCCTGGCTCCCGTGCGGTGAGGGACACAGCTCATACGGAGCCCTCCCAGTGCTGTGTGTGGTTCTGGGTCCTTCCTGTGGAAGTGCACCCTGCACCTAGCAGCATTAACCCCGCCTTACAGATGAAGGAACCGAGGCACAGGTGGCTGGCCTTAATCTCAGGGCCACCCAGGCACACACCCTTCCTGTGCCCTTCGCCCTCCCTGCCCCCAGTATCACCAAGGGCCGGGCGGTCCAGTCTCAGGAATTTAAGGATTAAACTAGCAATTCAAGGATTCACGATTCCAGGATCCCTGAATCCCACGACCCTACAGCACTGGGATTCTAAGATTCCTTCCTAGAGGCTACCGGCCCGAATTCTTTCATCTTTGTGATGCTTTTCTTGGATGAGGCTAGGATTCCAGGACCCTGAGGCTCCAAGGCCTTGAGGTTGGGATGCAGGTGTGTGCGTGGGCCGTTGCCCTCTCTCCCGCCCTGGGCTGTCCTGGGACCAGCCCGTCCTTACGGGGATCTTTTTTTTTTGGTAGCATGCCTTTGTTTTGTTTGTTTATTTTTTTATGCGGTGCTGAGGATCAAACCCAGTGCCTCCCACATGCCAGGCAAGCGCTCTACCACCGAGCCACACCCGGCCCCGCTTACCCGGATCTTGATTTCTGGATTCTCCAGGTAGAGGTCCCTCTGGGCCAGCAGGTAGCTGTTGGCCGCGGGCTCGATGAGGAGGCCCTGCACCTTGATGAGGTTGGACTCGGTCAGGAAGTCCCGGTACTTCTCATACAGGATGGGCAGGGGGACGCTTTTCTCTGCAGGAGGGGACGGGAAGGGAGCATGTAAGGACTGGGTCACCACTGACTCTCCGAGCCCAGGGAGGGGAAGGAATGTGCCTGAGGTCACAGTCGATGCCAGGCCTTCCCCAACCGGCACGACTCCCAGGCTCCCAGGGAGGAGCGGGGGAGGGAGGCGGAGCAGCGGGGGGTGGGGGGGGCCCAGCGCCACCTCTGCCCCCTCGCTGGTGACCTGGGAGAGCACGGGGGTGGGGAGCAGAGCCACGTGGCGGTGGACGGTGGCCACTTTCTCAACGTTGTCCCATTCACCTTCCCCAAGAGGAAGTGCCCAGCTGACAGGAGGAGACGGGCTTGGGCAGGAGTCACACCGCCACAGGCCACGCAGCTAGGGGCCAGGCAGGGATCCGGAGCAACCATTTGGGTTGAGAGTCCCCAAGCCCAGCTTGCACCCTGAAGGCGCCACTCATGGCAATGGCGCCGTCCCCGCGAGGCCATGGGATCAGACCTATCTTACAGACGAGGAAGGCCTTTCCCAGCAAACGTCTGGGCCAGGAGGGCCACTCCCGACCCCGCTCATCCACTCACGCTGTGTGAGCCGGGGAAGATGAACTCTCCTCTCTGTTCCCGGGGATGTTCAGTACCTGCTACGCAGAGCTGTGACCAACAGTCACCTCACAGCAAAACCGCAAGGGGACAGGAAAGGAGCTGCAGGGCCGGCCCTTCCCACCACAGCGTCAAGTCGTGAGGCCGGGTCGAGGCCCGTGCCTCTGACAAGGACACTGAGGCCTGGCGCTGCAGGCCCTGCTGGCCATCACTCAGAGACCCCGGCCAATCCCTGGTGCTGCTGGGCCTCCCCTGTCAATGGGGTGCTGTGGGGCCACCCTCAGCCACCACCAGGTGCCCAGCCAGCTTCTTGTGTAGTCCGCCAGGCTGGAGCCAGCCAGAACCCTCCGTCCCCTCTGTCCCCTCGCCAGACCCATATGCACAAACATGCTCTCAACTTTTTGACTTTTTTTTTTTGCTTAGGGAAATTTTTTCATCATTAATTGCAGTAAACTAGTCTGACTTACCATAAGCAGAAAGTCACTTGGTAAAAATTAAAACAAGCAAACAAAAGTCAGAATTCCACTCTGACTAGATGCTGTTGACCTGCCTGGGGCTGAATCGCCTCTAAGGAGGAGAAGAGCAAGGGTTAGGGACCCAAAGCACCTCGGAAGCCTCTCCCTGAGGCCCTCTGGGGGACGGAGGGGACCCTGGAACACAGTCACACCCTGTGGGGTCGAGGTCCATGCCTGACCCTGCGGCTGGGGGGCCGAGAGCTGGGTGCCCTCTGGCAAGTGCCGCCCGGCTGGCCCTGCGCTCCCATCCCTGGCTGGATGTGTCCTTGTCATCAGATGACGTGATCCGGGGGCGCGAAGCAAACTCTGAGCCAAGGAGGACAAAAGGGAGTGGAGGGACTTCAAGGCCTGGTGGGGCAGCGCGGAGACTGACCAGCTCCACGGGAAATGAGGCACACACTGCCCTCCAGGACCCGGGGTGAAACCTGGGCTTTCCCAGGAGGCTGAGGCCAGGCAAGGGCTGGACCTGCGAGAGCCGCCAATCACAGGCCCATGGCCTCGGCCTGGCCTTGGGCCTCAGGCTGGCTGGGAGGAAGACGTGTTCATGGTCAGTCTCAACCATTCCTTGGACGATAGGCCCTGCTCTGGACGGTGTCCTGGGCATGGTCACCGAGGCCACACTGGCTACATTCCAGGTGACCCACTGGACGGGTGAGGGAGAGAAGGGTGGGGATATAGGGAGGGAAGAGGCACAGCAGAACAAGGAGGCAGGGCCGGGGCAGCGGGGCTGGCTCCATCCTGGGCCTGGCTTCCTGTCCATTAGCACATGGAAATCCCCGATCTTATCATCAAAGAGCAACGAACTGCTCCCCAAGCGTGGAGTGTGGGGCTCCGGGGGACAGTCCAGCTTAGGCTAACCTGACCTTGGAGGCCCCAAGGGGGCATCTTGGACGGGCTCCACCTTCCAGCCAGAGAACAACACGGGGCCTCTGCCCTCTCCCTGTCCCGGCAGGCGTGTCGGCCCCGGCCTCCAGCTGGAGGGCTGCCCGCTGTCCTGAGCACATGGTCAGGATGAAGAGCCCTTGGAACAATCCCGCACGCGCTGCGCTCGATGCTATCTAGGAGGCAGAGCGCAGAGGGTGACTGAGCCAGGCCTGGGAGGAACGCGCTTTGGCATTTGAGACCTGGCCTGCACTTCACCTCATGCCACACGTTCCGGGAGAGGCACTTCCTCCCCTCAGAAGGCTCTGAGCTGGGCTGGCCCTGCTGGGCGCGCCCTCAGGAAGAAGAGGCTGAGGACCCAAGAGGTGGGCCAGCCCCGCCTGGAGTGCAGAAGAGAAATGCCCAGGGCCGCAGCCAGCGGCAGACGGCAGGGACAGAACCTGGGTCCCGAGCACCCCTCGCGCCTATAGGAATGGAGCCTGCCCGATTCCTGGGGGTAGAGTCGGAGGTGACCGTGTCCCACACCACCGAGCGGCCCAACAGCAGAGGTCCTGGGGCTTCTCAGTCTCCCTGGCTCCTTCCCACTTCCTCCCAGTGGGGAGTGAGGGACAACATATGTCAACACGGGGTGCGCTTTCTAGATGTTTCTGGAGCACACCTCTTCCCGCCCCCCAGTCCTCACAGCTGCCCCATTTAGCAGGCAGGTGTGACCTGAGCTCCAAGCGCACCTGCCCCTCCCCGCAGGCCACTGCCTTTGGAATGTGTCTTTCGGCAGCACAGGGGTGGCCCACGGCTCTGCCCCAAAGGGCTGGGACCCTGCGGAGGCCCTGAGAGGTGGTGTTCGCTGAGCCAGTGGGCCCGGGGAGAAGAGCCACCCGGCGACTCCCAGTACGCAGAGCTTGGCGGGACTGGCAGGCTGAGGCCTGCATGCGGCCCTGGGTCAAGGGTGGGCAGAGGGAAGGGGGCCAGGGGAGGAGACAGGGAGGGCAGCGGACGGAGGCCATAAAGGCAGAGCGTCCCGCCTGGATCTCACCCTCTGGCCACCCTGTTGGACTGTCACACAGGCGCCAGGGCAGAGTCCGCTGCCGACAGTCAGGGTATGAGTCCCTTGGGCTGCGTGGAGACCCTGAGGTTTGGAGAGGAGGCCTTCACTCAGCGTCAGGGACAATGGTCCACGTGGTCACAGTGCCCCTCGGGATGGCCAGGCCTCACACCCAGCTCCCGGCCTCCCAGCTCCAAGACCCTCTGTCCTCCTTGCTATCTGCCAGGCTCTCACGGGAGAAAATGGCCTGGGCCTCCAGAGGAGGGCAGAGCCCCCGCCAGCCTGCCCCTCTGCCGCTGCCTCACAAGGGCCTCTGGGCCCTGGCACAGGGACACTGCGGGAGCCCAGGGGCCCAAGGGGACCACTGTGCAGAAGTCTGGCCCCAAGCCTGAGCCACACGGGCTCTGCCAGGGCCAAGACGGGCCTGTCCAGGGGCGGCCTCTGCCTGACAGGCAGGGGCGCTGAGCGGCTGGAGGCCAGGACGGGGCCGCTGTGTCAGACGTGCAGCTTCTGGGCACAGGCGCTACCTCACTTCCAATAACATCGGAAGTTCCCTTCTGCAGCTGCCGCGTTTCAAGCGCCCAGTGACCACATGGAGCTGACGGCCACCTCCTAGACAGCCCGGATGCAGATCTCCACCCTTGCTGAGAGTCCTATGGGCAGTGCTCACTGCAGCCTCCTCTCTCTGAGGCCAACAGCACCCAGGGCAATGGAGACCTTCGGTAGGGCAGCTGGAGGCTCCTGCCACTGGAGGCAGAGGCAAGAAAGTAGCTAGAAGAGGGGAACAGAGGGTCCCAGGAAGACAACAGGAAACAAAAAGAGAATAATACAGTAATAATACGGGTTCAAACTGTCCTCACTGTGTGACTTGGGAAAGTCACTCAACCTCTCTGTGCCTCCGTTTCCTCATCTGGAAAACAGGTGGCAATGATCAAACCTGCGTCCCTTTTGTCATAAGACTGGATGGGTGGACATTTATAAAGTGCTCAGGACAGGGTGCAACCAGAGTGGGAGCTTTGTGTCTGTGAGGTCAGTGACATATGCTAAGCACACAGGGTCCTACGGGGCACACCGGCTGCCAGTGGTCACTCGACACAGATCCTCACCTGAGAAGGGCTCCAGGGTCAGATCGGGCAGGTTCTTGGAGCCACACTCAGGCCCCAGGACCCCGTTGTAGCTGACCGTGCGGGCGCAGAGCAGGAGGCGGCACTCGCGGTTCTCGGGGGTGTTGTTGGTGATGTGGGCGAAGACGTCGAAGTCACTGCCCATGTTCATGCTCTGGCCCACGCGGATCCGCATGGCCACCTCGGTCTCCTTCGCCGCCTCCTTCTCGGCTAGTTTGTTCAGGTGGTTGGCCTTCGTGAAGGCTTCCCTCTCCTCTGGGGAGCCTGCAGGGATAGGGAAGGGAGCCCCAGTCCCAGCTGGAATTTCTTTGCCAGGAGAAAAGTGTCCTGTGTTCCATAACGAACTCCTACACATCCCTTAAAACCCAACACCCCACAACCCCTCCTCCAGGAAGTTTCTCTGGCCACTCCTTCCCCAGGCTGTTGATGTGCTTATCCCCTGGAGCTGACCAAGGCCGAATCTGGGTTTCAGATTTATCTTTATGTCATACCCAGGAACTGTAACGACTTGGTGCATCTCCGGCACAAACAGAATGCACATTTTCTCTCCTCCAATCATCTGCGTAAAGATTACTGCTCCCTGCAGTCCCGTCCCTCCTCTTCTCTACCTCGAGCTCCAGGGAAACGGCTGATCCTTTCTTTAGGTCCCACTTACCTCTCCCAGGTGGCTTTATTTCCCTCCCCCAGTCTCGCTGGGTGCCTATCTGTTTTTCTACCAAACCATCGGCTCTGAGCTTTTCAAAGGCCAGGGAAAGCACTTTTCCTGGTCTTACCCTCTCCGGTTAGAGCATGGCCATCTCACACCCACCTCGGTCAGCCCCAGAAAGTCAGTGGAGTCAGACCAGGGCAGGGACTGTAACTGCTGGGTCACCTCGGTGAGCCCTGCTGAGTCAGGCACAGGTGACACTTAGAAACAGCTCTGTCACATCGAGGTGGCAGGTGGAGGTGCCCAGAGCAGTTTCAACAAGTGCTTTATTCCCTACCGACTTAACTCGAGCAGCAGGAGACCCTCGTCCCGTGCTGGACAGAACCCACCTTGTCTTGGGGCTCCTCTCGGCCCACTTCTCCTGAACCTGCCCCGTCCTCCTCCCCGCCCTCTCTCCCAGCTGTCTGTCACCGTTCCAGGAGGCGATCCTCTGTGGCTGCTCAGGACCTTCAAGCCCCTCCAATACAAATGCACTGCAGCAAAAAAAGCATGGAAGTGTCCCGCTGTGGCTGGGGACCCTGCTCTTGATGTGATCACGTTGACACTAAGCAACACGGTGAGGTGTGTCCTCTGCTTCCCCGTGGAGATGCGTGCCTGGCCTTTGCCACCGCATCCCCTTCCAGGCCAGGGCTGGAGAGCACCCGGGTGCAGAGCACTTGCCTGGCACATGCAAGGTCCAAAAAAATAAAACCACAAAAATAAGAGTTGAACTGTTCAAAAAAGCAAGGCCACAAAAACAGAGGGAGTCGTTCTGCGGAATCCAGGGTTACAGAGCTATTTTCCTAAAGGAATTCTCCTTTCCTACTTGTTTCTAAGAAGGTTCTCAACGGAATGTGGCCACAGGTGGCTGCCAGGCGTAGGTGCTAAGGACAGCACAACGGGCGTGAGGCTGCCGGGCTGGTAAAGCCAGACGCTTATTTGCAAGGCTGCGATCAAGGCGCCTACCCTCTGGGTATTTGTAGGTGTGGGTGATGTCCTCCCGCTCGTCCCGGCCCACGCTCTTCGTGCTGATCTTCAGCCCCACCACCAAGGAATGGTTGACGGACTTGTGCAAGGACCCGTCTTCCTGCCGGATCCAGTCCACCACGTCGGCGTTGACCTCGGCAAAGACGAAAGGGGCGTCGTACTTGGTGTTCAGGTCACCCTCCTTGATGGCACGCACTGGGACGGGGCCGCAGCAGTACGTCCCTGTTTGGGGGCAGGAGGGAGGGAGAGGAGGGCTCAGAGCAAGGACACGAGAGCCCAGCACGCAGGGTCCCCAGCCCCGTTCGGCTCTGGTCAGCTTGTGGCTGTGCCAGTCATCGCGTCTCCAAGCTGCAGTTTCATTTTTAATATTTGCACTCGTGAGTGACACAGATGGACGGCCCTGGGCGCCCGCTGATTGCTGGGCAGGTGTCTGATGGAGGAGATGGAAACACATTCCAAGCATCCTGAGCCTACGCCAGACGGAGCCGGGGCAGAAGTCAGAGGGACGCGGCCGTCACCCTGCCTCTGCCGCTCAGAGCCCAAGGCAGAGTTGCCCACCCGCCCGGCAGGGTTGGCTGCCTGGACGGTGCCCACATTTGTGCCAGAGTGGTTTATAACCCCGCACACCAGCCACACCTAGATGTGGGCTCTAACAACATGTTAAAACGTGTCTGGGCGGACATGTTTCAGCACATCCACGTGATGAAACAGTAACGCTGAATTAAAATCCAAATCACAGAGGGAGAATGTCACAGAAACGGTGACAGCTGGACAGGCCTGGCTGTTGCTGGAGTCCCTGAGCCAGGTCCTCGGACCCCCAAGTGCTCGCAGCACAGCTCAGGGGGCCGGGAACTTGGATGTGGGGAAAAGGTCCTCTTTAACCCAACCCCCTTTGGCAGCACACCCTTCCACGGCAAGCAGGTGACGGAACTTGGTGACGCCTCACCCCTAAGAACCACAGACCTTCCCAAATCACCGTGGGTGGTCCCCGATCACAGCAGGGGGCGCGAGTCTCATCTCAGCTGTTGTGTGACGGAACTGACTGCCCTACCACTAGGTCTTCTGATACTAAAAAAGCAGTTATTATTATACCATAACTTTGTTTTTTCAGAAATTTTAATAACTTAGGTTTTCTTTGTAACCATATGCATCATAAAATATTGAGAGAGGGTCCATAATGCTTTGCCAAATCTCACGTCAGCACACTCTCTGCACGGTGCACACATGCAGGTATCTGATTTGAAACCGCCGGAAGCCACATGCAAAGGATGAGGGTGCCTATCTGGGGAGAGTATGAAGGTGTTCTTTGGCCTTTTCTCTGTGCTTTGTCATATTTCTGTTTCCCACAATGCTGTGCACATTACTTTTCAAATCATAAAAGAAGTCTATTGGGAGAAGGTCAGTGAGCCCCGCCCTTGCGTGGCCCAGTTGGTGGGCTTGGTGGGAACCCCAGCTCAGCTCGGTGCCCCCCACCCGAGGCCCGGCTCCCAAGCCCCTCCCGCCAGGGGGAGGCCGCGCCCACCCACCTTCGCTCTTCTCCTGGGGCGTCGGGTCCAGCGCCTGCCACCCCTCGTAGCCGGCCTCCAGGTCTGGCCTGGTCATCCACGACTCCACCCAGCAGTGGAAGTTCCTGGTGGGGACGGAGGTGGGAGTGGACAACCTCAGCACCGCTTCCCAGCATGGCCCAGAGGCACCCGCGCCTTGTCCCACTGAACCCAGCAAGTCCCTAGACCCGTCTGCGCCTGCTCCTGGGGTCTGAGCTGGGGGCACGCTGCTGTCCCTGGGGCCTCCTCGCCGCCTCCCTGCCCCTCCGCCTCCTCATTTCTTGCCTCTTTCCCTTCTTTTCCTGCCCAAAGGCTCCGCCCAGGTTCAGACCTCGTCACTGCCACGCGGACACCCCCTGCCCTGGGCACCCAAGCTCTGGCCTTCCCGCCTTCTGACTCCTGGTCCACAGCGGTCACGGCAGGCCCCTGGCACCCTGACGTTGCGAGCAACAACCCACTGCCCTTGGACACAGGCCTAGGCCCCTCTCCCTACGTCCCGACTCCCGGCCACCTTCCTGCATCCTCCTCCCTGACACCCCTTCCGGTGCTGTGGTCACCCCCGCCCAGGCCTCTGCACAGGCCGCCTTGTGCCCGCTTCCGCTGCCCCTGCTCCACTCTCAGGACCCAGCTCAACGCCCGCTCCCGAGGTGCCCCCAGGGCCGCCTGCAGGCCTCCCCGGCCGGGCCTCACCAGATCATCTCGCTCTTGTCACTCTCCAGCTCCCCGAACTCGTTGCGGAAGTACTCGATGAGCAGGTTGCTGTTCTGGTCGTGGGCTGAGTTGTAGTTGGTGACCACCCGGGTGGGGATGCCGAGGCAGCGCAGCACTGGGGACGCAGGGACACTCAGCAGGCCCGCCGGGCGGGGGCTGGCCTGCCCCAGGCCTCCAGGCCCCGTTCCCACGCCAGGGCACGGTGCACCCGCCGTCCAGGTGGGAGGGAGCACTCCAGCCCTTCGCCTGGAGGACGGGGCTCAGCTCACTGGCCACCCCGCATCCCCTGTGACCTCTCGGCATCGACCCTCCCCTGACAGGTCCTCAGTGGCTCCCCAAGGCCCTGAAGGCCAAGGCCAGACTCCCACCACTGGCCCTTGGCCCTGCACACCTTGGTCCAGCCACACCGACCTCCAGCCCCCGCTGGCTCGGGGCACCGGCACATGCTGTCCCCCTGGAGGGCCAGCCTGCCGGGCCTGGGGTGCCGCCTCTGGATCTGCATTCACAGCACGGCTGGGGTCCATCCCCATCGCCCAAACACAGACTGTGGCGGCAAGCGACCCGTAAAACAGCGTCACAGAGCAGGTCAGGGTCCTCAGCTTGCGGGAGGGCCTGCGTCCAGGCCAAAGCCCTGTCCACCGGGACAAGGGCTGAGGCTGCAGCGACCAGCTGAAGGGGCCGGGTATTAAGTGGCATCATCGGGCCAGCTGGACTGCAAGGCCCGGCAGGGGAGGAAGGCCCCACGCGGGTCCTGCCCAGAGGGTGGCGCTAGGCGCGGCCACGGGTGAGGTCACAGGTGCCCTTGCGCCCCGTTTCATTTAAGCAAGACTGTAGAAGTGACTGAAGGGAAGGACAGAAAGGTGAAAGGTGAAACGAAGCAGAAGCGAAGCAGGGTCGCCTGGGGACCTGGGCGTTACTTTTAGTTTTGGTTGAAGTTGAACGTTCGGGGGCGGGCAGGGATGTGACCTTTGCCCTGTGCCCAGTGGCCAGGCCGAGTGCTTCCCGGATGACCCTGGATTCCGGCCCAGGGGCGCTTGGGCACTCCGAGCAGGGAGCAGCTGTAACGCTGGACCTCTTGCCTGGTTCCCGCGCCCTGCGCTCTGGACGGAGGCCAGGCCTGCTGCTGCCCTGTCACCGCGGGTATCCCAACCTCGCAATGGATCTGAGCACAGAGGCTGGGGGAGGCCTGCCTCCGCTGCCAGGGAGCTGGCACCACTCCTGCCTCCGGGATCACGTCCCAAGAGGCCTCACTGTCACATCCTAAGGCCAGGCGGCTGCCCCAGAAGTAGGCCCATCTGGTCGGAGTCTGACTCCGCCATCATCAGCTGTGTGACCTTGGGAAAGCCACTTCCCCTCTCTGAACCTCCGTTTCCCGGGGTAAGAAGAGTTCAGAATAGCAGCTTGTCCGGATGTCATGGTGACTCAGAGAAAGGCCACGGCGTGGGCAGGCCTTGTCTGCCCAGTGCCCAGGGCAGGACCGAGGAGGCACTTGGGGACAGTGAAGTGTGTCACATGCTTCTCGAGGCAAACACCAGTCTGGTCGGTGTCCTCTGGCTCGCAGGCCTGGGGAAAAGGCCCAGGGAGCCACCGGAGAACATAGGACCAGCGTCCCTGCAAACCCAGACGCAGGCCTCGCCTGAGCCAGCGGCTGCGCTAAGTGACATCTCCCAGTCCCAGGAGCTACCAAGGGCCTAGGCCCATCGCCCTGTCTCCATCCTCCAGGTGACAAGACCGAGGCTTGGGGACACCAGCTCTCTTGCCCAAGTCCACCCGGCACTGAAGGCCAGCTGGAGTCACACTGCTCGGCCCAGCTCCAGAGCCCGTGGGCTCAACAGAGCCTCGCAGAGAGGACAGCGTGGGGACACCCGCTGCCAGACCTTTAGGTGACAATGGCAAGTGCAGGCGAGCCTGGGGACACAGGCCACCACTGTGGGGTTTCTCCAGGAAAATCCAGGGGGTGCACTGGGGAGATGCAGTCTCGTCTATCAGAAGGCGGGGTTTCCACGAGAAAGGGGAATTCAGAGGTCATGAGGGAAAAGGCTGAGGGGTCGGGGAGGCCAGGAGGCAGGGAGGTCAGGATTGGACGGGCCAGGCCAGGCCACCCCACCCAGCCTGCCGGTGTGGAGGACATGCTGGAGACCCTCATCTGGGCAAGAGCACTGGTTTTTGAGACAAAAAATCTGGGCACTGCATATCAGCCTGTTAGAGTCCCTGAGCCCAGTGAGATCAATAGTAATGAGCAGCAGCTCTATGTAAGTATTTGCTGTTATGTGCCTGGAATCCTTGGAGCACCTCACGCAGACTAACTCGTTTAACCCTGGCGGGTATCCCAGGATAAAGGTTCTATTTTTATGCACATTTTATGTATGATGAAACTGAGGCTCAGAGGAGTTAAGTGATTTCCCCAAGGACACACAGCTGGTGTGAAGTAGGCTGTGTTCTTAACCCGCATGTGATGCTATTGAGCCTCTTCTCTGACGCACCATCACAGCCTTAGAACAACCATCAACATTTTCTGGGCTTAAATCTTCAAAAGCTTTTAAAATCCATTTGACATTTTTGGTTTCCAATTGCTTGACCTTTCCCGTCTGTATCTGAGAACCTCTTTCTCTTTCTTGACATTGACCTTCCTTTCCTCATCGAGTTACCAGAAGCCCGCGTTTGCTGAGAGCTGCCCTGGGCCGGGTTCAGTGCTATGAGCTTTGCATCACCTCCACCCCAACTAGGTGGGTGGCGTTGTCCCCATTCCACACACGGGGACACCGGGGCTCGGCAAGAAGTCATTTGCCTGCAGATTTCTAACTCGGGTGCGCTGGGCACCAGGTCCACATTCTCAACCCTGAGCCCACGCTGACCCCCAGGGAACCCCCTTGAGCCTGGAAGCCACCAGAGGTATTCTGGGAAGGGGACCAGAGGGGCGGCCACCAGCTCCCGGCCGCTCTGCCTCCGACTCCCGCTCGGGCTCCCTGCCGTGCTCCCGGGCCCTGCGCGCGGCTCACCTGTGCAGGCCACGGCGGCGAAGACCCAGCACTGGCCGTACTTGACGTGCTGGCAGCCGTGGCTCTTCCAGCGCCGCAGGATGTCCACGCTGCCGATCCAGAACATGGGGCTGACGCCGTCCCCGTAGTTGTTATCCCAGCGTCCCAGAAGCACGCCCTGGTCATCATTGCAGTTGACCTGCAACCAGGGGGCATCATGGGGACGGAGCCTGGTGACCTGTGGGAGACGGCTGGGGCCTGGGGCCTCCGGGAGTGCGGGACATAGAAGAGGGAAGGGAGGAGGCGGGCGGGGCGGCCCTCAGTGGCGTCCTGGGGAGCCAGGGTTTGCTCCGACACACGGGGGTGAACTGAGCTTTACAAACACCTACTCTGGACCCCACCAAGACTTCGCCTTCTCCCCTCAAACCCCATTACCTGCAGCATAAAATGCAGCCTCCTGCCACGGCCCACCAGCCTGCTGCCTGACCCCCACCCACCTCGGCAGCTCCCAGCTCCCCTTTGCTCACTCTGTGCCAATCACACTGGTCTCTGTTCTGTTCAGGTCCTTCTCTCCTCAGGGCCTTTGCACAAGCTGTAGCCCCTTCTCCTAGCTATGACATCACCCTCTCTGTGGCTGGGCCCCGTGGTCACACACTCCAGGTCCTTCGGGTGTGCGTGGTAATTTATGCTTGTGCGCTCAGTCACGTGACATTGTGGTTACAGTCTGCCCACTGGAACGTAAGCTCTATGAAGCGAGGCACCATACCTGTTTTATACCCAGCTGCTGTATCCCCAGTGCCCAGGACATAGGTGGCCCTGGAGAGATATTTGCTGAATGAATGAGTTGCTCTGGGGTATCTGGTGGTATCGCCCTCATTTGTCTAAACCTTGTCTTCCTTGCAGCGATGTCCCCATGTCCTGGGCCCCTGGCACACAGCCTGGCCTGTGACATCACCGGGAGGGAGAAACCTGCCACTCACCATGCGGCTCACCACCCGGCCCACATAGACGGGGTTCTTCCGGCGCGAGCAGTCACGGCCGGCGTTCTTCAGGAACTTGGGGTTGATATCCAACAGCATCAGGCAGATGTCCAGGATCCCATCTTCAAACTGTCAGAGGAAACAAGAGAAGGATGAGGAGCCCAGAAGCCACCTCCTCCAGGAAGCTCGCCTTGAGGTCTCAGCGGCCACAGCCCCAGACCCCTTCTCTCACAGCAGATGAAGCTCCAGCTTGGGATGCCAGCTGCTCCTGACCCAGGAGGGACGGGTGTGGGGATACCAGCCAGATTCAAGGGTGTGAAGAGAGGGGCACCTGCAGCCGGGACCCGGCTGGGGAGATGGAGATCTGGAGTAGAGTCCCTGGCCTTGGAGTCCCCTCGCCCTGCCACTGCCTCCTTTCCCTCTGCTCTTCTGAATCTCCATTTCCCTGAGGGCCTGACTCACGCAGCAGACCCAGTGAGTCTCCTTCTCCCCCGAGCAGGCCCATACACTGCTGACTGGAACCGAGGTAGGTTACATTTCAGCCGCACCCAGAGTGAGATCCAGACTTCTCCCCGCAATCCCTGCACTCACCGACTGTCTGACCTCAGGTCTTGCCACTCCCACCCACGCTCGCTCCACCCACACTCGCTGCCTCAGGGCCTTTGCACTTGCCTTTTCATTTGCCTGGAATGCTCTTCCTGCCACTCTTTGTATGACTTACACTTTCTCCTTCTTGCAATTCGACTGTCACCTTTATCGGAAGCAGGACCTCCCCCTTGTCACCTTCCATGGACCACCCATCTGACACATCAGGGTTCCTCCTGCCTGCTCCCTGCTCCCCTTATTGTGTTCCTACTCTGGATCGGGCCTTGTCACGGGTCACCTTCCACACTGCAGAACAAGCCTGCTGTGGCCTGGACGAGGTGCCCCCAGAAGCTCCTGTGGGAATGCAGCACGTTCAGAGGCAGAGTGATCGGACTGTGAGCGCTGGAACCTACTCAGTCCGTCCTCGTTTGAATGACGGGGTGGTCACTGCAGGCAGGTGGAGTATGGCTGGAGGAGGCCACTGGGCGTGCCCTGGGAGGGCGCATCTGCCCTGCGGCCCCTGCCCTCTCTTTCCCTCCCTCTCTGCTTCCTGACCCCAGCAGGAGCTGAGTGCTTTCCTCCACTGGCCTTTCCCCTGACGAGCTGCCTCCCCTGGGCCCAGAGCCAGGGCCTCAGCCATCTCTGGACTGAACCTCAGGAACTCGGGGCCCCCAGTCAGCTTTCCCGCCTCTGAGCCGCGTGGCTCCCTGGCCTCCACTTCCCACGTGGCCGACTCCTAACTCTTCTTCCCTCCTTCCTCCTTCTAGGAGCCCCTCCTGACCCCCCCCCCGCCACCTCCCCCTCCTCCAGGGCCTTGTGTCCTGGCCCGTGACCCTTCCTGAAGCCACGGGGGACCATTTCTCACAGCCCAGCACAAGCCCTGGCATGGAACAGGACCTCAGGAAATTAAAAGGAAGGACTTGATTTGTTCTGTTTCTCAGGAGAGAATCAAAAGCCCTGGGAAACAGGAGCCCACTCATTTCCTGGCGTATTTTGTGCACCTCAGTCCACCATGGTCTCTTCACAGCCACAGCGGCCTACAAGGCTGCTGGGCAGATATTTTTGCAATGGTGATCCCTAATATTCAGAAGAGGAAATGGCCGTCAGCTCAAGACGGAGACCACAGGAGGACTTCCCATGGCCCCAGGGAAGGACTCTGCGGGCCTGGACACAGGGCCTGAGGCAGAGGCTGCTGGGAGAACAGCAGGGCGAACCCCACCCTGGGAGACCAACATCCTCTTGGACACCAGGAGGCTGAGTGTTAGGGGCGTCCTGGTTCTGGCTTTATGAATTTTCTCTGCAGGGTCTCAAGTTTTCACGGACAGCCGGCGACAGAGCCCTGGTTTGGAGAAGCAGCCCAGGCCGGGGAACGACAGGGCGCAGAGAAGCTGTGTACCCGAGCCCAGCCCTGCCCATGCTGGACAGCCCCGCCCAGCTGGACAGCGTCTCTGTTTCAGGCTTGCTACTGAGCAGCAGCGACTGGACACAGCGGTCAGTGCAGTCCTTCCGGCGTGGCCGCTGGACAGCAGCATGGGCATCTGAATTCTCCGCCCCCACCCACCAGCTGAGTCGGGGGGCGGGGCTCCCACTCTGCTTCTGCAGGGTCCCCAGGCGCCCTGTGTCCTCAAGCGTGAGACCCGCTGGCGGGGAGAAGGGCTCAAAGCCTTGTCCCGCACAGGCCCCATGCACGGCGAGCGTCCTCCGCTCCGGAACGCCAACCAACTTTACGGCCCCCTCCCCACCAGGCTCTCCTCATTCTTCTCCCAGGGCCACTCCTTTGCTGTGTGACCTCAGGCCTACTTTGGTCCTCTCTGGGCCTCCGGCCGTTCCAGGACCCTTGCACCCCTGAGAGGCCGCGGTGGCAACTCTGCAACCCACGCACACTTGGCACCTCCGCTGCCTCAGAGGCAAGGGGGCCGGAGGCGGTTGCGAGGGGCGGGGTGAGGCCCTACCTGCCCGAAGTTCCAGGGGACGCTCTTGATGAACTTGGCCGAGCCCTGGTAGATGAGGCCCTGCTGGGTCAGCACGTACTCCCGCCGCTCCTCCTCGGAGTCCAGGTAAACGGCGTCCGCTGCGGGCGGGAAGAGAGGGACCTCAGCTCTGGGTCTGGCAAGGCCCAGAGTCCCTGCAGACCTGGCAGCCAGGGTGCCAACTCGCCAGGCCAAGCCAGCATCTCAGCGGTCCTTCTACCTTCGGATTAGAAAACCCAACCATTCATCAACAACCCCACGTCAAGGAGACAGTGTTTTCAGTAGGTAACAACAAAGGCCGCCATTTACCCAACGCCCCGCGTCAGGGCCCGTGATGACTCTATGACGTGGATTGATTCTGTCACTCTCCCTAACAACCTGAGGTGGAAGGGACCCTCATAAGACCCATTTTAACAATGGTGAAACTGAGGCTCAAGAACGTTTCACAGTTGGGGAAAATGATGCTAAGAGACCAAGGAGCACTGGACCAGGAGCCAGGAAACCCTTGATGCGGGTCCCCTCTGGCCACGTGGCCCCGGACAGTCCCTGTGCCTTCTCTGCCCTCCTCAACTCCTCGCCGTCAGCCTGGGAGTCAAGTGTGGGTGCAGGTCTGAAAGGTGCTGTGGAAACGGAAGCCCTGAGCCGGCCCGAGGAAGGAGCATGGCTCCAGGTGCAGGAGCTCAGCGGAGAGGGGAAGGCCAAGGAAGGGCGATCACGGCCCGGGAGTGGGCTCCTGTCCAGCCCAGGCACTGGGAGGGCTCCCTGGAGGGGCATTAGGAACACTGCCTTCAGGAGGGACCAGCTTTTGTGCCTGGACCCTGGCCAGTGGCATTCTAAGCAGAGGACCAGAGAGAGCACGGCTTTGGCCACTGGAAAATGCAGGGCCGAGTCCCCACGGCTGGTGAGGGGGAGGAAGGAGGGGGAGGACGTGCAGGCCAGATGGCAGGAGCCCCAGGGCCGGGCTGCCTTTGAGATGCCCACTTCCCAGATGGAGAAACTGAGGCCTGGAAGGGGCCGCCCAGACTTTGGTGGGCCCTGGGCGTCTAGCGGGCCCTGGGCGTCCATCCTGCACGGATTCCTTCCTCCATTTAAAAAAAAACTGATTTTGTGACCGCACTGGTGGCCTTGACGTCACATATTAAAACCTGTCGCTTGACTTCAGCGTCCTTTCTTTTCTTCTGGCTTCAAGAGAAACTAAAGCGTCTTCGTGAACCTCTGAAGTCTGGTGGGCCCAGGCAGGGGGCCTCCTGCGCCTGTTGGAGAAGGCAGACTGGGGCAGCGCCCGGGTCCCGGAGCCGCGGGAGCGTGGCGGCCAGGTGGCGGCCAGGCCCGGGAGCCCCCCGCGCAGCGAGGGGGCAACGGTGAGGCGGCCGGTCTCCTCCACGCTGCTCTGTGGCTCTGGAGACTAAGCCAAGCCAGCGGGTGGCTGGGCGGTGTGGGACAGAGAAGGGACGTGTCGGCACGTGAGGGGCGGGAGCCGGGACCGTGCGTCCCCTGCTCAGGTTCATGTCCCCGCTCACGTCCAGTCGGGTGAAGACGGGGGACGGGAAGCCTTGCCTGTGACCGGCCTTCGCTCCTGTTCACCCTGGAACTCAGGGTCCCGCTCTGCAGGCAGACCCGGCCCTTTCCCCCACCAGAGCCGTTTCCTCCCCAGCACCCACCCCGAGCCCAGCCCCGCTCCCGGCCTCCTCAGACTCCTCCCGCCTGGGGTGCGGGTCATTCAGCCACTGCGCTGCTGACCAGCAGGGCAGGAGGGAGGGGACTTCCCCAGAGCTGTGCTCTCCCTCCCCTGAACCCTAGTGCCCTCAGGTTGGCGTGGGTGGGGACGCCTGCCTGCCTGCTTCAGGAGCTGGGCCGCCCACGCCGTCATCCTCTGCGGATCGACCAAGACACAAACCACGCCACAGCGGGGCCCAGCAAGGCCACTGCTGTCCCAGGAAATCGCTCCATGTGCCCAAGGAAAGGAGCACTGTGACACCCTTGTGACCGCTGGGGATGACCTCACGGCCAGTGGTGGGGCGCTGGACCTGGGCAAGGTACAGGCTATCAGGAGGAGGGAAGAGGCTACAGGCCAGTGTGGAGGGATCCCCGAGATGCACGTGGGGGAACCAAGCCGCAAGTTGACAAGCACCGTGGGACCCCGTCACGTCTGAGGGACAGAGATCCACGGGACACGTCAGGGCACACAGACGAGCCAGGAGACGGCCCTCCTGACGGAGCACGTGCGTCCTCGGAACCACCGCGGTTCCCTGCTCTGCTGGTGTCTCACTGTTAACATAGAAATCGGAGCCGAAACAGGCAGAAGAGAAGACGAAAAGGCTCCTGATGGTAAAATGCCCCAAAACAGGGGAGAAGACCCAGCGCAGTGACCCAGTGACAGGGAGGCTGCCAGGCCGGCCGCGGACACTTGGTTCCTGGCTGTCCCTCCAGGATTCCTCCCTGGCTCGCGGTGTCAGAGTGGGAAGGACAGAGGTCAGAGCCCTGGCTGGTCAGGTGGGGGCATGGCCACCCGGGAGGGCCGGCTGGGCCTGCTCCAGTGAGCCTGGACCCTGGCCCTCCTGCACAGCCCTCGACTTTCTCTTTGTCTGTCGTTGTCCCCTTACTTCCTGAAGGAGCTGCTAACAGCCACTTGACCTCTCTGAGCCTCAGCTTCCTGTCTGAGGAAGGAGGACGCCACCCGCCCCCTGGGGCTCCTTGAGAGGAGCAGCTGAGAGCCAGGAAGGGGCAGCTAGTGAGCAGCCACGCTCACTCTCCTTGCCGCCCCCTCGCCCGCACTCTGCCTCCCCAAGCCAGCCTGCGGTGTTTAAAGCAGGTCCTGGTGGAACAGAACAAGGACACCATGGTGCCCGGCACTGGGCATCGGCTGCGCACCCTGTTCCCGACCTGGGGCTTCTAAAAGACCCCACCATGCTCTGGGGCTGGGGTTTGAGTGGTCCCCAAGGTTCACGCGCTGGACGCCCAGGGCGACGCTGTGGGGGCGGGGCCACCTTGTTATCATGGAGTGGGCTCCTCATCATAATCGTGGAATTGTTTTAAAAGGTAGTCTGGCCCCTCGTGCTGTCTGTCCCTCTCATCACTCGATGCCTCTGCCACGTCACCATGTAGGAAGGAAGCTCTCACCACAGGTGGCCCCTTGATCCTGGACTTCCAGTCTCCAGAACCACCAGCCAAATTGACTCCTAAGGTTTATAAACCACCCTGTCTGGGGTATTCTGTGATAGCAGCAGAAAACACTAAGACACCTGGGTCACAGTGCGATGGGAACCTATGGACCTAGGACATGGTGAAATCCCTTGGTGGCTGGGTGGCCTGGGGCAGGTCATTTTGCTTCCAAGAGCCTGTCCCCTCAACTGTAGAGCAATTGTGGCCTGAGGCTGCAGCTCAGAGCTGGCACAGTGGGCCTCCCAGCCTCTGATGCTCTCCTGTCCTGTTCCTGCCATCCAGTGGCCTCCTTGGGTCTCACCCACCTGTGAATGGAGCGTGGCTCACCTGGGCACCAGGCGTTGAAAAGCAGGGTGAAGTGGCCTAGCACAAAGCTGGAGCCCTGGTAGCCGGTGGAGGCCTCCAGGCTGAGGCGGTACAGGCCGACGGGCGCGTTGGCCGGGGTGCTGAGGTGCAGAGAGAGGGTGCTGTCCCGCTGGTCCGCCACACAGGCCATCCAGGCCCCCTCCTCCAGGGCGTCGGACAGCTGGAAGCGGGCCTTGGTCCCTGCCTCCTCGCTGGGGTCGGGGCCTGTGGAGGGAGAACACAGCCCTGGTGAGCAGGGGCACCAGGGCTGGCCGGCCGGGCACACATCCGTGGACCCAGCCAGGTCCGAGGCTTAGTTGAGAGCCCTGTGGGCAAGAGGTTATTCCTCCCGGGCCTCGGGGGGATCAGAACCCCAACCTTGCAGGGGGACTAGGTCGGGACACATAAAAAGCCACAGGCACAGAGTAGGCCCGCGACCAGAGAGAGTCCTCCTGGGGGAAAGGATGGCACGGCCTGGGGCGGAGTCTCAGTGACCCTGCTCTTCTCTGCCCTGTGGTGACTTGGGGTGTGATCATGCCCTGCCCAGGCTCAGTTTGCTCATCTGTAACATGGGCAGGAATCAGGCAGGACGTGCCCCACCGTCCTCCATGCCTGCCCAAGCCCTTTACCTGCCACACGTGCTCTGAGCTGGTGGCGCCTGGTCCTCTGAGATCTGCCCACTGCAGGTTACCTGAGGGCATCCGTCTCCCAGGGCGCCCTGGACCCCCACAGGCTGCTCTGAGATGCTGCTCGTCACCTGCCACCCCATCTCTACCCCGCTTTATGATGATGCTGACACTTCCTGCTTCCTCTGGGACCCCTTGTACAGGTGGGAAAACTGAGGCCCAGAGAGAAGGAGAGCTCCTGCAGAGATCCCAGGAGGCGGTGGCAAGTTAGCAACTGAACCGGGGTCCCCAACCCTCGGGGGTCCCCCTCGCTGCTTCTCCTTCCGGAAGGGGATGCTTCTGAATGGGGTCTCAAGGGCGCAGGGATGCCAAGAGTCAGTCACGAACGGGGCTGCTTGCTTAGGTGAGGGGTGGCCCGGCCCACCAGACAGGGCTGAGTCACGGGGAGGGCGGGGAGCGGCTGGTCACTTTCTGGACATGGGCGGCAGAGAGAAGAAACAGAGAATGTTCTCTGCCCGGCTGGGCGACTGCCCAGGAGGGTTTATTTTTACTTCTCAGCTCCCGCCTGCAGCTCTGCCCACCGGCCGCTGACCGTGTTGGGACCTGCTCACCAAGGGGCTCCCTCCCAGCGCCGCCCCCTCCTCCCTGCTGGTCCACTCCACCCGCACCCAGGCCCAAATATAACCATGAAGTAACAGGCGTGTCACAGGCCTGGAGGCGACTGGACGCCTGGACGCTTCCTGACTTACAGAGCTACTGGGGGAAAGCCAGCCTTGGTCTAGTCACCCGCCCCTCCGCCCGAGGGTCCAGGCCCCAGGCCCAGTTTTTTCATCAATAAAGAAAACAGGGGCTGGGGTTATAGCTCAGTTGGTAGAGTGCATGCCTTGCAAGCACAAGGCCCTGGGTTCGATCCCCAGCACCGCAAAAAAGAAAGAAAGAAAGAAAAATAAAGAAAACAGACGAAGCCACAGGCCTGGCAAGGTCCGACTTCAGCTCTGAAACCTGTATGCAACCTTGGACCAGTTTTTGAGCTTCTCTGTGCTACAGTTTTCTCCTCTGTCAATGGAGCCAATCGCAGGACCTCCCCATAAGGTTGCAGAAGCTTTGTGGTGAGGTTGTAAAGCCTGGCACACAGTAAGTGCTCAATAAACACTGGTTATGACTGTATGCCATCGTCACCACAGCTCCTCGAGCCGTTCAGAGGGCTCAGTCCACAGAAAGCACCGAGAACCGGAGGAGCCGCTCAGCGAACATCCTCAGCCCCATCAAAAGGCACCGTCCAGTCAGATCACTGGAGATGAGGAAGCCGAGGCCGAGAGGCGTTGGGCTGGGGACCGGCCGTCACGGTCCCCTCAGGGTGGCTGCCTGCGGCCCCAGCACAAGCATGAATCCCGGCCCTTTCATTCCCAGCAAAGTCCATGTTTGCCTGATCAATTATCTGGTCACCGTGGCAACGGGCCGCAGCCACTGTGTCTGTTGACATACCGCCCTCGGGATGGGAAGCACGCTTTTCTCTCTATCTGGGGACAGCCGCGGGCGCACACACACGCCCCTTTCTTCCGAGAGGCCCTGAAGCGGGGCATGAAGACAGGCCGTCCCCTGGTGCCGCCGCTCACGTAAGCTGGCTTTACAAATTCCTTGGCTGCACTTCTCTGTGGTGCTCTGGGTGGGGCCAGGGTCACCGCGTTGACCACTCCAGGCCTGAATGACCCTAGGGACCCACGGGCTCCTGGCCACCCTCCCGGGCCGTGGTGGCAGGCGGGAGCACTGGCGAGCTTCCAGAGCAGAGGCTCCTGCTGGCCCTAGAAGGGCCCTCCTCCCCCCACTCCCCACCCCCGCCCTGGAGGAAAGCGGGGTGTTCGTCTGTGTCTGCACCCCAAACGGGCCTGTCAGGTCTCCCACCTTCTGGGGAAAATTCACAGCAACTGCCGCGAGCGGGGGCCTTCACCGAGCGGCCTGGGACGCTCTGCCTCTGTGGGCCTCGGTTTCCCTGAGGTGGTGGGACAGGCTGAGCACAAACTGAAATGTTCCAGCACGGGACAGCGTCCCCAGCCAGGTCCCAGGCTGGGCGCTGACCCAAGCCAGGCCTGGAGTGGGGGCCAGCTTCCTGGTATTGTCCCTCAGGCTTCCCCAGCCCCTGGGAGGGTCTTGGTCACTTGGACCCTGGACAGGGAAGCCAAGGCAGTGCAGAGGGGCTGTGGAAGTGACCGGGGCACGTTGGCTATGGTTGGAGATAAGTCGATGGAGACTGGAAAACAGAGATTAGCTGCTGGGTGGGAAGGTCGGCCGCCCCTCCCAGCACTGAGCTTGGGCCCTAATTACCTTCCGCTAAGCTGCCCCGACCAAGAGGAGGCAAAAGAAGAACGGGGACGCGTCGAGAAGGAAGAAGAAGGTGGGCGATCACGGGCCACCCAGCCGGTGGTCACCCACCAAACCCCTTCACGGGAACACGCTGAGGCCTGGCTGGTGCCGTGTGGGTAGGTGACATGCCTGCCATGGGTCAGGGACAAAAAATCCCAACCCACAGCAGGTTGGGATTGGAAGCCTGCGGTGTCCCGGACTCACTGTGTGATCTACCTGGGCAAGTGGCTTGGTCTTCCAGACCTCAGTTTCCCCATCTGCAAAACGGGGACACTTTCTGCTTCCATGCTGAGAGGACTGGGGGTGCCCGCCGGGGGCTTCATAGCTACTGGGCTTTGTGACCACCCTGAGCATGACCTCCTCAGGGGACCACACCCAGCCTTTAACTGCCAGGGACCCCAACCTTCCACTTTACAGAAGGGGAAACTGAGGCTGGAAGAGCTGAGACTGGCCAGGCCCCTCGGGCGTGTTAGGAAGGCCCCAGGGGTGCCGAGAGGGGAGGGGCAGGAGGAAAGGGATGGAGGGATATCCTGGCCAGCCTGCAGTTTCCGTGATAAGCCTTATCAAACGGCCTCGCAGGTAAGTGGGGCCCCAGCCAGGCGGGCACAGCTCCTGCCTCCACCTCCCTCTGCCCTCACAGACCTCAGAGAGACCTGGCCTCTCACACCCGAGGGCCAGAGTCCCACCAAGATGGCCCTTGGCTAACCCCAAGGGTGTGGTTTCCTCAGAAGCCTAACCAACTGATTGGGCATTCAAGGCCACTTTCCGAGGAACAGTTAACAAAAGAAGATTGGGTACTAGGCATCTGGGGACAGGCTGGCTGGGGCTCAATGTCCCTTCACCCACCCCTGGAGCCCTTGCAACGAGACAAGCAATAGCCACCCTTGTCTACAGGACACTCCCGCCAAGCCAGTCTTTCTCACTCAACTCTCCAATGTGGGTGCTATTCAGATGATGAAACTCAGGCTCAGAGAGGCTAAGTGACTTGCCCAATGTCACACAGCAGGTAGGCAGCCAGTCCACTCGGAGAGCTTGAGCCAGTTGGACCGTCTCCACTACTCAAATCTGATTTGGGCCTGATCGCAGAGGCCTGGGGATGGGGTGGGCAGGGTTGTATGGAATCCAGGAAGCAAGTGTTGATAAGAGATTGGAAAGTTGTTTTGGTGTGGGAAAGAACAGGGAGGGTCTAGACGGACTTTGTGACCTCAATGCCGGGATAACAGGTCTTTAGGAACCCAGGGATACAGGGATTCGCAAACAGCCTTGTTTATGAGCTGGGTGGCCTGGAGTGACATCTCCCTCTCCACTTTCTGGGCCTCGGTTTCCTCATCTGTACAATGGGGTTAGTGAGAGGCGGGAATCTCGTGGGGTGAGGAGTCATGTGTCTGTCAGAGGACAGAGGACAGCAGGCCCTAGGACCGGGCAGGGCGGGAAGCGGAGGAGGAAGCAGAGGCTGCAGGCGCTCACCCGTCACCGCGCTGAAGGTGAGGCTGTCCACTCCGGCCTCATAGCCGCGACCCTCAAAGTGCAGCGTCAGCCAGAAGGCCTGGCCCCGCCGCACCACCAGCCTCTCCTGGCACAGGTCAGCCGTGTGGTGGTCGCGGCCATTGGCCTCCAGCTCCAGGTCACATCTCTCCAGGACCAAATCTGCAGAAACGGAGGAAACAGGAGAGGCATGGACCACCATGTGTGACCCAGGGACACCTGTGCTCCCTTGCTCAGCAATGGCGACCCTCCCTCCACTCCCCACAAGCACAGCCCTGTCCCTGGCAGGAGCGGTCCCTCAGGGGCCGGCCGGGGTGACCCTCCTAATTCTGCTAAGGCCAAGGCTGCCCACTGTGGTGTGCCAGGAGAAGGCTCTGCCACCCCCCGCTGGGTGACCCTCTGCAGGTCGGTTTGTCTGGAGCCTCGGTTTCCTCATGTCCCAGGTGGGGTACAGACAGGATTGGCGCGTGCGAAGCCCGCTCCCCAGGGCACAAGCACAGAGCTGCTCCAGGGAGCAGCTCTGGAGGGCTCCTTGGGTGGAACAGTATTTGGCACACAGGTTATTTGCACAGGATTGGCCGCGGGTCTAACTTTCGATTTACAGGAAACACCCAGGCCTAAGGATCAGGCTAAACATAGAACGGGACCCAGCCAGCAGGATTCATTCTTTGGGAAACTGTAGGCAAGGGATCTGGTTTCATTAACAAATTGCAAGAAAAAAGAAAGATTGAACGGAGATCCTCTTGAGAGGAACTGGAGAGACTTTTCAATCATTGTGATGCGTGGATCTTATTCAGATCTTGACTTTAAATACTTCTTAAAAAATTTAGATTATGGCATTCGCTGGTAACTAGTTGGAACTGGTTATCAAGCTAAGTGAACTAAGCCAATCTCAAAAAACCAAAGGCCAGGATTCTCTTCAAAACCTTCACCAATCAGTAGTGGATTGGGGTTAATAATTAGCAGGGGCCTGGGGTGTAGAATTGTATTACATTTTGGTGAGTCTTTGTTAGGTTTAATAATATTTTTAACTTTTTTGGGGGGAATATTAGTAGTATTTGGATATACAACTACTATAACGACAGAAGACTATCTGGAGACTTGGGGTTCTAATGCTGTAATTTGAGGTGTGTTAGAATGTTCTCTCTGATATGCGGATGCTAACACACAATGGGGTGGGGAGAAGGAAGAATAGAAAGTCACTGGATTAGACAAAGGGGAATGAGGGGAAGGGAGGGGGCTGGGAGTGGGAAAGACAAGAGAATGAATCCCACGGAACGTTCCTATGTTCCTATATGAACACATCACCGTGTAACTCCACAGCGTGTTCAACCCCGAGAATGGGAAGCTACACTCCATGGATGTAGACTATGTCAAAGTGCACTCTACTGTCATGGATAACTAAAAAAAAACAAACAATTTTTTGAAAATGAGACAATTTAAACACTGATGGAAAAATGATGTGTTGTACTAAGGAATCTTGTCATTTGTTTGTACCTGCAAAGGAGAATCCTTATCCTTTAAAGATGTGTACTGGAATATTTAGATATGACATGATGTGATGCCTGGCATTTTTTGAGATTGGCCTTGTTCACTTAGCTTGATAGTCTTTAGTTGCGTCTATTTACAGGCAAATGCCATGATCTAAATTTTTAAAATAGTATTTAAAATTAAGATCTGAATAAGATCCGCACATCACAATGGATTGAAAGGTCTCTCCAGTTTCTCTCGAGAAGGTGTCAGAGGCAGGAAGAGCCAGGGCTGGGGATGGTCGGGCTGCGGGAGATCGGAGGGATTTATCGCGTTGTTTCCTCTATGTCCGTTCAGCAGTCTCAGTAATGAAGAGTTTAAAATGACAGAAGTCTTGGAGTCCTGTTGACCTGGGTTTTAGTGCTTCTGAACTGCGCTGCGACCCTGGACGAGCATGGCTCCCTCCGCTGCCTCCTTCCCCCAACCTTGAAGGGCGGCCATGAGGCCCGGGAGGATGTTTGGGGCCGGAGAGTGGCATGTGAAAGTTCTATTTGTAGTCTCAGAGGAGCTGGAGACCAGGGCGGGCACAAGGTAACGGGCGGGTGAGGGTCTCGGAAGCACAAAATCCATAAACATCGGCAAGTTCCAGGTGGGGATTGGGAAGCCTCGGGGTGGCGAAGTGGGCAAAGAGGACACTCAGAGTTGAGGGTCCACTGGAGGGAATGTGGTCCAACTGAGGGAGGGATTTGTCCAAAGTCCCTCAGCAAGTTGGTCCTTCCAGTGGAACACTGGTCCCAGGACTCCTGCCTCCTGCCCGGGAATATTCCAAAGTGAGGGGCAACAAGTGCCAAGAGGGTCCCCGTGGAAAACCTCCACCCGAACCTCACGAGACCCCTGGTCCACTTCCACAGGTGTGTCACCATCCCTGCTCTGCATGTGGTCCAGGTCGCTTAGCAGGAGGCTGCTCGGGGTCTGAATCAGGGCTGCAGGATTCAGAGCCTGTCTGGGGAGCCACCTTGCTGCAGCTCAGAGCCGCTCGCTGCTCCATCCCTCCCCTGTTCCTGGGTGGTTCTCCCCTGGGAAGAGAGTCCTCAGACCCCTCCCAGCAGGACCCCATCATTATCACAAGAGCAGACCTCAGCTGCCTCCGCAAGGAGAAACTTCCTGCCTGCCAGGAAATACAGTCTTTGAAGACTTCAGCTTAAGCAGGAAAGAGATCACTATTTCCCCCCAGAGACCTTGAGGATGGCCAGTCCCCTGTCGGAGGTGATGGGGCACTTTCTCAGCCTATTGCTGACACAAAGTTTCTCGAAATCATCCCAGCTCCAAAGTTGCCAAGCCCAAGAGTCCAGAGTTGCGGGTTTGACCAGTGGGACTCCTGTAGGAGGGAGCTACTGTAGCAATGGAGCGAGGGGCTCATCATAACCAGCATCTACAGGTCCCCTAGCCCTGCTGGGCCAGGCTTTTGGGGACAGTGTTGAGAAGTTGCACTGGGGACCAATGTCCACCTAGGTAACACATCATGTGGGGGAGCTGAGTCTCCAAGAAGGGGTGATCAAGATCACACAGTAGGTCAAGCAGGTCCACAGTTCCTCCCGCCCCTCCCTGCCCCACCTACCCCATGTCCCTCTCCAAATTCCCTCTCTATGCCCCCAGTTGGGATTCTGGGTTCCGCAGTGTTAGCTCAGGGACATCTTCCGTGGTAGAAGTCCCTGCCCGGGACCTAAGACTGGCACTGCCACTGTGTGCAGGGAGCAGGTAGGACATGAAGGGCCCCTTCTCCTGGCCTCTCAGCCCTCACAGGTGCGCTGAGGGCTGGCACTATTGTCCATCTTTTACAGAGGGGAAACTGAGACGGAGACTGAGGTCTGGGGTTAGCGCTCCAGGGCAGGAAGGACCCGAGGGAGCAAGACTGGCCTTGGCCTGCTCCCCACCACATGCCCAACTTCCTCTCCGGAATCAGCCAGGCCTGCCTCCCGAAACCAGGGACGCAACCAGGGACCAGGCACACCCCGTCCTGGCTGGCAGAGGCAAGCGAAGCGAGGCGTTCTGAAGCCAGGCCAGCAGCTCTGGACAGCCTCCGACCCGGGACCCGCAGGCACCCAGCTCCTATCGACGGCCCCGGGGAAAGGGACAGCCGTCTGCTTGGAGAGCGAGCCTCGGCTGGCCACAGCTTCACGCCGAATCCCTCGGCGGATCCGGGGCGGCAGAGCCGGTGGTTATGCCCGGGGAGGGGGCAACGGAGGCGCCCGCACCCAGACCCGGGAGCCAGGCACCCGCACCCAGCGCGGTCCACCTGTTGCTCTCCAAGTCCGGGACTTGGCGACCGCGCAGCAGCGGGTCCCGATCCCGCTACCCCGCGGGACCACGGAGACCCGAGAGGCAAGTCCGGGTCGCTGAGCGGCGGCGGCGCGGACGCGGACACTCACCCTCGGCCATGGTCAAGGCGCGGCGGCGGCTCCTCCAAGGTCACTCGGCGTCGGGACCCTGCGGTGCGGACCACTGCGGCGGGCACGCGGCCGCGTCAACTTATAGCCCGCGGCGGGGGCGGGGCGCGGCGGGAGGCGGGGGCCGTCGGGCCACCCAGCCCCCGAGCGGCCCGCGCGACCCGGGACCCAGCCCCGGAGGGAGCGTGGGCAAGGGCGCGCCCTGGCGGCCGGCGCGGCGCAGCGCGGGGACCGGGCCACAGGCCCGAGAGCGGGCCGCAGCCCACCTGGACGCACAGTGGGACCTGGGTTACAGACACCTGGACACACACACACACACACACACACACACACACTCAGATGCGACAGGGCAGAGCGGGGGCCGCTTCTCTCTCACACACACATATGGCCACACACACTCCAACGGACCCGACAAACTCAGACGCACAGACACGGTGACCTGGACAGGACGTCAGACTGGATCTCAGACACACGCCTGGCCACAGACACAACCGGGTCCATGAGCAGGTACACTCTAGGAGCCGCAGGCGGCCCCAGACAGGCAAATGAGCAGGTGGCCCCACGCGGGCCTCTCAGGCAGACACCGCCTCAGGTACAGACGCAGCCACGCCCGCCCTCCCCGCAGCAAAGCCGCCTAATCCTCCGTCTCACCTGCCCTGCATCCCCTCCGCGCTCACCCAACGTCACCGAAGTGCACCCACTTGTTCCTTCCCCACTTTCCCTCACCTCTCTCCATTCACCTACCCACTGGCCTTCCTCCAGGGCCCATTGTGTACCGGGCGGGAACACGGACAACCTTCCAGGGATGGCGTCTCAGACCCCATGCATCCAGCACCTGGGGACTCAGCTTCCACCCTGTCCCTCTGGCCCCAGCTTCCTGTGCTTCCTCACCCACCATGAGGGTCCCTGGAGAGATAGAGGCCTGCGAGTCTCCCCCAGCCCTTTTGCTGAAGTAAGTTAGACCTTACTGATGCACTGGGGCATTCCCGTGTGGCACGCGGCCTAGAGAGCACGGCTGTGTGTATGTGTCCAGGTCAAATGGGCTCTGCCTGGAGCCTTACTGAACAGCCCAAGAACAGGGCGGCGGGCCTCGCTTACCTGCAGAACAGCCCCTGTAATCGCCCCTGTTCCAGAGGCCACAGAAACCACTCCCTGCCGCCGGTGAAGGCCTAGCAGAGGGAGCAGGCTAAGTATGTGTTAGTCGAGAGGCCAGAGTCGCCAGGCGTGGTGGCACACGCCTGTGATCCCAGCTGCCTGGGAGGCCGAGGCAGGAAGATTCCAAGTTCAAGGCCAGCCTCAGCAACTTAGTCTGTCTCAGAATTAAAAAAATAAAAAGGATGTCGCTCGGCGGCAGAGCACTCCTGGGTTCAATTCCAAGAAACACACACAGAAACCAGGGTTTGAGTCCCCTCTGACAGCAGTGTGGCCATGGTGGGTATTTTGGCTCTCCAGGCCTCAGTGTCCTCCTCTGCAAAATGGCTGAATCCCACCCTCATAGGCCTGAAGGGGACTCAGTGAAAATGTCGGGCACTGGGGTCCCGGGCACATGGTGAGCCAGTGGGAACTGGGGCCTCTGAGCCTTGCACAGGGATATCGAGCATCCCAGAACCTGGCGCTGGGGACAGGGACCTTGAAGGGACAGCTGTGCAGAAAGGCGGGGTGTTTCCTCAGGTGTCAGCCCTGCCCCAGGCGGAGATGGGATTTTGCCCTTGTCCGACCCTTTCCACTGGAAAAGGACACACTCTTCTCCATGTGCTGTTGACCTTCCTCTCTGACAGCCACCCCGGGGACCTCCAGGAGGACAGGAACCCACTCGCGGTTTCTCACGCTTTCTTACTGGTGCCCATCACGGCCCGTGTGAAGGACGGTCCACTAGTCATCGGCCGCGTCCCTCTTTTCGTCAGGTTGTTCTCCCCACCAGGCCTGGGCTTGATCCACCCCACTCAGTGGGTGTGGCCAGCGGCCCTGGGTTGAAATGCCAGCTTCGGCAGGCGGAGTCTTGGGCACGTCACTCTACCTCTGTGCCTCGGTTTCCTCATCTGTAGAATGGGGTGACCGCAGTGCCCACCACGCAGGTGCGGTGAGGACTGAGTGAGCAGAGCACGGAGAGAACTTAGAGCAGCAGCCAGCAAACAGTTGGTGCTCAATGGATGCTGCTGTGAGAATACCCATCGGGTTGCTCCTGGTACTCAGCTGGGGCCTACAGCTGTGGGTCTTCGTGGGACCCTGCGCTGCCCGGCTTCCTTCCTCTCACTCTGCACAGAACCGGGCGCCATGGTGACTCAGCCTTGAGCAACCCTGATAGGATCAGCTGGGGTCGGGCTGGCTTCCAGGAAGGTGGCAGGCAGAGGTCAGCGCCTCCGCTGAGCCCAGAGACCTGGGTTCCAGTTCTGGTGACCTGGTGCCGCTGGGGGAACCTCTTCAGAGGGCCGGGTGGGTTCCGCTTTGTGTCACCTTGCTAGAGAAGAAAGAATTCAAAACTCTCCCTCGGTGAGGCCCGGAGAGCCCAGGACAGCAGGGGAGGAAGCCTTCGCCGTGCCTTGCTGGGGGTGTGCGGTGCAAGGTGAGAACAGGAGGGCATTGCCACGCTTGCTGTGTGACCCCAGGTATGTTATTAGGCCTCTCTGAGCTCCAGTTTCCACTTCCATAAAATGGGCAAAGTGAGTCCTCACCGCTGACGATTAGCGGTGCTGCCCACACAGTAAACACTCAACAGAACTTCTCCATGGAGCTACTGTCAGGAGCCAGGACTCCCCTCCCCCAGGTGGAGGTGAGGCAGGTGGCAGATCACCTAGAATATTTGGTGGGGGCGCTCAGGAGGACTCCTGCCTCCCGGTCTCTCCTGTGCGCCCAGGGTCACTGAGCCTGAAGCCCACCATCAGGGAGACTAGTCTCTTACTTCCGTAAGGGTTTTCAGGTCTCAAGGTGGAAACAAAGGTGGATCTTTATAAACCTGAATAACCCATTACCAGTCAAGTGTCCTGTTTAAATCTCACAATTGTCCCATCCCTGAAAATTATCTCATAGATGATTTTTATCATTTGTTAAGTGAGAAAGCTGGGACTCAGAGAGGTGAAGTGACTTACCCAAGGCCACACAGCCAGGAGGTAGGTTGCAGAGCCTGGGTTGACTCCAAAGCCTGGGCTTGCTCTTCCATAATTCAAAGGTCAATCCTTCTTCTTCCTGCCCCTACAGGGGACCCCTCGGGAACCTGGGTCATGTCCACATCCTCAGCAAGCGAGGTTTCTCAGGGCTGTGCTTCTGACTGTGGTATGAGGTACACAGTGGATGCTCAACAAGTGTTTTTGGCATGAGAGAGGGAGAGATGAGTTAAAGAGAGCTGAAGGAAAAACAGAAGGATGGAAAGAAAGGAGGAAGATTAAGGTTCAGAGAGGTTGGGCAAACTGTTTGAGGTCACACAGCATCATGGGGCTTCTAGGCTCAGGATCAGCACAGACATTCCCAAAGGAGTGATCATTTCCCTGGGCCAGAGACCACCCTGGACGGTTGAAGTGGGAGGGTGGGGTGGTAGTGGGTGGGACCATGATGGGGCACTGGAGGCCTCGGCTTTTCTGACAACGGGTGACTAAGGGGATGAGCAGCGTCTGGCGTGAGGGAGCCCAGGGCAGGCGGGACAGACAGAGGTGGGACGGGTGAGGTAGGGCTGTTGGGATGGGGACTGGCCTGGTCTCCTGCCCTCAGTGCCTCACCCGCCGGGCCTGCGCCCTGCACGTCGACCGGGCCTGGACGCTGCCTCCTCTGCCCAGCGGACCCCGTGGGGGCTCTCCTACCCTCGGAGCATCAGCTCCGTCCTGTGGACATGCAGACCCCACAGGACACTCCGCTCGTCTCCAGATCCACCCTGGGAACACAGTCCTCCGGGCCTGGGCTCCAGCAGCACCTTCTGCCTGGGATCCCCTCGCTGCCCACCCGCATAGCCTCCCCCAGGTTGGAGCCTCGTCCAGAGGCCCTTCCCGGGCCCCGAGACTCCCCTCTGGCTGCCCTGGCCCAGCACGCACGGGAGCTGGTCACGGCCTTCCTTGTGTGAGGACTTGTGTTGCTTGCTGTCCCCCTCTACCCACAGACTCCATGCGTGTTTGTTGAATGAATAAGAGACCCCAGCAAAGAGCAAGAGAACACAAGAGAGGGGGAGCTGTCTAAGCCCAGGCCAGCTAGTGCCTAGCTGCGGGTTCTTCTGGCAGCCTTTCTCGACAGCACTTGAGGTGCCAGCTGCTTCTGGCAGGACCCAGAGGCAGGGCATGGTGCCGGGGCCTCCCTCGATTCCTGTTGAGATGTCTGAGCCCAGGTACCCTCTGCCTTGTCACCTACTGTTGCAGAAGGCCACCGGGAGGAGCAGGGACAGATCTGAGTCTGGGAATGTTTGGGTAGCAGAGTAAGAACCACTATGGAGCCTCAGAGAGAACTGATGGCTTTTCCCAGGTTACACAGCAAGACAGAGCAGGGTTAGCGTGGGGCCTCCAAATACACAGAAATGTAGGTCCTGGCCCTGTGCCTCTGGCTCCAGCTTTGAGGTTGGAGAAACTGCTTTCACTTCACTTGCAAGTGGGAAGCCAGGCGATGGGCACAGGGCTCCTGCCTGGGCTCCTACTGCTGCGGGCCTCAGCCCTGGCTCAGTGGCCTCCAGCCTCAGCCTCCTCTTCCATAATCAGGAACTCAATACCCACCACCAGCGGGGCAGGCAAAGGAGGAGCTCAGAAGAGGAAGGTAGGGCCTCCCCAGGGGTCACTGGTCCTCTCATTGTGGTCATTACGAAGTGGCACATGGTGACTTTTAATTGATGCATAACAACTGTGTATTTACCGGGTGCGTCTATTATTTCTTTGTGCGTATTCACTGCGTAATGAGGGGATCAGGGTCATCGGCATGTCCACTGCTCAAACATTTATCCCTTCGTTGTACTGGGAACATTCGAAATCTTCTCCACCACCTACTTTGAAATGTACGCTCGCTGGGTAACGTTTCCCTGGAGACTGGGAACGCCAGGAGCGAGTCCTCTGGTCCAGCTGCAGCCCTGCCCCGCTCCCCGTCAGCTGCCCCAGGAGCGGGGGTTTTAGGACTGGGTTTACTTAAGGACATTTACTGACAAGGAATCGTCACTTGCTTGGCATAGAATCTGAGCGAGACTGTCACCCCCTAGAACGACCCCAGAGGCTAGAAGACATCTGGACTGGGCAGAAGCAACACCAGAGGCCCATGGAGGAGAGCCAGGGCAGGAGGGCCGGGGACCCGCAGGAGCAGGCTGGCAGCGCCAACCGAGCAGCAGCGACCCTCTGGGGAGAGCAGCCTGCTGGTTCTGCAGTCTCAGCAACGACAGCGACAGTGACCCAGAGGCTCCCTGTGAAGAGGGACTTGGTGGCCCGTGCCTGGCCCTCCAGCTACTGCTCCCTCCTGAGCATCGCAGCTCAGGAACAAGGACGCAGGCTTGGCGGGCTGGACAGACCTGGGTTCAAATCCAGTTCTGCCGTCTGTCCCCGCTTTCCTCTGTGATCTGGAGTGGGCTCCCTCCTTCCCAGGCTTCTGGGAGGGGAGCGCCATACTTAGTAGCATTAGGACTCAGAAAAGGTGGCTGGTTGTTTGTTCCAAAAAGGACTGACGTGCTGGAACAACCTCTAGAAAAATCTTCAGGACCATCAGGCTCAGTGGAAGAAACCAGCCACCAAGGACCGCATGTTCTGTGACTCCCTGTACCCGAAGCCCAGAAGGGGCAGGTCCTTAGAGACAGGAGAGGCTCCATGGTTGCCAGGAGCCCAGGAGAGCCAGGAACGAGCAGTGACTAATGAGAGTATAGGATTTCCTTTGTGTGAAGAGAATGTTCTAAAATAAGGTCATGGTGATGGTTGTGCCAATCTGTGAATATACGAACGACACTCGACATGGCTGACTTTTATGGGCAATGAATTGCCTTTAAATAAACATAGTTTTTAAAAAATGGTAGTTGATAAAAGAAAAAAAAAAAATCCAGGAATACAGCTGTGAGAGTCTCTGCGGACCTTGTTCTGTTCTCACAACAGAAACCCCAGGGAAACACAGTCATGTGGCCGAGGGATGCACGCAGGAGGGGCCTTCACAGCATTGCTTGTTAGGGCAAAACCCAGCCCCAACCGAAGTGCCCAGCAGAGGGGGATGCATAAATAAACCTTGCCCGGGAAACTACTGAGTGATGACAGGAAGAGGTCGTCTTCTGTGTGGGCCCATTCAGAACTCCAAGTCAAGCTCTGCGGGAAGAAAGGAAATTGTAGGATGTCATGTGGAGTATGAGACCCCAAGACAGTTCAGTGTCTGTGGGAACAGACAAGTAAACATGTGTACGACCTGTAAATATAAGCACAGAGAAGGCAGCCCGGAAAAATCCACTCTACATTGCTGATGGTGCGGGGGAGAGGGGAGACCGGTGTTGGGGGCCATGGCTGGAGGAGGGGTAGTGGTTCCCCTGGTCAGAACATTTTCAAGGAGAGGAACAATTTTAGGGGTCACTTAGGTAGAGATTAATTTTTTTTTTTAAAGGATAACCCTTTCTGCATTTAGAATAGAGCTTTCATGAAAATGGAAGTACTCCAAAATAAAGAAATTCTGGCAAAGGTGAAGAAAATACAGTCAGAGATAAAAGAGAAACTAAAGGTGCCAAAAAAACACCCACAATCAACCCAGAAAATACTTCGTCAATATTGACTCAATCTTACAAAACCAAACCCACTAGCAGAGCCTGAGAATAAAGAGGAGATTCAGGAGAGCGCCCACACCGGAGACCTGGAATTTCCAGAACTGTACACTGAGTCTCTGTTTACCTCGCAACCCTATTTATGTCTTAAAATGCTTCTGGTCCACCCCACGTCCCCAGGCCAAAGTCCAGGGAAGTGCCCCCAAACTCCTGGTGTAAAGGAAGGTTCAGAGAGAGGAACCGACTTGTCAGATCACACAGCCCAGGAGAGACAGCACAGGGGTGCTCAAGCCCGTTCTCGTAACCAATGCTGCTGGAGGATGATCCAGCCTGGGGTAGGTGCCTGGCCCAGCTCCCGAGGCCTGGTGGGGCTGCCAGGGACCTGGGGACACAGCGCCCGTGTTCTGCAGCATTTCCTTGCTCTTCCTTCCCCCGGGTTGAGTCATTGGCTCTGTCTGCCAGACACACCCAACCCAGTCAGTAAGAGTGAAGCACACTTTCTTTCATGGAAATAAGTGGCCTTCCAGGGCAGTGCTGAGCTTGTCCCACTGAATTGAATACATATTTCCAAACTGACCGCTCATTCCTCTGCCTCCGCTGGAGCTACTTGAGTGACGTCTGCCTGAACTGAATGCCTGCAGGCCTGGGGCGGTCCTCAGCCTGACCCCGTTCCTCTGAAACCTGACCTGCACCCCAGGAGGGGCTGCAGTCCCTACATCCCATCACGGGAGATGGGCAGTGGCCTCTTTGCTGGAAGGGCAGGGCTTGGTCTCCAGGACAATAGCCCCCAACACACACAGCCATCAGAGGTTGAAGTCGCCATCTTTGTAGACACAGCTGAGCCACTGTTGTGCCTTGGGTAACTTAGCCCTTCTCTGGAAGTTGGTGACCCTGTGCATCAGGTGGCCTCACCCTATTCTAGTTAAGACTGGGCCTGGGACCCAAATGCAGCCAGTCAGACTTTCTCCTGGGACTTGGAATCTTACAACTCCAAAACCAGTTCTAATAATCGTAAGAGCTGAGCCATTCCTAAAATGACTTGGGTTCTTGTCTTTTGTGAAGCCTGACTTTTTATAATTCTGTTTAACTCTTTTTTTTTTTTTTTTTTTTGGTATCAGGGATTGAACTCAGGGGCACGACCTCTGAGCCACATCCCCAACCCTATTTTGTATTTTATTTAGAAACAGGGTCTCACTGAGTTGCTTAGTGGCTCGATTTTGCTGAGGCTGGCTTTGAACCAGAGATCCTCCTGCCTCGGCCTCCAGAGCTACTGGGATTATAAGCATGCACCACCTCGCACAGCTTAACTTTTTTTAAAAGTCAGATTTATTGAGCTGTAATTTACGTACAATTCACCCATATCACATTACACATAGTGCAAGTCACCCGTATGATAACATACGTGGATGTCACGGTTTCACACCACAGTCGTGACCTCTAACAAATCCATCCCTCCCCAGACTGCCCTCCTGCCCTTTGGCAGGCACTTCTTTCCCTCTCCTTCCTTCCCCTGGCCACCACTGATCCTGCTGTTGCTCCTACGGTTCTCTTTTCTAGAATATCATGGAAATGGAATCCTATGGTGTGCAGCTGTCTGCGTCTGGCTTCCTTCCACTGGCCTGACGGACTTGGTGCCTCCATGAGGCTGCAGATACCAACAGCTCCTTCCTTTTTATTACTGAGTAGTCATTTCATTTAGAGAACATGCCACAGTTTATTTGTACTTTAACCAGCTGACGGACTTTGGGGTTGTTCTAGCTAATTATGAACAGAGCCCCTGTAGGCGTCCCTGTGGCTCTTTGTGGGGACAGACATGTGTCTTCTCTGAGTAAACACCTCGGAGCCGCCCCACGGCCTTCCAGTTGATCTTTGGGCTGTCATTAACTGCCCCGAGTCTGCCCGTTCACACAACCAAGGAGAGAATGGACCCGCCCACAGACCACTCATCTAATTCTCCCAGAGATCCCGAGGGTCTAGGGAGTCTTGTCCTCATTTTACCCAGGAACCAGAGGCTCAGCGAGCCTAAATAGCCTGTCCTGGGGCCACACATTTGATTGAGGACTTGAATGCAGATCAGACTCACAAAGGGAGCCTTAGAGCTCTTTCTAAGTTCCCAGTGGCCTGGTGGGAGGGGAGCAGCTCCCCAGTGAAGGGGTGAGGAATGTTCAGAGACCAAGCTGAACAGCTGATGGAATGGAAGCTTCCCTCCCTTGCTCTGGGCCACAGTTTCCCATTTCTAAAAAGATGGGACCAATCGACACATTTCTTTTCTGTGGTACTCAGGATTGAACCCTAGGGGCCCTTAGTGACGGAGCTCCATCCGCCCTCTCCTTTTTTTGTTTTTTTGTTTTGTTTTGTTTTGTTTTTGAGACAGGATCTCCCTCGGTTGCCCAGACTGGCTTTGAACTTGCGACCCTTCCTGCTCAGCCTCCCCAGTTGCTAGGATCACAGGCATGCACCCCTATGACCAGCTCAAACACTGAACTTCCGGTGGCCCTGGAGTCTGTGATTTAGGCATCCCTGACTCTGAGAGTGGACTCATCTCTGTCTCCTCCTCCTGGAAGGAATTCCAGGGGGGCCGCCGGAGTGGGGCAGTGCTCCTTCCCATCATCCCCTGCGGGCATCTCCCGAGCTGGCATCCAGGGCTGGTTGACCCCAGAAGAGCAATTTGCACTCCCCACCTTTTTGGATTAAAAAAAAAATAAAAGACACCCCTGTCACCCTGGATCAGCATCACTCTCTCCGCTGAGAAGCTGCCCCGGAAGCTGCCCTCTCTTTGCCTGGATTTTCAGAATGTTCCAGTTCCTAAACAAGACCTGACAAGTCGGATGGCTTTTTTTTTCTTTCCTTTTTAAGCCTTTTAAAATGAAATGGCTCGCCCTGCGTCCATTCTGGAGGCTCAGATTAGATCAACCCTGTCGTTTCCTCTGTGGTGGGGGGGCTGTGGGCATGGTTGGGCGGCGAGGTGGGAGGAGGGAGGTGACGGGGACCCTCTCCTCCCAGGTCGCTGCTCTCCCAGTGCTAATGGGTGGTGCCTGGGCTTCAGGGTCCCAGAGCTCTGGCCTTACGACCTTGGGAGGGTCTCCACACATCTCAGATCCTCAGTTTCCTTTCCCATGAGATTGACCAGCCTCGGGGAGGGCGGTGGGCTGGCACTGGGCAGAGCCGCGGGGATCTTGCTGGTCGGATTACTCTTATAATTATTCCTGAGAGCTTTGAGGACCTCACTCCCCGTTTGCTGCCTTGAATGGGCTCTGGGGAGTGGACGAGGGGGTGGCTGTTGTGCTCCTGCACCCCGTTCTGTGTGAGGGTGATGCGTGTTATTGCTGTTTGTTTGTTTACAGCTCCTTCTGGCCCCCTAGGTCCCTAAGTTCTCCTTCTCTAGGGTAGCTCTCTACCCAATTTCTAGAAGGAAAGACTGAGGTTCAGAATGAGCAAGAAACTTGCTGGTGGATGCCGGCGGAACTTCAGAGCTGGGATGGATGTGGGGCCTGTCGGGTGGGTCCTGTTCCTGCGTCCTGATGCATCCTGCCGCCAGCTGCCTCCCTGGTCTCCCCACACCCAACTGAACACAAGAAGCCCCCTCCCCTTCCCGCCCCTCTCCTGCCCCTTCCAAACTGTCCTCAGGTGGCCTGAGAAACTTGCCAGAGCTCAGCTGGGGGCCTCGCTGGACTTGGCCGCCTGGTCTTGGCCTTAATCCTCCCTCCAGGCCCACAGGGAGCTGGGCACAGTGGCCCTCTCAGTCTCCCATTGACTCCTGCTCAGCCTTTTGATGACCCTTTCCTTACAGGTGGGGAAACTGAGGCACTTGCCCAGGCCCAGGCCTGCCTGGCTCCACAGCCTTCCCTGTGACCTTCCTCTGCTGCGGGGGCAGTTGAGTGAGGTGTTGGAGGAGCTGGGAGGAGGCTGGAGGCTGGGCTGGGGGCTGGGGGAGGACCCTGCTCTCACCTTGGTGCCCTTGCCAGCGCTGTTTCCTTGTGCTTGTTTATCCTTCACGGCTTCACCCCAGGGTCCCCTGTCCCCGTGACAGCTGTCACGTCAATCTCAGGCCAGTGCTTCTCTGCCCAGTGCCTCCTATGCATGGGGGCCCTGCAGTCTCTCCGTCCAGTCCCCCATCCACCGCCTACCCTGGGGAGTCAGCATCTCCTGACCTGCAGCCTGTCCTGCGCCTCCCCTCCAGGTCCCAACTCTCCAGCTCGCCCTCACTCTGATATGTCAGGAAATCACGGTCACTCTGCCTTTGAAATAGCTCCAGAATCTGCTGCTTCTCACCAGCTCTGCCGCCACCACCCTGGTGCAAGCCACCAGAACCCGTCACCTGGACTGGGTCTCCCTGTTTCTCCCCCTGCCCCTTATCCCAGTCCGTGCTCCACACAGCAGCCAGAAAGACCTCTTTAAAACAAATTGGGTCATGCCATGCCTTTGCTCAAGAGCTTGCAATGGCTCCCCATTTCACTTTAATTAAAACCAAAGTTCACATCTTCAAGACCTGTGAGGTCTGACCCCTTTGTTCTTTGACCTCCTCTTCCATCACTGTTCCTGCTTACTTGACTCTGGCCATACTGGCCACCTGCCATTCCTTTAGCTTGCTGGGTACACTTTCAGCTGAGAGCTTTTGCACCAACTGTTCCCTCTGCCTGGGATGCTTTTCCCTGCCATTGTGCCATGTCTGAGTGGCAGGCTGCAGAGAGCTTGGAGAGAACTAGATGGTGGAGATTCAGCCACTCGTTAGATGCTGTGTGACCTTGGAGATCGCTTCACTTTCTGTGTCTCAGTGTTCTTTAGTGGAGCTCCACTGGAGTCCTGAGGAAGGCTTGGGACCTGAGGGAATCCAACTGAGAAAGGGACTCTGTCTGTCTGGCAGATCAGGGCAGGCGCTATGGAGGAGGCCACAATCTGGGTTTTGCAGTTTAAATAGGAGTTAGGCAGATAAGGCAAAAAGGAGCATTTCAGGCAAAGGGACATGCTTGTGCCTCCAGGAGTGAGTCAGGGAGGTGAGGAAGAGCTCAGAAAATACACGGGCTGGAGCGGCAGGGTCCTCGGAGGAATGTCCAAGCTGGACAGTTAGCGGAGCCCAGACCACAGAGGCCTTGTGCACCAGGCTCAGGTGGGCCACAGGAGCCAAAAGGCATTTGGGCCAGGAGGGGCATGGTCAGGCCTGAGTTTGGAAGGGAATAGGGACTCATTAACCATGGAGTTTCAGAGCTTAAATTCAGTGATGTCATCACCCCTGGGCTCTTTAAAAAGATGAGCACATTGAGGACAGCAGTGCCTCGGCTGGTCTGGTCGGGTCAGGAGCAAGTGCTTCCGCCCTGGTCTCTGCAGTGGGTGCCGGGCCTGAGGCCGGGGTAAGCTGCCCCGTGGGACCAGTCCCCAGCCCTGGCGATGTCCCTTGCCCCTCTTCTTTCCATCGGTCCTGCCCTGGCGTCTCAGAAGACCCGAGTGGGTTGTGGTAAACCTCTTCTTTCATTTTCTTGTTTTTATTATTTTGTGGTCTGGAGAGTGAACCCAGGGTTGTACTACCACTGAGCTACCTCTCAGGCCCTTTTTACTTGTTTATTTTTATCTTGAGGCAGGGTCTTGCGAACTTGCCCAGGCTGGCCTTGAACTTGTGACTCTGTGCCTCAGCCCCGAGTAGCTGGGACTACAGGCGTGCGCCACGGCACCCAGCAGCCCCTCTCCTCTTACAGGTTTCTTTTCCAGGCATGTGACCCTGGCTCTCTCCCTTCCCCCTGGAGCGTCCCACCTGATGGGTGTGATCAATGAAGCCCTGTCTGGTGCTGACCGTCAAGCCCCCAGGGTCTCCTCCGATCCCACGATGGTCCTGAGGAGGAGGGATGCCAGCTGTGACCTGTGCCCTGTCCACGGGCAGAGTGTGTGGGACAGCGGCTGAGTGCCTGTGAGATGGAGAAGCTGAGACCCATAATTCGCTGCCTCAGCCCAAGTGTGGGTGAGGGCGGCATGGAGCCTCCTGGGACGCGCCAGTCTTCTTCTGGTCCCTGCGCGCCTCTTCGCCTCAGCAGTTGTGCCGCGAAGGGAGTAGGAACCACTTCCCCTCTGAGGGCTTCAGGGCAGCCCTGAAGAAGCACCGGCCACCCTTCCCCAGGGTCCCAAGAAACCGTGGCCTGACTGAGGACAACTGGTGGCAGTGATGTCAGGCCTGGCTTGGTGGCCAAGGCAGCAATGGCCCCGGGGCCTGACGGGTGCGCAGGAGGGGCATGGCTGAGTCACTAATCCTGCCCTTAAAAGCCCTTGAACATGACCTCACTCAGCCTCAGAAGCACTCAGACCCGTACTTGGGAAGGGTCCCATGGCTTTGGCACATGACCAATTTTAGACAGAAGGCAGCACTACTGTGAGGGAATCAGGATCACCTTAGGATCTCAGCTCCACTCTCAGGTTCCCAGAGAAGCACCCAGGAATACCTCAGGCAGCAAATGGCAGCTCACTGGCTGGATCGGCAGGCGTGGAGCAGTGCGCACTCTGGGCCCAGCTCGGTACCAGGCCCCACGGGAGACAGAAATGAGCTCAGCCAGCATGTTTTCCTTCCGTGGCTCTAACAGAACATCTGTGGCTTCCCCCTAATTGATATTATTGATGCATGCTCACTGTTGGACATTTATAAAATACATTAGAGCCCAAAGAGGAGAGTGGAAGTCACTCCAAACATCACCAACAGAGAGAGCAACTGTTCACGTCTTCTGCGTCTCCTCAGCGTTGCTGGGTCACATTTGAGTATCCGTGTTTATGTAAACTTCTCTAAATATGCATTTGATTTCCAAAACTGGACTCACTCCATCCCAGGAATGTTCATCACCTGTGCCAACTAGGTGCCAGCAGCGGATGAGACAGACGTGGTTCCTCCTCTCAGAAAGTTGTCCGGAAAATACTCGTTTGTCACTTGTCCTTTTTCAGTGTGTGTCTAACATTTTTCAAGTTCCTACAAGTATTTCTACAACATACTTGTCAAATAGATGAACCCTAATTTAGCATCAATTCCCTTTTGTTGTACATTTAGATTGCTTCCCAATTTTTTAAACTATTGTTAAACAGTAAGGTTGCTGCAGCCAGTGGCTCATGTGGTGGGGTGGCTCCCTGGACATCCATTTCAACTTTCTCCTGTGTGCCTCCCCGCACTGCCGGGCTGGAAGAATGAAGGTGGCATTTCCCAGACTCCCTTGCAGCTAGAGTCTGGAGACCAGTGAGGTCATGCCCACTACATGCACTGGCATGAGATTTTAAAGGCAGAGATACGGTGATCACCTTTCTCCTGCTTTTGAAGTTGTGGAGGCATTGAGACTTTCTGCAGCAGAGTCTCAGTGCCCAGTCACCAGCTCCTGGGTGTCCAGTGAGGGTGGGACATCAGCAATGTCTGACCTCCAGGTTAACACGAAGGTGACAAATTCTTGAAAACAGTAGTTCCCAGGCTCCCAGACTGTACCAGTCAGCAGCTTCTCTGGGCAGCTTGGTTTTGTGGAGACATTGAGAGTCATTCCTGGAGAATGAGGCTACTTCTCTAGGTCTTTTAATGATTTTGCAAGAACCCAACTTCCTATTTTGAATCCCTTTCTGCTTAAAGTAGTAAATACAGCTTTCTGTGTTCTGCAACAAAAGCCTAAGTAATAATATAAGCTAGGTCTTTGAAACTGTTTGCAATAGTTTCCTCAGAATAAATTTCTAACCAAGGATCTTTTAGGCCCAGGATTCACTCTTTGCTTGCTTGGTTTAATTGAGATATAATGAACATGCCCCAATATTCACCCATTTAAATTATACAATTTAATGGCTTTTAGTATATTTGAAGAGTTTTGGATCCATCATTGTTATCTACTTTTAGGACATTTTCTTCATCTCAAAAATAAAATTCATCTCCATTGGCCTCACTCCCCACTCCCCTCCTCAATCCTAGGCAACCATTAAATTGCTCTCATTACTTCGATTTGCCTACTGTGGATATTTCAAATAACCAAATTATAAAATATGCAATCTTTTGTAACCAGCATGTCTCAGTTAATGCTTTCAGGGTTCATCCACGTTGTGGCCTGTATCAGAATTTCATTCCTGTTTATTGTTGGATAATGATATACAGTGTGGATAGACCACATTTTATTTGTGCATTCATCAGTTGGTAGACATCTGGGTTGTTTCTACTTTCAGGCTCTTGTGACTAATGCCACTGTGAACCTGTATGCATGTTTTTGTGTGGATGTAGGTTTCATTTTCTTTTGGCTATACATGAAGAAGTGAAATTGCTGGATTGCATGGTGACACCGTCTTTAGCTTTTTGAGCAGGTGCCAAACTGTTCTCCAAGATTGTGGTACCATTTCATTCCCATCAGCAATGCCTGCATTTCCAGTTTTCCCACACTCTCTGGAACACCTAATATTGCCTCTCTGCTTTGCTATAAACTTTCTTGTGGGTTTAAAGACATCAAGTGGTGTCTCAGTTTTGATTTGCATTTCCCTAATGGCTAATGATGCTGAACATCTTTTCATCTCCTTACCTTTTGCAGAGAAATGCCTATTCAGATCCTTTGTCCATACTTAGGTTGAGTTATTTGACTTTTTATTATTAAAGTCAATAAAAAAACATATATAAGGGCTCCATATATATTGTGGATATAAATACCTTAAGAAGGTTTGTGATTTTTCAAATATTTTCTCCCATTTTGTGAATTGTCTTTTCACTTTCTTGTTGTTTTTTTTGTTGTTGTTGTTGTTTTTGTTTTTTGTTTTTTGGGTTTTTTTTGTAGCTAAAAGCTTTTGATTGTGAAATCCAATCTACTTTTTCTTTTGCTGTTTCTGCTTTTGGCTGATATATCTAAAGCTTTTATAAACCCAAGGGCATGAAGGTCTACTCCTGCATTTTCTTCTAGGAGTTTTATTGCTTGAATTTCTATACTGAGGTCTATGATCTTCTTTGAATTGATTTTTGTATCTGATGGCCGTATATATTCAGTTGTCCTAACTCCATCTATTAAAAGACTATTCTTTCCTCTGTTGAGTGGTCTTGGTATCCTTGTTGAAAGTTGACTATAAATTGACTATCAATTGACTATAAATGTAGAAGTTTCTTTCTGGGCTTTCAATTCTATTCTCTTAACTTGCATGTCTGTCCTTAAGCCAGTAAGGATTACTGTCTTGATTACTTTTGCTTTATAGTTAGTTTTGAAATTAAGAAGTGTAAATCTTCCAATTTTTCTGTTTTTACTAGGTAGGGTTCCTTGCAATTCCATATGAAATTTAGGATCATCTTATTAATTTCTGTGGGGAAAAAAGGAGCCAGCTGGAATTATGACAGATTGCATTGAATCTTTAGAGTCTTGCTATCTTAACAATATGAAGTTTTGATTTATGAACATGGTATGGCTCTCCATTTATTTAGATCTTTTATTTCTTTCAAGAGTGCTTTGTAGTTTTCAATGCACGAATCCAGCACATTAAATTATACGAGTCTTTCATTAAGTTTGTTCCTACGTATTTTACTCTGAAGTGCTATTGTAAATTGAATTGTTTTCTTAATTCCATTTCAGATTGTTCATTACTAGTGTATAGAAGTACAACAGATTTTTGTATTGGTCTGGTATCCTGCCACCTACCTGAATAATTTTGTTCCAACAATTTTCTAGTTGATTCCTTAGCATTTTTAATATGTAAGATTATGTCATCTGCAACGAGAGATCGTTTTGCTTTTTTTTCAATCTGGATGACTTTTCTTTTCTTTTCTTAATTGCTTTGGTTAGAACCTCCAATGAAATGTTGAACAGAAGTGGCAAGAATGGAGGTCACCATCTTGTTTCTGGTCTGTGGGAGAAAAACATCTAGCATTTTGCCAGAAGTATGATACTAGTCGTGGGTTTTCATAGGTGCCCTTTGTCAGGTTGAGGTCGCATCCAGTTTTAGGGTTTGGATTCGGCTGTGTGAATCCTGCCCTTGGACATGCAGAGCATTCCTCCTTGGCTGCATCATTCCAATGACAAGCTGGGTCACTGTGAAGGTGTAGCCTCCAGAAATGACCCACACTCTCCAGGTGATGACTGGACACAGTGCAGGGGAGTGTCCAGTAGACTCTCCCTTCATCAAGCTGTGACACTCCTGCTCATGAAACCAGATTTAGATCTGGCTCTTCCCAACTGAGATCATTGTGGATCCTTTTATGATCTTCTTCTACCTTAGTGTTCTAAACCCTATCAATCCAAAGCTCCCTCCTTTAATAACTTTTTTACTGAGGTATAGCACAATGAAGGTTAATTTTATGTGTCCACTCAGCTAGATCGTGACACCCAGGTATCACGGTTCTAGATGTTTCTGTGAAGGCTTTTTATTTTTTCAGATGAGATTAACATTTAAATCAGTAGACTTTGAATAAAGCAGGTTAGATGACCCTCCATAACTTTGGTGGGCCTCGTCCAGTTAGTTTAAGGCCTTAACAGAAAAAGATTGACCACCCACAAGGAAGGAAAACATTTTCTCACAGACAGCTTCAGACACACTGCGACCTCAGCTCTTCCCTGGGTCCCCAGCCTGCTGTCCCCCTGGCAGGTTTGGAACTTGTCAGTCTCCCCAATCATGTAAGTCAAATGTTGAAAATAAGCCAGTCTCCGTTTCTCTGGTGAGTTCTGATGCACACACTCACACACACATGCACACATACACATTCATACACACACACGTATATGCACACACACATGTGTACATGTATACAGTTGAGTGCACTTAAGTAATAAATTTATGTGTACACACGTGTCAATACAGTGCTCAGTCTGCAGTACAAAGGAGACATAAAGGGGAAGTAATTTACAAGAAATGATGTGCATTTCAATATGTTCTTGGGAACAACTGCCCGGGAAGGCAGTAGGGAAATGTCAGATCCACATCGATGCATAATGAGTAAGCTTGGATTCCGGGGACGTAAGCAGACCAGTCACCATGACACACGAGAAGTGCAAGAAAATGGAAGGGCCAGCAAGGGTGCCCTTCCGGGAAGGGTGCAGGTGAAAATGACAATAAAACCTGCTGTTAGGGCGAGACATGACAGAGCTCACTTACTTGAATGTGATAAGAGGAAGAGAAAGACCCTTAACTGACGTAGGAGCCCATGCCAGCACGCACTGCAGCCTGTCAGATGGAGAAGGAAGGCGAGTCTAGGGGCCGACCAGTGATGAGTGACTCCCGGTTGCTCACAGGCTGGGATGGCCGGGTGGTCACACAGAAAGAGCATCGTCCTTGACAGCCCACCCGCCAGCGCCAGCGAGAGATGCCTCTGCCTTAGACGGCAGCCCTTTCTGACCACGTCCCTCATTAGGCAGAGGCGACAGCGGACCATCACCAAAAGACACTTTTCCCAACACCGTGGAGACACCATGTCGTGCCCTGATGGTGACAATTCCTGAGTCAGATTGAAAAACAACAGGTGAGCCCCAAGCAAATCATCCCAACACGCAGTTTTCACAGCACAGAATCAAAATGACCCTCCTTCAAGAAACACAATGACAGCTCTGTAGCTCTACTATGTTGCTAAGAGCTGGCACCAAAAAGCAGAGTCCTGTCTCCCCCTTCAAATACTGGCAGCTGGTCCTGCTGTGTTGCGGTAACTGCATCCACCCCTGCATCCACCCCTCGAAGGCTTCCTGTAAATCTGTAGCTGGAGGAGGCCTAATGTGTAGACCAGACAGGCTGTGTGGAGGGAGAAAACCATAGGATAATTGGGTGACTGTTCATATTCCTTTAACACTTCCCTGTCAATTACAACCGTCCCCAAGTTGAGTTCTTCCCATAACTTCTTACATAAACCTTAAAGGGCTGCAGTGTACTAAAGTCTGACCTGTGTATATTTGTCGTGAATTTTCTCTGGTGGACATTTGAACGTTGCAGAGGACTTGGGGCAAATATCTGTTGCATGAGACTGTTCTATGCATGGCTGGATGCCCAGGTTCCCCATCTTGCACCCAAAATGTCACTAGAGCCCCTAAAGATTATGGCAGCCAAAAATGACTTTATAATTTATAAAATATCCCTTAGAGAACAAAGTGGATTTCAACCCACGTTGAATCCTGTTCTCTCTGCACAAAACCAGTGGTTAGTGTTTGAGACTAAGTATGATATTGACAGATCCTCACTCTACTAAGTCTCACCTTCTTATATTCAGTCTATATTCAGTCTTATATTCTTCTTATATTCAGTCCTGCTGGCCAAGGTCTCTGGACAGCCTGGCTCTGGTGTCCCCTGTCTTATTGTTCCTCCCAGCCATTTCCACCTTAAAGTGATTGACAGACAAGTTGAAAGGATGGGCCTGGGAACCAAGCCCTGCAGTGTTCCAAAGGGCCCTGGACCTTCCAAAGGCCAGGGGTGAGCTGACGCTTGGTATCTTCTGGCTTCTGGCTCTGTGTTGACCTCACAGGATGCACTTGCATTCCGTCGGCTTGTTCTTAGGATGCTTCAATGTCAGGAGCACAGAAGGATAGGAAGGGTGCAACCCAGAACAGGGAAGTGACTTGCCCAGGATCCCTAGGTGAGTCAGTCAAAGCCAGACATCACAGTCTGCCCCAGCGCTGACCCCCGATTCAGGCCCCAGGGGTTTCAAATTCCTCTGATGGAGACTCAGCAGCTCAGAGTAGACCACGCTCTAATCTGGCCTAAAAAGGGGTGGAATCCAGGGGCCTGCCCCCGCCAAGCCTGCAGTAGCCACAAGCCTATTTTGGCATCTGGCTTGATGCCAAAGAATGGGCAGGGAGCCAGTGATTTGTGGAGAGGGCAGGGTGAGTGGCCTTCTCTGATTAGCAGCTGCTCACTCAGGCATCTGGGATAGAGTGGTGGCCACAGCTGCAGATGGACTGACCTCCTATGCTCCAAGGCAAGCACTTCTCTTCTGTCCTCTAGGGCCTCAGTTTTCCTATCTGTAAAGTGGGAGGGATCACTTCTCCCCTGATCACTTCCCAGAGACATTATAAGGGTCCCACAAGCAAGACTAGACTTTTAGGCTTTCTAGAACATTCCAAAGACATTGTATTGTTCTGAGACGGAGCGTGAACAGAGAAGAGAGGTAGTCTGCCTTGGGTTTTAGCAGTATGTTCCCAAAGCTGTGTGGGAAATGGATGCATTGAGGGGAGTCTCGAAGCTGATGGAGAAGAGAGGGTGCTACTGCAATAACCCAGGCACGCGGTAATGGCGGGGTTTGGGAGGTAGTGAGATTCCCTCAAGACTGAGCGTGGGTGTGAGAGAGAGCCACGGCTGATGAACGAAGGGTGTCGCCCCGAGCAGGCCGAGGTCGTCATGGTCAGAGTGGTCATGGCCGGGAAGGCTGCAGGAGGCGCTGGTTTAGCTTGGGACATGTGAAGTGAGTTGCCTCAGATGTCCAAGTGGGAATGTCAAATGTCAAGTGGGTCATCATCAAATAAATGAGCCCTGCTGCCACTCCCTGCTTAGCCTGTGACGTGACGGATGCACTGGTCAAACATGAGTGTGTGGGCCTCTGGGACACTCTTCTCTCTTTACTCGTTTTTTTTTTTTTTTTTTTTTTTTTTTGTAGTGGGGATCGAACCCCCAGGGTACTTTACCACAGAGATACATCCCCAGTCCTTTTTATTTTTTATTTTGAGGCAGGGCCTTGTTGAGTTGCTGAGGCTGGCCTTGAACTTTCCATCCTCCTGCCTCAGCCTCCTGAGTCACTGGGATTACAGATGTGTGCCACCACACTCTCTGCTGAGCTTCTTAGTATTCCCACCTCATCTCCCAGTGCCTCGCGTCATGCCTCACAGTTCCAGCCCCACTCCGTGACAGCTGCTTTTGTCCTGAGATACTCTGGGTAGAGCTGGAAGTACTCAAGGCAGCCTATATCTAAACTCAGGTAATCCCGTACATCCCTCCCTAGTGAGCCAAAATCCATCTGGTTGCTTTTGTGTAATGCTATGACAGGAGTGGTTCTCTTTAAGTGGATTTTTAGGCATGCATGAGGCTCTGGAACCATGGCTGCTGCTGAAAGGTGAGGAATTATTTGTAAGTCGGTCTCTAAGTCTGTACAATGGGCATCAGATCCTTCCTTCCTGAACTAACGGGAAGAGATGAGTTGAGGGAGCTCAGAGCTGCAGCTTCCTGCCTCTGGCTTGGAGGTGGGGGCCCCTGAGCTGGTTTCTGGACCCGCTCCCAACTTCAGGTGTGCAGGAACCACGCTGGCCCTGGTCCTCCACAGGAACACATCTCTTAAAGCAGCCCAGCCCCTCCGCCCAGCCAAGTGCAAACCCTTCCGCCCCCGCCAGGCTCCTTTGCCTGGGAGCCTCCCTCTTCTCCTCCCTCCCTCCTGCACTTTCTGTCTGTCTGTCCTGCCACCCATCTTCCTGGCTTGACGCAGGTCCTTATAAACCAGACCTGGGAGGTCTGGACTTCTGGTCCCTGCAGGCGCATGGACCTGAGTGTGAGGCACAGGCGGTGTGCCGTGCCAAGTACTGTCACTCACGAATGACCACTGATCCAGCCCCGCCAGCAGCCTTCCCTCAGAGACACTGTTATTTGCCCATTTTACAGACAAGTACACTGAGGCCCAGACAGGTTACAAAGCCAACCTCGGAGTCAAAAAAGCAGCCGTCAAACCCTTACCACCATGCCCTGTTTGTAAATCTTGCACCGTGACAGTTAATTTCTAGGGTCACTGTTACAGGCAGCACCCCAGGTTGAAACCAAAGCACATTTCTGGTCCAGGAAAGCCAGGCCTTTTGGGATGGCTTCTGGGGGAGGTATGTCCAGGCAGAAAGCAGGGGAGGACAAAGTGGGGCCAGGTTGGTGTCAGACAGGGTGACTGGGCCAGGCCAGGGTCACCCGCTGGTAACTCCCACCCCAGCTGAGGCTTGGCTGGGCCAGGGATGGGATGAAGCCCTGTGGGCCAAGGAGGGGCTGCCCCCAGAGACAGCCAGGCCCTGGAAAGCAGGCCTCCTCCCTTGGCCAGCTCAGCCTGCCCGGCCCTGCAAGGGCCTTGGGGGCAAAGCCACTGTCCCCCAGCTGGGCTTATGAGGACTTTCAGCCCCACGAACATGTGTCCCCCAGCCCTGCTCCTGATGAGAGCCCCTTGTTTTCTCTCTAATCACACTTTTTGACTCTTCGTTTTCCCCAGAGGAAAGAAACAGGAACAGCACCCCAGAATGCCTGTCATTTAACACCTGGGGGAACCCAGGCACCGAGCAGGGAAGTCACTTATCCAGGGTCAGCCAATGAGCCAAGGGGTAGCTCTGGGACTAGAACTCTGTCAGACCCTCGGTCCCCCTCCGCACAGCACCACGCGTGCTGGGGCTCCCCCAGAAATGGGAGGGCGTCCGTCCCTCGCTCTCTGGCCCTGCCAGACGCTCCCACGAATCCAGAGCCCACACTTCCTGCATAATGGGCGGTCTGCCACAGGGCCCCTTAGCACTAAGACCATTTTCTTAGGTAAGGGAGAACAAAGAGAAAACCAAACAGACAAGCCCAGGCAAGCAGGCATCCCCACCCACTGACAATTGAGCCACAAACTTAGGCGGGAAATCCAAGGCGACCTGGTGTCTTAATCCATCCGTTCCTTGTTCATTCCTTTGTTCATCCGTTTAACCACCTGTGGGGTGTCTGCTGGGTCCTCCCTTTGCTGGGTGATCAGGTTTCAGCTGTGTCCTGGTTCTCCAGGAGACATGAGCTCTGTGCTGGGGTGGGAAGAAATGTGAGCACCCAAGGGGGCAAGGGGCCCAACCTGGGGAACAGCCTGGTCAGGGAGGGCTTCCAGGAGGAGGTGACTCTGTGTCTGCTCTGAAGCCTGTGTAGGAGTCACCCAGGTGGGCAAGTGGGAATGACAAGAACAGAAAGTGTGTCTCCCCAGGGAACGGAAGGGGTCATCACCCCAAAGGAGGCTTGGGGGAGAGGAAGCATGCAGCGTGTGGGTCTGCTGGCTACCCAGCCCCCAGTGCTGAGGTTTCTGCTCTGAAGGATCAGGAGGAGGCCACCAGGATAGCGGGAAATGGGCCAAGAAACTCGGCAGAGATGGAGAAATGAAGGCCAGGCCGTTTTTTGGAATTTCCTGGATCAGACCCCCAAGTTCCTGGCACATCCGCCACTCAGAGTCCGGGCTGCTTCTCTGGAGGCTCCACAGGCGCTGGGACCCAGGGTCTTAGAGTCAGAACGCAGTGATAATGGCGACCTGGCGCACCCCCGGGGCCTGGCCCGGATCACGCCTCACAAACATGGTTCTGGTTCCTGCCGCACTGTCTGCAAAGGAGGCTGGGGAGGCGGATGAAATTTTGCCCAGGTGGTACAGTTGGTCAGAAGTGGAACTGGGCTGGGATCCAGGGGTGTCTCTCTGGAGCCTTAGCCAGGCGAGGATGGGGTCCGGCATCCCCAAGCAGACCTGAAGCAGGATGTGGGTGAAAGGGGTTTACTAGGGAGCGCTCCCGGGAAGCACCGCAGACAAGGGGCTAGTGAGACAGGGAAGGCAGGGAGGCCACGCCCAGGGGTGCCAGCCAGGCAAGAGCTCTGGCAGGGCAGAGGGTGCAGAGCGGGCGTCCCTAGGGGCTGGGGAGGGGCACTTCCAGCTCCCTCCTCACACAGGCAAAAGGACTTCCAGCAGCCTGGGCAGCCTGTGACAGACACCAGTGGGGGCTTCTGTGACACATGGTGTGCTGGAAACCCGGAGGGGTCCGGGGATCCACAGGCACCCAGAGGAGCTGAGCAACCATTCCGGCCCTCGGCCAGTCTTCATAGTCCCCTTGTGGTGTGCAAAGTGCCTCTGCACGGCCCCACGTGCGCACTTCTGTGCGTGCCACGCACGTTCTCTGAAGCAATGGTCCTCCCTGCACACCTGCCTGGGAGCCAGGCTCAGCGCCTGGGAGTGCGGGCCAGACCTGGCACGGGTCCTCCTCAGGGGAGCAGAGAGCCCGAGTGGGAGACTGACGTTGGGTTATTGCTGGGAAGAGAGGTGGGCACTGAAGGGAAAGAGCATGGTTTTCTGAGAACAGAGGAACTTGACCTAAATGAGGGCACCAAGCACTGCTTGAGGAGGAAGTGAAGTCTGAGCTGGGAGCGAGAAGAGGAAGAGGCGCAGCACCGGCGGTGGGAACAGCCAGCAGCCCAGGACTTCCCTGGTGGCCTCTTGGCCCCAGAAACTCCCATTCAGGATACCTGCACCGAGCCTCGGTTTCCTCATCTGTACAAGATGCAGAGGGAGCTCAGACTCCCAGCTCCAACCTTGTCTCAAAACCTCCATTGAGAAGTGAGAGGAGCAACCGTGGCAGAACTCTCTGGGACCTCCGTCCCTGCGACCTCAGAGCCTTCCTCTCTTGACCTCTGTGGTCAGACTGTGACCTCTTGACTTATCGGCCTGTCCCCTAGGGCCCCACTCGTAGTGTCTGGGTTGCAAAACTGCCACCAGTTCCTGAAAGGGCTGCCAGCTCCGGCTCCCTCCAGTCCAGACGGCCTTTCTCATCTGCTTAGAAAACATCAGCCCACAGGGACACTGGCCTGGGGTCAGTGCTTTGAGGGTGTTCCAGAAAGAGTCTCATTTCTGGAGAATAGCTGACCTTGGGGACAGAAAGACGGGTGCGGGCGCTGAACTCAGGCTGCCAGCACCATTCGGAATGTCCTTGGACAGCCTGGCGTGCCACGGTCACTATTCCTTATCCACCTGAGGCCTTTACACCTTCAGCGTCTGAAGAGATTGTTAATTTGACAAATGTTTTTTGAGCGCCTATTACATGGCGGGCCGGGAGCTCTGGGAGACTGCAGAAGCCCTCCCTGCCAGGGGCTGACATTCTGCTCAAACAAACAGACAGACAGACAAACAAAAACATGTCCAACAACTTACACAATAAAGTTGGATGTTGACCAGTAAGTCACAGAAAAACCCAGAGGGTGAGCGGGCTCAAGGGCAGGGAGGTCAAGGAAGGAGGTCAAGAGGCCGCGTGTAGGAAGGACCTGGGGACGTGGGAGGGGGACCGACTCATCCAGCTGGGGAAGTGTGTCCCCGGCAGAGGGAACAGGGCCCCTGGTGGCACTGTGTTTAAGGTGTGTGACTGGAGCCCGGCCATGAAAATGGAGTCAGGCCTCTCAGGGCTGCACCCCGAGGAGCGTGTGCATGTGTGCGTGTGTGTGTGTCTGTCTGTGTATGTTTGTGTGTGTGTGCATGTGTGTGTGTGTGTGTGTGTCAGAGAGAGAAAGGAACAGCCCCCCCCTTCTCTTCTTTTGCGGTCACCCCTCTCCCTGGCATCCTGAAGAGGGGAAAAAGCACAGATGATCAAATGATTTAAATGTGTAAGATAACACCTCAGTGAGCACATTATGCAAATCTTCAATTAACATCACAAATGAGGTGAAGCCCCCAGGGTGGAGGAGCTAATTTCTCTGGGGGTTCCAGCTCCACTCTTGCCCCTCCCTGAATGTCAGAAACTTCCGGAGGGCCTTCATGCTGGGGCCTGGGCCTACAAGTTCCTAAGACAGACAAAAAGTTGATGTCGCCCCCGGCCACTAGCAGGAGCAGGAAAAGTTACTGCCCTATTTTGCAGAAGAGAAAACTGAGGCCTGGAGACGGGAGAAGATTAGGACCCAGGTCTCCTTACGGTTTGTTGCTGGAAAACATTCACCCTGGTCCCTGGGGAGGCTGGAGCTGCCAGGAGGGCTGCAGTTGCCCACAGCCTTCCAACAGCCTCTAGGGCCGCATTGGCGGGTGGAGGGGGGAGTTGAATCTTTTCTTCAAGGGCCAGACTGTAGTTATTCAGACCAGGCTCCACTCTGCCCTTGTAGTTTGAAAATAGCTACAGATGATATGTAAATGCGTGAGGGTGACCCTGTTATAATAAAACCTTGTTTCTAAAAGCAGGTTACAGACCTGTCACCAGAAGAGGTCTGAGGAGCTCCAGGAGAGGGGGACCTCAACTCAGGAAAAGTGGGGTGTTTGGTGCAGGTGACAGAAAAGAATCTTAGTGCACATCAATCAGAGGCACAGAAGCTTATTTAGGACGGCAGACACAGTCAAGGGAGAGGGTGGGCGATCTCAAGAGAGACGCCTTTTAGGGTAAAGCAAAGGAGACGTAGTCAAGGGAGAACGGAGGTCAGCTCAAGAGCAAGAGGCACTTTGGGGTTCTCAGGCCGGGGCAGGTATGTGAGGATGACGGTAGTCTTGTCATCCTCGGGACCCTTAGGCTGAAGGGGTCTCCAGGATCTGATCAATAGATAACAGGAAAAGTTCCCTCAAATTCTTAAAACGTCCCCTCTCTGCCTAATCTCTTTATTGCACGAGCTGATTGACAGCACACAGGGTGATTTTCCTAAGTAGATATATTTAGGGGGGCTTGAAGATTTACAGATTTCCCAGAAATGTAGGAAGGACTGACCTGGGAAAGGAACAGGCCTCGGAGAGCCAGCCTGGAAATGCCCGCAGAAACCACTTAAAACGCTCTGTCCTTCCTTTGGTCTCCCTCTTTTTTAAATTTCCTCCAGCCTCCTACAGGCGGCAGGCTGCTGAGGGCTGTCGGGAATCTGACCCCTCTGAGGCTCAGAGGTTCCTGGGCTGCAGGGCACTGTGGCCCTGAGGGCTGTGTGGCCTGGGCAGGTCCTGCACCCAGGGAACCTGTTTTTATCTGAACAGTGAGGGAATGTCTGAGAGGGCCGGGATGATACGATGCTGGAGGGCGGGGAAGCCACCCACAGTGGAGCAGGGCTGGGAGCTGTGGGCGGGCGGGGCAGCCCAGGCAAGGCCCTGGGACCCGGTCCCCCTGTTGCAGGGCAACCTCATGGTGCGAAACCAGCACGGGTTCTGTGAGTCAGGAATCACCAGAGGCAGGGCGTCCTGGCCCTGAGGTCAGCAGGGAGCACTTGCCGGCTGAGTCCATGGCTGGAGGCTGGGATTATCCCCAAGCATCGGAAGCAACACACCGTCAGGGGCAGATCTGGCGACTGATGCCGGCTGACATGGGAAGCTCTCCGGGCGGTTGGCCAGAGCACTTCCTCGTGGCCCACAGGGTGGCCTCTCTGGGTGTGAGTTTGAGCTTCCCCACAGCATGGTGGTCAGGTTCCAGGAGAGCAAAATGAAAAGTGACCTCGCCTTGGAAGCTGCGGTATCATTTCTGTCACTCTATTGTCAAACAGTCACCAAGGGAAGGGATCAAGATCCCCACTGCTCAACAGGAGAGTCAAGGTCACACTGCAAGAAAAGCACGTGGGCTGGGCGACAGGATCCCAGCCATCTTTGGAAGGTACGCTCTGCCCCTGGGGTGGGAGAGCCCCTGAGAGGCATTGGGGCCCAGGGCCTCGCTTCCCTGGTTCACAGCAGCAACCGTCCTGTCACCAGGAACCTCCTCCAGACTCAGGCGAGCCTCCTGTGTCCAAGTCGCCAGGCTTGGTCCTGGGCTTCCTTGCAGAGCGGATCCTGGGCCGTCCTGTGCGATGCCACGTTCGTGAGACTGGTTAAGCCTTTTCCTAACAAACAACGAAGGAAACGAACGAAGCAAACAGCCCCCACCCACACAACTTCCCCGTGACCCCAGCCGTGGCAGGAGCGTTGCCAAGCAGATGGGGAAATGGTGAGAAAGGCCAGCTGGGAAAGGCCTCCCAAGCCAGAGGAGGCGGTTGTGTGTTAAGGGCTGAGGGTGGAGCCAGCGGCCTGGCCTGGCCCCCAGAGCAGGGACCCTCGGAGACTATCGGATGGAAACATGGCCCTGCTAGAGGCCGGGGCACACCCGGGTCACACAGCTGCAAGCAGACTGCAGTGTGGAAGGAATCCTTGGGATCAGGGTTGCTGAGCCTCTGGGGGGAGATGTGACAGGCTGACCAGCCCCAGTTTGATTACCAATGGCTCCCTGACCCAGCTCCTTCCAGAACTCCTCTTCCTCTGCCTTCCGATCCTCTCCCTAGCAATAGCAGTGAACCTGAGGGCTCAGGGGCTTGCCTGGGGACTCAGAGAGGCAGTGGCAGAACTCGACTTGAGCTGGGGCCCTGACCTGCATTTTTCCATGGAGGTGGTCCAGCAGAGGCCTCTGGAGGCTCAGAACCCCTGGTCAATGGGTCCAGTTATTAATAATCATGGCACCTCCCATTGGGGCCTTTCGTGGGCTGAGCAATGCACGTGTGACCTCGCCCAATCCCACAGCCCTGCAGGCCAAGACTCTTGCTGTCTCTCTGCGAGTCAGAGGAAGAAATGTGCCTCACACAAGGAACAGCTGAACTGGGGTGAGCCCTGAAGCCTGGCGTGCATGCTCAGTGGCATATGCGGTAGGCCCTCGCTGAGGGTCCTGGGGACGCAGGAACTTCCCAGCCCCTGTTCAGAGACATTGAAACTTCCAGACCATTGACAACGAGGACTCCCAGGGACCCTACCCAGATGAAGCTGCCTTGGAGGCAGGTGGGCCCTGCAGGCATCCCATCCTGAGTCAACCTGGCAGGGAGAGCCAGGACAATCATCCCCACTTAACAGATGGGCAAATCAAGGCCAGAGAGGAAACCAGGTCACCCTCCTTTGGCAGAGCTGTGGGTGGGGAGCGGCTGCAGCTGGGCGCTAGCTGGCTGGTGTCCTGCCCACGGCTCCGTCCCCAGGGTGAACTGGATGTGTGGGAACCACAAGCATCGGGGAACAGCCAGCAGCTCCTCCCTGCAGATTTCAGCTGGTCAGACAGCCATGACTCATCCCCATATCCCAGTGGCCCTAAGGCTGCCCAGGCCTCTACCTCCCTGGCCCCAGCCTTGCTCTTTGGCAGTGAGGAAGGCACCAGGTCACCCCCCAATGCCCAGGGAAACATTGTTCTTCAATACACGTACCAGATGGGTAGAGTGGCCATGTCAGTTGCTGGCCAAACTGGAATATTATGGGGAGTGGGTGGCTTAATGATTATACAGGGCAGCAGGCATCGCCAGCACTGTCCATGGCAAACAGATATCTGGTCACCTTACTGCATAGTCATTGTTTAACTGAAAGAAGTAGAAAAACTACTGTCTGATATACAGGCATCAGCCACAGATCAGGGTCAAAGAGTTCAGGGGCAGGTACTGTTAGGTCAGAATTTAGGCGACTGTAGGGGGCAGAGCAGAGCAGCTGAAACAAAGGTCAGCCCGCCAAATGGTGACCCATCAAGTGGGCTAGAAAATCCCACTGACCCTTAACATCTACCCGTCACTCAGCAGGACCCCCTCCCATTTCGGCCTATAAAAACCCTGGGCAGCCACGCGTGATTTTCTCCGGGTCCCTACTTGAGATGCACCCCGGGGGTCTGAGAATTTTGCCCGAGAGCCAAATTCCAATAAAGCTTGCTTCGGCCACTTTCTGTCCGATTTTATTTGGCCGCTAACCATGTCCCCGAGCTTACAGGTACATTTTAGAGAAATCCTCAAGTCATGAGGGCCCTGAGGGGGATCCAAGTTATGTGCAGAGGTAGAAATGAGACCATGTGGGCTCACACCCTGGCTGCCCCACTCATGGGCTGTGTGTGCTCAGGTATGTTACTTAACTTCTCTGACCCTCAGCTTCCTCATTCATAAAACAGGTAGTTTTATGAATGACTGTAATAAAGAGGAAATGAGAAAACACAAGGAAACTACCCACAACACTACATGCTCAGCAAATAAGAGACCCTTACCATTTTGTATTAATTGACTATTATCAGTTAACTACGCTGGGTGCTGAGAAGGGTGAACCCCAAGTTTCCTGCCAGGGTCCTGCCCTCGGGTTATTGACAGTGCCACGAGCGAAGGCCAGGTCAAAGGAACGAGAGCTGGGCATGGAGGAGACACGAGGCCTGTGGACCTGAGTCCTAGGAGGCCTTTCTCACTTGGGTAGGGGCCGCAGGGTGGGCTTCCTGGAGGAGATGGCCTCTGGGCGGGGTCTAGTCGAGGCCCTTGGAAGACTGATGTTCCTGTTTTGTTTTTTGTTTGCTTTATGTGGTTCTGGGGATGGAATCCAGGGTCAGGCACATGCCAGGCAAGCACTTTACGCTGAGCTACAGCCACAGGCTGGACTCTCCTGCTTCTAAAGAGTCTATGGTTTTCTTTTTCTTTTTCTTCCAGTACTGGGGATAGAACCCAGGGGCTCCTAGATGCCAGGCAAGTGCTCTACCACTGAGCCACGACGTCCCTGGCCCCGCTAAAGAGTTTTCGATGCTCTTGATCTTGAGGACTCAGATATGTTTTTTTCCCAAAAGTTCCTTTGGAGTCCTTGAGCCCTGTGTCATCTGCCTGTTGTTTGGTCCAGGTTGCAAGGACAAACAAAAGGGGGAGGGCAGAGAGGCCGAGGGGTGAGACGGTGGTGAGTGGTGGGACCAGGTGAGCGGAGCAGCTTGCGTCAGGAGCGGCAAGGAGGAGTCAACGAGAGTAAATGTGGTCCAAAATCAGTTGGCTTTATTTGATGCTGATCACACACTTATTGTAGTTATTCTAACTTCAGTCACACCAATACCACACCTAACTTCATCACTAAATTATGATAAGCCCCGAATAAGCAAGACTCACTCCTCACTGAGACCCGTTCCTAAGGTCCACTCCTGTGTGACGTGTCTTGAGTCCAAGGGCAGCGACTCCCAGAGGTCAGTCAGGAAGGCAGCTCAGGAGGTCTCGCGGGGAGCTCCCTCCGGCCGGAGTCCTGATCGGCGAGGACGGTTGGGAGGCGAAGGAGGGCGGCGAGGTCACCGCAGGCAGGTCGGGGGAGACGTCCCAGGCAGGATGCACACGGGCAGCTCTGCTGTCCTGGAAGACAAGGCAGCTCCGCGGTCACTTCCACAGGAACGCCTCGGTCACCATCAGGACGACGGATGTTCCAGCAAGCAACGAGCAAGCCAGCGAGTCTCCTCCAGGCTGGGCGCAGCACTGGCATCATTGGTGTAAACCAGAGACTGGAGCTGGGCTCAACTGAGTCCTTTTAAATCCTTTTTATCAGACCCTGCCAGCCGGTCTGGGTCAGGGGGACGTCAGTTATCTTACTCAGGGTCAGTTGCACATGTCTCCAACTTGGGGCAACGTCAATCTTATTTTGGGGCAACACCACATCATTACCTCATTACAGCACAGAGCACTCAAGTTACTTTTTGCAAGTTACACAGCACACAGAATGTCACACATTTAATTTTGCTCCTTACAGCCTGGGCCCAGGGCCAGGGCTCCTGCTGCCTCCAGTTCTCCTGAGTCTGACTCTGAGCCTGTCAGCTTTAGTCCTTCACCAATTCTATAGTGTCCCCCCAAAGTCTCATGTGTTGCCAGCTTAGTCCCCAGTGCAGCGAGGTACAGAGGAGGGGCTTTTAGAAAATGGCCCAATCATGAGGGCTTTGGCCTCGATATAATGGATTAATGATTCGAAGGGACCACTGGGAGGTGTTAGAAACTAGGAAGCCGGGCCTAGCTAAAGGGAGTGAGTCCTTGGAGGTGTGACTTTAGGGGCTCTAGCTTGTCCCTGTCCGCTTCTTCTCTGTTCTGACTGCCATGAGCTAAGTGGTATCCCTCCCCCACACTCTTCTACCACGATGTTCCGCCTCTCATGAGGCCCAAAGCAATAGTCAGCTGACCTTGGGCTGAAACCATGAGCCAAATAAATACTCCCCCATTTAAGTTGCTTTTCTTGGGGACTTGCCACAGCAACAAAGAATTGACCAATACACTCCATGAGGTCTGCTCTTCCGTTTTCTACGGACACGCCTGGACACGGTGGTCCTGGCCCTCAGCTCAGAAACTGTCTCTCATCTTTGGTTCCCAAATGCGAATGCTGGGAAAAGAATCTTGTTGGTTAGTGTGAGTCACATGTCTCTCTCTGCATCCAGTCGGCCTGTGACAAAGCAGCCAGTAGCACTAAGCAGGGGACTAATGGGAGGGGCTGGCGGGCATGCCCTGGAGACAGATGCTGTTTTGACTTCAAGAGGGGAGAGAGCTTCTCCTGGAGGAGGGCACAGCAGGGGCAAAGGTGGGGAATTGGGAAGTCTTGTGGAGCACACTGAGGGGCTAAGCTGAATCAGGCCCCATGTGGCTACCCGCCCCAGAGCCTGGTGCCTAGTGTCACAGACACAGCCTAGAGGAGAAGTCACAAGTGAATCCGCAATTGAATCCAAGCTCAAACCCCTATTTCCTTTCCTCGACCCGGGTTGTGTGTCTCAGGTGTGGGAGAGAGAGGGGCAGAGGAGCAAGGGAGAAGGAAATCAAGAAATCATAGGCTTCGCAGGAGCACTAATGACATCTTAACTTGAAAATTGCCAGAGAAAGGGCTGTGGAGGCGTATGCAAATTTCATGTAGATGTGATGCAAATGAGCCTGCCTGCTCCTGCCTGGTGCACCTGGATGTGGCTCAGTGACAAATCCTAACAGACACTGCATGGCTGTGTGATTGATTATCAAGACCAGCTGGGATGGCAACTGCACTCCTTTCCTGGGAGAGATGGGACTGTTCCTAGGCAGCCCTGCATGCTCTCTGATTAGGGACCTCTGAGGCATGGCCCTCTCTAGTTCAAGAATGGCAAATTTGGTATCCATCTACTAAATATATTCCTGTCGACACCCATGGCAGACATCATTAATCAATCATAGAATTCTCTCCTACTGAGCGAACCAGGTGTCCTAGGCAGCCCCTACTAATCAAAAAGAGTTGGGGCACATTCATTTATTCATTCATTCATCTGACAAATTTTAAGTTTCTTCCCTGTGGCCAATGATACTTGGAGCAGGCAGACTCAGTTTCTGCTCTCACAAAACTCAGTTTACTAGGATATATAAATATTTATAAAATATTGCAAAAATGACAATTGAAAATATGTATTATGAAGGAGAACTTTTTAAAAAGACTTGTTATTACTGTTTTGGTGCTGGGATTGAACCCAGGGCCTAGAGCCTGCTAAGCTCATGCTCTATCACTGAGATACACCACCAGCCCTAAAAGGGGGTTTCGACCTCTTCAGTGAGGCAAGGAAAGGCTGACCCTGTTGCCGATATCTGAAGAATAAGGAAGGCTTAGCAGTGGAACAGGTGAGAGAATATTCCAGGCCTGGAGGCCTGGAAGAGCTCCCAGCAGTTCTACACTCAGATCCCCTGTGATCATGTTTTCCCTGTGCGCCCCGCTACTGGCTTCTGTGTGTTAGGGTGTTGAGGATGTGTCTTCAGTAGCTTATTGAAATAGAGCTAATATACCATGTGCAGTGGTTTAGATGTGAGGTGTCCCCCAAAAGCTCAAGTGTGACACAAAGCAAGAAAGTTCAGAGGTGAAATGATCAGGTTATGAGTCTTAACCCAATCACTGATGGGATTAACCCAGTGGTACCTGAAGGTGGGTAGGGTGTGGCTGGGGAGGTGGGTCATTGGCGTGCCTTTGGAGTACACATTTTGTATTTGTCTCTGCTTCCTGGTGCCGTGTCCCCAACTGCTTTCCTCTGCCACACACTTCCGCCATGAAGTTCTGCCTCACTACAGGCCCAGAGGAACGAAGTTGGCCATGGCCCCCTGAAACCTTGAGCCTAAATAACCTTTTTCTCCTTGAAATTGTTCTTGTCAGGTCTTTTGGTCAAAATGGAGAAAAAACTGACCAAGATACCATGAAATTCACCCATTTAAAATATGAAACTCAGTTGGGTACAGTGGTACATGCCTCTAATCCTGCAGCTGAGGCTGAGGCAGGAGGATTGCCAGTTCAAAGCCAGTCTCAGCAACTTAGCAAGGCCCTAAGCAACTCAGTGAGACTCTGTCTCTAAAAAAAATACAGAATAGGACTGGGATGTGACTCAGTGGTAAAGTGCCCCTGGGTTCAATCCCCAGACCAAAAAAAAAAAAAATCTAAAATATACAACTCTGGTTTTAGTATATTCACAGGTATGTGCAGCTATCACCACAGATCATTCTGGAAGATTTTCATCATTTCAAAAAGAAACACTGTATCATTCAAGAAGCCCCCTCCCCACACCTCCCAGACCTAAGTGAGCCTAGGATATTGTCTGTCTCTCTACATTGATCTACGCTGGACAGCTCATATAAATGGAGTCATGTAACACACAGTCTCTTATGACTGATTTTTTTCATTTATCATAAAGTTTATAAGATCATCCATGTTGCCCTACGTATCAATACTTCCTTCCTTTAAAATTTTAAAAAATTGTTGTAAAATATGTGTAGCATAATATTTGCCTTCTATTTTTAGTGCACAATTCCGTGGCATTAATTATACATGCAAAGTGTAACCGTCGCCACTATTTCAAAAACTTTAGGAAAAAATCACTCCAAACAGAAACTCTGTACCCATAAATCAGTCACTGCCCATTCCCCCTCTGCCCCTAGCCGCTGGTGACCTCCATTCTAATTTACGTCTCTATGAATTTAACTGTTCTAGATATTTGAGATGATGGAATCGTACAACAGTGGTCCTTTTTGTGCCTGAATTACTTCATTCAGCATAATGGTTTTAGGGTTCATGCACATTGCAGCATGTATCAGAATTTCATTCCTTTTTATATGGATATAAACTTTATATTTATCTATCAATTATCTATTGATCTGTATCTGTTTTTTTAAATATATATATACTTTTAGTTGTAGATGGACACAATGCCTTTACTTTCTTTATTCTTATGTGGTGCTGAGGATTGAACCCAGTGCCTCACACGTACTAGGCAAGCACTCTACCACTGAGCTACACCCCCAGACCCTCTGTATCTGTTTTTTTTTTTTTTAATCTATTCATCCATTTATGGACATTTGAGTTATTTTCACGTGCACTGAGAATTGGTGTACAAATATCTCTTTGAGCCCCTGATTTCAAATCTTTTGGAGATGTATGTAGGAGTGGAATTGCCTGACAATTCTGTGTTTAACTTTCTGAGGAGCTACCAAACAGCAGAGTACAAGGGACCTAATTTCCCCTTATCCTCACCAACGTTTGTTATTTTCTGCACTTTTTATTATTTCGTCCTGGCAGATGTGAGATGGCATCTTAGCATGGTTTTCATTTGTCTTTCCTTAATGGCTAATGATACATCTTTCCATGTGCTTCTTGAGTTCTTTACCCAAGTGTTAGTTGGGTCATTTGTCTCCTTTGCGTTGAGTTGCAGGAATATTTTGTGTATCCTGGATAGTAAACCCTACCACATGTATGATTTGCAGATTTTTCCCATTGTATAGATCATCTTTTCACTTTCTTGATAATGTTCTTCAATGCACAAAAGGTTTTAATTTTGATTAAATCTAATATATAATTTTTTTACTTTTTGTCGCTGGTGCTTTTGATGTTGTTCATTGCCAAATTCAAGCTCGTGAGGATTTACTCTTGCGTTTTCTTCTAAGAGTCTTTTAGTTTTAGCTCTTTGTTTAGGTCTGTGCTCCATTCTGAGTTAATTTTGTGTATGGTATGAAGTCGGGATCCAACCCCATCCTTTTACGTGTGGGAATCCAATTGTCTCAGCACCATTTGTTGAAGAGACAATTCTTCAGTCACTGAGTGGCCTTTGGTGTCTTTGTCAACAGTCGACTGGTCATAGACATTGAGATTTATTTTTAGACTCTCGATTCTATTCCATTTGTCTATGTCCATTAGCTTCATGGCAGGACCATATTGTTTTGGTTACTGTAGATTTGGGGAAGGGGGCTTCTGGGGATCAAACCCAGCGCCTCATGCATGCCAGGCAAGTTCTCTACCTGTGTGCTACATCCCCAGCTTTGGACTGCTATAGATTTGTAGTCTTGAAATTGGTAACTTGGAGTCTTTCAATTTTGTTCTTCTTCACCAAGTTGTTTGGCTATTTAGAGCTTTTTTTGCAGCTTGATATAAATTTGAGGATTAGCTTTTATATGTCTGCAAAAAAGACTGTAGGACTTTTGATAGGGCTTACTTTGAATCTGTAGAGTGCTTTGGGTTGTACTGATATTTTAATAATGTTAAATCCTTCAATCCATCCGCGTGAGATGTCTTTCCATTTTTTAAATTCTTCTTTAATTTCTTCTTTTAGTAATGTTTTGTAGTTTTAGTACATAAATCTTTACTTCCCTGGGTATTTTATTCTTGTAGATGTTATTGTAAGTGGAATTGCTTTCTTAATTTCTTTTGGGATTTCTCTGGCTGATATACAAAAACAGAACTAATTTTTGCAAGTTGATCTTGTACCCTGCAACTTTACTATATTTGTTTATTAGCTCTAGTAGCTTTTTTTGGTGGATTTTTGGGATTTTCTGTGTACAGATCGTGTCATCTGTGAATAGAGATAATTTCACTTCTTCCTTTCCAATCTGGGTATCTATTGTTTCTTTTTCTTATCTGATTGTTCTGGTTAGAATTTCCAATACAATATTAAACAACAGTGGTGAAAGTGGGCATCCGTGTCTTGTTCCTGATATTAGGGGCAACGTTTTCAGTCTTTCTTTTGCCACTGAATTTGATGTTAATTGTGGGTTTTTCATAAATACCCCCTTTTCATGTTGAATAAATTCCTTTCTAATCCTAGAATCCTGGGTGGTTTTGTCATGAAAGGGTTTTGGATTTTTTTTTCAAAAAGTTTTTCTATGTCAATTGAGATAATCATTTTTTGTGTTTTTTCTTTCATTTTAGTAATGTGGTGTGTCACATTAATTTGTTTATGTTTATGTAAACCTGAGAATCCCAGTTGGTTGTGCTGTATAATCCTTTTAATATGCAGTTTTGAGTTTGCTAGTATTATGTTGCAGTTTTTGCATCTATATTCATGTGTAATTTTCTTTTCGTTTTTTATATATATATATGTATACACACACACACACACACACACACACACACACACACACACACACACACACACATATATATTTCTTTAACATAGAGTATTGTCTCATAGTTCTAGGGACTAGAAGTCCGAGATCAAGGTATCCCAGAGTTGGTTCCTTCTTAGGGGTTTGGGGCAGAGTCTATTCCATGCCCCTTCTCTGATGTTCCTTGACTTGTAGGAAAATCTCCCCAACATACATCTTCATCTCTTAATGGTATTCTTCCCGTGGGTGATGCTGTCCAAATCTCTTCTTATAAGGCTCACTCTGTTCCAGTATGACCTCATCTTAACTAATAAGTCTGCAATGATCTTATTTCCAAAGAAGGTCACATTCTGAGATACTGAAAGTTAGGACTTGAATAAAGCTTTGGTGGGGGCGGAATGCAGTTTAACCTATAACACTCTTCTATCTGGTCTCTCTCACCTTTAAGCTTAACTGAAACACTGTAAAGTACTTTATAAAAATTTTTTTTTTCAGTTGTAGATGGACACAATACATTTATTTTATTTATTTATGTGGTGCTGAGGATTGAACCCAGTGCCCCAAACATGCAAGGCAAGCAAGCACTCTACCACTGAGCCACAACCCCAGCCCCGTATAGTACTTTCTAGAGCATTCCTTACACTGCATTCAAAAGGTCTTATGTAAAAGTTAGGTAACACATTCCTAGATATTAAGACTTCAATTGAAACATGCACATATACCCCTCCTCTCTCTCACATCTAGGAAGCCCGCTGATCCCTCTCATTTCTGTCCTCTTCATGAACTCACTGCTTGAGAGATCCATGAGGTTTCACTTGGTTTTGGTAGCGTATTTACATTCTTAACATCCTTCCTATGACCCAAGAGGTATGTTGGGTCTGTGTTTATAGGATCTTGATTTTCACTTCTTTCCTCTCAGTAACCTGTATGTACCTTTTCACCATCTTCTAATATCCATTGTGGGCGAGAAGTCTGATGTCAGACTGATGATCACTCCTTCACGAGCAATTCATTATTTTTGTCTAAAAGTTTGTCATCTTTTCCACAGTGGGATATGTATAGGTGTCTATGTTTTTTCACCTGTTTGGTTTGGATCTAGGTCCTCTATGACTCACATGCCCACCCTGCTCTGTGAACAGCTGGGAGATTGGCAGGAGATTGTGATGTCTTCACCTGGTTTTGATATCAGGATAATGCTGGCTTCCTAGAACAATTCAGGAAGTGATTCATTTCTTTCTATGGCTGACAATACTCTACTGTATGGCTGTATCACATTTCGTGTATCAGACATTAGTTGATTGGCATTTGGGTTGCTTCCAACATTTTTTCATATTATTTTCACAAATGTTTATTTGTATACTTTAAAAGTAATATTTTTACCTTTACCTTACATCATGCACAAAAATTAACTCAAAATGTATGGAAGATCGAAACATAAGAGCTAAAGTTATAAAACTCTTAGAAAACAGGCAAAAATCTTCATGACATTGGATTTGGTAAAAAAACAACAAAACAAAACAATGCTTGGACACAACAACAAAGCACAGGATACAGAAAAAAATTGGATTAACTAGATTTCATAAAAATTTAAAACTTTTGCCTATCAAAAGGTACTGTAACCAAACAAAATGGTAGTATAAAGAATGGAAGAAAATATTTGCAAATTATATATCTGGTAAGGTATTCATATCCAGGACATATAGCACTCCTACAACTCAACAACATAAAATCAAGTATTAAATAGCCAAAGAACTCAAACAGACAATGTTCCAGAGAAGGTGGACAACTGGCCAACAAACACATGGCAAAATGTTCAACATTACTAGTTGTTAAGGAAATGCAAATCAAAATCACAATGAGATACCACCTCACACAGGCATCCAACTTTTGACAATTATGAATAAGTCTTCCATGAACAAGCATGTACAAATGTTTATGTGGCCATCTATTTCCATTTCTCTTGGGTTTAGCCCCATGAGTAGAATTGCTGGGTCACGTGGTAACTTGCTGTCTCACCATTTGAAAAACTGCCAAACCATTTCCCCAGGTAGCAGCGCCATCTTTCAGTCTCACCAGCAGTGTGTGAGGGTTCCAGGTTCTCAACATCCTCACCAGGAGCTTGTAATTACTTACATTTTCAGTTGTAGCTATCCCAGTGGCTGCAAAGTGCTATCTCATTGTAGGTTTTAATTTGTTTTGTTTTCTTCTGCTTGTCTATTTTATTTATTTGTTTTTTATTTGGTGGTACTGGGGCTTTATCCATGTAAGGCAAGCATTCTACCCCTGGGAGTTACATCCCTGGACCTTTTTATTCTTTATTTTGAAGATACACTAAGTCGTCCAGATTGGCCTTGAACTTGTGATCCTCCTTCCTCAGCCTCCTTAGTATCTGGGATTACAGGCATTTGCTACCATGCCCAGTCCCTCTTGGTTTTGCTTTGCATTTCCTTGATGACTAATGATGATAAGCAACTTTTCCTGTGCCTATCAGCTATTTGGAGAAATATTTATTCACATTCTTTGGGATTTAAAAATTATTTTTGTTCAACTGTGATACCGTTTATTATATTTTTTATACAGAATAATATCTCCAATAGGCTCATACCAGCAACTATTTTTGGAAGACTGCTCTCAGGCCACTGGACTCCTGCTTTGTGCTGCACGATGTTGCAGAGAACCTGAGGTGTGCCTTGGAGCTGGGAATCACCCTTCAGATTTCCCAGGCTTCCCTTCCTGGTTCCTCTTGCATGTACCTCTTCAAGAATCACATACACTTCCATCCTCATCTTCAGTTTTGCTTCTGAGGATCTTGTCCTCAGAATGACCTTGAGATGGCTGAGGAACTGAAAGGAAGCCAGAGCTGCCGGAACTCAGGAAGCCCGGAGACCGGTGTGAGGCCCAGGCCGTGGGCCGAGCCCCCACATATGGGGCTTTGAGGGAAGGGGATGGAAGACCATCCAGGGTCCTTCTAGAGTTGTTGGAGGAGACGGGATGGAGGCTGGAACGGGGACAGGGAAGATGGGGCGCAGCAGAAGATCAGAGAGACGTGGAAGGCGTCCATCCACTTCAGTCGGAAAAAGGAAAAGCCAAAGGACTTACGTAGGGTCTTGGGAGAGACAAGCTTAGGTATCTCCCCATCGGTATTCTAAAGAAGGCAGGGAAGTTGGGAGCTTATATGTGATTTATTACAAAGTAATAACCATTCTTTGTGGAGAAGCATCTGCTGTGGTGGAGAACAGGTGCAGGGGCCACGTGACTGATAAAAGCTAAAGAAAGGAACGTATATACAGAGAAAATTGTCCATAAAACACGAGCCCAAAAGCCTCCCAGCAGCACCGTGAGTATCTGGGCACAATGTAACGAGCTGTCCAGCGGTCTGCAGTCCCAAGGACCAGAGCCCTCACTCCCGGCAGTGGCTCCAACGTCTAAGTCCTTCTTTCTCCATGGCCTTCCCAACTCCATTTTGAAAGACCCTTTCAATGCTGTTTTCATGATAATTCTTCCTTTTATTTTCATAGTGAACTTGGGTGATGGACAAGCTGTGGGTTTTCTATCCAGGCACCTGGATGGATGCTCGGTACGCAGAGGCAGGCAGGGTTGGGAGGGTGGATGAGGAGCGCCCTGTGCAAAGCATCGCCAGCTCGCCACCCTGGGCTGGTCCAACCCACCCCCTGAGGAAGTAGGACCGACCTACCCTCTTCCACAGTCGCTCAGCACATGACACTCCTGTGTCTGAAACGCGGGTCGTTCCCGCATGCCACGCACCTCTGCAGTGGGTGCCAGCAGGGTGCCTTATAATCCCCTTCAGCTGGACCCTGTCCTCCTGGAGTTGAGTGAGGCCCACTGGTCAAGGGCTCCGTCCCGCAAGACTGCTCCTGCTCAGATGACCGTGACGAGCCTTGGTTGGTGACTTGTGTTTCTGACCACCCAGCTGTAACTCAGCGTTCCCATCTCCCCCTCCTTGGGTTCAATTATTTGCTAGGACTGTTCCCGTAAACACTAATAGGTACTGGGTGGTTTTAAGGGACACTGCAAAGGATACAGACCAACAGCCAGCGGGCAGAGCTGCATAGGGCAAGGCGTGGCAGAGTGCGTGGAGTTCCCCTCTCTGGGTGCACCGCCTGCCGGCGTCTCCTTGGGTGCAGCCATCGGAAGCTCTCCAAGGAGCCGAGTTCTACTGGGCTTTCTATAGAGACCTCATTACGCAGTCCTGCTTGACCTTCGATGGTCAGCTTAGCCTCCAGCCCCTTCCCTTGGGACTGGGGGAATGGGACTGAAAGTTCCCACCCTCTCATCACGCCTCAGTCTATCTGCCCCTGTCCTGAAGCTATCTAGGGGTCCCCAGCTACCAACCATTTGTTAGCATAAAGATATTCATATCACTCTCGAGATGTCAAGGGTTTTGGGAGCCCTGAGCCAGGCAGGAACCAGGGACAGAGACCAAATATAAACTAGTTATTCTATTACGATAATGTACCCCGTTTCACAGATGGGGAAAGTGAGCCTGCGGAGTGCCGTGGTTCACCTACTGTGAGTCCCCTACCAAGGCTCAGGTGGTGGGGATGGGACCCCAGGCCTCCTGCTGCCCAGTCACATGCTTACCCTACAGGGGCTCATGGGCTCCAGCTAGGAGAGGGTAGGGTTTCGGGCCAGACGTGTTTGTCCTGGGCTGGAAGTCAGTTCGCAGCCCCTGGAGAACACAGCAGCTCTGTTTAATGAGGGCAGACTGTGCCTTGACCCTGGTCAACAGTCCCGTCTGGGTCTGCAGCGGGTGACTCGCAGGCACCAGGATGTGGGCGCCTACCTCAGAGGAGGCCGCCCACTGTCCTGGGCTCGGCATTGACTGGAGCCAGGTGTGGGCCTCCCCGTCAGCCCCTTTCCCGCCCGGGTGACCTTCAGCCAGGCACACGGCTCCAGTCTTCTCAACTGTGAAATGGGAAGGATCCAGGGTAGGACTCCCGGCTCCCCAGAGTTGAGGGGACTATCAAAGGAGGGACAGATGGATGGAAAGGCACTTCATAAACTGTAAAGCACCTGGACTTCTGTTTCTGTTCATCCCACCTCTGTAGCATGTCAGGACCCAGCCCACTTTCAAGTTCCTTCACAAGGCTACCCACTCCCCTGGAAAAGAAAATGGCCTGGGGATCCAGATCTTATTACCCTAACCCTGCAGGCTCAACAAACCCATTCGACAGAAGGGGAAAACCGAGGACAGCATCTCCTCGGGGGCACTAGCTTGTTAAGCCTGGGTTCCAGGCAGGGCTCTCCGTTCCCAAGATGAGAGTGACCCTCAACCATCTGAGACTTAGATCATGGGGGCGGGACTGACCACCAGGGGTGGGGAGCAATCTCCTGGGGTCACCAGGCCACAAGCAGCAGGGCAGCAGTGGCCCTGAGACCCCTGACTCCCAGGCTGTGTGCCTCCGCCTGCCCCCTGCCTGCCGCCCCTGGACTTGACACAGGGCTTCCATCTCAGTGTGGTCTTCAGCCACGTGTCTGGCAGACTTGGGGTCCCTCTTCTTCCCACCAGAGCAGGCTGCACACTTTGCTATGAAGTCCCCTGAAAGGGCACTGTGGCCTCTGCCTCCCCAGAGCAGCCTCTTGGGAGCTGGGGTTTTGCCGACTCAGAGCAACGTGCTTAATCCTGGGGGAATTTCCCACGGGTGGGGAGACTTCCTGCCGTGTCCCCCAGTGAGCGAGTCTGAGCCAAGGCTGATGAATTAGGCCCCTTTAACCTTGGAGAGACACTGGGGACTCAGAAAATGAATTCATGTGATTGGAGGAGGGAAAAACTCCCTGGGAATCAGTAGAAGCACTTAGTGGGCCTCGGGAGATGTTTCTTTCTTTTTATTTTCCAGGTAATGAAAGCAGGGGCTGCAGGGCTGGTGCCAAAGGGGAATACTAAATACCACCTAATGAGCAGGTATTGTATCTGGGCATCTTTCTAAGGGATTTCTATAGGTTAACTTAATTAAACCTCTGAGGTCTTACTGTTTGCATTTTACAGGTGAGGAAGCCAAAGCACAGAGAGGTAATGTTACTTGACCAAAAACACACAGCACGTGAGTGGTGGAGCCTGGGTGAGAACTTCGCCAGTCCAACTCCAGAGCCTCCGTTACTAACCACTGTGCAATACTATCTCATGTGCAACCAAAGGCCCAGATGCAAATGCTACCCAAAGGACTAAGCCCAGCCCACTCAGGGTCCCTGGACATGGGGCAGTGGCCAGGCATGGTAGGATGGCTAAAGGGACCAGTCCATGACCACTGAGACCCAGCCATCAGTGCAGCTTGCCTGTGGGTGGTCCAGGGTGCCTCCAGCTCTGTCACTCACTGTGACACAGGGCAAGAACCTCTAAGTCACTCTGAATCTCAGTTTCCTCCTCAGGAAAAGGAGATGAAATGAGTACCAGCTTCACAGCTTCACTGAGCTGTTGCAAAACATCCGAGGAGCCCTGGAAATCTTTCAAAGAACTTAGCACAAAGCTAGGGCCATCATCATCATTATTATTATTCACTATTTTAATATGTTGTTATTCACTCATGTTTCATTTCTGCATCTCCTTCTGCCCCCAGGGGCGACTGGGAGTGGAAAAGTTTGGGGTATAGTTCTTTCTGGAGGCAGGGGGATGTACAAGGTGACCTTGAGGACCCTTTGGCCCGCCACATCTCTAGCAGCAGCTGCGGTCTCTCAGAAGTCAGTTTCCATCCTTGCACCCCAGGTTCCCTTGCTCCTTGCCTATGGTCCCCGCTGGCTGGATGCTGTTGCTATGGCAACAGTGTTTTAAGAGCCTTGGACTCCCCCTCTGAGGCAGCAGGCGCGGATGGGCTAATCGAATGTCTCATGCATCCTCAGGCCGTTTTGAATGCAACGGGAGGCAGTGGTTTAATTAAGTGGATGCAAGAATCAGAGCCGGCTTGGGAGGTGGAGCCGGGCCTGAGTGTCCCCCACAGCACTGCTATGGTGTAACCGTGTCCCCCAGCGTTTGTGTGTTTCAGCCCACACACTGCAACTGTGTTGAGAGGAGGGGCCTTTAAGAAGTGACTAGGTCACCAGGGCTCTGTCCTTGTGGAAGGATCAATGTCCACGTGGCCTCCTTACAGCAGAGGGGTGAGTTCAGCCCCTTCTCTCAGGTTTCTATGTTCTCACCCCGCTATGTCCTCTGCCAAGTCATAGAGCAGCAAGAAGACCCTCACCAGAGGCGGCCCCTCCTCCATCTTGGACCTTGCAGTGTCCAGAACCATAGCCAAATAAACTTCTATTGATTATGAATTTCCATTCCGTGGTACTCTTGGATAGCAGCACAGAGCTGTCTAAGACCCTCCACGCTTCACTGAGTGACTTGGGAGCAATCTTCAGCCACCACTCCAGCCACGACTGGCCCCAAGAGTCTGATTTAAGTTGTCTGGAGGTGGTATCTCCTAGGAAACTGCCTTTTGATCATCTCCACTCACAGTTCTGAAGCAGGCAGGCTCCAGACCACACCTGGAGAAATATCGAGTCTAATAGAAGATTCCTGAAGCCATTTGGGGCCTTCAGCCTGTGTGACTCTCCTTGCTGAGAGGACTCCTGAGAAGCCCCCTGTTCCAGGCTACCTCTCCCCACATCCACAGCCTTACTGGAGGGAGGATGTGTGCTTCCACCCTCTTCCTGGGGCCAGGACAATTCAGCTAGGCTGCCAGAAGGCCATTTTGATAATGCAGTCTGATTCAGAGTAGGCGAACACCCTGCTTAGTGATGCTCAGAGGCGGCTCTAGGGGGCGCCACTCTAGCCCTGGGAAGGCTGTGTCACCTGCTGGATGCTCTCCCTCCAATCAGATAAGACCTCTTCCCCTAGCATCCCCACTCAGCCACTGGGCGAGGATGGTGCTCCCTCCCACCCCCAATCACAACGCCATGGACCCTGGCCCCGCCCCCAGCGCCTAATGCCATTGGGCAGGAGAGGCTGTGCAGAAAGGGAGGCGTGGCCTGCGTGTGGAGCAGGAGGCGCTGAGTCTGGGGCTTGATGGCGAGGTGAAGACCTATCTGGAGGAACTGGGGCGAGGGTTCTCTCTGGAACGCAAGGACCAGGTTCTGTGGGGTTCCTTGAATTTGGGCAGGGTACCCAGGCCCTTGGAGGAGCCCAGAGACGGAGTGGGAAGTAGCTCTTCCCTTGGGGGCACAGTCGGCCTCTGGCTCCAGCGCTGAGTCCTCTGTCCAGGAAAACGGGGCCAGCAGTGCCTGCAGTCCGCCCATGTCGAGGCCTGGGAGTTGAGGAATGCGTACCTTCGCCCTCTCCTCTAGGGTGGGTGGCTCTGAGGCGGGTTTTAGTGTTCCCTGCTGTCTTCCAGAGGTCCCCAGCAGCACTGGGCTCCCGTGGCCCGCCTGGGAATTTGTTTGACAATATGTCTTTATGTCCCTCCCTGTCCCCACCAGCGGCTCCTGGGATCAACACCCAATATACATTCACTCCGGTCCTTGTCTCAGGGCCATTTCTATGAGACCCAGACAAGAGGTCACTCCGCTTCTCCCCACAGGGAAAGCATGTGATGCTCATGAACTCCAGGTAGCCATTTGAGCTACCTAACCCTAAAACTTTGGAAGGGTCTAGCCCAACAGGCCTTTCCTGTTGACAGTGACACTCGAGAGTTTGGGGCCCGTCGATACTTTATTGAGTCTGGTCCCTGACTTCCAGGCTTGCCATTCTGCATGTGTTTGCAGTGCGACTTCCTGGAGTTTAGAGTTGGGAGCAGGTCCACGTGCTCATCTTCCCAAAGCAGGTGAGGCGTGAAATCAGTGCTCCGGGCTGACCAGGGCTCCCTGTTCCCCCTCCACCTGGGCCCTACCCCAGCCACCCCCGGAGCCTGATGATTGACAGGGGCTCCCAGCTAGAGGGATGCAAGTGGACTTGTCTGGGGTGAGTCCTCCAGGGATGTCTGTGAGTCTGTCCCCTCGGAGGAAAAGCTGCCTCCAGTGGGGCAGGGGACCTGGCTTTGCCTGGGGAAGCGCTGCCAGGAGAAGAGGGTGGCGAGGAAACCCTCCGGGGCTGGCTCAGGGAGCTCACAGGGGCCTCGGACCTCCTCAGCCTCTCCAGCGTGGCCTGCTTCCTGGGGGGGAGACCCTGCCTGGGAACTTCTAGTCTGCCCGCCTCTGGTTGCCCAAGGAGGCCAGCAGGATTTGGGCAAGTGCCGTCCACCCAGAGAGTCTTGTAGGGGCCGGTCCCACCTCCCCTTGGAAGTGACTTCGCCAGTCAGACCCTGGTCCTTGGGAGCTGCCCCTCTTAGATCTGGGTGTGCTGGGTGGGCAGCGGGAGCCCCAGGGCACAGGCAGGGGACCAGCGCCTTCTTCAGGAGGCTCTGGATCTCCTTGTGTCTCGCCTGGGCCTCTTCCCACAGGCCCTGGCCCAGGCCTGCCTGGCTGAGGGAGGCCACCTGCAGCCCCATGGCTGTGAGCCTCTCAGCTGAGAACTCGGATGCCAGTCGCTGCAGGTAGCGGTGGAGGCGGCGCTGGTCCCCAGGGCTGGCCCTTTGGGCCTTGCCCAGCCTGAGCTGGGTTATCAGGTCCTGACAGTCCATGTGGAACCAGGTCATCTGCGGGCAAGGAGAGGGAGATGAGGCCACATGAGGACGGGATGTTCCTCTTAGCGCCCAGCGAATGTTAGGACTTGGCCACCTTGGCGGCGATTTGCTCCACTGATAATTACAGTGTCCTCCCTGTCCCCTTTTCCCCAGAGCTACACCCACTGCCACCTGGAAACAGCCTCTAGCACCTGTGGGCTCTTCAGGCACCTTTTTTTTTTTTTTTTTGGTACTGGTGATTGGCATCAGTGTTTAACCACTGAGCTACATCCCCAGCCTTTTTTATTTTTTATTTTGAGATAGGGCCTAAGTTATGCAGGGTCAGAGTTGCTGAGGCTGGCCTCAAACTTGCAATCCTCCTGCCTCAGCCTCCTGAGTTTCTGGGATTACTGAAGTGCACATCCGGGAGGAATCTGGCTACTGTGTTTGAGTGCCAACTGTTTGCCAGGCTCTCTGGCTCTCTTTTATGATCATACTGAACTGAACCAGCAGTCCATTTTATGGAGAAGGAAACTGAGGCTCTAGAGCAGTGAAATGACTTGCCCTGTCAGACAGCAAGTTGGGGAGGACCTGGGATTCTACTCCTGTCCTTCTGCCTCTTAGGAGAGTTCTTCAAGCAGCAGAAAGAGACGGCCCCAGCGGGGGTGGACGGTCAGGCCCCAGGGCTTCCCTCCAGCTGGGTGCCTGTCCCAGTTGTTTTCCTGCCTGTCCTGGATTCCTCCACAAAATGTCTGCAGGCAGCAAAGGAGCCCGCGCGTCCCCAGCAGCTCACGAGGAACCTAATCTCTCTCTCCATTAACCTGGAGCCCATCAGCAAGCCTCCAGGCTGCGGGCGACGCTCCACTGAGACCATCTCTCCCCAGATGAAGGGAACTTGTCTTCAGATAAATGGCTCCATATTCGTGGTAGCACATGGAGCTCATGGTCAGGACGGGGCTCCATAAATCTCCCCCAGCTGCACCATCGTGTTATCATTTAGTGCCAAAGCTGCCGTGCACACACACGTGCCCCACCCCGGGTCCTCCTGGCCCTGGGCTGTCCTGTCTGTCTGGGACAACATTCTCAGTCAACCTGGACGGACGCAGACAGTGATTCAGAGACCATCCTGCCTGATAGGCCAAGGCAGGACTCAGGTGAGGCCTACCACCCCCCAGGGCACAATTTCTAGCCGTCGACATGCCAGTTTCTCACAGTCGTCCCTGGCTCGCCCTCCTCTGCGGCCTCCTGAATCCTCCTCCCTCTGCCAGCCTTCCAGAGTGTGCGGTGCCCACGCTCAGCATGCCAGCGGCCTGCCTGGGCCTGGTCCCTGCAGAGAGCTCACGCCCCAGGAGCTGTCACACAGGAGACTACCAAGGGGTGAGCAGCAGGATCGTTTCCATCACAATGAGTCCTTGAAGCCATAAAGCAGGTGGTAGGAGAGAAAGGGCTGGGTAGCAGGGTGGTCAGAACAGGCCTCAACAAGGAGCTGAGAGAGCAAGGAAGCCAAGTCCTGGGAAGAGGTTTCCAGCAGCCAAGACGGCATGTGCAAAGGCCAGGAGCTGGATCGGGTTGGCTGATCCAGGGAAGGTCCCTGGGCTGAAGTCAGTGAGCAAGGAAAAGAGCTTCCAGATGCCAGGGCTCTCAGGCACGACTCCTTCTAACGATAATAGCAATCCTGATGCTAATGATGGCTGCAGCCTGGAGCAGTCCTGTGCGGGGATTGCTGCGGTTCGATCTAATTCTCTCCCGACCTGGCAAGGCGGGCACTGGGGCCAGATGGTCTGGGTTTGGCTCTCAGCTTTGCCACTCCCCTAGCTGTGTGGCCCGGGTGGGTTATGGGTCTCTCTGGTTCATTGTGGTAAAATGGGTGTAATACTAGGACAGGGGCATGTGACTAAAACAAGACGTGACCAGTGCGGAGCCCAACACATATGACTGCAGAGCATCAACCACCACCATCGTCATCATCCCGGCACAGAGACAGGGCAGCCAAGACTGCCACTGAGGTGACCCCGGGCACACGTGCCCCTGGCTCTGAGTCCCAGGCTCTGCCTCTCCCTCACCCCGCAGTCCCTGGACAGCTAGGGGAGGGGATCCCTCACTGTCCCATGTCTGCTGCCCCAGGGGGGCAGAGGGGCCTGCCTGAGCCCACCTGGGTCCCCCGCGCTGCCCTCTGAAGCATCCTGCGTTCTGTCCCTGCATGCTGGGTCAGCCTGACTGCTGGGCGGAGGGGTCAGATGCTTCCCACACTCTGTCCCTAGTGACACACTTGCTGGGCAGGGGCCAGCCTCGTGGGTTCCTGTCCCAGCTCTCCCAGGCTGCTGCCTGTTGCCCGTCAGCCTCCGTCCCCCTGTACGAGGGGTTGGGCTATGTGGATTTAGGAGGAGTGGGGTCCTTGAGTCACATCCTGCTTGAGCACCAGGACTCAGGTGGCCTTGGGCCAGTCACGCCCCTCCCTGGGCCTCAGAGTTCTCATCTGTGAGATGGAGGCAGCATTGGTGCCCCGGATGTGGTAGGTATTAAGTGAGGTGTGGGAGGAGCTCATGGGAGGGTCTGGGGGGACCTCTCCACCCCCCCCCCACCACCAATGCCACATCTGCCGGCATAAGGGATGTGCACCTCCTGCTCTCTTCTTGGAGGAGGACATGGGCGCATGTCAGCTGTCCCAACCCCACTCCTCTCCCCAGCGCTCTGTCCCTGCACGGGACTGTGGGAATGAATCATGCCGAGAGCCCATTGCCGAGCCTTAACCACGCCACCCCTGGCCCACTGCACACCCAAACCCGGGGACGGGGATCTGAGCAGGTGGGCCACGGGGCTGACCTTCTTGCAGAAGCGGTGCAGATGGAGCAGCGTCTCAAGGTCCGTGCGCTGCCGCTCGGCCGCCATGTAGAAGTGGGTCAGCTTTGCCTGGAAGGCCCGCTGGGTGGAGGCGAAGGCCGCCAGCTCTGGGAACCCCGTCCCACCAGCATCTCCAGCATCTGCAGCCCCTCCAGCCCCTCCGGCTGCAGCTCCCAGCTGGGCCGCCTGCTTGGACAGCTCCAGGCCTCGGCGGTACTGCGCCTGAGCAGGGGGAGGAGGGACGTCCCCTTGGTTCCTGCCGTGAGGGCCTCCCACTGCCTGCTGCTCAAGTCTGAGGCTTCCTGAGCCTCGGTTTCCCATCTGCAGGTGGGGACCCTGCAGCCCCCACCCAGCAGGGCTCAGCTCATGCTGAGGGCCAAACCAGAGGACAGGGAGGACCCCGGACAGCACCAGGTCTGGGCTTTGGCAGTGCACTTCCTTCTGGAAAGCTCTCTGACCCCAAGTCCCGCTCAGAAGCACCCCCTCCGTGCCCCCAGTCCTCTGTGTTGGTTTCTGCTCTGTCTCCCGTACCCACCCATCCTCCACTGGCTTGACCGCTCCCTGCGGGCTGCCCCAGGCCCCAGGCCAACAGCCTGTGGGCCCTGCTCTCTGAGTTGATGGAGGTCCAGCGTCCCACCCTGGGATCTGTATCTTAAGGCCCCCTGGGAGTCTAAGTGTCCTTTGGGTGCGGTGGCCTGGGAGGGCCTCCCGGAGGAGGCGGCATCCAAGCTGGCCCTTTGGGGGCTTGGCTGTCGCCTCTGTGAATTCCCCCCATCCTGCCTCCACTCTTGACGGGTCAGGCCCACCCCCTCAGAGGCCTCTCCGTCCACCCCTGTCCTGCTCAGGGTCCCAGACGCACTGCGGCCTGAAGGAAGAAGTCCTCAAACTCTGCGTGGGCCCGCTCCACCGCCTCCACGCCCCCGTCCTTGGGGACAAGCGCTCGCAGGCACTGGCTGCCTTCGTGCTCCATCCAGTGGCTGACCTGGGGCAGGGGACACAGGTTTGGACTTGGGGGGCTGCTAGGGAGATGTCCCTCTGCCGGCTGCCCGGTTTCCTGGGAGATCAATGTCTCCCGCCCCCTGTCATTAGCCTGGCCTCAACCCTCCTGATTCCAGCAGGAGCCTGGGGAGGGGGGCATCTGAAGGGGACACGGCCCCAAGCAGGGCCCCAGTGGGGAGCAGGCCTGGTCCGCGCCCTGCACATAGTGGGCCCTGAGTGCACACGGGGTGGGGATGACGTCACAGGTGGCGAGTCTCAGCTTAGTCCACCCGCTCTCTGCTACTTCGTCATAAAAGGGGCAGCCTCATGGTGGTGAGCTCCTCGTCCTGGGGACATGAAAATGCTGGAGAAGCAGCTGCCAGAGTCAGAGGAGGGTGCCCGGCCAGCCCTGAACTCACTGCAAACTGAGCTAGCCACTCACCTTCCTGGCCTCAGCTGATCAGTGAGAAAGGGGTTGACGTGGAGATCCCCGAGGGACCGAGGTATGGAGTGACTCTAGACCCGTGGGTGGAGGTTCCTTTCTTACTCTGGGGTGTCTTATCAACTCACCCTGCCCCTGCAAAGCCCAGTATGCCAGGCACTAATATCACCCCCAATTAAGAGGCGAGGACATGGAGGCCCCGGGTAGTGAGGTCATCCTCGGGCACCGGGGCCAGGCTGTCTCCAGGGCAGTGTGTGCAGCCCCGGGCAGGAAGGGTGCTCTAGTCCTAGACACCAGCAGCCAGACCAGGTGGTGCCATGCGGGTTCCAGGTCAGACCCTGGTGTGTGACCATGGCCGGGTGCATACTGGGTGGCATACCACCCCCCAGCCTCGGTTTCCTCACCTGTGCAGTGGGGATATTCTAGCAGCTTTCCTGCATCACTGGTGAGAGATGAAGTTGGAAAATACACAAAGGCTCTGACCCAGGGAGTGGCACACATTTGGTGCTCAATAAGTGCAGCCCTTGGAGTTATGTCTTTGCCCATTAAGCACTTGTTGAGTTCCATGTCATGTACCCTGCCCCAGGGACACCAGTCTGGTGTCCTTACTCCAGCACTAAGCATCTGGCTGGGGCCGGCCTGCAGGCAGAGGGCAGCCTGGCCTCCCCTTTTACCTGGAGGATGGAGGCTTCCAGGTGGCCCAGGCGGACACGGAGCTCCAGCCTCCCTAGGAGATGGTTAGAGGCGGTGACCAGGACATGAAGCTGCTCGTCCACCAGGCCATACAGGGCAGTGGCCTCCGCCAAGTGGCTTCTGGGAGGCAGAGAGTGGTAAGAGAAGGCCATGTGCCCTCCGCACCCCATCCTGAGCTCTTGCCCAGCCCAGGCCTCTCCCCAGCTCTGTGGCCCAGCCTGGTTTCCCAGCTGCTGACCTGCTGTGTGACCACGGGCAGGTGCCTGCATCTCTTTGGGCCTCAGCCTTGGAACCCCAAGAGCTTCCATGGGGTTGGGAGGACCAGAGGATGCAGCATGAAGTGAAAGGGCCCTCCCTCTTCCCGAGGCGGGCAGGAAGCCAGTTGAACAGACCCAGGTTCAAATCCCAGCCTCCTTCTATGTGACCACAGAGCTCTGTTTTCTCCTCTGTCAAGTGGGGAGGACAACAGCACCCACCTCACAGTTGGGCTGTGAGGATTCCACAGTCGAAGGCCTGGGTTCCCCACACTGGCTGCACACCAGAGTCTGCCCCAGGAGCTTTGGCCATCTCACACGTTCCACCCCAGAACAATGAAGCTGGTCTCGGGTGAGGGCTGCCGGACATGGGGTGCTTTCTAAAGATCCTCAGGAGCCTCCAGGGCAGCCACGGTGAGAACCACCCTCGTGCATGCAAGGCACATGACATGTGTTGGCACCTGTGACTTGCACGGCCGTGAGGCTGCCAGGCAGCCCCAGCACCGTCACAGACGGGAAAGCAGAGGTTTGAAGAGGGCAGTGACTCTCACGGCAGCTGAACGGAAAACAGGCCTGGCTGTTTCTGCAAGGAACTTTTAAAGATGGCCAAAGCCAAGGCGTGGAGGGGGCTCCCAGCATGGCGATCTTGGGTGCAGGGAGGCATGGCGAATCCCACCTGGCTCTCCCCAGCCCTGGAGGTTCTGTCTTCAGAAGGTAAAAGGAAGAGGAGACAGGAAAACCTGCCTTCTGGGCGGGAGCTCCGCTCTGCCTGGGTCTGTGCGCCTGACTGCAGCTCCCCCAGGCCACCACCCTTCCAGGCAGGGGCGAGGGTGCTCAAGGGGATGGTAAATGCCAGCCTGAGCCCCAGGAGGGAGAGAGGCGGGGCTGCAGCGGCTGGCGTGGGGCCACAGCGCCCCCTGGCGGGCCTTCCAGCAGTCAGGGGTCTGGAGAGACCTAAGGTGGACAGGAGGGCCTGGCCTGGTAGGTAAGGCAGGGGCATGCTGGGAAAGGCAGCACCAGCCCCACTGGGCATGGCAGGGGCAGGGAGATGGCCCTCTACCTGGTGTCAGGACCCACTGCTGCCAGTGCTCCCATCTGCCTGAACATGCCCAGAGTCCAAGGCGGCTGCTCAGTGCTATGAGGTTCTGGACCAGGCTGTGTTCGAGTCCTGGCCCCACCACCTCCCAGCTGTGTGACCTGAGATTAGTTACTTAACCTCTCTCTGTGCCTCAGGCTCCTCTGCTGTAGCAAGGAAAATATTGGGATCTAACTCAGCAGTGGAAAGACTTAGAACCAGCGAGGTACACGTACTAAGCGCTACACAGGTGCTGATTCAGTAAACAAATTGTTCTTAAAAGCTCATGCAAACTTTTCACTTGACTCCAGAATAAAATAAGTAGCTGTGTCCTAATAGAGAAAACACTTCCAATGACTGAGCAATTTAATTACAGTTCGAACATCCCTTCTCTTGGGACCACAAGTATTTCCGATTTCTAAAACTTTCTGAAATATTTGCATATGCATTAGGATCTATCCTGGAGGATGGGACCCAAGTCTAAACATGAAATTCATTTATGTTTCCTACACACCTTCCATATAGCCTGAAGGCAATTTTATAAAACAGTTAAAAATAATTATGCAGATGAAACAAAATTTCATAATGTAGAGTTTTCCACTTGAGCTCAAAATGTTCCAGATATTAGAGCGTTTTGGATTTATTTCTGATTTTCAGATTAGGGAGGCCCCATTCAAACCGGACTGACTTTTCCCCACTCCCTAAACTGAAGGAAGTTGGTACTTTCCTAGGGTGTCTGTCATTTATCCTGAGACTCCGAGACCCCTGACACACCATGAGGTTCTCCGACCATGCTGAGCAACTGGCGGGGAAGGCGGGGCCCCGTCTGGGCTTCAGATCCCAGGGGGCCGCTGCCCAGCTCTGAACTCACTTGGCTGAGCCTCGCTTACCATCCATGGCATGAGGCTGCTGTGGGCCTCACAGGGTTCTTGCCAGGAATAAGTGAGATGGACCTTTGGAGGGGCTCAGCCCAATGTCTGGGTCAGAAAAGGGCTTGGTCCAGGAGGGTGAGCAGAATCGGGGAGGCGAGGTCCTCCCGACAGCCGGGGAGTGAGAAGGGGCTGCAGAGAAGGGATAAGGAACTTGCCAAGGCCTGTAGGGCCACAAGGTGAGCCCTGGAAAGGCCTGGTCCCGGGCTTCCATGGGGCCCTCCCTGTGCGACCCTTGGCTGCGTGGCCCGCCTCTGAGTCCCAGGCTCAGAGGGGAGGGGAAAGGCCTGGGCGACAGTACCTGACGTCAGGGTTGAAGTCCAGACTGCTGGCCTCCTGCTGCAGCCTGGCCAGGGTGGCTCCACCTTCCCGCTGGAGGTCCAGCAGGCCCGGGTCCTTCAGCACGGCCTCCATCAGCTCCTTGGACTTGCTCAGGCGCCTGGCAGCCTCCTGCCAGCATAGGGAGAGGTACCCCGAGGCTCATTCCCCGCTCCCTCCACAGCCCCCATCCCAGATCAAGCCCGACTTCCCTAGGGTGGGTTCAGGTTCCTCTGGAATGTCCTTTTCTAACAGGGCTCCTCAAGCCACGCCCCCTCTCATCACCATGGCAACTCCCATCCTTCTCCAAGCTCAGTCATCTCTCTGGGACACCCATTCCAGCCTCTTTGCTGATTCCCCTGATGCCTTCTGGGTCCCCCTACAGTCTGTGCCCGGTGGCAGTTACAGGATGGAAAAGTGTAGATGTGACCACCCCCTGCTTCAAACTCCTGGGTGGATTCCCTGCCTGCCTCCGATCGAGTCCCAGCCCAGCTTGCCGACTCAGCCCTCCACTGGACCTAGAAAATCCCTCAGAGTGTCTCTTCTCCTGCCTGCCGACTCACTGGACTCCACAGTGACTCCAGCTTCCTGCACAGCCCAAACATCCCCTGCCCCAGGGACTTTGCACATGTTCATCCTCTGCCTGGAGCGCAGTCTCCCACCAAGGCAGACTCCTTGAACTTCAGGCCTCAACTCAAATATATCTCTTCAAGGAGGCCCTCCCTCTTCGCTCAGTTCTCAGTCTTCATGGTAGTTTGGCTCAGTTTGCAGCTCGGGGTCTATTTCTTTACATTTGGAAGGACCACCTCTGCCACGGCATTATGAGCCCCACCAGGACGGAGGGAAGTCTGTGGGTCCCAGGCTGGGAGCCCAGTAAATATGCCTCAAGTGAATGAGTACAAGACAGGGACGATGACAGACTCCCCGCTGTCCCCTTCACTGAGCTCTGGGTCCATGGAGTCTGGGTGTGCCGCGGCTTCCCCGGACCCCGCACCAGGCTCACCTGCACGCTCCCCGGGGGATCTCCCTTCTCGAACACCTCGATGGAAGCCCGTAGCAGAGCAGAGGCCTGGTGCAGGTCAGCAAGGAAAGGGTCCAGCTTCTGCAGGACAGAAGGCCAGAGCGGGGCTGTCAGCCGGGGCCAGGCGGGAGGACACCTCCCTTCCCCAGGAGGACCCCGGGGGCGTTAGGCAGTGGTTCGCGGACTTCAGATGTCTCAGAGTCGTCTGGAAGGCTGGTGACCTCCAGGACCCGCTCCGAGCTGCTGCTGAGCTCCTCTGGGGTGGAGCGGGAGAATGGCACTTCTAGACAGTTCCCAGGCCGGGAGCTGGGGCCACACTTCAGGAACCACTGGTGTTGGGAATGAGAGAGGGAGGAGAAAGGAGAGAAAGAGCCAGCCACTCCCAGAGCGGGGGATACCTCGTGGGGAGGGGAGTGCGAGGACAGGATCGGGGGACACCCTTGGCTTTGTCCCACTTGAGCCCAACTCTGCCACTTCCTAGCTGTGAGACCCTGGGCAAGTGACTTAACCTCTCTGGGCCTTCACTTCTTCCTCTGTTAAAATGGGGGGCGCAGGAGGCCCTGCCTTACAGGTCGGAGGAGGACTGGATGAACTCATTTGGGGAAGGCACTTAGAACAGCGCCCAGCAACTGCTGGACATGTCATGGCCATCGTGCTGCATTGTGGGTCTCCAGGTCAGAGTTCACTTAAAGGAAAGGTCCGACTGCTAAAGTGGAAGTTCAAAAGCCCCTGAGAAGGGAACTGGGAGCCCGGGATGAGTGGGAAGGATCTCTCGGCAGACGCCCTGGAAATGTGAGCACACGGCGCCCTGCGCTTCGCGGGGCGGAGTCCAGGACCGCGTGGACAGCGAGCTGCAGGACAGGGGTCCTCCTGTGGGACGGCAGGCGCTCGCACGCAGTCTGCGCACGTTTCCCCACGTGCTTTGAACCATCTCGACGCCACTTACGGTCGCTAACACACTGGAACCGCTCTAAACAGCTGTCGCGCCGCATTGTTTAGGGAATAACGACAAGAAAGAGTCTCGCACGTTCGGTACGGTTTTTCTCTTTTCAAGTGCGTTCCTTCTGCAGCTGGTTGAATGGGGGCGGCAGAACCCGGGTCTGCAGGGCCCTCTCCCCTGCCGACTCATGAACCCCGTGGTCCCCCATGGGAGGGAGGGCGACGCAGAGACGGTCATTAATGGTGGGAGAGGCCACACACCCCGCAGTGCCGCTAAACACACCACAGGGCACAGGACGGCTCCCGGCAGGAGGGACGCCCGCCTCGGATGTGGGGCCCCGGGTCTACGGGCAGAGTCTTCCTCGCTGTGAGCTGAGGATCTGGGCTGTCCCCACACAGGGTTGTGCGGAGGGATCCGTGCAAAGGAGCCTCGCAGTGACAGTTTCCCTATTTCCTCCCTCGTCAAGGAGCGAGCTCATCTGCCTCCCCGACAGACATGGTGTTCCCCGAGTTGTGTAGGTCCGCAGAAGAGACACCTGTCAATTTGTCTTCAGCTAACACTCACATAACTCTCAGCATGTGCCACACCCTCTCCTAAGCCCTTTACTCACATTCATTCGATTCTTTCTCACACACACACACAAAAAAAAACCATGAAGAGATACTATTATTTCCCTTCCATTTTGCTGAGGGAAACTCAAGCTCAGAGAAGGTACGTAACTTACCTAAGGTCACAGAGCAGAGCTGAATTGGAACTCAGGCAATCTGGCCCTACTGAGCTCTTACTCATTCTACTCTGTATCTTAATGGTAAACATCTGATTTGAACTTGACAGGGTTGATGGTTCCAGGGGGCAGGATTGGGGAGGAAGGAAGAGAAGGAGGGAGGGACAAGGGCTAAAGGCTGTGATGGTAGACACCTGGAAGAATTGCACCCACTCGCTGTGACGGTAGGGGAAGGGGCCTTCCAGGGCTGCTGGCAGTTGACTGGGGTCCACGTGGTGGCTGAGGGCCTTCAATGAGGTCAGCACCTCCACCTGCAGACAAAAGAAGTGAGTCAGGAGGACCAGAGGACTGAGCATGGGAACAGACTTTGAGAAGATCTCTGCCCCACACCAGTCCATCTTCCATGGGGGAAGTTCAGAGTTGTTTCTGTGCATTTGATCTTCTCTGGAAGCTCTGATGAATCACAGTGCAGAACCAGACCCTGGTTAAGAAATAGCAACTAAACAGCTCTTGGACTTCCAGTCTCCTGGCCTGTGCCCAAGGCAGACATCACTAATCAATCGCAGCCTTTGTTCCACCTGGCTCTTTCCCAGGCACAGTGTTCCAGACAATCACACAAACGGATTGCGGCTGGCCCTGTCATGAGCCTTCTCTCTAGTCCTTACACGGGTCTCTGGTGACCCACCAAGGCTGATAAGAAAAGCCACCAAAACCTAACGGTGTCCCTTCAGATCTGGAGAAGGGACTAGTGACTGCTTTTCCCACTGAAAAGCAGGTTTTTTTCCAGGTTTATCCTGGGAACAGCTCCAGATACTAGGCTGGGGTCAGGTGGAGTCTGTGGGGTTTGGGGCCCATCTGTCATCCCTGATGATCAACAGCACCCTGGAGCACACTAGAAACGCAGCATTCCAGAAGCAGCATTGGAGAGGGGCAGCTCCCGGGCCTCATCCTTCTTGGCCTGTACGGATTATTTCGAGGCCTCTTCTAGCTTGTCCATTCTGCAATTCTTCATCTCTTCTACCCCCGCTCAGCTCTAGCCCAAGGGACCCTCTCCTCAACTGCCGGTGCTGCTTCCTGCTCACCTGGACGTCAGGTAAGGCCTGCAGCTGAAGGGCCTCCTCCTTCTTTCCCAGGAAGAGCAGCGTGCGGATGGAGGCTGGGGCCCAAGCCTGAAAACGAGAACCACTTCAGGCTGCTCCGGAGGAGCCTTCCCTGAGCCCCCGTCCCTCTGTGACCGCTCCTCCCCCCGGAAAGACAAAGGCAAACGGGTCGTGTAGCTGGACGGTGTAGGGGAGAAATGTGCGCTGTCTGGAGGGAGAACCACTGTGGTCAAGAGAGCAGCAGGTCCAAGCGGCACCGCACGCCTTACTAGCCCTCCCCCTGCCTCAGTTTCCCCATCTGTAAAGTGAGGGGGTCAGACCATGAGGTGTCAAACCTCCGCCTTCCCTGCTGCCCACGGTCAGCTGGGACTCTCTCCCTCATCCCTGCTCTGTGATGAGGTGTTTTACCCGAGGCTAAGGCAATAGCAGAGAGTGCATTTCCCTGGCCCCTGGGATCCTTTAATGGCCGGTGAACCATCAGAGACACCAAGAAACTTTTTCTGGGACCTCTGGGAAAATTTCCTGCTGAATGTGAGAGATCATGTGAGCTGCTGGGAGCCAGACTGCCACCAGTGGGGGCTTGTCAGAGAACGGCACCCTCCCAGGAGGACGGGGCCAGAGGAGGAGAGGGGATGGTCTGGCGACAGGGTTGGAGCCCTACGGCAAGCTGGACTGGACTCCTGGATTGTGCAGTTACACAAACCAATGAAGTTCTTTTGACTTAGAACCCACGTGCACTGAGTTTTTTTTTCTTGCACTAAAAGTCCCTGGTTCCAACCCTGAGCCTGCCCCATGCTCCAAGCACGACAGAGTCCCCCAGTGACCCCAAGGCTGGCAGGGCTGAGGCTCTCCGTGCTGTGCTCACCTGGGTGGCCTGCAGGGCGCTGACCAGATCAGGCTGTGGGGGCTGGTTCCTGGCATCGACCACGACCACCAGCCCCTTGGCTTTATCTTCGGGCCTGTGGGTGGAAAACAGAATTGGTGATCTCACTGGGTGGCCCTTGGGGCTCTCCAGGTGGCAAGGCCAAGTGGAAGGTCACTGGAAACTGGCTGCTAGAAGCCTTGGTTCATTGGTGAATGCCCTACCCTGCGGGACCAAGGGCCATGTCCCCCTGCTGGAAGCCCTCCCGATTCTTCTCCAGGAGAGCCCTCTGCCTCCTCGGCGGGCCCCTGCGCTGCCCCTCGCACCCTCTTCCTGCCCAAGAACCCTGAAGAGAGTCACCCTCGCAGTTAGAGTGGGTCACCTGTATGAGTCAACTTTTGTGGGGGCAGAATCCCCATTTCATTCAAGAATCCAACTCCCTCCAAACACCCTGTCCCCCCCGGGGTTGGCTTCTGATTGGTGGAGGCCTCGCAGTGACCTGATTTCTCTGGCCAATAACTGGGCTAGATGGAGATCATGTGACACATGTCTGCCCCATGAGATGAGAGGGCCAATTCCCTGGTGGGGCTTTGGAGAACGACATTCTCTCCTTTAAACAGTTCTTACAAAGAGCTGGGAGGCAGAGGCCTAGAATGATACCTTTCCTTATTGGACAAGACGGTTTAAATTGGAATTTGTTACCTGTGGCCAGAACAGCCCTGGCTGGTTCAGACACAGGGAACCGAGCTGACAGGGGCTGCTCTTCGTCCTTACGCCAGGACTTCCCAGACTGGCCCAAATGTCCGCACTTGTTAAAATACAGATTGCTCATGCCACTCCTCCCCTGCCCCCCCAGACTGTTGGCCAGCAGGCCCAGGGTGGGGTCTGGGGATTGCAAGTGCCCTTGGTCACGCCAGTGATCAGGAAGGTTTGGAAAATAACCCCAACTGCCTCAAACCCCCTTGCGGTCATCCAGCTCACAGACAAAACCAGTGTGGCACCGTGTGGGCGCTGAGTGGTGGGACGGCCATCAGTATGTGGTGACCTGGGCAGGTTCTTATATCTCCGAGTCAACTGAATGTCGATGGAGCCGGCTTGACGGCCGTGTGAGGACTGATGGAGTCATGGATGTAAAGCACCCGGCCACCGCGCACCACAGGGGAGATGGAATATGTTTTTACAAAAAGTTACCATTGTTACTGTCCTAAAGGAGGAAACTGAGGCACAGGAGGCAGGGCAGCAGACAGCGGGAGGAGTCTCAGGGAGGCGACACCAGGTCTCTGACCTCAGGAACCACGCCTCGCTGGTCCCTGGCTAGGCCCCTGAAGAACAGTGAGTCATTTCCAGACCTGTCCCCGCCCTCAGCTGGAGGCCCACAGAGGACAGGGCCTGCGGTGAGACTCCTCAGGTCCCTGGCACCACCCAGCATAAAGCCGGCCCTGAGCAGGTGTCCGCCAGTGTTTATTCAGAGCACAAATGGAAAGACCAGGTGTGCAAGGGACCCAGGCGTCCCCATGGCACGCTTCCCTCGTCCCTGCCACTGGGACCCCACTTGGTCCTCAGAACCCACTGGCCATCTCCTTTCCTCAGGTGAGCCTCCGAGAGAAGTCACTGCCCCAGGGCCGCCCAGCAAGTCAGTGGGATGTCGGGCCACCACGCTGGCCACTGCTCGGCACAGAAAAGGGGGTCCTAGCTCCTCCTCTAGAAAAGCCACCTGCCTTAGGCAAGAGGAAGAGAAACTGCAGCGACCAGCAGGTGGCAGTGGTGACTCCCCGCATAGGAAGGTCCTAAGGGTGCCTCAGTCCTCCACCCAACCCCAGCAGCAAGCCTCCCGGACCGGTGGGGGCTGCAGCACGTCCCCCGCAACTAACCTCTGAGGCTGCCCTGGGAGGCTGGGTCTCAAGGGAAAGGACTGAGCCTCTTCCCCACCCAGGCCCACGGGAAGTCTGAAGGCCAGTGGGGTGGGTGGGGCGGCAGTGGGAGGAAGGCTGGAGATCAGCCTGGGCCTTCATTCCCTCACTTTGGTTCTGAAATTCTCGCCCTCACTCACTCACTCACCCACTCACTCACTCACTCACTCACTCATTCACTCACTAATTAACTCACTCATTCACTCACTCACTAATTCACTCACTCACTCATTCACTCACTCACTAATTCACTCACTCACTCATTCACTCACTAATTAACTCACTCATTCACTCACTCATTCACTCACTAATTCACTCATTCACTCACTCACTCACTCATTCACTCACTCACTCATTCACTCACTCATTCACTCACTCACTCACTCATTCACTCACTCATTCACTAATTCACTCACTCATTCATTCACTCACTCACTCACTCATTCACTCACTCATTCACTCACTCACTCACTCACTCACTCATTCACCCTTTCACTTTTTCATCACATATTTATAATTCAGATGCCAGTTCAATTATCACCTCCTCAGGGAAAACCTCCTCGATTTCCCAATTGAAATTAGCTCCTCCCCTTCTCAGGCTACAACAGTGATTCTCGAAGTATGGCCCCGGCCCAGCAGCAGCAGTGCGACCAGGTAACTGATCCGGAATGCAGATTCCCAGGTCCTCCCACCCCAGACCCACTGAATTGGAAGCTGGAGGTGGGGACCAGCAATCTGTTTTAACAGCTCACCAGGGGAGTCGGAGGCAAGTGGTTCTCAAGTCCAAACACTAGTGATCGTCAACATCCCTCTGCTTTCTGCACCATGTTCTGGAAAGTCACCGGGCCATCCCTCTCTCCCTCCAGCTCAGGAGTCTCCCCATGGCGGGGTCCGGGTCTGTCCTTCCTCCCCCAGCATCTGACTCGGGACTGGCTCTGTGGAAGGGAAGGATCCAGGGCCTCTCCACTCAGTGCCTGGTTCCAGGCTCTGGGTCGAGAGGGTCGAGGTGGATATGGAGTGGTCAGGGAGGCCCAGGTCCTTACCTGGGGATGCCACACAGGTAGGAGAGCAGCTTGGTGACCTCCGAGGCCGTGCACCCTGGTGTCTCCCAGGCTCCCTCTGCGGTCGACACCAGAAGCAGGGGCCGCCCCTTCCTGTCTCGACTGCCTGGAGGAGAGAGGGCACACTTGAGCAGGGAGAAATTTGGCAGGGCTCTTACCCGTGGGACTTCCTCTGTGGCCACCAGGCCTTCACCCATACTGGTCCCTCAGAATGCCCTTTCTCTTCTTCTGTGAGCTGTGAACTCCTATTCACCCATCAAAGCCCTAGCTTAGAAGTCACTTCCTGAGAGAAGTCTTCTCTGAATCCCTCCTCCACAGACGTAGCTCACGCCCCTTGGACCATCCTGCATACAGAGCACCCTGAGGCAAAGTTTCTGAAATGAGCTCTGGGTTCATGTTCTGGCTTGGCACTGACTCTCTGTGTGGCCTGGGGCAAGTTCATGTATCTCTGCCTCAGTTTCATCTGTTAGATGAGACAAAAAATATAGTGAGCTGATGAGGTTATTTGGTGGATCAAGTGAGACAGCACCCGAGAGACCATCACATCCGGGCTCACTGAGGGGCACCTGTTCTAATGAGCAGTGTCTCTGTTCTCTTCTCCAGCCAGGTCCCACTGGGCGTGCAGCCCAGGGCCACCAGTTCACTCTGTATTCTTGCAGGCCATCAGCCTTGGGACCTTGGCCGCTATGGCCTGCCCAGGGATCTGGCTGTGTGTCTCACTCTCCCTGAGGGGTCCTGAGGCCCAGGAGAGTTAGCCCAGCCTCCAGGACTGTAAGGAAAGAATGTCTCTCGTTTAAGCCAAAGCTGATGCACGACGTCTCCCCTTGCGGCCCGTGGCCCAGCCAGAGTGGCTCACCTGTTGTTACCTAAACGCACCTGGCCTTTCCCTCCTCCCGCCTCTGTTCACCTGTTCCACCTGCCAGGGGTGCCCTTCCTTCCTGTTTCCACCTGCTGAAATTCCCCTCACTTCTCACTGCCCAGCCAAGATGCCATCTCCCCAGGGAAGGTGACCCTGTCCCTGAGTTTGTCCCCCACCCTGGTTCTCACAGCAAATGTAGGCTTTGTCAAATCCTGCAAGACAGCCCCTGCAGGGAGTCCTTGGGCTCAAGCTCTCTGCTGCTTCCCTGGGCTCAGCAAAGACTGGGTCAGATCCTCCATGCCTGAGGTTGCTTGACTAGTGAATGGAGGGTTAGCACAGTGCTTTCCAAATTCCACATGCCTGGGGGTCTTGCTAGAACTCAGACCCTCATTCAGCAGACCAGACTGTGCATCTCTTCCAGGCTCCACAGTGATGCCCAAGTTGTTGGTCCCTGGACCACACTTCGTGTAGAGAAGGGTTCAAGTACCCAGGACATTCTGTCATAGGACACAGTGATTGTGAGACTTGTTCACATAACTTGCTTCCCACCAAACTCTGGCCTGAACAGGGCTCTGCACACAGCCAGTACTGACTGACTTGAATAGAATGACAGGCAGCTGTCCCTGTGATTTGCTTTTAGCTGGGCCAAGGAGACCCCTTTGCCCCAAATGTTACCTTGGCCTGACAGTTGGTACCAGAAATACCATCACTGGCACCTCAGAACCCTAGCTTGAAGCTGTCATGTCCACCTTGGGTTCTGAATCTCAGATGGAGGTGGGAATGGCAGGTTGGGATGGGGGTGGGCAAGGGGCTACCCACAACCACTGGAAAACCTGTTGTACCTTTTAGCAACATTCTGTCCTGAGAGATGGCAAATCATTGAATGGGCAAGAAACTTAAAGCATTGCACTTGAAACGAGTGTGAATGTATTCTTAAACAGAACACAACCTGATTGAAGCAGTAGAGACAAAAAAGATTTCCAAGATATGTCCAGAGCCAGGCCAAGCTCCAGGACCCTTCCACTCTCTTTGGCATTAGGAATGAGAAGTCACTGGTGACCTTGACAAGACCCGTCTCAGTGTCAGGGTGGGGAAGGAATTCTGCTCAGAGTGGGTTGAGGAGAGGAGAGAGGATGCAGAGACAGGGAGCACGGAGCCACTCCTGTGTGGAGTTGATGTGAAAGGAAGAGGGGAGAATGACGATGTTGGGGCCCAGAATGTCCCCTGGTAAGCTGGGCAGGCCCAGCACATTCCCATGATGGTGGGAAGGGGGCAGTGGAGGAGGGGATCTGGTGGGGCAGTGGAAGGATGTCTCTGAGTAGGCAAAGAGGAGCAGACCTCCAGGGAGGGTTGGCCGCAGAGGAGGAGCACAGGACAGTCCCCCGTGGGATGGATGTGGTGGGCAGGGGAATATGGTAGCAGGAGCGATTCCATTCTCACTTGCTCAGTGAGACCCGAAGGAAGGCCACCCGCTGAGGGTGTCCTGGGTGGGGGTGGGGCATGGATAGTCAGAGGAGAGAAGTCATCAGCTCAGGACCGTGAGAGGTCACTGCGGACCCGGGGAGGGTCCAAGGCACCACTCAGTCTTCCAGGTGACCTGCCAGGTGGTGTGAATTTCCCAGCTTTGTCCAGTGGGGAGGGGGCAGGGGCAGCAGGTGGAGAGTTTCTGGGGTTTCTCCAGGTAAAGGTGAAGGGAACAGAGAAAGGCAAGGGAGTTGAGGGCCATCGAGAGGAAGTGATTGTAAGGACGAGCAGGGAAGGAGCGACGTGAGGACATGATGGGCTTGGGAAGACAGTGAGAAGGCGGCTGGGTCGACAGGCTGAAGTTTGGGGAGCAGGACGACCCAAAACAATTAAGACTGGGACAGTGGGGGAGGCGGTAGCAGCAGAGTAGGAATCTCAGAATTGAAACTGGGGAGGGAGCAATTAGTTATGGGGAATGACCAGGGAAGGAGTCCCTCGGGGGCAAGGACAGGCTGCCTGGAGAAGAGGAGGTCAGAGGCAGTCAAAGCTGGGAGCAGCAGGAGCGTCACGTGGTGCTGCTCATTCGGTCAACAAGTCCTTTCTGAGCAGGTACTGCACCAGGCACCTGGGGTCCCTCCGCATGTATTGCAATCCCCAAGAATGACAGCACGAGTCATTCTGGAGGAAGTGACAATGAGCCAGGGCCTGTCTGCCGGCCGGTTCTTTCTCACACAAGGGGAACCTGAGGCCCAGGGAAGGCAAGCTACTTCTCCAAGTTTACCCAAGGAGCTGACGATAGAGTCGAAACTGAAACCCAGTTCCCCATCCTCCTGGGCAGGGCCCTTCCGCGGCCAAAAGCGGAGCCCATGGAACATGGCAGTCCCAAAGAGTAGTGAGACCCCTGTGCGCAAGTAACCCGGGAACAAGCAGCAAACATTCCAGCCACAGTGACCAGGAAAAGGACAGACCATGCCTCCAGGAGCTGTAAACGACAGGTAGGGCCCAGGGTCCTGCAGAGCTGTAGAAGTCCAGGAAGTAAAATAGAATTGCAGGAAAGTCAGTTCCCAGAAAGCACCGTGGTCCCTGGTGTCCCTAGACCTTGGCACCTGCTGTTCCCAACACTCCACCTGGTCAACGCCCACTCACACTGTACAACTGCATTTTATATCACTTAACCTGTCCCAGCAGAAGCCTGTGCCAGGGCCCCTGTGCTCCACCGGGGCAGGAGTTCCTCCTTGTTACAATTCTCTTTACATCAGGTTGTCATTAGCTGTTGAACTTTCTCTACCACGAGAATATAGGTTTCCTGAGGGCAGAGAGCACATCAGACTTGTTCCCTAATAAATCCCCAGTGCTCAGTAAATATTTACTGCACAAATATTAAACAGAAATGATAATACCTTCGGTATTGGATATTGTTAGTGGCTCACCCAAAACACTCAGTAGGCAGAGCACTCATCCCCCAGAGGCCAGAAGCATTGGCAATTAATGGCTTACAGGTGCCCCCTTCTCAGGAAGTGCTCTTGGTTGAACTAGATCACTGGCTTACCCTGCATCCCTACCTAGGATCAGTCTGAAGGTAATGACTGAGAGATCCAGGATCAGCCTGAAGTTAATGACTGTCATTCATGCTCCAGAGCTCCCTTTGGGGTCAGGCCACAGCTTGCTCACTCTTTTCCTGGCCCTGTCCTGCTTTCCTCCCTCCCCTTTTCCTGGGACCCCTCCTCTGAGAAACTACTTTCTCGGGAATCCTTGTCTTGGGCTGCACTTCCAGGGAACCCAACATCTACCTCAGCTGCCTCACTGAGATCTGAATGGACGGGCAGATGGAGAGATGGATGGAGGGTGGATACCTAGAAATTGCTTTCATCTAATCCAAATCCTTCACCGGAAGGTGAGGAAGCAAACCCAGGGAGGCTGGCTCTAGAACACAGGCCTCCTGGGCTTTTCCCACCTCCTCTCTGCCCACCAGTGTCTAAGGAAGTTTGGGACTTCCATCTTCCTCCCATCTCCCTCCACGCCCCCACTAGTCCCCTGAGACCTGGCAGGCATGCTATCCTGGAGTGGAAAACCTCGACATCCAGGGTTCCGGCCCTGGGCGCAGGCACTGGGGACTCTTGCTGAGGGCTAGGGCCTCTTCCTGGGTGGCCCGCAGAAGGTTCCGAGAAGCCAGCCTCTTCCCCAGTCTGTGGGCCTGAGTCAGCGGCAGGGCCAGATGTTTTGGTCTGAGTTGTTCCATCTGGGAAAAGCAATAACAAGTAACGGATGTGAAGTAGAAGATGGATTTTCTGAGGGGAAAAATGTTTTGTCTTCCACCCTCTGATGGATGATAGAGCTTACAAGTTTTGATCTATTACTCTGGTAAGCGCCTTACTTCTGGTATCTCTTTGAACCATCAAAGCATCTCTATGAAGCAGGTGAGATCCCCATCCCACAGAGAGGGGGACCTGAACTCAGAGAGGTTAAATACCTAGCCAGGTCACATAGCCAGTGCGTGGCAAAGTTAGGATGAGAACTTGGGTGAGTGAATTCTGGACCCATGAGTCTTGCAGCCTCAATAAGCTACACTGGGCACTAAACCTCTGAAGCAAAGCCAGCCCAGGTGGTCCCTGACCCTCACAACCAGAACCACCCCATACCCTGCTTTCATCCAGATGACAGCTGCCTGTCCAGCTGAGTACCAGGCACCTTACCTTTCCCTGGGGGTTTGGCTCGGTTGAGTTTAGGAGAGCAGAGCGAGCATAGGACTTTCCTGTCCTGCTGGAGTGAGGCTTTCTCTGGGGTCACTGGGGATTGCCTCTGCCCTTTCAAAAAGGAGAATTTGAGTCCAGGAGTGGGGGACCTGGAGGAGGAGGTGTTTCGACTGGAGCGGGTCATGGGCTGGGGATGTCTCCCATTTTCTCGCTTGGTCTTCTCTTTTTCGGTGTCAGAGGCTGGGGCGGCCAGGGAAGCTGGGGACAAATGGGGGGAGGAGGTTTGTCTTGGTCCAGGTGTGGGCTGGACCATGGTCTCTGGGTTTCCTAGAAGTACTTGCATCTTAGAGGCAGTCAGCTCTTCTGAGACACCTGCCCTGAGGCCAGAGTCACAGTCCAGTGGCTCCTCCAGGGCATGAAGGTAGGGTCCCTGGGGCTGTTGGTCTGAGTCATGGGCAGGCGCTTTGTTCTTGATCTTCCTCCGTAAGCCTCGAACGCAGGGCTCCTCCTCTGAGCTTGCTGGCTTCTCACAAGCCCATTTTCCCAAGGAAGGCCCCCCACTGGATTCAGAGAGAGGCAGTATTCCTTCAGACAGAGGAATTCCCTTAGTTCTTAGTTCCTCCGATGCCTCAAAAGTACAGCTGCTAGACGTCCCCAGCTCCTTCATGGGAGACCCTCCTCTGCTCTCTTGGGAAGGGTCCAGAAGAGCCACATAGTCTCCTGCCGAGCCCTGGCTGTCCGCGTCGTCCATCCTGAGGGCCACCTCCCCAGGCCTGGCTTGCTCCACCTTGATGAGGCCTGGATACTTGTCCCCAGACGTCCTGCTGCCTGGGGAGCTGGCCTGGCGCAGCTCCTGGGGAGCACTTGGAATGAGTGCCTCTGCCTGGAGGGAGCCCCAGGCGGGGGCGGGGACGTTGGCAGCTGGGGGTCTGCCGTCCACAAACTCCGGACTGGTGATCTTAGCCCAAGGCACAGGAGCAATCCCATTCTCTGAAGCCACCAGGCAGTTGTGTAGGGGACATCCCTCAAAGTCGCTGTTGATGGCCTCCAGCCACGCCGGGGTGAAAATCATAGGGTAGGAAGACTCGGGAACCGGCCTCTTGTCCACCGTGCGGAGGTCCAAGGAGAGGCATTTGATCATCACGCAGGCGGACTGCTCCTCCTGGGGCTCCACTTGGAGGTAGAAGTCACCCTGGCGCAGCAAGAGGGGACTGAGCGGTGCCAGGTGGACCACCACCTCGTCCCGCAGGCAGAGCGGCCAGCCCTCGTGCAGGAAGAGGCGGTGGGAGAAGGGGGCCTGCGGGAGAGACTCAGGGTCAGGCCCGAGACCTCCTCCTGGACCCGCTTCCTCCCTCTCCCAGCGAATCTGGAACAGGCCGCGTGAGAAGGGAGGTACCCGGGTGCAGCCCTGAATAGGCCCTGGCTCTTGGGGCTGTGCAAGAGTCGCCTCAGCCTCACTCTGTGCTTGGCCCTGACCTTGAAAATACTTTCTGACCACAGGACCAAGGGACGAGTTCTGAGTGCCAGGTGCTGTCTGCAAAGTGTCTTTTCCATGAAGTCTTCTTACTTGACTCCCATACCCTTTCCTCCCTTCGAAAGTTCCTCCCGGTCCACCTCGAGCCTTAGCCCTCTGCTGTGAAGCCAGGGAGACATGAGTTGAAGGCCCAAATCACTAATTTGGGCAAACTCCTTAATTTATCTGAACCTTAATTTCCCTATCTGCAAATAGGAATAATTTTTAAAAATTATTATTATTATATATATATATATATATATACACATATTTGTGCAAATCAATACACATTTGCTGGCCAATGGGTGGAACCGGAGAACATCATGCTAAGTGAAATAAGTCAGGCTCAGAAAATCAAGGGAAAATATATTTCCCTCATATGTAGAAACTAGAGTAAAAAAAGGAAAAGAAAAAGAGGGAGTGGGGATTCCATGAAAATAGAAGGGAGATCCATGGGGTCAAGGAAGGGGGTTGAGAGGGAGGAAAGGGATGAGGGGGAGGGAGGAGGGACGAGGAAAAGGGAGGAACTGTGCAAAGAAATCGATCAAATTATGCCACATAAATACACCACAGTGAATTCCCCATTTGCATATTTCCGTAAGGCATCAATTTATAAAACAAAGAGGGAAGGAAGACCGTGGAATAGGGGGGACAGGCGAGGGAGGAGGGGAGGGACAGGGGAGGTCCTGGGGACCAAAATGGAACAGCTTATATTCCATGCATGTATGATCATGTGAAAAGGAACACAGCATTGTGTGTCACTACGATGCACAAATAAAAACATTAAAAAAGAAAGCCAGTAAAGTGCTTAGCATGTAACATGTAAATGTTCCATAAATATTAATTCCCTGTCCTTTGGATGATGCTTATCCTTTTAAAAAGTGTGGCGATTTTCAATCAGAATAAAAAGTCATTGGCTGTTTTATGTCATTGCCTAGCTTCTAAGTAGAGCAGCCGCAGAGAGAACTAGGAACAGCACTGGATGGGTAGTCAGGCGATTCCACCCGCCTCTCATTCACCAAATGACCTCGAAAAAGACGTTCCACATTCTCATTCTGACCCAAAAGTCCTTCTGGGGTCCAATGTTTATTATTTAGTTGTTTATTATTTACCTAATTTCCCATTCGCAGGTAAGGACGTGGCTAGGTGAGGCAAAGCATTTATAATTGGTTTTTTTTAAAACAGGAGAAGGTGCCAGAAATTCTCTGAATAGGCAGATAAAGTGAGTCACCCTGGAGAAGGCCTGACCTGGGCCCCTCAGCCCAGCCTCCCTCTCCATCCAGCTGTGCCGAACTAGCATTCAACAGTGATGCTGGAGGGGGCAGTAGAAACAATGCCTCCCTGGACTGACAACAGGTCTTTCTCTACCTGACTTTAGGAAAAGATTCTGAGTCCCATGACTGAAGTAAGTCCCGGACAATTTTGCGTACTTTGGTCATGGCTGCAAGAGACCTAGAGTTTACTGGAATTATTAATTGGGGAAATGAGGAGAGCTGACCGTGTTTGCACCCCGAGGTGATGACCCAGATCCTAGCAGCAGCACTGGCTGCTGTGACCCTGCCACCCCTTGCCTTCAGCCCTCTGTGCCTCACAGCATGCTGCCTCTCACCTTCTCATTAAACAGGACAGAACAGTCCGGCCAAGTTTGGCAAACGGCAAAGCACCACAGAGGTGAGGGCCCTGCTCATCCCGTTGAACCCTCACAGCCCTGCACCGTGCAGGTGGTTCAGGATTTCCTGTTCTCATTTACACACAAGGAGTTGAGGGCCACAGTGATAGAGCTGGGGTTTGAACCTGGGCACCTGACCCAGAGGTCCTCCTGTGAATCCCATGTGGATCCCACCTGCTCTGGGGTGACATGAATTTGCCTGCAATTGTGGTCAAATTGAATTTGCCTATAATTAAAAAATAAAGATGTGGAAAGGTCGTGACCTTGACGCTGAACCGAGGAAGAGCACAATGCAAATGTGGTTTTCAAGGCCAAATCCAGGAAGTGGCCACTGTGAAGCTTGTCAGGGAGAAGGAGTAAGGATGAGGGAGGTGGGCATGAGAGAGTGTCAGCGTGGGCACATGGAAGGCGCTGGGGACGTCTCCAGAGAAGCCCCTCCCTCCCACAATGCCAGTTCCCTGCACTGAGGAGTCCTGTGTGCCAGGCGCTGTGCGGCACAGCTTGGATGAATGGTCTCTCTCCTCTGGTTCCAACCATCTCCACCCTGGTTCCTAAATGACACACACAGTTCCCGCCCTATGCTTTGCTCCTAATGTCCTGACAGGCAATGAGCAATTTGGGAAAGACTGGTCAGGGGTGGGGGGCAGTCTCAGGCAGCAGATGTTAAATAACAGTAGTGCCTTAAATAACAAGGCAGGAAACGGTTGGCAAACCAGTGTGTGGGTAATTCCCACTGTAGGCATCAGAGGGCTTGATCTCCTTAGGGATCGCATCCCCTGACCAAGGCGGTGGGCATATGACTCAAGCTTCGCCAATCCGGATGCCTCCATTCCTTCAGCCACAGTGATTGGTTCAGGAATGGGCATGTGACTAAATCTGGCCAATCAGGATCCTTCCTTGAGATTTTTCTATCTGCAGCTGCTAGGGAAGAGTTAGTTCATTTTCCTTTCCAAGGCAGGAGATAAGCCTAGAGTTTTCCTGGGCTGCAACCTTTGGGTAGACCCAGTGTGTAAGAATAATGCTGGAAAGCAGAGAGAGGGGTCTTCAAGGGTTTGATCTGTGGATAGCTCAAGTCTGGTCTGAGTGAGGACTCTGTCATTTACAGCCAATAAGTCTTGCCTAAAATTTTTTTTTTCTGTTTTTCCTGGGAAGAGACCTCCCTGAGATCTATGTTTGAAGGGGTCTCCATGTTGAAAGTGCACGTCCTAATGCCTCAGAGGCTCCAGGAAAGCTCTGGGGCATTCTCTGTAATCTCCATGGAAGCTGCCCGACTTCAGGCCTGGCAGCCTGGTGATGGCCATGATGCCAGCCCCAGGCAGGCTCCTCAGGTCCAGGGAACGCCCACAGCTGCCTCTTCCACTGGTGGAAGTGCAGATGTAGTTGACTCCAGATGTCAGGGGGTGAGGGGCCAAGTGACCCTCCTGCTCCATCTGGGAGACTGGCAAGCAGTGACACTTGGAACATCATCCCATGTCCTCACCACTTCTAGGAGACGAGACATCCTCTGGCCCACCTTCTTTTCTGCTCACCTCCAGCCCCTGGCCTGCTGGGAGAAACTGACCCTGAACCACCTCCCTCCCGACTTACACAGGCTTCTTCACGCACTTGCTCACACAGGCGCTTGGCAGGGATCAGGAAATTCAAGAGGAAGCTCAACCCATCTCCCCGGAAGTCAGAGTCCAGGAGCCGGAACACCTGACCCAGGATGGTAGGTGCCGTGGCCTCAAAAGGGGGATAGAGGCCTGCCAAGGCGTGCTGGATGGCAGCATCTAGGGACGGCGGGTCCTGTGGGGACAGAAGGAGAGGATGAAAAGTAATGGTAGCAACAACGACGAGGGCAGTGGGCACTTCCTGTGACCCTCCAGGTCCCTATGACTAAGGCCCCTGCTAACTGACTGCCACTCCTATCCCCTCCCCTAGCTCACACCCAGGGTGTGGCTCCTCCTCCACCCGCTCCCAGACCAGACTCCGTGGCCAGAACCCGGCGTTTTGGGCGCCCCCTCCTGCCACCAGCAGCCCTCCACCATTCCACTCATCTCCTCTTCGACAGTTCGCCATCCACACGCTGCCCTGTCCCCTGCCCCGACCGAGCTGGGTCTCTGCGACCTCTTCCCGGGAATCACCTCACTTTGGATGCCAGTCTCTGGCCCTCCTCACTTCAGCCATCCTCCACCAGGGCCCCAGGTGACCTTTTGCAGACATCAGGCCCCTGTTCAGGACACACACAGGCCCCGGGTCCTGCTCCCGGGCCCTGGCACTGTGCAGCCCTGCCTCCTGTCTCCCTGCATCTCTCCCTACCTCACCATGATAGCACAGGGCTCTGCCGTCGCTGGTCCTTCCTCTTCCGTGGCCTCCTCACCTGGCCAGCTCCTTACTCTCCAAGACTCAGCTCAGCCCTCACCTCTTCTAGAAGGTCTTCTCTGAGCTGGTACCTGCCTCCACCCCAGCAGGGTCAGGTGTCCCCTCCTCTGTGCTCCTATCATGGCAGTTCCCACTATGATCTATGGCTATCTAAGAACAGGCAGAGTATGCAGAGGGGCCCCAAAGATGCCCACCTCCCAGCCCCTGGAACCTGTGACTGTGTCACTGTACAGGCCAAAGGGGATTGAGGTTGCAGATGGAATGAAGGTTGCTAATCAGCGGCCATAAGACAGAGAGATGCTCCTGGAGTCTACAGGTGGGCCCGCAATACTCAGAAGGGCTTGCAAAAGAGAAAGAGTAGTCAGGTGGGGTAAGGACTGCCTGTAATACCAGTGACTCTGGAGTCTGAGGCAGGAGGATTGCAAGTTTGAGGCTAGCCTCAGCAACTTAAGGGGAATGTCTCAAAAAAAAAAAAAAAAAAGGCTGAGTAGCTCAGTGGTAAAGCACCCCTGGGTTCAATATCCAGTACCAAAGATAAATAAATAAATAAATAAATAAATAAATAAATAAATAAATAAATAAATAAATAAATAAATGGAGGGGGAGAAGATGCTCCAGAAGACAGTCAGAGGGACTGCAACCATGGAAGCAGGGTCAGAGAGATGCCATGCTGCTGGGAATGTGGGCAGCTCCAAGAAGCCGAAAGGGCAAGCAAAGGAATTCTCCCCGAGAGCCTTCAAGAAAGAATGCCGCTCTGCCCACACCGTGGGTTTAGCCCAGCAAGACCCACGTCAGACATCTGGTCGGCAGGACTGCGAGCTGATGAAGCCGTGCTGTTCTAAACTCCTGCCTGTGTGATAACCTGTCAGAGCAGCACTGGAAAACCAACGCAGCACACACGGGCTCCCATTCACCCTGGGCCCTCCACACCTGACCCAGGGTCTGGCACAAAATAGGTGCTCAGCAAATTTTGTGGCAGGATGAACAGAACGTTCCTCCCAGAACCACATTTTTCCACCTGTAAGACAGGCAAGTTGGACAAGGCCAGAGACCTGCAACCAGCTCTGGTAAGAGGATTCGTGGGCTTTGATTTTCAACTCTTAAGTCGCCCAGTGGAAGCCATTCTGGGTGCCCCTGACTGATCACAGCTCTGGGTCCTTCCGTTGCTGAGGCGCGAAGGGAGATGGAAATGCAGACCCAGCGTAGCGCTTGCTCAGAAGGGGAAACCGACCCGGATACAAGGAAATAAAAAGGGTCTTTGAAGAAGGGGGGTGGATGGATGCCACAGCCACTCTGAAGGAAGGTGGGCCTAGCACTGCCATGGCAGGGGCTCTCACGGAGCAGCTGTCAGGGGCTTGGTGCCAAAGAGCACGCCGGGCCCAGCAGGGGCTATTTGCACAGTGAGGTGCAGGGAGGCACCTTCGGGCTGGCAGAGCAGAGAAAGGCTCATCTGGTCCGGTGTCTTCTTCCCACTCTCCCAACCCTCACCAAGCAAGGTTAAACCCCGACATTTGTCACCCCACACAACCCTGGGGACAGCAGGAGGAAGGACAGGGAAGTCAAGCCCCGTATCTACCGTCAGCGAACACACAAACACACTAAACCTAGACAGTGGCCTTCCTCTGCCACGCGTCTTCCCCTACTCCAGCCTGCCTTTGCTGGGACCTTGGCACACCTGGCTTCTTCCACCTCGCTGTGCAGCCTTGAGTAAGTCCCTGCCCTCTCTGGGCCTCTTTCCTCAAGTGCAGATTGAGCTGGGCTGTTTGTTTTGTTTTCTTGGGGACACCTCCCAAAGGCTCTCAGCCAGTCCCTTCCTTCCGCCCAAAGCCAGACTGCAGTGCATTAAGGAGGCGGTAAACACATCTGATGGCCAGGGGAAGCCTCCTCGGGCTGCAGAAGACCCAAGAACTGGAAGGGACTGACTGACCATGTGGTTCCTGGTCCTTTAGTTCTGGCCAGAGGCATACCTGAGGTCCTAACTGCAGGCACCTGCAGTGCTTCAGCCACCGGGAAACTAGGAGAGGGCCAAACCCTCTCTCCCTCCATGAGCCTCAGTCTCCCCATCTGTAACGGGGATCCTACTTCCTACTCTGTCGGGGGGTAGCCCGTGGGGGAAGAGCGAGTGCTGCTGCTGATCTTGTTTTCATTGTGATTGATTTTGACTCAGCCTGCCTGACAAAGCCAAGGTCCCAGTCCCTGTGCGAAGCCATCTCCCTCTCCTGTGCTTCCTGAGTCCACTATGGTCACCCCAGGGACAATGGCAGGCTCCAGGTACCCACTGGGCCAGGCCTCAACTCACCTTCTCTTGCTCACCCACCCAGGGTGCTGGGGCCCAGCAGGGACATCCCAGACCCAGGCAGTGTCTGGGTCTCCAGCTGTCTGTTCTGCCTGGAGGCCACCAGCCCCAAGGGTGGCCTGCCCAGCAGCCTGTCCTTCCCTGTTTCCAGTGTGCCTAAGGAAACTGTTTACTTCTGGAAGAGCAAGGCTGGCAGACTGAGACGCCCTTGGCTTTGACAAATTGGCTCGGTTCACCACACGCTGTAACCATTTAAGGGGCCGCCAGCAAAACAGAGCGTGTTCCAAGTTCACAGGACTCCGTGCTCTTGGCCAGCACATCACCTGCTCCAGACCTGAACCCCAGGGGCTCATCGACTGTCAGGGAAGCGCACAGGGAAAGGGAAACACTGGCCACTTGCCATCCCAAATGAACCCAGCCTGGGATCACCCAAATGCTTCGGCCAGACGTGGACCCCTCAAAATGATTTCCGTGAAACTTCATGTTTCCATTTGTTCCCAGGGAGGCAGCCTGGCAGGACCTTTAACTGTGCCTGGGCAGGAGAGAAGCTGAAAAGGAGCATGAGCTAAGTCAGCATTGTCCCCATGCTCCTGCCCCCTCCCCTGCACTCCTGGTCAGACAAGGAGCCCACTTCGTGGGCCAGTTGACAACACTCACAACTTTCTGGACTGACATGGGGACCTTGTCTGCGCTGGGGGACCTGGGAAACTATCTACTTCAGAGGCTTCGTCTACACAGAGAGCAGCAGTGTTCATAGGCGTCTGCTTTCTGGTCTTTGTAATGAGCCTGGATTATTATTGTATCATTTTTCATCAAATGAAATGAATAAATATAAAACATACAGGATGAAACATTTTGACGTCTATACAGACTTCTGTAACCATTATCCAGATCAATATGCAAAAGATTTCCACCACCCCACAGAAGCCCCATCACCGCCAAGCCCCCTTCCCCTAAACTGCCGATGGGTGTAGTTTTTTAAAGAAAAATTTCCAGACAGTGTGATCTGCAGAATGTGTGTAAGCTTAGGCAAAGTCCAAGAGACATTAAATAAAGCGTTCACTGCAGTTACCCCCAGGGTTGGGAGACGCAGGGGCAGTATTTTAATTTTCTTCACAGTGTGCTGGGTTTTCCAAATGTTCTGTCATCAGCTCCTATAGCTTTTATAATGGGGAGGTGGTGTGATTGTGTGTGTTTGGAAGGCTGGCTCCCTTTTTAAATAGTCTCTCCAGATGTTGTTAGCTGGGCCTTCTGAGATGAGGACTGAACTTTTCTTAAAGGTCCAGATTTATCCGTTTGCTCTAACAGGGGAAGGATGTAGTACACCTCACATCAGCAGCCTCCTTGCGGGGAAAACAGAAGACGACAAGCTGAGGGGGGTGGGAAGGGCCCTAGGGCTTCCTTCAACCTCTGCAGAAATGGCCAGGGAAGTGAGGTTCTGCCCCTGATGCACCAGGTGAACTTGGCCTCAGTTTCCCCACCTGTAAAAGAGAAGCACTGAGCATACTGTTCTCTAAGGACCCTTCTGGTAGGAACATGATAGAATTCAAAGTATAATCATGTTCAGGAAGGTTGGAGTCAGGATGGAGTTCCTAAATGGGATCAGTTAATCCTTAGTTGGTCAGAAAACTTCGGAAGATGTGTCTCCCTGCCTCAGGTCCAGGGACGCCTAAACCAGTACCCAGATTCATAGGCCTTCAGGGACCTACCAGGTGACACGGAAAACAGAAATGGTCTAAGTAGAGAAAGCAATCCTGCCAGCCCCCGGGCAAGGGGCCCCTGACAGTCACCCTCAGCATCAGGGAATTAATAGGGAGCAGTGGGGCCTGGGGCAAGCACCCATTTCGTCAGCACCCCCAAGTGTTGCTATGGCCCACTTGCCTGCTTTACTGATTTTTTCACTAAACCTCCCAGTATTTTAACGGTTGGCCAAGCCAAACCCATCTGTGAGCCAGATGCAGCCCAGCAGGTGTCAGATAGTGACCTCTGGACTTGACTACCTAAGACACTCCTCTTAAACCTGCCTAGGCTGAGGTTCTAAAACCAGCATTCTGCTCAGTTCTCAAGTTCTTGCTCACTTCCAACTGAAACTTTTCCTGCACTAAGCCCTTTTTTATTTGTGTGTGTGGGTGGAGGGATGAGAGAGAATTGGCTCTTTATTAAAAAAAAAAAAAAAAAAAAAAAAAAGCTTTCAAAACTGGATAAACAGCCCAGATGCAGTGAACCAAGAACAAGTGGGCATCAGGCGACCCACGTTCAAGTCCAGCTCCGCCGTGTATCGTCTGCATGACCTCCAGCGGGTCACTGTACCTCTCTGAGCCTTAGTCTTGCATCTGTTCCTTTCTCTCCCTCTCCCCACCTTTGCCTCTGCCCTGGGGCCCACCACTCCCACCCACGCCTCTCAGTGATAATCACAATGAGCGCTGCCTCTTCTGGAAGCATCTCTGGCCTCAGGCCTGTCCCAAGCCTTTCCCACTAATTCTCATCCCAGTAATTCTATGAGCTGGGTATTTTGTTCCCATTTTACAGATTGGGAAACTGTGGCTAGAGCTTTTCTGCTAGTAAATGGCAGAGCTGGAGTATAAAACTGAGAAGCAGCCCAGGCTCCCCTCTGACCACCACAGTGGCCTTTGTTAAACAGCTATCCAATTTTGGCCTGGTGCTTAGGGCTACCGGTCAGCTCCCAGTTACTTTCCTTATTTCTTCTGAATATCCTGCACACTCTAGCCAGGGTTGTCAGTCATCCATATGCCACCTGCAAGTGGTTTTCTTGCCATGTTTACTTATCCTGATTTGTCATTTGCTTTATATCTATTAATAGTGATTCACTTAATGTTTTTCTGTCTATTCATTTGCAACTTGAATTTAGTTTTATTTATTGTCATGTGTTTCTGCCATTTAAAAACCTCGTAACACTCATTAAGATGAAAACCTGTAAAATAAAAAATGATCCTCTGAGTGCCACCTAAAATCTCCCTGCTAGAATCCAAGGCGGGGACACCTAAGGAAGGGCCACCTGGACACAGCTCTGCCTCAGCACACCCTGCAGCCCTCCCTGGGCTGGGAGAGCTCCCAGCTATACTTCAGAGCCCGACTGATCTGCATTCCTTCTCTTTAGCTTTCCAGGATACACGTGCTTCCAGCTCAGGACTCTGGAGAACAGGCCTAACTCCCCGCGGACCTGGAGACCCCGAGGCCCTGGCCCACACAGGGCCTGTGGGGAGGACCACCAGTAGCAGCAAGTACCAGGCAACACCAAGTAGCAGGCTCCTTGACAATGGTGAATGGATTGAACTGGATTTGAGCAGTTTCTTCAAAGTAGAGGATGAGATTGCAGGTGGCCCAGGGGACCATCTTGGGAGGACTGGCACTTGGTGTGAAATTACAGCAAGAAATCTACTCCAGTTCTCTCCAGTCCTTCTGCTAACACCCCAGAAAGTGAGGGGGTCAGCGTATCTTGAACACCTCTCAGACACTTCATCATGACTGTTCTTAGCAGATGAAACCCGTCCTTGGGCGAGCCTCCCCAGCCACAAGTGACACACATCTGCCTTCATTGTGTAGATTTTTACAGTTAATGTCTATTTATGGTAGCAGATGCTGATTTTTTTATAGTTATGATATAAAACTTCCTATTCAAATATATTTCATATTTCTCAAGGAAGTTGATTTAAAGAAAAATGTTGAGCAAAGACATTTTTATTATTTTCATATGTATATGTAATTTTCATATATATAATATTTAATATATATATATAATTTTTTTTTGGTACCTGAGATTGAACTTGGGGTCACTTAACCAATGAGCCACATCTCCAGCCCTTTTTACAATTTTATTTAGAGATAGGGTCTCACTGAGTTGTTTAGGGCTTCATTAAGTTGCCGAGGCTGGCTTTGAACTCATGATCCTCCTGTCTCAGCTTCCCAGGCTGCTGGGATTACGGGCGCACATCACCACACGTGCCTTCTTATAATATTTGCTCAGATAAGTGGATTCATAAAAGTTGTTCAGTAGACACTGAAATGTGGGAAATGTGGGAATGGATAAGCCCTAAACTGTTTCACCATGAGAATCTCCCACACTGAGCTGCCCCCAAACACTAGACGATCATTAATCAAAGCATTCCACAAAAATTCTACTGCAATGGGGCCATGAAGGAGGAAGAGTCTATGGTGAGCTAGAGCGAGAGCCCGGGGAATGGGGAAGGCTGTGCTAAGATGATATGTGGGTGGAGATTTCCAGGAAGAATAAGTGTCCCTTAGGTAAAGGTGCCCCTCCCCACAGGTACAGCATGTATAAAGGCCCTGGGGCACAAGGGAGCATAAACCATAAGAGTTTCTAAACCAAAGCCAGAGTGGCTAGAGTGTGGAGGTGAGGCCAGAGAGATGGGCCCATGATAATCTTTAATATACAAAGACAGAAAGGTTAGGAAAGTCTGCCCATCGTACCCAATGAAGAAAGAGCTGTTCCGTCTCTGAGAGGGGCAGCCCAGTGGCTGACCCTTGATCTGAGTATCTGGGGTTTGGTGAGGGGTTTCTGGATTCTAAAACTAATAACTAAATTAGGTCCGGCCAGGAGAGGTGGGCAAACGCCCTCGTGCAGACTGTGGCTCAGGGTGGCAGTACAACTGAAGGCAGGATTAGAATCCAGCTTGTCCTGACTTGTACTTCCTGGTGGAAGGACTGTGGCTAGTCACCTAAGCTCCCAAAGCAAAGGCCCCCACCTGTGGGGTAGAGATACCAGCAATCTACTCTTAAGAATTGGCGTGAAGCCCAGCATAGTGGCACATTCCTGTAATCCCAGTGACTCAGGAGGTAAGGCAGGAGGATGGCAAGTTCAAGGTCAATGTGGGCAACTCAGTGAGACCCTGTCTCAGAACAAAGAATAAAAAGGGCTGGGGATGTATCTCGGTGATAGAGCACCCCTGGGATCAATCTCCAGTTGCACACACACACAAACACACACACACACACACACACACACACACTGGTGTGAGAGACATGAGCTCCCCCATAAAGTGGGCACAAGGTCTTGCTTGTAGGGAGAGGTAAATAACCACTAGTTTGAAATGGTTATTTTCGAAGAGCTGAGCAATGTGTGTTAATGTGTCCTGCTGGTGTGATTTAGGTACCTGGTTTTGCAGTTTGTCTGTGACATGTGTGAAGTATGTACCCATATTTTGGCAGCACAGGAGAGCAGGTTGCTTGTATGAAGAGGTACATGCGTCCAGCCATGTGAGTCAAGGGGAGTATGCCTGGTGTGCTCCATGTGTGTATGTGGTGTGTGAATCCACTTCTGTGTGGAGTTCTTCTGTGTGGCGTGCACGAGGGAAGACCCACACCAGTCCAACATGGTGGGTCGCAGTCAAGGGGTTAAAGCCCTGGCCTGTCTTCACAGCCCTTCTCCAAATCCCCTGTGATTAGGAAAATTGCTCCTGTGAATCTGCCTGGGGCTCCTGGGCCTGTCTGGAGCTGGGCTGGGATTCTCTGAAAACAGTCTTTTCTTTCATTCCGTTTCTAGATTCTGGCACAAACACACATACGCAACTCTCCCAGATGGTCCCGACCTTCTCCAGGTGCCAGTCTGGGAGGCTCAAGCATGCAGGTGTTGCCCTCCTTCTGCCCCTCCCCAGGTAGCCCCCCATGCCTACGGGACTACCCCATGTCGGACATTTGATTTTCCAGCCCTGGGTCTGAAACAGCAGAACCAGTCCCAATTTTGGAAAGCTGTTCCTTTTTCCACTCTGCACCATTAATCCGCCCTGCCCCGCTTTGCTGGGCTCCTCTGGGAGGGGATTTTAATTCCCCTCTCCACCCAAACCCCGCACTGGAATCACGTGCGTATCTGACCATCAGCTCCCCATCTAAAATGCAGACCACCCCAAGTGTTGTCCAAGGCGCACGAGCTAGGATTCAAGCTCAGATCATTGCTCTGGGTTGGGACAACACGAAAGTTTACAAATCATCCAACCATCCATTTCACGCCTGGAGAGGCCCAGGGAGAACTTGGCCTCGCACCCGACCCATGCTGGGGTGGGGGGCGGTTCTGCAGAGACTGCGGGCCAGGCACTGGGGGTTGTCTCAGCTGTAAAGTTGCGGCCCCGCCCCGGGCCCCCAGGGCGGTCTGGTAGGGGCTGGGGGAGAAAGGAGCAGAGCGAGGTGGTCCAGGCCTGGGCAAGCGTTACCATGGTGACGGGTCCCGCGGCCGCTCCTCTCCTGCGCTGCGCCGGTCTGTGCGTCCGAGGGGAGCGTCTGTCCTGTGCAGCCCCGGCCAGCCTAGCCCCGGAGCGAGCGGGACTGGACAGCCCGCGACGCTGACCCCAGCCCCATCGCAGGGTCGATCCGGGCCTGGGACGGAGACCCAGGGCCAGGGTGCGGGGAGAGACGCGCGGAGCCCGGGACTGGGGACAGCCAGAGAGCGAGGGGCGGCGCCCGAGGTCCGAGCGCTGCTCCCCGCCTGGGCCCGGTGGGCGGGCGGGCGGGACAGCGGCCCCTTTGTGCCGGCGCCTCGCCCCCCGCCCGCCGCCGCGGTGATGAGAACCAGGCGCCCCCGCCCGCTCCCCGCCGCGCCGGCTGCCAAGAGCACTGGAGCCGCTCCCGCCGCGTGTCCCGCCCGCTCCGCTGCTTCCCACGGCGCCCCGCCTGGGTCCCCAGCCCGCCGCCCCAGCAGTCCCGGGTCAGAGCCCGGCTGCGAAGTCAGAGCTGGCCGCCAGCTTCCTCTCCTCCGCCTCCAACAAGTCACGGGGCTTTGAAGCCTCAGTCTCCATCTGTAAAAAGGGGTCAGGGAGTGGCGGCGACGACGATGTGATTGCTGGCTTGCCTCCCCGACCCCCAGATCAGGGGTCGAACCCAGGGCCTCGCATATGTCACCGAACTGCACCCCCAGCCCTTGTTTAGAATTTTAATTCTGAGATAGGGCCTTGATAAGTTGCCCAGGTTGGCCTGGAGCCTGTGGTCCTCCTGCCTTGGCCCCCGCCGCCACTCAGGGCCCACCCCTTCATCCGAGCAGAAGGGTCGGCATCTGCCCTAACGTGGTCTGCCCGTGAGCGCCTCGGCTCATCCTTTCTGCCCAGTTCAGGGCTTGGAGATGAGATGGCGGTTCTGTGGCTTTGTCACTGTTCCTATAGCAGAGGGACTGAGAAACTAGGAGATGGTGTCTGTGGGCTGAAAGGTAATCACATTCATGCCTTGAACCCTAACCCCCCCTGCGATGGTAGTAGGAGGCAATTAGATCACCAGGGCCCGACCCTCATCAATGGTACGTGTCCTCAGCAAGTCCAGTAGGATCACAAGTTTAAGACCAGCCTGGACAACTTAATGAGACCCTGTCTCAAAATAAGAAGCCTGGGAATGTTGTTCAGTGGTTGAGCACACTGGGTTCAATCCCAGTACCTGGTGTGGGAGGGGTTGTGGAACCCAGAGAGCCGCCTCACTCCTTCCACCATGTGAGGACACAATTAGAAGGCGCCATCTGTGAAGCAGAACATAGGTCCCCCACCAGACACCCAACCTTGCTGTGCCTTCATCTTGGGCTTCCCAGACTCCAAAACTGGGAATAAGTTTCTGTTGCTTAGAAATCACCAGCCTAAGGTGTTTTGTTAGAGGAGTCCAAACAGCCAAAGTTATTTCTGGGTGGAGGACTCAGGGATTCGTCCATTTATTTATCAAATGCTGTGCCAAGCACTGAGCCAGAACAAGACAGTCTCTGTTCTCAGATAACAGAATCTAATGGGGAAGTCAGGTAAGAAACAGATAAGCAGAAAAATAACTGAGTGAGGTAATTGCTAAGATGGAAAGACACAAATGTTGACATCAGGAACTGCAGAGGGATTGCTTAGGACGGATCACCTACAAGGGGAAAGTAATGGCTTGTTCTGAGAGGGAGGGATTCCAGGAACAGCATGTGGGGTGGCAGGTTGGGTAGAGAAACAGAGTTCCAGTCAGTGAGAACAGTATGTGTAAAGGTCCTGAGGTAGCATTAAGTTGAAAGAAATCAGAACTGAGCAAAGAACTGAAAAAAAGGATAAGCTGGTGGTAAGGGTTAAGTTCAAAACCCAAGACTTGTCCATGGCCCAATTCCCAACCCCATAGGTGACCCAGTGTTTTGGCAGAGGGAACCTGAGCTAAGAGCCACCCCATCTCACCTTGTAGCCTTTGACAAGTACCTTCACAACCCATGGATCTCCATTTGCTCATCGTTCCTTGGAGACTAACAATCCCCGATAGTTCAGCTACACCACACAGCCCTGAGGAGCCCTTGATGGTGTTTATCAAGCAATGAAAAACACTTTACCACCCGCAGGACAGTCAGGGTGGTTTTGGTGTCATTAGTGCACATGTTTAAGAGAGAACAGACTTGGTGCCTGCTGCAGAATTCTGCAGGAGTGGGGACAGGCAGTCGTAGCTTGGAGGGTTTAGAGTCCCAGGTTGCAATGAGACAATTAACATAACAGCTAGTATTCTGGGGTTGCAGGCAACAGAAACAGATTTTGAATTAGTTAAGCAGAGAAAGTGTGGACTGGGAAGGTATGGGGGCTCACAGAATCAGCGAGAAGATTGGGGGCCCATCCTCTGGAAAGCACAGAGCATGCAGGATGCTCCAGGGGCCACGAGTCTCCAGGAATGAACTGGAAACATTGCAGACCGAGGGAACTGCATCAAGACAGACAAACACCAAACCAGAACCTTCCAAAAGAACTTGCAGATGCTTTCCTACGTGGGCGAGTCATGAGACGGATTGAATTATTGTCTCCATTTTTAGAGATGACAAGCTGAGAAAGAGATGGCCTATTGTCAGATACACAGTAAACTGTGGATTTCAGAAGAGGGCGAAACTAGGGAATTCTAGAAACTGTGTTATCCTCTACGTTGCTGAATGAATCCCAAACATTCTTTCTGCCTGGGGTCGCTCCTTGCTCAGTTCAGACCCTTAAGAGATTCTAACAGGGTCATGTGCCCAGGGTCCCACTGAGACTGCACATATCAGGAATAAATGGTAGGTCACCCAAGAGAAAATGAGATTGAATAAGAAGGAGGAATGGACATGATTGAGCCTCTAACAATAAGCACCAGTACAGTCCACTCCGGGGGCCTGGACACCCTTCACACCTTTATGTTCTTCCAAAACTACACTCTGCATGTTCTTCCATGTTCTTCCAAAACTACACTCTGCATGTGATACAATTCCACACGCAACCAACACCGCTGACACACACGCACACGCGCGCACGTACCTGTGTGGTTTGGACCCATATCATGTGTGAACTCAAGGAAGCTGAACTGTCTCAATCTCAGATTCATCCTTTGGAAAGAACAGGAACAAACAGCCTCAGACTTCCTCATGGGGACTGTGGTAGGGGATTCAATCAGTTAGTGAATATAAATTTCTCAGCATTTATGTCCTATTTGGCAGGACATAAAATAGTGTCTGTTTATGTTTAGGGATCGATGGTTGGGAAATCAGCCTCTAATATGTAGGTTCAATCTGGGCCTGGACTTCATTCGTCTCTCAGGGACTTTCCAAAGAATTTTCCAAGGACCATTCAAGCATTCACTTCCTCTCTCTTTGGCAAATGAATAACTGAATCATGCTCCGATTGCTACTAGATTTTGAGAAACAACAAAATTCATCATTTATCTGACAGACGGTGGAGATGGTGGGGTGAAGAAAATGGAGAAGGGATGTGGAAATGGTCTCTGCTGCTGATTTTCTGGGTGGTCCTGGGTAGATCCCTCCCTTCTCAGAGCTAGAGTTTCCTCAGCCTAAGAGGTTATAATCTCTTCTTCTCACTGGATTGTGAGAATCCAGTGAGATAATGCATTGAAAAAGTTTAAAATAGTACCAGGTGTATAATAGGTCCTCAGCAAATGGCACTTCTACCTATGATTTTGAGATTCTCAGAGCCAGGTTCAAGGACACCTCACCAGAGCTCAGGCTTATTTGGGAGAAGGGAACAGCCTAATTTAAGCAGAATGTTATGGGATTCGGGATACATTCACTCGTTCAATAAATACACATTTCTACTTGAAGGATGCCAAATACTTGGCACGCCTGTATATACTCACCTTCCTATGCACAATAGACATCAAGAATCAATCATGGAACTTCCTGTTGAACCCAGAAGCAACTTCAGAATCTTCCTCAACACAGAATGCAGGCAGCTGCTACCAACTGATGTGGTTTCTCATGGTTCCACGTTTATTTGTCATCTGAGGTCTAAGATGGATAAGGCAGACTGGCATTAAAGAAGACACAGGCTCCAGAGCAGAATGCTTGGGTCTGAATCTTGTCTTAGAACCCCTTACAAGCCCTTCTTATAATAAGTAGGTCCTACGGCAGTGTAACAGCCGTGGAGAGCCCCCTTCAAGAAAGAGCCCATGATACATGATGTCATGAGGATCTGCTTCAGCATCTGAGCCAAGACTGCACGCTTCCTGGGCAGCCCCTAACAAGCACTGTGAGCAAGGTGCCTTAGTCCATTTTCTGTTGCTGTAACAGAATCCCTGAGACCAAGTAATTTATAAAGAAAAGAGGTTTATTCAACTCATGATTCTGGTAGCTGGAGAGTTCAAGGTCAGATGCTACACCTGGCAAAGGCCACCACCTTGATGTTTGAGTTTTGGTGGGGACCAAACATAATGAAACCATAGTTCAAGCGTTCCACACTTCCGCTTAATGTGGAACTCTTCTCCTCTACCAGTGCTTCCTGGTGGGCTTCTGGATAAGGCTTTCTCCGCGCTGTGCTGCAGTCTGCAGCCCTTTCCAACCAGTCCTCCTCCCTCGCCTGCTCCTTTAACAGAACTTGGATCTGCATCAGGGTCCAGTGGCTCTCCCTTGCTCCTCCTGGTCTGTCTCCCCTTCACCTTCATGGCTGTTGGCCCCATTAAGCTCTTGCACGGCTCTGTCTCTGACATCTGATTCCCAGAGGGCACAGGTGGCGTGAGCCCCGAGCTGCAGCGGGCTGGGTTGGAAAGAGTGGTGCTCTCTTTGATGGATGAAGAGGGGGTGCAGTGGTTTTTGTGAGGGTGGGGCAACGAATGATAGGCAGGGAGACTGCAGGGTACAGTAGCGTAACCTTCCACCCCGCCCTGGAAAAACTGGCCCTTTCCATCAAGGACTTGATGGCACTGATTGCAAGTGACAGAAGCTCAACTCGACCTCGCTTAAGTGAAAAGGGACTGTAAGAGTCTTATAAATGAGAAGGGGGTGCCAGATCATCGTCCCTACCACCAGACAATGGTTCTGTGCCTACAGGGTCTCAGTTCAGCAATCCTACCACAAGGACAAGACTTTTTCCTGGTATCATAATAATTCCCTGATTGGCCTTGCTTGGGCCACGTGCCTATTTACGAACCAATCTCTGTGCCTAGGGTAATGAGGGCATTCTAATTGGCTGGAAGAGCTCATATGCCCGCCCCTGGGTGGGGGCACGGGATGGTGTCTCTCCCCAGGGCTGCCTGGAGAAGGGATAGGTTCTCCCGGAAACCAGGAGGGTGGTGGGAACTGTTGTAGCCAGCTTTTTCTCTGCTGTGACTATAGAAGTGACCAGAACAATTTTAGGGGAGGAAAAGTTTATTTGAGGGCTCACAGTTTCAGAGGTCTTAGTCCATAGGCAGCTGGCTCCATTCCTTAGGGCTTGAGGGGAGGCTGAACATCATGGCGGAAGAGTGTGGCAGAGGGAAGCAGCTCACATGATGATCAGGAAGCAGAGACTCCACGCGCCAGATAGAACTATATACCCAAAGCCACGCCCTAATTCCTACCTCCTCCAGCCACACCCACCACTTCAGTTACCATTGCGTTAATCCCCATCAGGGGATTCATTCACTGATTGGGTCAAGACTCTCACAACTTGGTCATTTCTCCTCTGAACCTTCTTGCACTGTCTCACATGTGAACTATTGGGGGACACCTCACATCCAAACCATAACAGGAACATGGGCCCCATCCTCCTGCCTCGGCCTCCTTCAGCCTCCTGAATAGCTAGGATTATGGACAGGCAGATACCACCACGCTGGCTAGTGATCAAGTCCTTGAGACTTTAGTAGTGAAGTCTTAAAGGAAAGAGGAAAAGCATGAATCAGAGGAACCCAGTGGGGTCTGGGAGGCCCTCCCTGGGGGCTTCAGCTGAGACAAAGAGCAGGAGCATTCACTAGTGACAGTCATGGGGAACAGTTAGAGGAACAGCACATGCAAAACCCCTGCCACATGAGAGCATTTTAGAAGCACAGAAGAGGCCAAGAGTGACCAACACAGGGCGACAGGAGAGTGGGCAAGACTCTGCAGACCAGGGAATTTGAATTTTCTCCTTAGAGCCACAAAAACCACCGGTGAGAGGGAATTAAAGAGGACAGTAATGTGATCAGATTGTCAGACAAGGGTTTTTCCCCCTAAAAGATTCTTCTAGTTGCTGGGTAGACGAGATAGAAGGAGGGGGCAGGAATGACAGGGACATCCGCCAGCAAGGGGGCTGCCATGAGGACTAGAGAAGGGGCAGGCTCCCAGTAGAGGGAAAGCCAAGAGTCAGGGTTCTCAGGGGCCTGGGGCCACTGAGGGCCAATTAGTGCCCCAACCAGCAAGTCCTTTAGCCTCTATCCTGCGCCCTGAAGTTTCTCTTTTCCTCCCACTCCAGCCCTTTTTTGTTTTTGTGGGACAAACTCCCACCAGTGACTCATCCGGGACCTGGGCTTCTTGTTCCCTTCTCCCTTGGTGGCTTTGGGCTCCTGGGGCCTATCGGGCTCCTCCCTCATCATCTGGGGAGGCCTTCCTAAGCCCTGCAGCTGCTGGGGCAGTCTTGAGGGAAGGAGCAGAGACCCTGCCAGCTTTGAGCACCTCCCACTTTCTGCTTATGGTGTGGCTCATCCTCTCCTCCCCCCAACCCACCAGGGAATTCCTTCTTTGCAAGTCCTGTGCATCCTTCCAGGCTGACTTCCTCTGGGAAGCTCTGCCTCCCTCTGCTTAGTGGGGCAGGGGTCGTTGATGGAGTCGTAGAGACAAACGTGGTAGCAGCTCAAGGAGGAACCAGTGACACACTCCAGGTCAAGCTAAAGGAGGTTTCCCAAGGGAAGGGGCATTTGCTCTGAAATAGAAGGAACTATTCCATTAGAAGGAACTACTTCACTGTGGGGAGAAAGGTGAAAAAGTATTTCAAGCCAAAGACACAGCACACAGCTGGTCACTGCAAGTTGCTTCCTCAATGCGTGGAAAGGAGCATACAAATGTTTGTTGAATGAATTAACGTTTGCGGGGAAGATGGAGAAATCTGGTGTGGCTGTGTCAAAGTTTGCCAGCTGGCAGAGGACTCACAAAATCAGGCAAACAGAAGTTTAAAAAGCCTACCATGGAATTAGTTGTCAACATGTAAAAATTGGGAGGCTTCACCTAAACTCCTCTTCCTCTGTCCAGGCACCACAATCCAGCTCACCGAAGCCCCTGCCTGGCTCACTGGCTCATCCACACCACTTCCTGAAGGCTGTGGACATCTGAGTGTGCACCTTGATCTAGACCTGCTGCTCCTTGAGGTTCTGGACTATGTGTTGTTCACTGGTCAAGGCATACAGTAAGAGCTAAAGAAGTGCTTGTCAGCTAGGTGGATGGGTAGTGTGAGGGTTTTAAGATGTGCCCACAGTTTTCTTAATGCTCCTCCTTTTTAAAGGTGAAATCCCCTTCAGTGTGGTCTGGACTCTGAGACCTGTAAAGAATCAAATGTGGAGGAAGCAATGGTGTCTGACTTCAGAGACTAGGTCATTATGGTAGCTGCATTGCTGTTTCTTGGATCACTTGCTATGGAGGAAGCCATCCACCATGTTGTGAGGACACTCAACCAGCCGTGTGGAAACACCCAAGTGGTGAGGACTGGGGCCTCCTGCCATCAGCCTGCATGATTGCCAGTCATTTGAGTGAGCCCAGCTCACTTAGAAGTGGCTCCTCAGCCCAGCGCAGCCTCAGATGACTGCAGCCCCAGATGACAACTTGAATACAACCTCACAAGAGACCCTGAGCTAGAGCCACCCAGTGAAGGTGCTTCCAAACACCAGATCCACAGAAACTATGGGAAACAATGAGTTTATTGTTGTTTCTGGCTCTGAGTTGTGAAATAATTTGTTAAGCATTAATAGACAACTATAACAAATAGATGGACGGATGGGTGGAAGGATGGATGGATAGAAGATGGATAGATGGATGGATGGATGGATGGGTGAAAGGTGTACTAGGTAGGAGTGGAGGTTCCATGGAAAAGTAAGGGAAATCTCAAATGGGTTTGACGCCCTGGAAAGCTGGAAGAATTTCTAATCCAGGAGTGCCATGGTCATCTCTAAATTTTAGGCTGGTCACTGAGATAGCCAGGAGCGGGAGGATGGAGTAGAGGAGTCTCGAGCCAAGGGTTCAACCAAAAGCTGCAACAACCACCCTGGAAGACAGGGTGCCCTGTGTCTCCAGCCCAGCTTCCTCCGGCAGCAGTCCCCACTGTCCTTCCCACCCAGGGTCCTTGGCCCGGCAGACCCTCTGAACAGTGGAGAAGGTCAAGACTCCAGCATTTCTCAGAAGCCTCGTCATCCTCCTCGCTCAGAGCCTTCTTTGTGCAAGGGAAGCATTCCTCCCTCAGCCAGCTGGGGACTCAGAGCAGGGCTGGTGGCCTTCAAGAATCAGAAAGGGGAAGTGAGGAGCTGTGACCCTCTGGGGAGGTCACTGGCCTCAAAGGCATGGTGGGTATTACAGTCACCAACCACCCGTGGGGCTAGGCCCACCCTGAGATCCACTGTGTCAGCATTGTTTGGAATGACACAGCTCATGTCCTGGAGAAACGGAGACACAGATGGACTGACCCATAGGAGAAGGTTTAGTACCAATCAAAACTGTGTTAAAATGCTGCTTCTCATCTATTACGTTGGCAAATGTTCAAAGTCAGACAACACGTGTGGGGGAGGCTCTGGGCACATAGGCACAATCACCCACATTGTTGTGGGTGCCATGGTTTGGATCTGGAATGTCACTCCAAAGCTCTTGTGTTAAGGTCTTGGGTCTCAACTTGGTGCTATTAAGACATGATGGAACCTTTGGAGATGAGCCGAGGCAGAGGTCTTAGGTCTTAAGGAATGTACCCTTGAAGTGGGTGCTGGGTATCCAGTCCCTGCAGATTTCTCTTCCCCACCATGAAATGAACAGCTTTCCTCTACCACATACTTCCTGCCATAAAGCACTGTCTTGCCACAAGCCCCAAAGCAAGTGAGCCTGTTGACTGTGGACTGAAACCATGACCCAAAATAAACCTTCTCTCTATAAGTTGATTTTCTCAGGTATTTTGTTACAGTAATGGAAAACTGACCAACACCTGAAGATGTCCGGTGGTAGCAAGCCTTATAAAGGGAATTGGTAATATCCAGTGAAACAATGCATGCACTTATCTTCTGACTCGTGCTTTCATGTCTAGGATATACAGTGGCAATGCAATCCCACAAATACAAAAGCAAAAAGAAGAACAACTTTATGCACAATGCTATTTATTATTAAGTTCATCAAAGGATCATATTAATAGCAAAATATTTATTCATATAAAACTGGATGAGAAAACTAAGGTATACAAGTGAATGTTATACACATGGCCTATATGGAGGGATTTCCAACATATGTAGTTAAGCAAAAAAATAAAATTAGGGTACAAAGGATTGGATATAGTATGCCACCTTTCACTTAATAAAAATATTTCATTTACGAAATTCATTATGCAAAAAAAAAAAGAAGGAAAAAACGGAAACTAATTGAAAATGGTTACTCTTAAGGACTTGGTGGGAATATAATGGAGGAAAAAAGAGAGGGGAATAACATTTCCCTGAAAATAATTTTATGTGGTCCCAACTTTTTAATCATGTAAATACATGTTAAAAAAATAAAATTAAATAAAAAGATAATAATGTAAACTCTAAACTTAAAAAAGAAAGATGAACTTAACTGTATATCAAATTAATAACACAAAGAAAGTTATCAAGTACTTTTGGCCTTAGGAGTCTAAGAGATTGATGTTGTAATTCTGAAATTACTATCTCTGTGTCATGTGATGGAAGAACGGTGTGAACACATCCATGTTTTAGGAATTAGGGTTCTTACTATGGGGAAAGGAAGCTTCAAATGGGGGTGGGCTCTGTGCCTTCTAATTTTACTTGAAGAATTTGGCACCAGTGACCAGGGAACAGCAACATCCCCACAGCAATGAGCACACTTGGTGCCAGATCTGGGTTCATAAGTGCCATTCCCCACTAAGCAAAGCCAGGGGGGTCCTAAGAGGAATGGCAGAGTCCAGCCTCTGTGTCAGACAGACAGCAAGTGAGCTCAAAGACGAGGAGGCCCAGTCAAGAGGAGCCAAGTCCAGGGGGCGCCACTAGCCCAAGTTCTCACCACGTGATCATCAGAAGAAGGGCTTGGGTCTCCCCGTTTGAGTGAGAGAGTACAAACAAGTCAGGAAGTAGGATAATTCATGAGCTAGAGAATACAGTTGGAGATGGTAGTGTAATAAAGATACAGGTAGATAGATAGATAGATACAAAATATTTTACAGAAGTTATAGACATCTGTATTCTCTTGCTCCATCAGCTGACCGAGAGCTCAGAAGCCCCTGACATCCCAGTAGCAACGAGCACACCAAGTATGCAGAGGTGGGTGTCTAATCCCTTTCTCCAGTGAGAGCAACCAGGGAAAACAGCTGGAGAAACAGCTGGTTCTAGGTCTGGAATAGGAAATACCCGCGATGACCCTGGAGCATCATGGCACATCAAAAGGTAAGCAGATGCTTAAGCAAACGGAAAAGCCCCACAGTGGGGGAGGCACGACAAAGGGACACAGGACTCTTGAAAGACCTTCCAGTGACCCATGCTGGAAAGATCTGAGTGAGGAAATAAAGCGTTCTGCTGACAGAAGTAAGTGAATGAATAAATAAATGGGAGCGAACGGACAGATCTCCCATGCGGAAGAATACCAAATGATTCATGTGGGTACCGCGCCCTAAGGAGAGGGAGCATCCTTCCCCCTCCAAAGTGTGAACCGCACTTAGTGACTTCCTTCCAAAGAGTATAGTGTGGGGAGCGGGGAGAGTGACTTTACTGACAAATACTACCTCAGCCAGGTGATCGAGGTCAGTGTCCACAGGGATGTCGTGTGGATAATATGTACTCAGACATGCCCAGCAACGACGGGGTACAGAGACCCTCCATTTTACCCCCTCCTGCCTTGCAAGATGTCCATGGTAGAGTCAGGATTTGAATCCACCATCCTGACCCCTAGCCCAGGGATCGATCTAACCCCCAACATGGAATGCTGGGAATGGCAGGCACCCGGAAGGCCTCTTTCCAGCATCACCAGATCTGCGGGGCACTCATTTCACAGGGAAGCTGGGGTATATTGGGGGCTGGGGGGGAATGTAGAATCTGCCCACATGACCTTGCAGGGCGGAACTGAAAAAAACTGTCCCCCAGCCGCATCCCCACAATGGCCTCCATGTAGCCAGGCTTTCCCATTCCCCTGGGGCCCTGGGCACTGACGTCTCCCTCCCCCAATCCTTGGCTTCCTCTCCCTCCTTTCCCCCATTCTGGGGATCCAGGGACACCCATGACACTCCAGGCCTCTTCCCTCAGTGTGAAAACACTGGGCGGGTACTCCAGCGACAAGGAGGGGGCCGGGGTCATGCTGGTCTCACCCTCCAGCCAGCCCAGAACGCAGCTGCTGATGAAAGAGCTGAATTGTCCTGGGCAGCTGTGCTTGTTTTCCTTCCCAGACTCAGTCTGTGGCCCTGGGGAGAGGGGGGAGGGGAGGCGGTCACTTTTCTTCCTGTCCCCACCCTGGGAGTCCTCCAGGACTCTCCTCTAAGGCCCTCAAGTGCTGCTTCTGCTTTCTGGTTTCTTACAAAGCAGACTCTCAGGTCTGCAGAGTGGGAAGGGGCCTCCAAAGGCATAGTTCCATCTGTTGTCACAGAAGAATGACTTGTAGGGGTTTATTACACACAGACATAACCTCTTCCCCGGAAAGCTCAGAACCCAAAGGGCTAGGACTGGAAATTGCAGTTTTAATAAATATAGCTGGTTCTAGACCCTTGTTTATAAAGATTGAAAAACAATAGGACATAGAGAGGGACAGGGACCTGCTTAGGATCTTAGAGCAAGATGTATGGCTGGATCCAGTCTAACCAATGGATTCATTCATTCATTCATCAAGACAGCCACTACTAGCGTACCAGGCCCTTTACTAAGGATTTCCCAGAGAGGGGGTTTGCTCACAATATGCTCACAATAAGCTCACGAGAAAGCAAACAAACAAGCCCATTCTTCCAAAGCACAGTGATAAGAAATGCATTTGAAATGTCTGAGACATTTCTGGGGCCCAGGAATGGGCATATGGAGGAAGTGAGAACCCAGCAGGCAAAGAGGCATGGTCAGATTAATGGGAAAAGTTTTGGCAGGAGCAGGAGGATTCTGCGGAGCCTGTGGGACAGTGGTGGTGGCGCGGGAGGGGGCCGGGACAGTCTGCCAGCATATCCACGTGTTTTTTGAGTGCATATTGCTCACTGTCAGGTGCCTATCATCCACCATTTGCCTGTCTCTCGCCTGTCCATCACCCAATGCATGAGGTTCACCTCCCGATCGACCGACAACAGTCAGCAATCTGATTGCTGATCGCCAGTGGAGCACCTGCTGCCTGCTGTTCCCTGGAAGTTCATTGTCACAGTACCTGCAGGTTTGATTACACGTGGCTGCCGCCATTTTCAGACAACAGCCAGGCCCCATAGGACCCCTGGCCAGACTGACTGAGCCCCGTCTCCAGGATCCCTCAGCCCAACCAATCACTCCCTGCCTCTGGGGCCCTCACATCGACTGACTGCTCCCTGCCACCAGGACCCCCAGATGAATTGACTGCGCCCTATCACCGGGACCCCAGACCAACTGATTGCACCCGGCCTCCAGGATCCCACAACCACATCAAACACACCTGACCTCTAGGACCCTGGCCTGACCAACTGCAACCCGCCTCCAGGACCTCCTGCTGACCACAGCCACACCCTGAGCTGCAGCTCCCCATTTGCCAACACATTTGGAAGCCAGAGCAGCCATCTTGGATAATCTTGGAAGCCGTAGCTCCGATCTTTAGGTGGGGCAAATCCCATCCTGAGACGCCTGCTGGAGGCTTGAAGCTCATTGTCAGGTACCTCTCATGCATCAGGCTACTGAACTCTGGGAGGTTTCATTAGTATATGACTGTTATACTGTAGATTTTCTTTTTTCTCCTTATTGAAAAAGTTTTTTATTTCTTTACTTTTCTTGCTCTCTTTTCCTTTCGTTCACTTGTTCCCTCAGAGTCTCTTTCTCCCTTTCTTGCCTGCTAACATCCAATTTCTTTTGATTACACTCTCACCCTTCCTATTATCTAGAACTTCTATATATTATTTTCTTATCCCATTAACTGCCGCATTCTACATCCCTCTGCATCCTCTTTGTCCTCCATTTGAAACTGAAGACTTTATTGCAAATTTGTTTGTTTTACTGAAGATAATATTTTAACTCATTCTGTTTATTATGACAATTTTGTTATTGTCCTCATAGGGGCTATTTGGTCTAGGATTGTATAGTGTCTGAATTGGGCACTGCTAATATTGATCTTCCCTTAAAGAAAGGGTTTTGGGAACCTATAGGGCCACTATAAGCCTATAGGGGGAAATCTGTAATACCCCAGATCTGCACTGCTAGAGGGGAAGATACATGAACAACATGAGAAAACAAGGGAAGAAAATGATCCAAACAAATCTAGATTCTATATTAATAGAATCCAATGACAGTATGTTAGAAGAAATGTCAGAAAAGGACTTCAGATTATACATGATTAAGATGATTCGTGAAGCAAAGAATGAGATAAGACAGCAAATGCAGGCAATGAATAATACCAATAAGCTGAAAGAGCACCTGCAGGAAGCAAAAGATCATTTCAACAAAGAGATAGAGATTCTCAAAAAAAAAAACCAAATGGAAATCCTTGAAATGAAGGAGACAATAAACCAAATAAAAAACTCAATGGAAAGCATCACCAAAAGATTAGACCACTTGGAAGACAAAACCTCAGACAATGAAGACAAAATATTGAATCTTGAAAATAAAGTTGCCCAGAAAGATGGTAAGAAATCATGAACAGAATCTCCAAGAACTGTGGGACATCATGAAAAGACCAAATTTAAGAATTATTGGGACTGAGGAAGGCACAGAGATACAAACCAAAGGAATGAACAACCTATTCAATGAAATAATATCAGAAAATTTCCCAAACCTGAAGATTGAAATGGAAAATCAAATACAAGAGGCTTACAGAACACCAAATGCACAAAATCACAACAGATCCACACCAAGGCACATTATCATAAAAATGCCTAACATTCAAAATAAAGATAGGATTTTGAAGGCCACGAGAGAAAAGCATCAGATTACATATAGAGGGAGAACAATATGGATAGCAGCCGACTTCTCAACACAGACTCTAAAAGCTAGAAGGGCCTGGAACAACATATTTCAAGCTCTGAAAGAACATGGTTGCCAACCAAGAATCCTATACCCAGCAGAACTAACCTTCAGATTTGAAGATGAAATAAAACCCTTCCATGATAAACAACAGTTAAAAGAATTTACAAATAGAAACCCTGCACTACAGAATGTTCTCAACAAAATATTCCATGAGGAGGAAATGAAAAACAACAATGGAGGTCAGCAAAGGGAGGAACTACCTTAGAGAAAAACCACTCAAAGGAGAAACCAAGCCAACCTAAAAACCAAAAACAAGCCAAATGACTGGGGCTACAAATCATATCTCATTAATAACCATGAACATTAATGGCCTAAACTCATCAATCAAAAGACATAGACTGGCAGAATGGATTAAAAAGAAAGACCCAACAATATGCTGCCTGCAAGAGACTCATTCTCATAGAAAAAGACATCCATAGACTAAAGGTGAAAGGATGGGGAAAAAACCTACCATGCACACGGACTCAGTAAAAAAGCAGGGGTTTCCATCCTTATATCAGATAAAGTGGACTTCAAGCCAAAGTTAGTCAGAAGGGATAAAGAAGGACATTTCATACTGCTTAAGGGAACCATAAATCAGGAAGACATAATGATAGTAAATATTTATGCCCCAAACAATGGTGCATTCCTGTACATCAAACGAATCCTTCTCAATTTCAGGAATCACACAGACCACAACACAATAATTCTGGGTGACTTTAACACACCGCTGTCACCACTAGATAGATCTTCCAAACAAAAACCAACCAAAGAAACCACAGAACTCAATAACACAATCAATAACCTAGACTTAATAGACATATATAGAATATTCCATCCATCAAGAGTGGATACACTTTCTTCTCAGCAGCACATGGAACCTTCTCAAAAATAGACCATATGTTATGCCACAAAGCAGCACTTAGGAAATGCAAAAAAATAGAGATACTGCCTTGTGTTCTATCAGATCATAATGGACTGAGAGTAGAAATCAATGACAAAATAAAAAACAGAAATTACTCCAATACCTGGAGACTAAATAATATGCTATTGAATGAAACATGGATAACAAAATACATCAGGGAGGAGATAAAAAAAATCCTTAGAGGTCAATGAGAATGACGATACAACATATCAAAATCTCCGGGACACTATGAAAGCGGTACTAAGAAGAAAATTCATTGCATGGAGTGCATTCCAGAAAAGAATGAAAAGTCAACAACTAAATGACCTAACATTACAGCTCAAAGCCCTAGAAAAAGAAGAACAGAATAACAGCAAAAGTAGTAGAAGACAGGAAATAATTAAAATCAGAGCTGAAATCAATGAAATTGAAACAAAAGAAACAATTCAAAAAATTGACAAAACAAAAAGTTAGTTCTTTGAGAAAGTAAACAAAATAGACAAACCCTTAGCCACACTAACAAAGAGGACAGAGAAGACTCAAATTACTAAAATTCATGATGAAAAAGGAAATATCATGACAGACACCACTGAGATACAGAACATAATGAGAAGCTACTTTGAAAATCTGTATTCCAACAAAATAGAAACTACCGAAGACATTGACAAATTTCTAGACACATATGCTCCTCCCAGACTGAACCAGGAGGACATACACGATTTAAACAGATCAATATCAAGCAATGAAATACAAGAAGCCATTAAAAATCTACCATCCAAGAAAAACCCAGGACCAGACGGATTCTCAGCCGAGTTCTACAAGATCTTCAAAGAAGAACTCATTCCAATACTTCTCAAAGTATTCCAGGAAATAGAAAAGGAGGGTACCCTACCGAACTCATTCTATGAAGCTAATATCACCCTCATACCCAAACCAGGCAAAGACACATCAAGGAAAGAAAATTTTAGACCAATATCCTTGATGAATATAGATGCAAAGATCTTTAACAAAATATTGGCAAACTGTATCCAAAAACATATTAAGAAAATTGTGCACCACGATCAAGTGGGGTTCATCCCTGGAATGCAAGGATGTTTTAACATCTGTAAATCAATAAACGTAATCCATCATGTCAGTAGACTTAAGGATAAGAATCATATGGTTATTTCAATTGACGCAGAAAAAGCGTTCGACAAAATACAATACCCCTTCATGCTGAAAACACTAGAAAAAATAGGGATAGTAGGAACATACCTGAACATTGTAAAGGCTATTTATGCTAAGCCCATGGCCAACATCATTCTTAATGGAGAAAAACTGAAACCATTCCCTTTAAAAAGAGGAACAAGACAGGGATGTCTTCTTTCACCACTTCTATTCAACATTGTCCTCGAAACTCTAGCCAGAGCAATTAGGCAAACCAAAGAAATTAAAGGGATACGAATAGGAAAAGAGGAACGTAAGCTGTCACTATTAGCAAATAGTGATGGCATGATTCTATATTTAGAGGATCCAAAAAAACTCCTCCAGAAAACTTCTAGACCTCATCAATGAATTCAGCAAAATAGCAGGCTATAAAATCAACACGCATAAATCTAAAGCATTTTTATACGCAAGCGACGAAACAGCTGAAAGGGAAATGAGAAAAACAACTCCATTTGCAACAGCCACAAAAAAAATAAAATACTTGGGAATCAATCTAACCAAAGAGGTAAAAGATCTCTACAATGAAAACTACGAAACATTGAAGAAAGAAATTGAGGAAGACCTTAGAAGATGGAAAGATCTCTCACGTTCTTGGATAGGCAGAATTAATATTGTCAAAATGGCCATACTACCAAAAGTGCTATACAGATTCAATGCAATTCCAATTAAAATCCCAATGATGTACCTTACAGAAATAGAGCAAGCAATTGTGAAATTCATCTGGAAGAATCCGAAACCCAGAATAGCTAAAGCAATCCTTAGCAGGAAGAATGAAACAGGGGGTATCGCAATACCAGAACTTCAACTATACTACAAAGCAATAGTAACAAAAACGGCATGGTATTGGCACCAAAATAGACAGGTAGATCAATAATACAGAATAGAGGACACGGACACAAACCCAAATAAATACAATTTTCTCATACTAGACAAAGGTGCCAAAAATATGCAATGGAGAAAAGACAGCCTGTTCAACAAATGGTGCTGGGAAAACTGGAAATCCATATGCAACTAAATGAATGAAACTAAACCCCTATCTCTCAGCCTGCACAAAAATCAACTCATAATGGATCAAGGACCTTGAAATCAGACCTGAGACCCTGCATCTTATAGAAGAAAAAGTAGGTCCAAATCTTCAACTTGTTGGCTTAGGATCAGACTTCCTTATCAGGACTCCCATAGCACAAGATATAAAAGCAAGAATCAATAACTGGGATATATTCAAACTAAATAGCTTTCTCTCAGCAAAGGAAACTATCAGCAATGTGAAGAGAGAGCCTATAGAGTGGGAGAATATCTTTGCCACTCATACTTCATATAGAGCACTAATTTCCAGAATATATAAAGAACTCTAAAAACTCTACAGGAAGAATACAAATAACCCAATCAACAAATGGGGTAAGGAGATGAACAGACACTTCACAGAAGAAGAGCTACAAGCAATCAACAAACATATGAAAAAATGTTCACCATCTCTAGTAATAAGAGAAATGCAAATCAAAACTACACTAGGATTCCATCTCACCCCAATTAGAATGCAATTATCAAGAATATAAGCAACAATAGGTGTTGGAGAGGATGTGGGGAAAAAGGTACACTCATACATTGCTGGTGGGGTTGCAAATTAGTACAGCCACTCTGGAAAGCAGTATGGAGATTCCTTAGAAAACTTGGAATGGACCCACCATTTGACCCAGCTATCCCACTCCTTGGCCTATACCCAAAGGACTTAAAATCAGCATACTACAGAGATACAGCCACATCAATGTTCATAGCTGCTCAATTCACAATAGCCAGACTGTGGAACTAACCTTGATGTCCTTCAATGGATGAATGGATAAAGAAACTGTGGTATATATATACAATGGAATATTACTCAGCCATAAAGAGTAATAAAATTATGGCATTTGCAGGCAAATGGATGAAATTGGAGAATATCATGCTAAGTGAGATAAGCCAATCTCAAAAATCCAAAAGACGAATGATCTCACTGATAAGCAGATGATGACACATAATGGGGGGTAGTAGGGGGGCAAGAATGGAGGAAGGAGGGACTGTATAGAGGAAAAAGAGGGGTGCAAGGGGTGGGGGGGAAGGAACAAATAACAGAATGAATCAAACATCATTACCCTATGTAAATGTATGATTACACAAATGGTATGCCGTTACTCCATGTACAAACAGAAAGAACATGTATCCCATTTGTTTACAATAAAAATAGATTAAAAAAAAAAAAAAAAAAAAAAAAAAAAAAGAGGCATGGTCAGAAAAGCTGCCCAGAGGAGGTGGTGACTCCAGCAGAACTGAAGGGAGCCATAGGCATCTGCAAAGGAGGAAGGGCCCAGGCAGATGAATCAGCAAGAGCTAAGGCTCGAAGGCAGGAAGAGCATGCTGCGAGGGCAGCCAAAAGCAGTTCCTTGTCTCTGGAGTCCAACATGGGAGGCAGGAAGAGGAGAAAAGTCCACTCATTCATTATGTCTATTGACATAATGAAGCCTATTCAGGTGCTGGGCACCATGAACAAAGTAGACCAAATCTCTGCCCTCCAGATTCTTACTTTTTAGTGGGAAAGAGAAAAAAATCACACTGATAAGCCAACGACTGCATAAGACTATAATGAAATGGGTGCCAGGGATGGAATTAGAGCAGAGTGAAGGCCTGAGGTTTCCCATTCCTTGGAAGGCAGCCAGGGAGGCCTCTTTAAGAAATGGTCATTTGTAAAGACCTGAAGGAAGCAAAGCAGAGTGTGAAATAAAATCAAGTAAAGGGGGCTGGAGTCATAGCTCAGTGGTAGAGCGCTTGCCTAGCACGTGTGAGGCACTGGGCTCAATTCTCAGCACCACATATAAATAAAGTAAAATGAAGGTCCATTGACAACTAAAAATATTTTTTTAAAAAATCAAGTAGAGGGTGTTCTAGGAAGACTGAGCAGGACATGCAGAGGTCCTGCAGCAGAAGTGACAGGAGGTTGGAGGGAGGTTGATGGTCTGATTCAGGAGGATCTTATATGACTTGCTGAGAATTTTCTTTTATCTTCTTCTCAAAAGGTGTAAGAAACCAGTAAAAGGTTTAAGCAAGGGCAGAGCATGGTCAGGTTTAGATTTTGAAGTTACTCTGACCTCCATGTGGAAATGGACGGAGCAGCAGTAGAATGTCCAGTGAGGAGGTTGCTATGGTGGCCATGCAGGAGGAGACAGGGGGTACCCTGTGGGCAGGGGACATCTGGAGACGAGGAGGAGAACAGAAATGCTATACTCACTATCCAAGGGGCAAAACTCACAGAGCTAGACAAGCTGCTGTCGCCAGGGAGGGAAGGAGGCGTCAGGGAGAGGCCAGGCAACTGTTAGGTGGTAGGGCCACTTCTTAGGTGGAGGTGCCCAAGGATGAGCAGAACTGGGGACAAGATAGATTTAGTTTGGGATTCCCAAGCTTGTGAGATCTCCCTGACCAGGGAGATGCTGATCTGGACTTGAGAGAAATCTGAGCTGGAGCGAGCAGTGAGGTGTTGGCAGCATGGGGGGCCTGAGGAGAGGGCTTGGCCCCCTAGGCATGGGAGATGGCTCATGACTGCTGAGTTGAGAGAGAAAAGGGCACAGGACAGAACCCCAGAATCCAGGAAGCCCCAGGAATTAAGGAGGGACTTGAAGCCCACAAGGAAGCCAGAGAAAGAGTCGTCTTGCCCCAAGGAAAGTGAGGAAGAGTCTTTCAAGTGGAGCCAAGGATACTTTGATGGGAGAGAGACAGGCCGTGGTAAGGCTGCTCAGAGACCTCGTAAGTTGAGGACTAAAACAGACACATGAAATTTTGTCCTACAATAAACAGGACTGATGTGGAACAATCTTCGAGGTTGTATTAGTTACCTATTCCTGGACGCCCAATGACCCCACAACTCAGAAGCTTAAAACAGCAATGAACTTTCATGGCTTCTCACAGTTTCTGTGGGTCAGAAACTCAGGAATGGCTTGGCTGGGTGGTTCTGGCTCAGAGTCTCTCATGAGGTTACAATTAAGATGTTGGCCGGGGCTACAGTCATCTGAAAGCTTGGTGGGATAACAGATCTGCTTCCAAGATGGCTCGCTTACATGGCTGATGAACTGGTGCTGGCTGTTGGCAGAGGCCATTGGTTCCTCATGGTCTAGACCTCTGCAAGGAGCTGCCTGAATGTCTACACTACATGGCAGCTGACTTCCCTCCAGAGAGAGTGATCCCAGAGACAGCAAGGGATCCACGGTAATGTCTTAAGCCCTGACCTTGGAAGCCACACGCTACTTCTTCAATATCCTATTATGATCAGCCCTATTCACTGTGGGAGGCAGAGATGGTGGGAGATCATCTTGCATGCTAGTTTCCACAAAGAAAGTATAAAAGTATGCTCGACAAGGAACGATTTGTGGACATTTTTAAAAGACCACCCATCTATGTAACATCTGATAGCTATTTGCTTGGATTTTCCTAGGACAAATCTGAAAGGTAATGCTTTTCACTGTTTACATTTTTGTGTCTCTTACAGTTTGGATATGAGGAGTCCCCCTAAAAGTTCATGTGTTGATGAAGAAATGTTCAGATGTGAAATGATTAGATTATGGCAGTTATAACCTGATGGGCAGATTGATCCATTTGATGGATGCATAACTTGAATGGATTACTGGGAGGGAATTATGGACAGGTCAGGCATGACTGGATGAAGTAGGTAATTGGGGGTGTGCCCTTAGGGATTATATTTTGTTCCTGGCTCCTACACACTCTCTCTCTGCTTCCTGGCTGCCATGAGCCAGGAATCTGACATCTTTCTTCCACCACACCCTTCCACCATGATGTTTTGCCTCATCTCAGGACCAGAGCAATGGAGTTTGCCAACCATGAACAGAACCTGTGAAACTGTGAGCCAAAATAAACTTTTCCTCCTCTTAATTGTTCTTGTCAGGTATGCTGGTCACAGCAACAAAAAGCTGACTAATGCATCTTTTACATTTTTCCCCTACTCTAATAAATATATTTTAAATAATTATCAGAGGACCAAAAGGAGTATTCACTGAGTTGGGCAAGACATTCTTTCATTTATTCAAACAACAAATATTTATTGAGTTCCTGCTGTGTGCCAAGTATTGTTTTTGGCACTGGAATCTGTGAGATGGACAAAGCAAAGTTCAGTTTCCCTCCTCAGCTGGGTGAGTCTGCAAAGGGCTGCCGAAACACAACACCACAGACGTGTTATTTTCTCATAGTCCTGAGATCCGAAATCCAAGGGCAGCAGGGTTGGTTCCTTCTGAAGGCCATGAGGGAAGAAGCTGTTTCAGGCCTCCCTCCCTGGTTGGTGGGCAGCCATATTTATGTCTCCATGGCCTCCTCTCTATCCACAGGCAGGTCCAGATTTTCCCTGTTCATTAGGACCAGTCCTATTGGCTTAGGGCCCACCCTAATAACCTCCTCTTAGCTCAGATACCTTCATAAGGGCCCTTTCTTCAGATAAGGTCACATTCTGTGTACCTGGTTGGCGGGGTAGTACTTGAACATGTAAATTTGAGGAGAGAGAAGAGAGAGTGAAGTCTGAGGAGGGATTCAAGGCTGGCAGCTCAGAGGAGACCTGGAATGGAATCAAGGGGCCATTTGATCTGACCTCATGATAGAGAAACCTGTAAACTGAGAAGACCCAAAGAAATATTAGAGAGGAAGGGCGTGGCAGGCGAGGCCTCCTCCCAGCACTGCTGGAGGGAGGAGTCGGGCCCTGCGTGTGGGTGGGAGGCCTACTGAGAATGAGGTGCCTTGAAGTGTGGGCAGGGAGAAGACCCAGGGCTCAGTGGGGGACTCCGGAACCTGAGGTGGGGGCTCCCAGTCATCTCTCGGGTCCTGGGCTCCCTTTCTGGTCCTCCTCAGCCCTGTGTCTTCTGTCCTTCCCGCTCCCCCCCATCTCTCAGGCCTGGGACTCTCCCCCACCCAGCTGTCCCATCCATCCATCTCTGGTTCCACCCCCATGTCCCCCCACATGACCTGGGACCTCAGGCCCATGGTCAAGGCAATATTCATCTGGTCAGGGAAGCTCTGTCCCGCATCTAGGATGAGATTTGAAATTCCTTAGAAGCCATGTTGTATCTTATCACAGAGTTGGATCCAGCCCCACTTTGTGAAAATCCTCCTGGGGTATTCTACAGCTCAGAGAACAGAATCCAGACTCTTCTGAATGACCGCCAAGGCCTCGCATGGCCCAGCGTCCATGTTACTTTAAAAAACAAAACAAAAATTTTATCTTGAAATAACTTTAGATTTACAAAAGAGATGCAAAGACAGTATGAAGAATTCCAGCATAACTTCCACCTGCGCCTCTGTGTGTTAACACCTTACATAAGCCTGGTATATTTATCAAAACTAAGAAATTAATAATGACACAATGATATGTGACTAGTAAATAAAATGACTATGGATTTTGTTTTCATTTTTATGTAGAACATGCCACAGATGCAGAGACATTCATGTATCATTTAAAGAAAGATGATAGATACCCTCAAACACAGCAAAGTATTTAAGAAACTGAATTTCACAATTCTCCTCCAAATAGAAGGGGACGGGCCTTGTCACACAGGGCCACGTGGGAAGGCTGGAGGTTAGGTCAGGAGGCAGAAGCAGGAGTGAAGATCAGAACTTTTACTGGGGTTTCCACAGGAAAGGCAAGACAGGGCAGAGCAAGCATCTCAGGCTTGGCTACTTAAGTAATTCCGGCAGGTTTGGGGCTGTCCAGGTGGGCACTCTCGTTGCCTAGACGAGGCTCTGGCCTGACGTGGGGCACAACTACTGACTTGGAATAGGAGAGGCAGGTAAAGAGGGTGTCGAAGACTTGGGACTGGTTCATTTGCAAATGCAAGTCAGGCCGTTGAGGTAGGATAGAAAAACAGAAGAAAGGAGATAAAAGGAAGGACAGGAAATATAATTTTAATCTGAAATTCCATGTGCCTTTTCAGGTCCATCTATCCCTAAATAGATGAAAGAAGTTAGTTCTTCTTCCAGGCCTGTCACTCCTAAGATTTCTGGGAAATCTGTAAATCTTAGAGTTACCAAAAATTCACCCACTTATGACAATTAGCTTGTGTAGTGTTAGTCCATGTAATAAATAGATCAAGCAAAGCGAGATATGAATTTTAAGAAACCAATAATCTAGGGGACTTTCCAATATTACCTATTGATCAAATAATAGAGACCATGTCAGCTTAAGAATCTTGGAAACAATCAGACACCACACAATGTCTTGTGATTGCCAGACTGATGTCACCCCACATGCCTCCCATGCCCACCCCTCACCAAGCTCCCTTTGAAGGAGGAACATGAGAACCCCCAAAGCATCTCTCACCCCCAAGATGGTCCTCATTCTCTCCTGAATGTGTCTCTGCTTTCCTAATTCAATTTCCATGTCTCTAACTGATGCGTCCTTAAATTCATTTCTGTGATGTTTGTCAAGAATCTCATTTGTAGCCAGGCTTGGTGCTGCACACCTGTCATCCCAACACTGGGGAGGCCAAGGCCGAAGGATGCAAGTTAAAGGCCAGCCTCAGCAAATTAGTGAGACTGTCTCAAAATAAAAAATAGAAAGGGCTGAGGTGTTGCTCAGTAGTAAAGCACTGCTGGGTTCAATCCCCAATACCATTAAACAAACAAACAAACAAACAAACAAACAAAACCTGAGTCAAGGTCTGAGTCAAGGTCCCCTTCTGGGGAAACTTCTCAGAACTTTTCTGGTGAGACTCCTAGCCAAGTCCTTTGCTGTCTCTAAAAATTAACTAAACTCTCTCCCCATGCCCCTGCCTCCCACGTCCCGACTGGTCTCTGCAATTTGACTGCACTTGTGCGCACACACGTGCACACACACACACACACACACACACACACACACACACACACACATCCCTGAACAAAATATTCCATTGCTTTGTTTTCAAGCTCTGTATAAATGGAATTTACTGAATAGACTCCTCTTTGATTTGACTTTCCTCTCAACAATCTGCTTTTGAGATTCCTCCTGGTTGACACAAGCAGCAGACTTCATTCATTTTCGCTGCCCTCTGTTTCATTGTCTGCACATTACAATGTATCTATTTTCTATTGCTAATGGATACTGAGTTCCTTCCAGGTGAACAGTGCTTCTGTGAGTGTTTCAGTATGAGTGGCTAATATACAGCTACAAGAGCTTCTTTTGGGACACCAGGGAGAGGAAGCAGGTGTGTATGTGTGCCCCAATCACAGCATCTACAGCTTTATTGACAAAAACAGAAAATTATTTTTCAAAGTTAACATGCCCACCAGCTCCTTCCAGACGCCCATATTGCTTCAGTAATGTCTGACTGCTAATTTTTTGCATACTCAGTGATAATGGGTACGTAATGATATCTCATTGGTCTTCACCTATACCTCCTTGATTGACAATGAAGTTGAGCGCTTGCTCATGTTATTGATCCTTTCAGCTGTCTTGGTTGGATGCTACACTTTGGTTAGTTATGTGTTGCAAATACCTAATTGCAGGTTGCAACTTGTCTTTTCGTTCTCTTCCTGGGGGCTTTTGATGATCTGACATTCTTAACTTTATTATAGTCAATCTTAGCAAATGTTTCTATTTTAAGTTTTTGTATATCATTTAAGAAAAGGTTTATTATAAAGTGTCATTCCGTAAAATGCTCTTCTATATTTTATTTTAAAATGATAAATTTTTACCCCTTACATTTAAGCCTCTAATCCCTCTGGAATGCATTTTTACTGTGTAGTATGACATCAGGAGTCATTTTCATTTCCTTCCCTAAGAATAGTTAATTATTCTGGCATTGCTGATTAGAAAGATCATGCTTTCCTCCTAAATTTGCAATGCAAATTGTGTGGTGTATCGACTTTGCATGTGTGCAAGAGAAAAAAAAAGGTAAGGAAAAAGTCAAATGAAATAAAATGACATGCAACTCATTCCCATCAAGTTCATATCCAGAACTCTAATGTGAAAAAAGACCTGGCTCAAGGATGTTGTTTAGAAGAGCCCCAAGTCAGAAAGCAATCTAATTGTATATACAATAAGAAGGAATCGTTTATATAAAGTTTTGTACCTCCGTGCAATGGAATATGGCAATCTGTAATTGTAATGCAGTAATTTAAAAAAAGGTGATAAGTTTTTATGTGGCGACATGGAAAGAAATATTGAAAAAAGACTGCAGAGCCACACATACGGTACAATCCTCTCAGACACAGTACAAAGAAGGGAGGGTTTATATTGAACCGTTAGCAGTTTATCTCTGTTGTCAAATTATCATAATGCTATCAGACAACCACAAGTAAAACACAATTTGCTTTTTCTGGGTTTAGAAAAATGACGTTGTATATGCTTAGGATCGTACCGACGGATCCAACAGCCCATCCCTAAGTGTCTTCTCAAAAGAAATAAAACTTATGTTCACACAAAAGCCAGGATGTGAATGTTTATTACACATGTTCTGTTCATAGCAGCCAAAACTCGTGAATGGATAAGCAATCTGTGGAACTGGGTGCAGTGGTGCTCGCCTGTCGCTCCTGTGACTGGGGAGGCCAAGACGGGAGTATTGCAAGTTCGAGGCCAGCCGCAGCAACTGAGCGAGGACCTATTTCAAAATAAATAAAAAGAGCTCCGGATGTGGCTCAGTGATTAAGTGCCCCTGGGTTCAATAAAAAAAAAAAAAAAAAAAAAAAAACAACAGTGGTCATCCATGCTTTCAAAAGCAGGGCTATTTATTGATAGCGACGCCATGGATAAACTTCAAAGCACTATGCTGAATGAGAGATGCCAGAGCCCAACTCTGTAGACCTTATGATCCACTTATGTCCATCCTGGAAAAGGTGAACTTGTAGGAAAATAAAAACACTGTAGGGACCAGGTTAGAGGGAGAGTTGACCTTAAAGGGGCGTAAAGGAACATTTTCCAGGCAAAGGGGCTGTTTGTATCTTGATTTTGGTGAGGATCACGTGATGGTGATGGGATTTGTCAAAAGGGAACGAGTGGATTTTCCCGTACGGATATGACTCCTCGGCACAGAACGTGATCATGAAAGGCGATGCGTGTCCTAACACCTCTGCAAACCAGATAAATCAACGACACGACAGCTCAGGAAAACCAATACAGCAGAAGAACATTTAATGGCATGGGAAAACATTGCAATATCGCCAAGTGAAGACCCGTTAGGCATGCATACAGCACGCATACACGTGTGTGCACACACTCACGGGCGCACACACTGGTGGAAAGAAAAACTGCTAGATCGACACCAAAAATGGTGTCTGCTGGTCTTTCTGGGTGAAGGGGTCACCGCTGACCTCTGTTTTCTTTTGCTCCCTCTGTTTTCTAATTTTCCTATGATGACCATGCTCTGTCCTGGCTCTTTGGAGCAGCTGGAGTCCAGGGCTGGCTCAGGGAGCCTGGGAGGAGGTAGCCGATCCACAGCTGGGAAAACATCAACCCCCAGATGAACCCTGAGCCACGTCCCATCAATGGTTGTTTTCTTCCTGGGCAGATGAAGCGGAAGTCTGGAGGAATGGGCAGAAGATTCAGCTCAAGAGTCCCTTTCAGATGCTCTGGCAGCCTGGCCAGTTCAGCCTCCCCTTGCCCGGGCTCCTATGTATGAGTGCAAGGTCAAGACAGTGCCCGCCAGATGGACTCCCAAGTAATCACTTTACTGGGTGACCCTGGGCCAGTGGCTCAACCTCTCTGAGCCTCTGTAAGTTGAGGATAAAGATGGTGCCCACCTGTTCAAGGTGTTGTATGCATATATGTGCATGTGCACCCGGGCAAGGACCTTAGAACAGAGCCTGGCCTTGCTTACTTGCTCAGCAATTGTTGGGGTGGATTGCCGTGAAGTCCAGCCAATAGGACTGAGGTCATGGCTCAGTGGAAGAGCACTTGCCTAGCAGGCTTGAGGCCCTGGGTTTGGTCCCCAGCACTGAAAAGAGAAAAAAAAAAAAAAAATCCAGATGAGGCTCTGGTGCCATTCAGTGCATGTGGTGACCACAGCATTACAGTTCTGACATGCCCCCCAAACAACTTTAAAATGACTTCAAGTACTTCGCTGTGTTCGTTTGCTTGTTTTTTGGTACTGAGAATTGAACCCGGGGTGCTTCACTGCTGAGCCACCTCCCCAGCCCTTTTTATTTTTATTTTGACACAAGGCCTCACTAAGTTCCTGAGGCTGGCTTTGAACTTGTGACCCTCCTGCCTCAGTCTTCCAAGTTGCTGGGACTACAGGCTATGCCACGGCACCTGGCTTTACCTGCTTTTTCGAGCCCTCTGAAGGGAACACGCACAATCTCTAGAATACTTCCCAACGCCTCCTCATTGGCCACTCCCTCATCCCCATCTCTACTGCCGGTTGGAGGGACTCCCTTCTCCACACTCCTTTCAATTAGTCAAGGGGTGTTTTGTGTTGTCGTAGTTATTGCTGCTTTGTGTGTGTGGTTTTTTTTTTTTTTTTTTTTTTTTTTTTTTTAAAGATGGTCGCTATCTTATCAGGTTGGTCTCAAACTTGCAATCTCCCCACTTCGGGAGTGGAGGGGACCATAGGTTTGTGGCACCGAGCTCAGCAAGTAGTGTTTAGTGAGCATCTACTATGAGTCAGCTGCAGGTTTAGGCTCCTAGAATAAATCAGAGGAAAAAACAAGTTGAGAACCCCCATTTGTCGCCATGGAGATTACAGCCCCCCTTGGAGCTGGCCCCAGATTCTCGGTCTTTCTCTTCCCTCCCCTTCCCTTCCTCATTCTGCTCCTGGAACCCAGGAAAACTCTGCGGCTCCCTCCTCAGGGCCGCGGGAAAGGAAGAAGCCCAGTGGCCAAGCCAGACCCTCCCCAGCAGGCAGGGCGGAGCCGAGGCTGGGCTCAGCAGGAGTGTCCCGCCACAAGCCGAGTCCACCAGCCCAGCCGCAGCTTGGGGAGGCTGGTCTCATTTTGCAGTGGTCACCTTGGATTGACAGCATCTTCTGGACACAGAGCCCCACAGCTGTTCACAACTGGGGACGTGCAGCCCGCAAGGCCCTCTTGGGTGCTCCGTGGCTTATCCTGACTGAGGCTTGGATGGTGTGTGGATGAGGTCGACCTGGGGAGGGGCGGGGTGGCATTCACCAGCCTAGGGAGTCTACTCTTGGAAGCCACGGTGACCTCATGGGCACAGTGCTCCATTCCTTCTGGTGTCCTCTCCTGCCTGTTGCCTACCCATTCAGGCACCTCTGTGTCCCATGAGATGGTCAGTGGGTGCAGCAGGAGGAGACCAGGTTTTTTTTTTTTTTACTTGTCCTCAGCTCCACCCCTTAGTACCCACCGGGCTTCATGACCACCCTGACCCTCAGTGTCTTCATCTGAAGCGTGCCAGCATTAGCCTCTTCCTTGGTGGGGATGTTGAGCTTGGATTCATACTGTAAATGATCATACTCGCTTTTCCTTCAGGAAGAGAACTTCCACCTTCAGACTATTAATTAGGCACCTGGAAACGGACCCTGGGACACTGCTATCTGTGGTTCTTGTTACTGTGGTTGCGGCAGTTACTCAAGCCGCATGTGCTTGCTCCTGTACGCCACACAGAAATGTACAGGCGTTGTACCAACAGGGTTCCTAACTGCAAGCAACGGAAAGCCACTGTGACTGATTTGAGCAGAAAGTTTATTAAAAAGCTATCATTTAGTTTGTGGAATCGCAGGCAATTTTCCTCTCCCCAAAAGGCAGGGCGAACCTTACTAAAATGAGCGGAGATGCTCGCTGAGCACTGTGCCTCGCAGTGAGTGCTCAGTAAATGTTCTAATAACCATAAAGGCACACCTTATCATGTGACACCTTCAGTTAAAATCCTTTTGTAGCAACGGTTGTCGCCAAGGCAATCGTGGCCTCTGGGCTCTAAACACCGTGGTGGGGGTAGGGGTTCTGAATCAGGAGCAAGGCCCACCCACCCACAAGCTTTGTCTGCAGCCCAGCGCAAGCGCAAGCGCCCTCTGGCCTGCTCTCCTATTCCTTTTCCCGCCCCTAGGAAACCACTGCTCTGATTGGCTGGCTCCTAGGACCTTGGTTGAGTCTTGTTTTCTGGCTGGCGGGAGTCTGGCTGAAAGGTGTCCTTTCTCTCTATTCTTCCCTGTGTGCCAACTCCGCCCAGGCTTCCTCTCTTTCCCTCTCTCCCTCCACCCAGGGCAGCTCTTGCTGGGGTTTCTCCGGGAGGTGGGAAGGGGTGGGGTAGCAGAGACGAAATGGTTGCTTTACAGTTAAATCAACTTCCTGATAACCACTTTCATGTATCCTGAACTTCCTCAGGCTGAGCATGGAAACAAGGCCCTGGCCAGGCCACAGGAGCTGACCCTGGCCTTCCCTGGCTGGCACAGCCTGGCTAATCCACGCATGCGCGTGAGTAGCTGCTTCTGTAGGAGCTACCAGTGGGGAGCCAAGCCTGTGATAACATTCGCTTACTTCTTAGGCGGGCTGGCCTCCAGATCTGGCCGGGCAGGTTCCCTGGTGGGCTTCGAGAGGCCCTGGCCCCCTCTGCTTTCTCCGCTCCAGCCCAGCCTCAGCCACACCACTGGCCCAGCTGCCAAGCACAGCAGCCCTTGTTTTTCTGTGGGTTCAGTTCCCAGGTAGAGTGGGGGGCAGGGGCAGAGAACTGGCAGGGCCGGTTTGGGACATCTCCTCCTGGGTCCCTCTCACCAAACTCTATCAAATGCCATCGAACATGCTCCTGGGCTCCTCAATTCAAAAATCTAGAAGTTAGGTACTGAAAAAAAAAAAAAAAGCAAACATCATAAAATTTACAGCGACTATTTTTCAATCAGTGCTTTGAAAAGCTAACTTTTCCCTGGGAAGAACTTCACACTTTAAAAACTCAGGGGCATCACTGGCCTCAGAGACCAAGACCAAAAGACAACCCTGTGAAGAAGTCCCCACCTCCTTCCTGGGGATGTCCACCCTCAGTGCCTTTGCTTAAGGGCTCCTTCCACCCACCCTGCCCTCCCACGCATGTCCTAGGTCCCCCAGGGCAGGTCCTAGCTCAGAGGCAGCTCCTGCTGGCTGCAGAGGTCCATTGCCTCCTGGAAGTCTCCAGATCCTCACCCATCCCTCTTGCACACGGCAGTCAGAGAATTTTCCAGAAAGTCACATCTGCTCACATCTTACTCTAGGCCCTGCCCTACAGCCAGCTCCATGGAATTTTCCATGAAGCATCAGTTTAGCTTAGTCAGCCCCTCCTCCAGAACTCTGGCATTGGTGACAGATCTTTCAGCCACAGGTTTCTGGGAATGAGGACCAGCAGTGTAGGCAGGGGGAGCATTACTGGTCTTCCTCTTGGGCACCAGGGTCTTGATGGCTGATGGAGGGGGGTAACTTCCTGGCCTGGAAACTTTCCAGCATGAATATTGAGTTGTTCCTCAGTATCCTCCAGGGGGATTGAGTCCAGGGACCCCCCTCCACAGATGCCAAAATCTTTAGGTGCTATTTCCCATGTATAAAATGGAACAGTGTTTGCTTATAATCCATGTGCATCCTCCTGTATACTTTAAATAATCTCTAGATTACTTATAATACCTAAGATGATGTAAATTCTATGTAAGTAGTTGTTAAACAGTATCGTTTAGAAAACAGTGGTGAGAAAAAAAAAAATACGTGTTCAGTAGATATGAAGCCGTCATTGCCTAACTAGTACACAGATGAGACGTAAGGCTAACAATATTCAGACAGCGAGAGCCGAGAGGGAGGCTGGGGGATCTGAAAAATGGTCTCCCCAATCCATCTTTGTGTGGGTTTGGCATGGTGCTCAATATGGGGCAAATTCAAGTTTTGCTCTTTGGAACTTTCTGGAATCTTGTTTCTGAGTATTTTTTGATCTGCAATTGGTTGAATCCACAAATAGAGAAACTGAGACTATGGAGGCCGGACAGTTCAGTCACCTGAGCCACCAAAGCAGGCTCCCGCCTCCCTCATGTGTACAGCACATGGAAGGAAGGAAGAAGAGAGCCAGGTCTCATCCGCACATGCTCCGTGCCAGCCCCGTCACGCTGACCCCTCAGTGGACCCTCTGAAGCAGGCACAGTCATCCCAACCTCACAGGAGACCAAGGCAGTGGCCCTTCCCAGTGACTGCATGTTCAGAGGCACGGTGACAAGGCTCCCTGGCTCAAGGTCATTCCCCAAAGTTGGTGCTTCTTGAGGGATGGCATCACCTGGGAGAACCCCAAGCCCTCTTACCCACCTGCTCCAAGGGAACTGGAGTGCGGGGTTGAGGTCTGAAAGTGCACATTTTGATACGTTCCTGGGGGACTCGACTCTAGTTGCACATGGGGTGGCCCATTCAGGAAGTGCGCCCTGAGGACTCTGGGATGGGCATCCTGGAGCAGGTTCTGGCTCCACGGTCCCAGGAGGGTGCCGGAGTGGACCATGCCACTGGCCTGCACAGAAGTACTACTGTGGGGTCCTGTGAAACAGGACTGCCAGAGTGGCCCGGAGGTGCTGGTTTTGGGTGCCTCTAAATTTTTTGCCCAGGACTCTGTTTACCTTAAGGACAACCCTAGATGCAGCCATATGCGTTGCCAGTTGGTACCTAGCCACTCAGACCTGGGTGCCATGCTGCCCTGGCTCCCCAAAACTAGGTGAATCGGATGAGTTCCATGGGAGGCTACCCTGACACCCACTGGCTGGTGACTCCCACCTGCTGGCTCCTCCTCATGTGTCATACTTCCACCATGGTCACAAAATCAATATTGATGCCCCAGCTGTGACAGTTCAGTGTCACGTGATCTGATGCTCTAAGAACATGGCATCCCTTCTGCGGTCCCTGCCGGAAGTGCACAGCCTGAATCCAGCCCCTAGGGAACATCAGATGAACCCAGGAAATGTCAGACAAACCCAAACTGATGACGTTCTACAAAGTAGTTGACTCCTGCTTCAAAACTTCCAGTGTCGGGGGCCTGGGGCTGTGGCTCAGTGGTAGAGCGCTTGCCTAGCACGCGTGAGGCACTGGGTTCCATCCTCAGCACCACTTAAAATAAAATAAAGGTATTGTGTCCACCTACAACTAAAAATATGCATTAAAATTTTTTAAAAAAAACTTCCAATGTCAAGAAAAATGTCAAGGTCGTGAAAGACAGAGAAACATAAGGACGAAGAACCCGCGGGTCCTGAGTGGAGCCCCCAATGCCCACCCCCACCCCCGCTCCCCTCAGACACTTCTCTGGGGACAGCTCTTCTCCTAATCTCCATGAGGCCTGTTCCTCTCTCCCATTCACCTGAGGGTCTGCCATGTCCCTCCTGCCCCTGCGTCCTCAACCCTGAATCAGAGAAGTGCCAGCAACATGCCCTAGAAGGCGGATACCGGGGACTAGGTCCCAGGACAGCAGAGGAGGGAAAGGACTGGAGAGCCAAGGGGCCCAGACAGAGGGAGAGGCCCGAGGCCTGAGGCAGCAGGGTTGGCCTCCAGGAAAAGCTGAGCATCCAGATCTGCAGAAGCAGACCTCACCGAAGCACGGAGCGTGGGGACAAAAGAGCAAACAGAAGCTCTGTGAGGGCAAGCTGCAAGCTCAAAGGCACACAGCAAGCACGTGGCAGAGTGAGGCTCGCGCCCAGGATGGTAAGTCACACAGCCACGTCCTTAGCTGCTGTGCTGTGCCGCCAGGGTCTGCCGAAGACAGGAAGTGCGTTTCTCCTCCATCACCGGGTCATGTGGAAGGTTCGATAGGCAACATGAACCGTGGAGTCCCTCTGCCTCTGCACTTGTTAGCCCACCCCTGGGGTCGGAGGACGGGGAGCTCACTGCAGTGCCCTTTGTATGCTTTCTGGAGGCCCAGTCCTCTCTGTCCAGCTGGCTCCTGACCAAAGTTGAACCCTGATGATTGACTGCACACCTGTCAGTGCAAATTGATTCACACCTATTATCTCATTGTGTTGTTGGAGCAGCCCCAGTGATGGGCACTGTTTCCCCATCTTGGTGAAATGGGCACTGGACCAGACTCACACGGGGAGCAGAAAACATCCTGGGGTTGAGAACCCAGGTTTAACTGACTCTAACCCCAATTCTATCAAAAGTCAACAGAGTAAGGACAGAGAGCAGGGAAATGGACAGAAGCAGCCCCTGGATCAGTCAACTGTTGACCACCCCATCTGTGAGTTCCTGCTGAGACAATGGACTCTTAGCATTTAACCATGTTCAGCTGGCATGGCAGGAGAGAGTTTGGGGGGATAGTGGAACTGTTTTATATCCTGATTGTGGTCCGGGTTACATATATCTATACAGACATTAACATTTATATGACTAGCCAGGCACAGTGACACATGCCTGTAATTCCAGCAGCTTGGGAGGCTGAGGCAGGAGGATCATGAGTTCAAAGCCAGCCTCAGCAACTTAACAAGGTCCTAAGCAACTCCATGAGACCCTGTCTCTAAATAAAGTATAAAAAAGGACTGGGAATGTGGCTCAGTGGTTAAACACCCCTGGGTTCAATCCCCCGTACCAAAAAAAAAAAAAAAAAAAAAAAAAAAAAAAAAAAATTTACAGGACTAAAATGTGGAATGAATTTGACAAAATTATGCCAAGTGCATATATAAATATGCCACAGTGGATTCCACCTTTATGTATATCTATAAAGCACCAATAAAAAATAAATAAATAGGTTGGACCAGTGGCACACCACTGTAATCCCAGTGACTTGGGAGGCTGAGGTAGAAGGATCCAAGTTCAAGGCCAAGTCTCAGCAACTGAGCAGGGCCCTGAGCAACTTAGTGAGAAATAAAAAAGAGCTGGGGATGAAACTCAGTGGAGAAGTGCCCCTGGGTTCAATCAAAATTAATTAATTAATTAATTAATAAAAATAAATTAAATCAATGTGAAGAAGACCAGTAGGGCAGAGGAAGGAGAAGAGGGTGTGGGAGGAGGGAAGGGAAAGTAGGAGGGGCAGCAGGGACTGAAGTGGGGTAAATTAAATTCCATACATGTATGATTTTGTCAAAATGAACCCAACTATCATGTATAATAATAACAATAAAAGAAAAAACTTATAGGACTAGAAATGTATGAAGCCAATATGGCATGTTAAGATTTTACAAACCTAGGTCATTTATTCTTATCTATATGTTTGAAATGGTTTATAATAAGTTTAGAAAAGAAAAAACAAAAAAGGAGGAGGAGGAGACCTAGGATCTGTTTAGGATGTGATAGCTGGAGCCACTGCAGCCATCTTGCAGCCATAAAAGAAGCTGATGAGAGGGCAAATCTGAGACACTGGGATGGCGGAGCAGAGACGGAGAGATGATCTGGTAGATGTCAGTTAGGTACAGTGTCAATAGAACCTCAAACCTGCCCTCCCTCTAGCCTTCTCTAAGATATTAAATGTGCTTATTATAGAAGCTGATGTGAGTTGGATTCTGTTGCTTGGGTTGCAGGCACCATCACTGATATAGGGTAGAGGGTCAGATTTGAAGCAGTGGGGCATCTCGATGGCCAGGGAGATGCTAAAAAAAGGACTGAAAAGGAGGGTCACTGAGGGACTCTAAGTTTAACCAGGCATGAGCAATCCGGGGGGAAGCCCGTGGAGGTGGCTTGTTTAAAAACATGGCAGCTGAGTTTAAGATTCTAACTTTATAGCCAGGGAGTCATCATCCTGTGGTTCCATCCGATGCTCTTTTCCTGACACCTTCGCTGATGCAGTATCTGCTGGGCCCTGGGGCGGGGGTCTCTCAGGGACTCTGGGCAGTTAAGAGCTGGAGGGGTTCAAAAGTGCGAGTGAATTTATGAAGTCACCGATCTTTCTGCTCTGGTTGCGACTTCCAGCGATTGTCCTTGTGCAAATGCAGACTCTGGAGCCCGAGGTGTTTGTGGGCAGGAAGAAGATACGGCTGGGATGAGGACCCAGGGCGACAGGTGCCCCCTGGCGACTGCCCCAAGGTAGGGGGAAGGGTCTCGGATCCCTGAAAAGCAGAGTGGCCATGAGGGCGACTTAATCGCTCTGTGCCTCGGTTTCCTCGTCTCCGCAGGGGGAATAGCCACCCTGCCTCGGAGGCGAAGCCTGTCGCGGTCGGGCGGCGCTGGGTCCGGCCCGGGTTCCACTCCGGGGCCAGCGCGGGCTCGCAGTCCGGCGGGAGCAGGAGGCAGGAGGAAGGGCGAGGGCCAGGGAGCCGGGAGGTCTCCGGCCCCGGGCCCAGCAGCCTCCTCAGACTTGCCTCAGATCGGCGCTGGGAGGCAGGGCGCCCGGGCTGGTGGGGACCCGGGGAGCCCCGGCCCGCCTCTGATCACCATGGAGGCGCCGCGCGGCCGACCCCAGCCCGGGCTGCGCGCCTGCGGGAGGAGCAGCCCCGCAGCGCAGCCTCGGTTGCGCAGCTGCCGCGGGGCGACGGTGAAGGAAGAAGCTGCGTCTAGGAAACCGGGGGAGCGCAGGGGAGCGCCGGGAAGGGTCGCCTGCTGACGGATGAAAAGCCACTTCCCGAAGGCGACCAGCGTGACCCCATTTTTGTTTGTTAGAAGACAAACACACACGGTCACCCATGTAGGCTTTCCAAAAGGAAAGGAGAGGGCGAGAGGCAGTACTCGGAAATATGCTCCTGCTGGCTTGGTTTTTGTTTGTTTGTTTGTTTGTTGGTTGGTACCAGGGATTGAACCCAGGGGCACTTAACTACTGAGCCACGTCCCCAGCCCTTTTTATTTTTTATTTTGAAACAGGGTCTCTCTGAGTTGCTTAGGACCTCCATAAGTTTCTGAGGCTGGCTTTGATCTCTTGATCCTCCTGTCTCGGCCTTCTGAGCTACTGGGATTACAGGCTCTGCTTGTTTCTTTTTCCTTTCTTTAATTTATTTTTTATTTGTAGATGGACACACTACCCTTTATTTTATGTACTTACTTTTATGTGGGGCTGAGGCTCAAACCCAGTGCCTCATGCGTGCTCAGCAAGCGCTCTACCACCGAGTCACAACCCCAGCCCTCTGCTGCTTCTTAAAGAAGAGATTCCATTTGATTTTTATTCTCTAGAGCCTTCTTAAATTTTGCCCGAAGAACATAGATGATTTGAAGTCAGAGTAACATTAATAGCTGCCATTTGGCCGTTCATGATGCAGGGACACTAGGCTAACTGTCTTGCCCTGGTTTAAGCCTCATCTGTTCTGTCTACACAGTAAGCTGGAGTGGGAAGGCACTACTCTTCTCCCCACTCTACAGATGAGGAATCTGAGGTTCAGAGTGGGCTACAGGGCTTGCTTAAAGTCAGATGGCTGTGGGGCGGAGTGGCAGAGTTCAGATTTAAACCACAGCCAAGGAACTAGACAAAAAAAAAAAAAAAGTGAGCATTTAATCATTACCATTACTGCCTCTGGGGACACCAAGCATCAAAGGATCTGTTTTCTTCAATGTTTTACTCTGAAAAATACCCAAGAAATTGGAAGTAGAAAGAAAAATATACTGAACCCTGATGTACCCACCACCCAGCTTCGAGGAAGTCCTTACATGGGGGAATTTGGCTGGGGGCTCAGAGCAGGGGATTTGGGGCTCAGGGAGAGGAACCAGGCCAAGAGCCCCCAACTCCCCCTTCACACACACACAGGCACACACATGTACACACATATGCACACACACACACGTGCACACGCACACGCGCAGCGGCTCTGGGCTTCCACCGGGGCAGCCTCAGTGGGGCACCGGGCCGCCCTCCCCCTCTCCACCTCCACCCAGTTCCTTCCTCCTCTCTGCATTCTGCTGCTTCATTTCCCCAGCCGGCTCCTTTATAGGTCTCTGGTCCTCCTCCAAGGCCTTGACGTTTCGCCAGCCCTGGCGGACAAAGGAGGAATGGCCAGGGGCCCTGACCGTATGCCACAATGGGCACCCCTGATAGTGCTGGCCACCATGGGCACAGTTGTGACAGCGGCCACCAACCCTGGCTTCCTGACCAGAATCTCCCAGAAGGGCCTGGACTACGGTAATCGGATGCCCTCCGTCCCTCCTCTCCCACCCCCGAGGTAGCCCTTCCTGAGCCCTTCCTGGTGCTCGCCGTTCTGCAAGGTAGGCCTCTTACCCTTGTTTAACCTACGAAGAAACTGTGGCCAAGTGAGTTGCCCGAGATCCCAGGGCCGCGAAGGGGCAGGAGCTGGAGCGCTGGTCTAGAAGATCCCAAGTCTAGTGCCAGGCCCCTGAGTGTGCACGGTCCCCTCTCTGCCCACCCCCAGCTCAGGTTTCTAGGCCTTTCCTTCTTTCCAAAGTCTATCTGCCTCCATCGGCTGAGGAGGCTGGGGAGGTGTAGGGTCCCTCCTTCATGGTCTCCCAGTGCAGGGGCTGGCCGCCATATTGTGCCCAACACGCCTGGGTGACTCAGAGAGATTCCTGCAGGCCATTCATCCAGGCCCAGGCAGAGGAGAGAACGGCACAAATGTGCTGTGCCAGGAGCTTTACACATGCAGTCTCGTTTATCCTCACTGCCAGCGTGGGCGGGACTTGCAGGCCAGCACATCTGAGGTCCAGAGCCACACCAGAAGCAGGCAGCCTGGATGCAAGCTCTGGTTTTGTCTAATGCCCCAGCCTGGAGCTGCTCCGTGCTGCCTCCCAGTGGCAGAGAGATGAACTGCAGATCGGTGGGGGATCTCCAGCACCAGGGAAACCAGAGCAAGGGGAAGGCAGGTCCTCACCAGCTGATGTACCCCTGGGGAATGGCAGGACAGGGCCTCAGCCCAGGCAAGGCAGCTCCAAGTCCCGGGGTGCTAACAGAGGCCCCACAGCAGCCAGGAGGAAGGCGGGCAGCCCTGCGCATCCCAGAGCTGGGGTGCTCCTGAAGGCTTCCTGGGAGCAGAGACTCAATGGAGGGCATTATCCCAGAAGTCCTGTGCTCGGTCACAGCAGCCTCGTTGCCCCTTCTATTCATGCCCGTGTGAGTTTTCTGAAATGCAGCAAATCTGACCGCGTACAGTCCTGCTCCCCCCTTACAGTATTCACTGGCTCCCTAGGGCCTTCAGAAGCCACCCTGACCCTTTGGCCTGGCATCTGAGAGCCTTCAAGGCCTGGCTTCTGTGCACTTACAGATTTTCTTTCCCTTCTGGGTTGTGACCACATATGCATTGCTTACTTGGAGCCCCCAGAAGGCTTACCCCAGGCTCTGTGACAAGAAGGGCTGAGTTCAAATCCTGTCTCCTCTACTTGTCAGACATGTGGTCTTGGACAGAGCACATAACTTTCCTGAGCCTCAGCTTCCTCCTCTGTGAAATGGGAGTAGTGACAGGACCTCTCTCCTGGGTTTGTTTCAGATTCAATTATTCAATACATGTGCGCAGCCCAGAGTGCCTGGCACAGAGTAAGAGCTTAAACGTTTTATCATTGTTATTTCCAACTTGGCTCTTAAGAAACAAAAAGCCTGGGTAGCAAGCCTCCCCCATCTCACTCCTTCTGAGGCAGCACATTCGTGTTAATTGGTTCTTCTATGCTGTTAGCCACATAATGACAGATGGTAGGATCCTACCTTGGGGCATTTATTTATCCAACAAATATTAAGTGCCAGGCACTGTGGTAAATGTAGGAGACACATTAATAAATAAAATCAACATTGCCGCTAACCTCAGGGGGCTTACATCTAGCACGGGAGCCAGACATGAATCAGAGTCACATGAATAAATGCATAATTACAAATGGTAATGGGGTCTCAGAAGGAGACGTCATGGCATGTTGACTATGATAACAAGGGAGGGGGCTGGTTCCCTCTCTTCTACTGAGTCATGGAAGTTTCTGGAAGGAAATAATGATTGAGCTGACTAGAAGTTGGCCAGGTGAATGTGGGAGAAAATTTTCTGCCATGGCAGGAATACCAAGTGCAAAGAGCCTGTGGACAGAATGGGAAAGCCAGAGGCGTACGTTTCCTGAGAACAGAGTGCAGACCAAAGCAGGGAGCGGCTGCGTAACGCATGCTGGAAGGGGGCCCCCCGGCTGCCTGGGGTGAAGTTTAGAGCACAGGTCAGCAGACTCGCCCTGGGACAGATGTAGCCTGTTACATGTTTCTGTGTGTCCTATGATCCAAAATGGTTATGTTTTTAAATAATTGAAAAACTCAAATAATACCCCCCTTATGTGTGCTGTGGTGTGGATAGCAGGTGTCCCCAAACGCTCACGTGTGAGACAATGTGAGGACATTCGGATTGTGAAGGCTGTAACTAATCAGTGGACGCATCCTCTCACATGGTTAACCGAGTGGTCACTGAAGGCAGGTAGGGTGTGGCTGGAGGAGGTGGGTCCCTGGGTTCTGCCCTTGAGGTTGGTATTTTGTCTCTGGGAGCGGAGCTTTCTCTGCCTTGTCCTGAGCCGCTTTCCTCCACCACACCCTGCCCTCATGATGTCCTGCCTCGCTCTGGCCCAGAGCAATGGAGTCGGCTGTCGATGGACTGAGCCCTCTGAAACCATGAGCCCCAAATAAACTTTTCCTCCCCTACATCTGTTCTTGTCAGGTCTTTTGGTCACAGTGGCAAAAAAGCTGACTAAAACAATGTGAAAATTGTGTGAGATGCAAATTCCAGTGTCCACAAATAAAGCCTGGGAGCAGTCGCATTCGTTTATTTAGATGCTGTCCGTGGCTGCTGCTGCTCAGGGACACCAGAGTGGCACAATGTGACAGAGAGAGTAAGACCGCAAAGCTGAAAGGATTGACTCCCTGGCCCTTCATAGAAAACCATCATGGACGCTTGCTCTAGACCCTTCCAGTTCTGCTGTCCTTGCTGTGGACAGGAACCACGGGTCCAGAGCTGCTCTGACCCACCACCCCTGCTCCCACGCTGTGCCTCTGACTGTCCCCACCTGTTTTCTCCTCTCAGCCTGCCAGAAGGGAGTAGCCATGCTACAGAAGGAGCTGGAGAAGATCAACATTCCTGACTTCTCTGGAAGCTTTAAAGTCCAGCACCTTGGGAAAGGGTATTACAGCTTCTACAGGTGAGGCTCGTCAAAGTCCCCCTCTTTGCAGGGCTATGTACTGGGGCCACCACAGCCACCAGCTCCTCAACTCCTCGTCCCCAAGGGGATGCCCACCCCCAAGCCTAGCCTGAAGGAAGCTGCAAAAGCTGCCTTTCTGGAACTCTCCACAACTCCCAGGGGATATATGGTGAATCCTAAAACTCTCTGTCAGGTCCACATATCAGAATTTGGGAGGAGTTTCAAAGACAAAAAGTCTAATCCTGCCAGGTGTGGTAGCTCACTCCTGTAATCCCAGCAGCTCAGGGGGCTGAGGCAGGAGGGTTGCAAGTTCAAAGCCAGCCTCAGCAACTTAGTGAGTCCCTAAGCAATTCAGCAAGACCTGTCTTTAAATAAATATGAAAAAGGGCTGGGGATGTGGCTCAGTGGTTGAGTACCCCTGGGTTCAATTATTGGTAAAAAAAAAAAAAAAAAAAAAAAAAAAACCCTAATCCCAAATGACCTAAACCAGAAGCTATTGGCTCATATGACTGTAAAGTCTCTGGACTCATCTGGCTTCAAGTTCAGCTTGAGTCAGGCTCAAATGTCTCTGGACCCTGTTTCTCTCTTGCTCCATCTCAGCATCATGTTCTTGGAGAGGACTAATTCTCAGACCCAGTGCCCTCTCCAGAGACAAGCCAGCCTGCAGTAACTCTCAATGTCAGTACTCTCAGTCCCTGAAGAAGAAGGCCTCCTTCTGAGAACTCAAGCCAAACCCCAAGATTCATTCTGATTGGCCTGTCTTAGGTTAGGTACCTGCCCCTGAACCAATGGCTGTGGCCAGAGGAATAGAATCCACTAATTGGCTAAGCCTAAGTCACAAGCTCCACCTCCTGAACATGGAAGTCAACCTTCTTCAGAGAGGCAGGGAGCAGATGTGGGAGGAGCTCCCCCAAAGTCAAATGGCAGTTCTGTTATCATAAGAGCGTATGGATGCTGACAGAGAACCCACAAATGTTCTCCAAAGAGTATTATATGCCCCATCATTTAAGGAATAGTTTGAGCACCTACTATGTGTTTTGCACAGCAGGCTCTGGGCTCTAGTAGTGAAGATGGACACACTCCACCCCTTTAGAGAGCCCACAGTCAGTGCCTTACCATCTGTTATCTTCATCGATAGTCACACACCCAGCACAACAGAGATGACTGTGCCCATTTTACAAATGAGAAAACTGAGGCTCAGGTAACTGCATGTGAGACCCAGGGTCACACAACAGGACATTCAAGGGTGAGATTCACATGCAGGTGTGTCTGCCTCCGAAGCCCAAGCCACTCAGTGCCCACATATTGGCCAAGACTGTTCTCAGAGCCCCTGGCTCCTTCAGGAACAGGTGGGGTGACGGACTTCACCAGTCCCCGGGCAGGCACCCAGGAAGCTGACAGAACTTCTTTCCTTTTCAGCATGACCATCCTCGGATTCCAGCTCCCCGGTCCCCAGATAAAACTGGAGCCCCAGGTGGGCCTCCGACTCTCCATCAGCAAAGCCAATGTCAAGATCAGTGGGAAATGGAAAGCAAAAAAGAATTTCCTGTGCGTCTTCACACCTGGGGTTTGTTGGGTGAACTCTTGGTGATGTTGGAAGGGAGGAGATCCAGGGTGCAGGGAATGTCCAGTTTTTACCCAAATTACCATTTGTAGCCACAGGGTTCCTGGGGGAAGTTTTCACCTAAGACGATTTAACATAACCCTTGGAGAATCGCTGAGCAATTCTATCAACGTGGGCCTTGGCGAGGCCCATGGTCCTATGGCTCAGAGTGGGAAGCCCAGTAGGGCTTCTCATTTATCCCTTTATCAGCTAGCTATTGCCGTGTAACAAAACATTCCAAGCTCAGTGGCTTAAAAAAAAACATGTTACCACCTTATGCATCTGTCATTGCCTGGCACTTGGCTGATCCAGGCTGGGCCTTGCTGAGGCCCCTCCTCCTTGGCTCCCCTCCAGGGCCCATTTTTGTTGGCAGCAAAGGTGCAAAAGGAAGCCAAGCAGGTTCTCTGAAGGCCCAGGCTGTGGAATGGCCCACGGTCACTTCTACTCACAGTTCATTGGCCAAAGCCTGTCACATGGCCAACCCCAAAGTCAAGAGCAAGGAAATGCACCACTCCCCACCACCCATGGCAGGCTGTGGCAAATTGGGGCACATGATTAAGATTACAACTCTGCGACAGAGGAGCCTGCCTGCTAGTCACTGTGGCTCTGATCAAATGATCACTCTGAGGACCTGTCCTTTGTAGGGGTCCTAGGGAGGAAATGCAGGAGAAGCCACACCAGGTGCAGAGAGGTGGGTCTCCCCACCTTAGCAATCACCCATTCTTGGCCTGGGCTCTTTTGCATCTCTCATTTCATTTATTGATAAAAAAAAATCATAATAATAATACTGTATCACATAAGAGTTGACAGATTACATTCACGTGCACTGTCTTACATAAAATCCTTTCCCTCCTGGAGGGAGGAGTTATTGGCCTCATTCATTAATTAATGGGGGCAGGAATTGCCCAAAGTCAGTGACTGCGAACACTCAGATTTTTAGTGGCAACACTCACACACACACACACACACACACACACACACACACACACACACCAGTGTCCCACTGCTGGTCCAGAACCTGGATGAGAAAACAAGCTCAGGGAAGTTGAGAGTCATGCCCAAAGTCACACAGCCAGGGCAGTGACTGAGGAGTTAAGATCGGGGATCTGCCAGGCAGACGAGGGTTGAGAGTCGGGTTCGAATCCTGACTACGGCTCAGAGCCGTGTGACCTTGGGCAAGCTGCGGCTTCGCTCTACCTGGGGTGTGACCCTAAGGAAGCCCACCTTTCAGCCCTGGTGTGGAAGGTGAGGATAGTGGGGTGCAAAACCCCTCTTCAAGCCACTCCTCTCCGCTTCCCTTCAGCATAGCCGGCGGCGGGTTTGACCTGAGCATACAAGGCACCTCCATTTTGGCTTTTCTGAAGCTGGGCAGCGACCCCACCTCAGGCCACATCACGGTCACCTGCTCCAGCTGCAGCAACTACATCAGCGACGTCCACCTGCACATCTCGGGCAGCAGACTGGGGTAGGACCTCCCGGGGCTGCGGATGGGAGGAGGGATCTGGAGGAAGTCGTCCTGATCACCCCTGAATCTAGAAAACACCTAGGGTGCTCCCTCCATTCCAGGCCTTGTCCAGAGGCCTGGTAGGGTGGGGCGGGGACTGCAGGTGAAGCAGACACTGTCCCTGCCTCAAGGCGTAAAGGCCCGTTCAGCGCCCCAGGCTTGTGCTAAGCCCTTTGTGTCTGCACTGAATGACACAGTCCTCACCCAAGTCTGTAGGTGGCGGTTCGTCCATCCATTCCAGAAGTGTCCACTGAGAATCAGCGATGCACCAGACCTGTGCGTGCTGAGGAGACAGTATTGACTGATAAAAGCTCATCAGTTGTACGTGGCATTGTGACCTCGACAGGAGGCTCACTGTGGGCCCAGCACTGATGTAGCACATTCTTTACCTCAGTCCGGGCACACAGTGACTTGACGAAGTCGGTCGATCATTACCCCACGCTCAGGGGAGAAAACCAAGGCACAGAAAGAAAGGGAAACAACCTATTTCTGTAGCTCGCCAGTGTTCAGTTCAGGACTATCTGTTCCCAGACTCAGCCACACAGCCCTGTTCTCTTAAAGTTCCCAGCTCAGTGGAGGAGACAAACATTAATTACATCATCGCATTAATGAATGGCTCACCTGCAGTTACAAAAGGAGATAAAAACTAAGAAAAAGAGTTCAGCATGCAGTGAGCACAGAACAGGAAGAATGGACCCAGTCTGGTGACTGGCCAGTTCTTCCTGATGACATGGCATTTGCATTGAGATGCAAAGAATAAGTAGGGGTTAATAAGGTAGATGTCAGGGATGAAGGTGTTTTAAGCAGTGAGAACAGCATGTGCAAAAGTACTGGGGTGGGAGGAAGTACGGGTCACAGAAGCTGGGGTAGGTCAGTGTGGCCGGTGTGCACAGTGGTGGGGGAGTGGCAAGGAAGGAGACAGAGATGGGGCAGGGGCCCGGCTGTGCAGCTCTTAAGGAACTAACCCTATAGCAGAGCACTAGGAACAGGGGAGACGTGCCTAATGAGGGCTGCTCAGTTGAGCCAGTTCAAGGACACCTGGAAGCCACACATAATGTCCCTCCCTACATGTCAACCTCCAGGTGGCTGATCCAACTCTTCCACAAGAAAATCGAGTTGTCTCTTCGAAACACCTTGAATAGCAAGGTAGGAGGGACGGGAGCGGGAGGCCCTGGGAGCCGCATACCTCTTGTCACCAGAATCTGAGACCAGAGATGTGTTTCCAGGGTCCCACAAAGCTGGGCTGGCCACTGACCCCCAACCAAACAGAAGAGGTCATAGAGAAAAACGGCGACCTGGCCACTTGGGAAGGAGCGTGAAAGGCAGCTTCTCAGCCCCGTCCTGGGGACACTGGCAGGAGTTTGGGTTTAACTAGAGGAAGTGGGGCCGGGACGAGAGGTCTGCGGAGGGAAGCAGTCCTGTCAGGCTGTGGTCTGGCCCATCCTGCTCACGTCTGGTTCTGTGAGGTGGCTCTTGAGGGGGACTGTTTCCACTCGCTGCTCAGGATGGGTATCTGTCAGACCTGCATTTCCTTTTTTTAATGTTTTATTTGTTCCTTTCAGACATACGTGACAGTAGAGTGTATTTTGACATATCATGCATACATGGAGCGTAACTTCCCATTCTTGTGGTCATGCATGAGGTGGAGTCACACGGTCGTGTGTTCATGTATGAACATAGGCACGTTATATCCGTTCATCCCCTTCTCTTTTCCTATTCCCACCCCTCCCTTCCCTCCGCTCTCCTGTGTCTAAGCCAGTGAACTTCTATTCCTCCCTCCCCCCTTACTGGGGTTAGCATCCACATATCAGAGAGAATGTTCGGCCTTTGGATTTGGGGGGTTGGCGTATTTCACGTAGCAGGAGAGCCTCCAGTTCATCCGTGGGCACCTCATTTCCCATGAGGTCATTGCCCTGGCCTGTTGGGGCAGGTGGGGTGCAGTCTGGTCCATGTGCCTCCGTGGCTCCCCCGTGGCCACTGCTGGAGGTTCTGAAACGGGCTGCTGCAAATCTTGCCTTGGTCCTGAAGGGGATCGAGAGGGGCCAGGGTGCAGGGCTAGTAAACATTGCACGACAGGTTTAATGATGGGCATGCCTACGGACAGAGAGGAGCAGGCACCTGGCCTGAAGTTTGAGGTAATCAAGAGGCACGTTCAAAATGAAGGCAGGGACGCCAAGCCCCATCCTGCTTCCAGCTACCGTAGGGCATCTGCAGACCCGAGTGAAGGTCCCTGCTTTCAGCAGAAGGCAGCCTGTCCCAAGTCCCTGTTACACTCTGGCATGGCTGGACACTTCTGCTCTCACCCCTGACCCCCTCGGCAGTCCTTATAGCCCTTTAAAACCACAAATCAAGCTGCAAAAACTGGCCATGTGCATTTTGCTGAGGATTTTACCCAGAAACCAGGAAAGAGCTGCTTCCCCCACCCCTGGCAAACCTTTGCCTGTACTTTCCGGAACCACCTCCCCTGCCCCCGGCCTCCCTGCCAGCCCTCTCTTCCCCAGTCCTGCCGGCCTCTTGCTCCATTCCTACTCAGCCCGGATCCCCTGCCTGGCACACCGCCCCCCCAGACACGTGCCATTGATGAACCTGCACCCCTCGAGGCTGGAACTGATACCAGGGACAGGCAGGCAAGCGCTCCCCGCCTCGCCCACACCCGAGCCCCAGCCAGCTTCTTTAGCTAAGAAGAGAACATTCATGGGGCTAGTTTTCCATTAACACACCACCAGCTTCCAGGAGCCACCTGAGCCTGTCTCAAAGGACAGATGAACTTGGACTTTCTCCAGTGGGCACCAGGGAGCCATTGAGAGTTTTAGGCAGGTGGGTGGCCTGGCTCAATTATGCTTCAGAATGATTTCCCTGTGTGCTGGGAGGCTGACTGCAGGGACCAGCAGTGGGGAAAGGGCTACCCCCGAGGGTCTACTGAGGGGGAACATGAGTGTCCTGGTGAAAGGCTCTGAAGTGAAGATAGGGAGGCATCCTCAGGTGAGGTCATCTGTGTGAAAAGACTGTGTCAAGAGTTCCAAAGAATAAAAGGAATCAATGTGTGGATGTCGAGATGCATAGCACAGTGATTATAGAAGGGATTTCAGGGTAGCAATCCCTGGGACAACCAGCTGTGCATGCAACCTTGAGCAAATAACTTGATCTTTCTGAACCTCAGTTTTGCCGTCTGTAAAATGGAGACTTCCTTCTCTGAAGTGTTGAAAGGACAATGAGATCATGAGATTGTGTGCACCGATAAGCCTGCCTCACTCTGCCGGAACTTCCTGTGTAGTTAAGTAACTGTATGAGAGGTGTGTCAGCGTTGCCCACAGCCCAGCCAGGGAAGCTGCCCAGATCCGAGCTGACTGGATTTGCCCACCTGCGTTAGAAATAAACAAATGATGTAAAAAATGCAAAATGAATTTAATGCAGTTCAGCCCAAACTGGGGAGAAGCTACTAATTTGTCTCCACCAGTCAATTGCAATTTATAGAAACAAAAGCTGAGAAATACACATAAGTAGATTTAGCCAGACCATACTAGCCAGAGACTGTAGGACCCCCCAAAAGGAAGACCCTTACTCGAGTCTCAGGATGATGCGCTCCAGGAAACACGAGAGACCGGCTTGATGCAAAAGCACGAGGCACTTTAATAACGGAGCTCCAGGCCAACACATATCTCACGCAGGAGATAGAGGAGTTGACCCCGAGGCTCAGAAATCAGGGGTTTATATAGGAAAAGTTAGGGAGTTTGGCACGGGTACACATAATTGGCTGATTCAAACATAAGCGGGCACCTGACTACATTGATTACATCAGCAAGTAGTACGTGCAAATTGACATTCCAGCAATGGGGTAGGGCAGTTTATTTTGGTTAGCAGGGGTCAAGTTAACCTTAAAGAAAAGGGAAGAAGGGGGAAAGTGGGTGACACCAGATGGTCCACGGCCTTGTGGAGATTGTTTATCCTCCATGGCCAGTTAGTTTTTGATGACTTGGCAGTCTTATTTTAGGCTTGTTCAGGTATGTTCAGGCCTCAGGCCCGTCCCTCTTTGTTTCTTTTTTCAAAGTTCATTTGCTAGACTACAGATTCTGTGCTTTAATTACGGGCACTTAAATTTTAACTCCTTCAAGACTAGGTCACACTCCTGGTTACCTGGACCCGGGGTAGCATCTCAGTTTCCATTCTCAGCAGTTCAAGGAGAAAAAAATAATATATATATTTTTTTTTACCAGAAAGCTGGGCGAAAGAAAAACATGAGACTTTTAATTTTAAAAGGATTCCGTTACATTAAGATGCATTTAAACTTTCAAACAATTAGATGATTTCTTGGTACCACGGAGAGTGTCCCCTTATAGCGACCAAGCTGAAGAGCAGTGTGGCTGGCGAAGCAGATGGTGGCAGGGATGAGGGGGACACCCTTGTTCTGAGCGCCGTGTGGGCTTGGTACCAGTCCCCACTCTGCGTGGGATCTAGCATGGAATCCGCACATTCTGGCATCTGATTCCCAGTGAGGGGGAGGGGTCGTAATTGTCCCCGTTTCCCAGATGAGTGAACCAAGGCTCCGAAAGAGGAAGCGATGGGGTTGAGGTCCAACTCCAGGCTACGCCATGGCAGAGGCAGAAGCCTTTCCCAGCACAGGATCCTGCGTAGAAGGGAGTCCGGCCCCAGTGAAAGGGTCAGGTGTCACAGTGGAAGCCACCGAGGCTGGAAGTGGGAGGAGTGAGCCAGGGAGCCCTGGAGAGGGGCAGGGGAGGCGGGAGCCTGAGGGGGGGGTGTGGTGGGAAGGGGGCCCTGATGTGACTTGCTGTGGTTTGGGGCTATCTGTTGTCCCCGAGGGTGAGCAACCTTGGGTGACAATGCCTGAGGGCAGCCGGAATGTCCGGGACTTAACAGAAACCCAACATCCTCCTCCCTCCCTCTCTCTCCCTCCCAACCTCCTCTCCTTCCTCCCACCCTTCCCTTCCCAGCTGGGCCCCCTGCCCAGGAGGGTCTGTGCGGCAGGGCCTGGGGGTTGGCCACTTGCTGGGGCACTGAGGGTGACTTCACAAGGCTCCTCTGCAGGTGCCACAACAAGGACTTGGGTGCCCGTGGTCTATGGGGAGGACTGGAGGGTGCACTCTGGAGCCGGGCACTGCCACACGCAGCTGGGGCTCAGTGCTGGGCCATCTGGGCCTGGGTAGGGCACTAAGGGCATCTGCTGCCAGAGGGAAGGAGCAGGGAGCTGGGCAGGAAGCCCAGAGGCGCTCGCTCACTGGGGGCTCAGAGAGAGGCCGGGGGAGACAGCGGGCACAGAGGAGGAGCCGGCCCCTGGCCACAGGCCTGCTGCCGCAGCGTCTAGAAAGTAGGTGCCCACACCCGGTCTCCCAGAAGTCCCAAAAGCTGGGACTGGAGACACGCAGCTGGAAGGAGGTGACGGTCATTAGGGCTAATCCCACAAGCTAGGGAGGCCCTGGCTGGCGCCCTGTGTTCAGCTGGCTGATTACTTCTGAACAGGGAGCCCAAATTGGGCGGGAGAAAACCAAAGCTGCTCTTAATGCCCAAGGACTCTGTGGATCAGGAAGTGGGGCCCAGGGCGGGGACAGCTTAGCTTCCTTCTGCGATGTCTGGGCCTCACATCCCTCCCTCCTGTCTCTGGCACCTGGGCTGGGAAGCCCTGAGGCTGGCTTGGCTAAGAGACTGCTGACCTGAGCTGCTTCATGGGGCTCCAGCTTCTCAGGGTACATGACTGTGTTCCCTGAGGGAGCGACCAGAGAGGAAGCATGTCTAGACACCAAAGTGAAGCTGCGCAGCCTTTTTATGACCTCGTTTCTGAAATTATGCAATGTTACTTCCGCTGCGTTCTATTGTTAGAAGCAAGACACCAAGCCCAGACTCTAGGGATGTGTTCACAGACTCCACCTCTTGATGAGGATGTGGCCAGGCTTCTTTACAGAAGAGCAGGTGGGATTAGGACTATCAGTGGTCCTCCTGTCCCTGGGAGCTGTGTCCCAAGGCCCCAGCGGATGCCTGAAACTGAGGGTAGTGCTGAACCCTATGCTTTTCCCTATACATACACATTAAGGTTTCATTTATAAATTAGGTACCGTGAGAGATTAACAATGACCAGGAAGAAAATAGAGCAATCATAATGATACATTGTAATACAACTGCCAACACGGTTACTTTTGAGCTTTGGGGCCATTCTGAGGTAAAATCCAGGTTACTTGGACCTACGAACCTGTGCTCGAGAATGGTGCACGATTGAAAATTTATGAATGATTTAATTCTGGAATTTTCTATTTAATGTTTTCAGACCATGGTTGACTGCAGTGACTGGAAGAGTGAAAAGCAAATCTCGGATAAAGAGGGGCCCCTGCAATGGGCCAGGTTACAGTTTACAGGTCAGGAAAGGAAGGTCCAGAGGAACAGTGTAGCCACCTCTGGTAGAGTCAGCGTGTGACCTGACCCGGTTCTTCTTAGAGCAGTGTTTTCCCCCTAGGAATCATGGAGGTAGGGAGGGTGCCCGAACTGGTTTCCCTGACCATGCACGGCAAAGGTGCAGGGGATCCCCCAGACTTGATCAGAGAGCCTGCCCCCTGGTTCCTGAAGCACTAATAAGGAAAGGCTGACCACTGACCGCCTGAGTTACTCAGCTTTCTCCACAGCACCCAAAATACCTGACAAGAACAACTCAGAGGAGAAAAAGGTTATTTTGGGCTCATGGTTTCGGAGATTCAGTTCATGGTAAGCTGAAGCCATGGCTTTGGGCCTGAGGTGAGGCAGAGCATCATGGCAGAAGGATGTCAGGGAGACTTGCTCAGCTCATGGCATCCAGATAGCAGAAAAGGAGACAGAGAGAGAAAGAGAGCGTGCACCAGGGACAAGATATAGTCCTCAGGGGCGTGCCCCCCGGCCTAGTTCCTCAACTGTGCCCGGCCTGCCTGCGGTTATCACACAACAGTCCATTCAGATCATTAATCAGCCAGTGATCCGCCCAGGGACGCAGCCACGGCCTAAAAGCCTCACCTCTAAACCGCCCCAAATCGACGATCGTGCTTTCAACACGTGAGCTTTTCAGGGGACGTTCCAGATCCAAACCATAACACTCGCTTGTGTTTCTCTTTCTTCGCCCCCTGGTTCCATGAAGAATCTGGGACAAAAAAAAAAAAACAGATAAAAGACAAACAAAACAACCGTCAACCAAAATCCACCTCACAACATAGGAGACACAAACACTCACCAGGGAGGTTCCACCCCAGGAAACTGGAACTCGGGTCACACCCTCGCATGCAGTTCTTTCTCAGCTGCCTGTGGAACGCTGAGCTTCCTGGTGGACAAAAAAAAAAAAGAAAAAAGAAAGGGAAACTTGATTTGCTACACGATTTTTTAAAAAGATACATTTTTTTTTAGTTGTTGATGGACACAATGCCTTTATTTTTTATTTCTTTTTATTTGGTGCAGAGGATGGAACACAGGGCCTCACCCATGCTAAGCAAGCCCTCCACCACTGAGCCACAATCCCAGCCCTACCAACAGGAGAATATTCAAAGAAAGGAAAGCTTGATCTACGGTATTTAGAGGTGTGGCCTTTGGGAGGCAACTAGGATTAAATGAGGGGGGTCCCCATGATGGAATAAGTGGCTTTATAAGAAGAGGTGGAGGGACTCCAGCTAGAATACTTGCTCTGTCGGGACATGTGATGTCCTCCATCATGTCTTGGTGCAGCAAGAAGGCTCTCCCCAGATGGGCAAGCAGATGCCAGTGCCACACCCTTGGTCTTCACAGCCTCCAGAACTGTGAGCTAAATAACCTCTTTTTTTATATACATATAAATTACCTGGTCTCAGGTGTTTTGCTACAGCAACAGAAAACGGACCAAGACAGCATCTCTGTACCATTGTGTCCAAAGAATGTTTTCTACTACAGCTCCCTTCTTTGGTTCTCCCTAGATCTGCAAGGTTGTGACCAATTCTGTGTCCACCAAGCTGCAACCTTATGTCCAGAATTTTCCAGGTGAGAGCTGGGTGGGGACTTAGGATAGAAGGGGACATAAAAAGGAGAGGGAAGGAGGCAGAGTGGGTGTGACAGGTCTGGTCCTGAATGGGAAGGGGCAGAGCTGACTAATTTCAAGTGGCAGTGGCACTGAGCCAGGTCCTTGACGTGAGATGGAAAAGTCCACACCTGATCAATCCCCCAGCCCAGCAGGGGCCACATGACTGGATACCCCAGTTTGCCTTTTTTTTTCCCCCAAGTACTGAGGATTGAACCCAGAGTTGCTCTACCACTGAGCCCCTTTTTATTTTTTACTTTGAGACAGGGTCTTGCTAAGTTGTGAGGCTGGCCTCAAACTTGGGAGCCTCCTGCCTCAGCCTCCTGAGTTACTGGGATCACAGGTGTGCTCCACTGCTCCCAGCAAGCTAGGCCACAGTTACATAACTGGCCTGAAATCTGACACAGATCACTTTTTCTGGACCTCAGTTTCTACAGCCTTAAAATGGGGACAGGCTTGTGATAAGCTGCTAGCAGCAGCAGCAGGCAGGGACGTCCTCTGAGGGGTGTTCAGCATGATACAGACACTCAGCCTCCCTCACCCTAGGGGGCATCTTCTGTTTTGTTCTGTTTGTGGGGTGACTCATCCCCAGGTTGTTGGAAGAAGGACGTGAGTTGGTTCTGTGCCTCGTTTCCTTTAAGGGGAGTCAGGGAGGCCCTCCTGGAGGAGGGGAGTGGATTTAGCCTTGCAGTGCTTGATCCACGTTTAGGGGACACTGCCCCTGCCTCCCAGCTGGGGCCAGCTCATGGTCCAACCTCTTCCCTCTAGTGACAACCCAAATAGATGCTGTGGCTGGGATCGACTATCGTCTGGTGGCGCCTCCAATAACCACAGCTGAGAACCTGGACGGGCAGCTGAAGGTGAGGCTGACCCCAGAATCGCCCACTCACGCCGACCTCAGTCCCTCCCGGGGCGCCCCATGATCCTTGGAACCAGTCTCCCAGAGACTTACCCCTTCCTACCCGCCTCCCCCACCCTGCCACCCTGCCACCACTGCCCCAGCGTGCTGGCCTCCAGACACTGCCTACCCCCCAGGACCTTTGCCCTTGCTCTTCCCGCTGCTGGGGGTGCTCCCCCCACCCGACACCCACAGTCTCCCCGGCTTCCTGCCTGTCTTCATTCAAATAGGCCCTCCCTGGGGGCCTTCCCAGACCATGCTCCCTGAAATCGCTCCCTCTGCCTCCCCCACACCGCGCCCTCCCTCAGCAGCACTGATCACTAGCATGTGCTCGCGCACACGCACACACACACACACACACATTCTATGACCACAGAAGGAGCAGGGACTGCTTCCTTCATTGCCATACGTGCAGCTCTTGGAATCTGCGCATAGTAGGAGCTCAGTAAATGTCTGTTGGGCGGTCGGGTGGATGGAGCCTCATTCCATGCCCCTTACCCGCCTGCGCCACCTGCAACGGGACACATGGCCTTCACTTCCTCAGACACGTTCAGCACTGATTCCCACCCCAGGGCCTCCGTCCTGGCTGTCCCCTCTGCCTGACCTCCTGCCCCTCCCAGTGCCACCTCTATTCCAGCATGTCCCTGCTTAGCTCTGGCTCCCGAGCAACTGTCCCCACCGCCCAGCTAGATCTGTCTCGCTCCCTGAAACTCTCTCTGGATCAAGCTCAGTCTGTCCCTCCACCATGGGTGATTTGCTCCCTTGTTTACGTTTGTTTAAAACATATTTAATGTAAAAAAAAGAAAATTTAGAAACTGCAGAAGGACAGAGAAATGGGACTAAACAAACTGGAAGGGAGGAAGGAAGAAATGGAGGGGAAGGGAGGAAGGGAAGGAGGGGATCAGGTGGAGATTACCCAAATCCGACAACCCAGAGACGCAGTACACAAGGGCAGACTCCCCACACCCAGGTGCAGAAACACGAAGCCCCGTGTACAGAAATGCACACTCAAACATGTTTGCACAAGTCATATTATGCATGCTGCTTTCCAGCTGATGAGAACAGAAATGTATGAAGTGAACAGCCTCCCACACCATCCATGAAACACCTTTTTTTTTTTTTTTTTCTGGTAATGGGGTTTGAACCCAGGGGCCTTAACCACTGAGCACATCCCCAGACCATTTTATTTTGTCTTGAGACAGGGCCTCGATAAGTTGCTTAGTGAGACAGGGTCTTGCTAAGTTGCTAAGGCTGGCTTTAAACTTGTGATCCTCCTGCCTCAGCCTCCCAGGCTCCTGGGATCACAGGCGTGTGCCCCGCCCAGCTCCATGAAATGTCCTTTTATAGGCCATTCCATCTCCAGTCCACAGTCTGGGTTAAGGTGTGTGGACAGCGCCCCCACCTGGGACATTGGGACTCTGCATTTTTTTCCACGAACCTAACCAGTTGTTACCAAAACTGGCCTTTTTTGCCTGCCACGCAGTATGCCGACCACTGGAAGGATGAGTTTTGCAAGAGAATCATGCACGAGGTGACTGAGTGTGGGGAGACAGGAGACCGGAGCCCAAGTCTCAAATACGCCCCGCTGAGGACAGCGTTGGGGTATTTATGGGCTGGGCTCAGGGGAAGATGACTGGAGGGTACCTAAGAGCAGGTGCCACAGGTGGGCTCTAGAAAAGCAGAGAGGAAGGGCAGGTGAAGTCCAGCTGGGTGTTGGGAGAGGTGAGAACAGGTGTTGTTCAGGGCTTGCAGGGTTTCAGTCCTCAATGGTGCAACTGTATCTGAGCACATTCTCAACTGTTTCCTAGCAGTGGAATTGCTGGACCAAGCCGCATGCTTAAAACACACCCGCAAATGATACGATGCGGTTAAAAGATCAAAGCAAACACTGGGCACAGCGGAGCACACCTGTAACCCAAGCAGCTTGGGAGGCTGAGGCAAGAGGATGGCAAGTTCAAAGCTAGCCTCAGCAAAAGTGAGGCCTTAAGCAACTCAGTGAGACCCTGTCTCTAAATAAAATACAAAATAGGGCTGGGGATGCAGTTCAGTGGTTGAGTGCCCCTGAGTTCAATCCCCCGTACCAAAAAAAAAAAAAAAAAAAAATCAGAACAATTTGTAATTACCCCAGCAAATGGGAAGGGCCATTTACTTCCCCGGGCTCCTGTGCAGAGGTAACAGCTGACCCAAGGGGTGTGTTGACCTCCTGGGTCCCAGGATCTAGGCATTCACACACATGCATGTAAAAAACCTGTCTGGGTTTTGCTGATGACTGTCCTGCTCGCATTCCTTACCTAGCAGTAAGTGCTGGAGGTGACCCCTGGGCAGGACAGGTCCCTCTTCTTATTTTTAAGAGTCCTGTGGTATCCCATAGGAGGGGCATCGTGGTCACTCATTTTAAATGACCTCATGATTCAAAGACACAGAGAATGCTGCAGTCCGGGTACGCACCACCCAGTTGGAAAAATGTGACGTTTTGTCATGTTCACTCCTGATCTTTTTTTTTTTTCTTTTAATTGTGGAAACAACTCCTTGGACCCCTGCAGCCACCCACCCCACACACACCTGCCCCACTGCCCCTCACCCAGAGACCCAGGCTGACAGTGGCACGTGTACTTCTGGCGGGTGTTTTTATACTTTCATAGACCTTTACGTTTTACATAGGTGGTATCCTACCAGATGGACCCTTCTATAATCTGCCTTTTAAAGCTCAACATTATTTTCTCAGCTAAATTAATGATCTACTTTTGCAACCTGTGGTCAAATTGCTCTTTGGAAAAACAAAAAAGCATGTTTCCCCAGCAGCATCTGAGCGCTCTCACAAAAAATAGAATAGGAGCAGCTTAAAATGCACACGGAACTCTTTTCAAATTCCCCTGAGGACACAAGCAGCGCCTCTCTGTTCTTTTGTTGGGCTTCTGCACAGCTCAGTGGGTGAAAGCTACACCAATGTGGTGGTTAGGGGCGTGGGCACTGGACTCTGGGTGCCGGGGTTCAATTCCTGAGCTGTGTGACCCTGGGCAGGTCACTTGGCCCCCCTGTGCCTTGATGTCCCCTCCAGCACAATGAGTGGGAAGGCACCCTCCCCAGTTGAAAAGCTCCTGGAAATCAGCCCCTAGGAGGAGTCCGCTGCTGGCGTTCATTTCTGGTGATTGGCTTTTCCTCTGTCTGATCCGTGTTCTCGGCCTGTCTTCCCATGGGGTGGAGATGCTGTTATCATTTCTGCAGGATGCCTGGGCTTACTCTGTCGCCTCCACCCCCAGGGAGAGTTTTTCAGTCCGGCACACCGCAGCCCACCTCCCTTTGCCCCACCAGCGATGGCATTTCCCCCGGACCACGACCGCATGATATACCTGGGCATCTCTGACTACTTCTTCAACACCGCTGGGCTTGTGTACCAGGAGGCTGGAGCCCTGAAACTCACCCTCCAGAACCACATGGTAAGGCCACGGAGTGTGCGCACAGGAAGCACACCTGGATTCGAAGCTTTGTTTACCCTGGGGTTGAAGGTGGGAACTCTAGAGTCAGGCAGACCAGAGTTCCATTGCTGGTTCCAGTCCTTTGCAGCTTGGTGACCTTAGGATAGTCGATCAACCTCTCTGAAGCTAAGTTTCCTGGTCAATAACCATACCCTCCCCCAAAGAGCGTCCTGAGGGCTAAATGAGATACGAATGCCTGAGAGACCCCGGCTCAGGCTTACGCGCCTGTGGCTGGTGACGAGAAGTGAATCCAACAGCTCACGCTGCTGAGCACCGGGATGCAACAGACTGGGACCCAGGCTCAGCGTGGCTTCTCCACGACCCTCCTCCTCCTCCTCTGTCGCATACAGCGCTGGGTCTCACTCTGGGTCTCAGGTCACCTCTCTGTACATGAGGAAAGGGCCCTCTCTCCAGGGTCTGGGGACAGCCCATCCCAACTGGGCCACCCCCCTGTGGGGCTCCTCACGTGGCTCCTGCACCAGACATCGGATTGTGGGTAAGAAAGGCATGTGAGCTCCCACGTGCCCTGGTGGAAGCTGGAGACCCCCCATGAGGGCGCTCCACAGGCTGGGTATTCAGAGCAGAGTCCACCCGTCACTTGTTCAAAGGTGGGTGGGACCAGGGTCGGGGTGAGGCCAGGAAGCTCCGCTGCTCGACTGGAGGTGGCTGTCGTGGGCACCGACCGAAGGGCGGTTCCCTGGGTTTGGGAACAGATTGAGGCTTCTAGGGGCAAACGGTGAGGGAGTTGGCCATCACTGGCCGCGCCCATCCACCATGCCGATGGCTGCCGAGGCTGTAGGCCAAGGCGCCTCCGTCATATGTGGCCTGGCCATTGTCCTTCGGCACAGCCAGTCTCTCACCCTGCAGGCAGCATCTGCCCCCCATAACATGATCCCCCAAGACCTTCTCTCTTCTCTGCAGATGCCCAACGGATCCAAATTCCAACTGACAACCAAGTCCCTTGGAAACTTCCTTCCTCAGGTACGAAGGGCTCACTCTCCTGCAGTCCTCTCGAGAGGTGGCCTGAGGCTTCTGGAGAGGCTGAGGCCCCCTCCAGACCCAGAGGCGGACCTGCTGAGAGTGGAGGTAGCTTCCTGCAGCCCATCTAGGTCCAGAGACAGGCCGAGGCCGAGGGTGTTGGGGGGCCGCCCAGTCACTGGACAGGTGCTCACTGAGCGTCCAGCAGGGCCCAGTAAAGCAGGCCACGTGCCTGCCCTCCTGCAGCTCCCAGTCCTGTGGGGCGAGAGAACTATCATGCAGCTGCACAAGATAATGACAAAACGAGACAGGCGGGGATAAGCGGGCCCTAGGTGGGCGAGGTTACTTTGGTCGCAGAACTCAGATGAGCCCCCTCAGGCTGCCGCCACAGCCCAGCGGTGCTTCTCGCTGCTCCGACACTGGGAGATGGAGATCTGGTTCCTGGTGATGTGGCTTTAGACTCGTGTGGCCTTTCTTCAGTGCATGCGTCGGGGTGGATAGGGAGCTCAGGGTCCCTTTTGATAAGGGCACTAATTCTGTGAGCTCAGGGCCCCTCCCCACGCCTTCCTGTAACCCCACTCCCTCCCTTAGAGGCCGCGTCCCCAAATACAGCCACACCCAGGGTTCGCGCTCCGGCCTTGGAGTTTAGGGAGAGGGCACACGAGCCTTCCACTGTAACAGTCTCTGTGTGTGTTGGTCAGCTGTTGTCTCTGTCACCAAAAGGCCTGAGAGACCACGTGGAGGAGGTTAAGAGGCATTTTGGCTCAGGGTCTCGGGGTTTCAGCCGGTGGTCAGCTGGCTCCAGGGTAGACACGTCATGGCGGAAGGATATTGAGGAGGAAAACTGGTCCGCTCATGGCGCCGCAGAGCAGAGGGAGAGAGGGCGGGAGGGGAGGAAGGGCTGGGGACAAGACAGGCCCTTCCAGAGCACACCTCCAGTGACCGCTCCCTCCAACTCAATCCCACCTCCCAGGAGTCCGTTCGGTTACCAGTGGATTCATCCACCAAATGGATGAATCCACGGATGCAGAGTCTTCATCGATGCCTCAAAGCCCCACCTCTGAACCTCACGCCCTGGGAATTGTGCTTTCAACACATGAGCTTTCGAGGGACTTTCCAGATCCAAACCATGACATGGTGGCATCTCTAGAAATTTCTATATAGGAAAGTACTGGGGGGGAGGGGGATGTGTCTGGTAGGGTCCCAACTGAGCTATATCCCCAGGCCTAAGGAGGTGACATTTGAGCTGAGACCTGGAAGAAGGCAAAGAGCCAGGACAGGGAAGAATGGATGGACAAGCATTCAATGAGAGGGAACAGAGGATGCAAAGTGTTTTAGATGGCAAAGCACTTGTTGTATTTGAGGAGTGGAAAGAGTTCCCTGTGCCCAGAGATAGAGGACAGGGACAGAGGTGTGCGCAGGGAGGTCGGCCAGGTGTCAGGTGCCAGACCAAATGGCTATTTGAATCTATTCTAAGAGACATGGGAAAAACTGGAGATGTTTATGCCATGGAAGGGCAAATAGAATTCAGGATCATTTGTGTGGAATGTAACCCTCTTTTGTTGATTGTTCCTGCTGGGGGCTGCAGGTGGCCACGATGTTCCCCAACATGAAGGTGCAGCTCCAAGTCTCCGTCTCCTCCCCACCACACCTGACCACGCAGCCCACCGGCCTTGCCCTCACCCCGCAGCTGGAGGTCCAGGCCTTTGCCATCCTCCCCAACTCCTCCCGGGCCCCGCTCTTCCTGCTCAGCATGGTAAGCTGCTCCGGGATGAGTCAGGGCACCAGCACCTGCTCCTGGCTCCCAGGGTGCTCACCCAGCACCCATTACCTCTTTGTTTATGCATGCGCCATGTTCACCCTTTCCTTTATTCTCTCTTCTGTCAACCTGAAATGTGTCTACTGTCTCCCACTCATTCGCTCACATCGGCAGCCATTCAATCATGCATTTGTGCATTTTTTCACTCATTCATTCGTTTATTTACCCAATTATGAATTCACTCGCTTATTCACTACATTGCTGGTCAATCATTCGTGAGAGGCGCCACCTTCTCTGGTCCCTCCATGCGTTCGTGCATTCTGTCCTGCCTGGATCACACCTGTGTTGCCTCTGTGATTTGTTTGTATATCGTTGCTCCTTTCATTCATCGGTCCCCTGTTTATCCATGCATGTCCTTGCTTAGCCCTTCATCTGCAAAGTTGCTTGCTGCTCCACATGTTCGGGTTTCTATCCCATTGCTCCCAGCCCCATTCGCTCGTCTTGCCGCTCCACAGACACTTACTTGGCAGAGGAGTTCCTACAACAGCCAAGGGCTGTTTTATGGCTGGTGGCCTCTAGGGACGGGTCCAGATTCTCTTCCCATCAGGGGGCACTTAGAGGCAGATAAAATGGGTTCTGAGGGGGTCGCCAAGCTCAGAGCCCATGAATCAGTGAGTGAGCGTAGTGAGGCTGGCCCAGAGCTGGCCTGGACTCCAGCCCGGGCCTCTCACTTCACCCCTCCCAGAGTGCTTTGCTCCCAGAGCTGGGGGAGAAGATGGGAGTTGGCTGACGTCCAGAACACCTCACCACCCCAAAGCACAAGCAAGTCTCCCTGCTCCTCGGGGCCACCCAGCCACGCAGGGTTCTCTGCAGAGCCTTCGAGAAGCTGGGTCCCCCTCCCCCACTCGGGGAACTTGCAGTGCCCCCGCCCAGCTCAGGGCGTCATCCAGGGTTGTTGCTTTGCAGACGGCGGATGCTGTCGTGGAGGTCGGTGCCAAGTCCAACAGGCTCGTTGGCGAGCTGCAGGTGGACCGGTAAGCGGGCCGCCCGCCCCTCCCTGGGGTCCACTGAGAGCAAGGGCCTTGCCAGGTGCCAAGCTCATGTCCTTGCTTCTGTGTACCCATCACCTGTGCCATGGGCACAGTCTGCCCGTTCATAGACAGTGAAGCGTGCTCAGTGACTTGCCCGAGGTCACATGTCATAGATTGACCAACCAACTGAGTTTGCCCAGAAAATGTCTGGGCTCTAGCACTGAAGTCTTGCATCCCAGGACACCTGTCAGTCCCAAGCCAGCATGTGGCTTGGGAGTGCCAGCTGAGGCCCCATGCCACACAGCAGTGCTCAGTGCCCCACATCCCTGGCCTTTCTTGGCACTGGGAAATCCCACTTCAACTTCTGCCCCCATCCTTGGGATCTCAACACCCAACCCCTGCTGGCTGGGTGACAGTCCAGAGCCACATGATATTCTCGGGACTGGGTTTGAATGCCAGCACTGGAGGTTATGGATGGGGCTCTGACGGGAGGCTGCTGGCATTTGAAGGGCAAGCACCAAACTCCCCACACTCCAACTCCCTGGCTGCTCAACGAGCCTGCTAAGAATTCCTGGCCCACACCATCACTGTGAGGGTTAAATGGGTGATTCATATGGGGGAAGTGCATGGAGCACTTTATAGGATATAACAGGTGCTCGATTAACAGAGGGGCCTGAGAAAGAGACGCACATAAAGAAATATGGAGAGAGCCAAACAGAAAGAGGGAGATACTCAGAGAGGGACAGAGAGACACAAGGAAGGAAAGGCCTGGAGAGAGAGAGAGAGAGAGAGAGAGAAAGTCCATTAAGAGGGAGCCACAGAGAGACATAGAGGGAGGGAGGTGGGAGGGACCAGAGACGTGACGCCCTGACACTGAGTCCCAGGCGCAGCGCCTGCCCCTCATCAGGTCCAGCTGTTTGGAATGCGTCTCGACCCACATCCGCCTTCTCTCTGGCACAGAGCTGTCCTTCTTAACCTTGAGATCAGTCCCTGAGGTCTACACGCTGCTCATTTCTCCCGGCATCGTTTTGACAAGTGTTACTGCTTCGGAAACGTGGATTTAATTTGCCTCGAAACACCCACGGGCCTCTCAAGTCAGGAGCCGGAGAGGCTGCAGCTGGGTGCAGCGTCGACTCTGGAAAATGGGTGGGGCTGGGGGCTGGCGTGAGGACCATGGGTGTGGGTCCTGAGCAGGGACCAAAAGCAAATCTTTCAACAGTTTTTTGTTTTGTCCTGGCTTTGAACCCAGGGGCTCTAGAGCATGAGCTACATCCCCAGCCCTTTTTATTTTTATTCTGAGACAGAATCTTTGGCCTCAAACTTTGGATCTTCCTGCTTCAGCCTCCGAAGTCATTGGTCAGGAACGTGTCACTGAGCCCAGCAAGTTTTTTAAAATTTGAAGAGTGTTAGACACAACAGGGCTTTGGCCTCCAAGAGACCTTTTGGAAATCCTGCTTCGCTAATGGTTAGCTGTGTGGCCTTGGGCAGGTTGCTTGGCCTCTCTGAGTGTCAGTTTTCTGATCTGTAAAATGGCAACATGGCCTTTGCCTTTTGGAATGAGACGGGAATTCAGTGGGGTACAGCACTCAGCATAGCAGGTTCCAGAAGCAGCCCTGTGTTTCCCACAGGCCATCAAGGCAGGTGCCTAGAATGTCCCAGGCTTTCAGGCAACAGGTGACCCAGGCGTTCAGATGATGTCCTTAGGAGTCTCCTCTGCCGTCCCCTGTGCTGGCCTCGTCTCCTGCACACTGTCACAAAGTGGAAGCTTCCTATCTGGCTGTAGAAAACAGCACCCCGTGCCCAGTATTCCTAAAATCCTGAGACAAGTCTTGCTGGGCCAGCAGGGGCCCCAGGCCCATCCTGGACCACACCCCATGGCCAGGCACCCAGGGGCTCTGGGGGGTCAGCAGCCCTCACTCTGCAGGGAACAAGTGCCTCTACCCAGGGAGAGCATGGCGCTGTGCCCGGAGGCGGGGTGGACACCGGCGGGGAGCCAGGCGGCCTCCCTGCACGGCCCTCCCCCCCAGGTGTGCACACCACGGGTGTTGGTGGTCTCACTCTCCCCTCGCTCATTGCAGGCTGATCCTGGAACTGAAGCACTCAGACGTTGGCCCCTTCCCGGTGAGTCTGAGGCCCTGGGCCGCTCCTTCCTGCCCTGACCTTGGGGTGGGGGGTGTCACAGGCTCCTGACCTCACTTAGGAGGCCACTGGTTCGTTTGTATATAATGCAAATGAACGAATGGTTCAGGAAGGTTGAACTGGAGTCCCTGCTCCAGCCTCCAAACCAGGAGGCCGTGGGAAGTCCCATGCCTTCTCTCAGATCCAGACTTTCCTGGCCTGAGTTAGTGTGTTGAGGTTTAAATGGGACTAAATACGCACAGTCTGTTACACCGCCCCCCCCCCAAAAAAACTCCACAAATATTTGTTGGAAAAATTAATTACTTTATTGAGCACCTACTATGTGCCAGGTGCCTTTCTAGGTGTGGCGGTATACTGAGCCTTACACAGTAGTGAGGAGATGGGACAATAGGGAATGAAGGTTGTTTCCATCATGATCAAAGCTACGAAACACAGAATGGGGGTGGGGAGGACAGTGAGGGAGAGAATCCGTCTCCAGTGCTCTGGAGAGCATCTCCTTAGGTCCCTGAGATGCACCCCAAGTCCCCATCACAGAGTCTTGGAAGCCACCCGGCCCCAGGAGTCAGACCTTCGCAAACTCCTCTCCAAATCTGATCAAACCCAGCCAGCCGTGTCCATCCGTGAGATCACAGCAGGCAGAAGGCCTGAAAGCAACCTCGGAGTGTTTCTGCGGGTTTTCCGGGGCCCATGCTTCCTCCAGGGCTTGGTTGTCAGTAACTGACTTCTGCTTCAGCAGAAAATAAAAACGTGAATTTCCCAGAACTCAGACAAAGGAGGATGCCACATTTGTGAGCCCAGGGAATTACAGCCCAGGGAAGGAAACTCAATTGTTCCAGAAATGAAAACATACACATTTACAAGTTGTAAATGTCACCTCTGTGGTCAGTCATCTTGACGGCTTCACATTGTTTTTGAATTTTTTTTTTTTATTACTGCCAAAGCAAAAAATATCCACTATAGAGCATTCGGAACCTACAGATTTACCAAACATGGAAAATAAAGGTCAAGGGTAATTTGGAATATACCCTTCTTGACCTATTGCTCTGCCTATTGAATTAAAAATGACATGTTATGAAAGGGCCTGGTGGCACAATGCCTGAAATCCCAGCTACTCAGGAGGCTGAGGCAGGAGGATCACAAGGTCAAGGCCAGCCTCAGCCACTTAGCAAGACCCTATCTCAAAATAAAAAATAAAAAGGGCTGGAGACGTGGCTCAGTGGTTAAGCGCCCCTGGATTCAATCCCCAGTTCTCACAAGGAAAAACATAATGGCATTATGTGGGCTGGGGAGATAGCTCAGTAGTGATAGAGCCCTTGCCTAGCATGTGTGAGATCCTGGATAAGATCCCCCGGTTCCAAAAAGACAAAACAAAACACACAGGCACCCAAAGGCATCAGATGACTTCTATAGCCACCTTTTCCCTCAGATGGAGCATGTCTCTGTGCCTGATGGTCGTATTTCTGTATGGACTTCCTTGCATCAAAATACCATTCTTTCTCTCAATTGACTCCCCTCTTGTTGGACATGTAGGTTGCTCTCAGTTTATGGAGTTACTTTCTTCGCTGTGGTTAGCATCTTTGCTAGATCATGTCCCTAGCATACATACCTTGGAGGCACATGTGCTGGCTGCAAAGATGCACACATTTTTAAGACTTTTGATGAACATTGACCAAATAACCCTCAAAAAGACTGACTGCATCTGCCCTCTAGCCTGCAGTGACTTTTTTTTTTTTTTAAGCAGAGGTTTGGGGCTGTCCTTCCTCATCATCTCTGTGGATGCACCTTACAATTTAGAACCGGCTTTAGCCCGGGAACCTGAGAACAAAGAGATCACCTGAGGCTTCTGTCGGGCTGCCGCTTTCCTTGCTGGGCGCTGCTGAGGGCCCTGGGTGGGGTGCGGGGTGCCTGACCATGTGGGCCTGTTCTCCTGGTGTCCAGGTGGAGTTGCTGCAGGCTGTCATGGACTACATTGTGCCGACCGTGCTGCTGCCCAAGGTCAACGGTAAGAAGCCCCAGAGAAGGGACTGGCTTTTAGTCCTGGGGAAGGAGGGTGGGGTTGGCAGTCTGGGGGCACCTCATGCCTGGCCCAGCTGGGAGGCCATATGAACTTCAAATGGCCTCTGACCCAGAAAAGGGGTGGAACCCAGAAATTCCTACTGTGCGTCAGCTGGGATTTCCGCCAGTCCTTACAGCGGCCTGGTGAGATGGGGATTGTGAGCATCTCTAGGTTTCATGGGAGGAAGTGAAAGATCAGAAGGGCTAAGTGACTTATGTCAGGTCACAGAGCAGGCGACAGGTCTGATCACAGCTCTGAAGCCAGAGGCTTTTTCCAACTCTGGGACAAAGGCTGGAGAGCCTCCTGCTAACCTCTGCTGAGAGGTCACAGCCACAAAGCCATAGGAACTTGTGGACACCTGCCTCTCCCCTTGGGGAGCCAGGGGCACAGGGACCCGCGGAGGCGCACTCATGTGTGACCGGGACATTTGGAAATCATACACGAGGCCAACCAGATACTCCATAGAGAAAGAGCTAGCCGCCCACCTTGACACCTAGCTTCGTGGAGACCCGGGACCGACTGGAATTTACAGTTGTCTGAGCTCAGTCACTGTGCACGCGTGGGGAGAGGGGCCCCAGCCGCCGCCCTCTCCGGCTCCACCCTCGGCAGGGGGGATGCACGCACATGCGCAGAGACGCCTCTCGGCCAGGGCCCCGCCCCGCCCACACCCCTGCGGCTGCCCCTTGGTATATGCACCGAGGCCCGCGCTCCACGCGGGTCTAGGAGGTGCCTTGGGACCAGTGGGGGACAGCAGCGGGGGTGGGGGCACGCCATGCCAGCCCCTCCTGGCCCTCACTGTCCGTCGTCTCCATCACAGAGAAGCTGCAGAGAGCCTTCCCTCTGCCCATGCCCGCCCGGGTCCGGCTCTACAACCTGCTGCTTCAGTCCCACCAGGTAAGTCCCTCAGGTGTCCCGACCCCACCTAGCCCATAGCAACATCCTATGGTCGCCCCAAGTCCTCAGTGCCAAGCCAAGCCCGCCTCCTGTGCTTTCCACCCTCGCAACCCTGGCGTGGGGGCGCTGCCAGTCAACAGAGACGAATGACAGAAACTCAGAAAAGCCACCGGCATTGACCCAAGTCCAGCTTCAAAACCAGGCTCCCCGTTTTCCCCCACCCCACTCGATAACCACCTCCGTGCGTGGCCAGTGCGTCTTAGACGGTGGGCGCCGGAAGTGCTTCAGCGGTGTTCCCTGCCTCCTTTTGCATCCAGGGTCCTGCTAGGCATGGTGGGGTGGGAGGTGGGGTGGGAGGTGGGGTCCAGCGCCTGGTGGATTGAGAGGCAGCAAGGAGGCCCCTGCCGGCCCTCCACCTGTCCCCGGATGCCGGGTCTCCAGGCCCTACTCCTGGTTCCAAGCTCTGCCCGGGGTTTTGCAGTGTCCCGTTTGCTCCCTACATGCTGAAGGTCTCCCCACTCTTGACTTTCCCTGCTCACGCTCAAGCCCCTCACCTCACCTGTCACCTCTGGGTCACCCAGAGTCCTGGCCACGTGCCAGCCTCCTTAGTGTCCCTAAACTCCTGCCTCTGGCATTTGTCATCTTTTCCACTTTTCCACCCTCAGGCCCCTTCAGCCCAGCACATCCCAACGAAGCCCTATCTCCACAACAAAGCCATCACCCAGGGTCACGATCCTGACACCTTGTGGCCCTCCGGAAGCCCCCCATCACTCTGCCTCCTCACTCTCTCTAACCCCCTTGTCCAGTCAGTGAACCCCCAATATTTTAGAGCAAGGAGCTGATGGGCTTTTAGAAACAGGAAAAATAACGGAGAGAGCGGAGGAGGAGGAGGAGGCAGCCGCCACGTTGCCCACATTTTACCAAGTTCATCATTTAAAAAAAAAAAGAGAGAGGGAGACCCCTTGGCGCAATTTAATTTCTTCACTTCTGAAAGTTCTGAGTGAAGGGCACAAAGGAGCAGAGAGAAGTGGTGTTGCAGCCTTGATTGGAACAGGGACTCCCTGGAGCCGCCACGAGGCAGGGATGACAAATGAAGGCTCCCAGACAGCCCAGGGGTCTCTGCCAGAGAAGGAGACAGCTGCCAGGGAGGCAGCGGTGGATCCCGGGGTTGGCAGCTGCTGACGTGTGGACCCCAGTGCAGACCCCGGTGCCCCTGCTGGCTCCCGCATTCTGACAGCAGACAGGCCCCACTTGGCTCTCTCCCGCCCAACAGACAGGCTCCCAAAGTCTCCCTCTTAAAAACCCAGTCGCCCCCAAACTCACCCAGGTGCTGACGACACTCCATCTCTCCCCAGAATTTCCTGCAGTTTGGAGCAGACGTTCGCCTTGTGTGAAGTCACCTGGGGTGCAGCAGGGTAGGGGCCATGGCAGAGGCCACCTTTCTCCAGGGAATCCTTGCTTGATCTTGACCCAGTGCCCCTTGCAAATTTCTCCAAACTCAGATCCAGAAATGGTCTAAACATGGGAGACTGCTCATTGGAAAAGAGTGTGATGCATATTTCAGGGTTTCTGAGCCCCTTTCAAAGTTGTTTTCACAATGTATCCTCCAAGAATTGCATTTTGATTGTAACCAGATTCCACCAAAAAAAGGAAAAAAATGCAAAAGAAACAAACACCTGTTTTTTCTGTGGATTCTCGTGTTGGTACTATTTTTATCTTTTTAATGTTCATTCATTCCCTCATTGTCTATAACCAGTATGGTCAGTAATGCCTGTGTACAGCTCAAATACAACCGCCTCTTGGTTTCTACGATTAATATCTTGAGTCCCCTGCTATGCCTACATGACCAGAAAGTGTTCTTGGGGTTCTTTCAGTTCAAAGGGAGGGCGCTTCCTCGGATCAGCCCACGGGGCTGTTATTCCTGCTGTTGCCACAGGGTGTCGCTGTTTAACGATGATCCTGCCCCGCCTACTCCTGTGGCGCCCACGCTGGGACTGTGGCTCCTGTCATCCCCACACGGTGTCGCTGTTGAACAGCTGTCCTGCACAGCCCGGCTTCCTGCAGCACAGGGGCTCCAGTGTGATCACGGCTCTCTTGGTCCAAGCCCTCCTGCTCAGTCGTTGTGCTCACTGTGGAACACTGGACCAGGGAAAAGAGAGCATCCTTGGGTGCATTTCCCTAGGACTCTCCCGGCCCCGACATGGAAGCCAGATCCCCAGCCCAGACTGCCTCGGACCTGCGGTGGATGTCCTGGGGGACTTTGGGCCATTTCCCACCATGATACATCTGTGGGATCATCCCAGCCATTAGGTGGACTTCCTGATGGCCCAGCAGTCCTAGGAGGCCTCTGAGCTGGGGACATTTGATCTGAAACTAGAATGCACAAGGACACACGGATGGGTTGAAGCAGGTGGGGGAAGACATGACCAAATTCAGTTTCTAAAGTGGTATTTTTGTGCCATCTGAAAGCTTTGGAAGGATACAAATGGAAAGGGGCCCGTGCTCATTAGGAACCTAATTCGTTATTCAGACTTCAGCCAGGCTGGCGATGGTGAGGATGGAGAGGTGCTTTTGTACTGAGGAAAAGCAGATGAAGGCATTTTAAAGGAAAATGCACTTAAGTCAGTTACCATTGGTTCTTTGCTGGAGTTGAGGCTGTAGGGCCACAGGGGAAGGACGACTGTTGATCAAACACTCCTGGGAGCCAGCACATCTACCCAGGGGGGACTTGTCCAGTTCTTTTGGATTGAGTCTTTCTCCTCAAATTACACAACTGGCCCGTGGCAAAGCTGGGATTCTGATCCCTTTGCCATCAGAACCCACACTCTTTTCACTCCCCATAGATGTCAAATTACTGTCTTTTCAAGGGTTTGGTGTGTTTAAGGCAGGACTTCTGTGTTCAGTTGCATAGGTTGTGTACTGTGCACTATAAAAAGGCACCAGTCTCAGGAAACAAAAATCCCTCTCATTTGTTCATCAAGAGGGTACACCTGTTTCTGTTTGCCAAAGGCTTCTGAACAGGGCCAGAAAAGCAGCCAGCGAGCCTGGAAGGAAGAAAGCAAAGGGAAGCACAGGTAGGGATGAGTCCAGGAGGCTGAGACGACTCTGACTTTTGTCCCCAAAGATAGGGGAAGGCATCAGAGATCTTTGTGCACATGAACGACACAATCCAATTCACATGTTTGAAAGCCCCTCCCTGGCTGCCGTGGAAGGATGGCTGCTGGGGATGGAGACACCAGCCTGCTGCCTCCCCCACCTGACTGGCCCCGTCAATCTCCTGGAGGTAGTTGGAGCCTGCCCGCACCTCTCTCTGCTTTCCAGAACACACGGTCAGCTCCTCCCCACTCTCTACACAACAAATGCAGTTAGATCTGGGACCCAATGACCTGGGAGAGGCACCCACTCTCCCCCAGGAACCTCTCTCTGACGGTGGGAAAGTCATTATTGGGTTTGGATTGTGGCACATTGGCCCACAGGCTCCAGGGGATCTGCCAAGCGGCCCCCAGACCCACCATTGGAGCAGTTCTCCTTCAGGCCGAGCACCGCCTGCTGCTCGTGCCTGCCAGCATGCCCAGGGTTTCTTTGGGGGCATTGAACGTGTCCTCAAGTTAGCAGGAGAGGTTGGTTTTGCAACTCTGTGGACACACTAAAAGCCCCTGGACCCCTTAAGTGATGGCATCTAAAATATATGTCAGTCCAGTTGCAAAAAAATTAAAATGCTTTGTAAAAGCTCCACTCCGGATTGCCTGGAAGCTCGTCGGGGTCACAGCAACTTCCTGCTGATCACACGTTGCCCTCTTGGGGTTCCTTCTGGAAAGGCCGACTTGTTAAATTTGAGGGGAAGTGCCCTCTAGTGGGTGGGGAGGGGAGAGCTCACAGGAACACTAACCCCAGTTCGCCATGTTGCTGAACCCTGTCGGTGGCCGTGAACAGCTTCCATCTCTTCTGGTTACTTATCCCATTTAGTCCTCATGACAACCTCCAAGCATAGACAGGGTGGCTCTCATTTTCCAGAGGAGTCCATAGAAAGGTCACATGGCCTGCCCAGGTGGCTCAGCTCAATGTTCCAAATCCCAGCGATGGACTCACTTGGACCTGGCTTCAAACATCAGCCCCCACAGACTGTGTGACCTACAGTGCTTCTCAGCCTCTCTGGTCCTCTTTCCTCCTCTGAAAAGGAGAGAGAACATTTTGGCCTCAGAATTTGAGGGTGTGTGATTGAACATGCCATAGTCCCAGTTCCTTGGAAGACTGAGGAAGATCATGAGCTCAAGAGTTTAAGCAATATAGCAAGACTTCATCTCAAAATAAAATAAAATAAACTCTTGCCTTCCTCTTTGTCATGAGGTTGCAAGAGGAATTGATGATACAGTTGATGAGCATGCAGCTCAGTCATGAAGAGCGTGAGCTGTGCTCTCAGAATCCTTACTTGCAAGCCCCAACTCTGCTGTCTAAAACTGTGTGACCTTGGGCAGTTCATTTAATTCTCTGGCCTTCAATTTTCTCAACTGTAAAGCGAGCATCAGAATAGTACCTACCTCACACTGGTGTTATGGGAATCAAGTACATGAGGAATCTGTGGGACGGGAGTTGACAGGGATGATCCGAGTTCACCCTAAATATTCATAAGCCCCGTTCTTCTCACCATACTCTAAGGATGATATCTGGCTTGTCACAGCTGTATTCCCACAGCCTGCCACATAAATATGTATTTTAAAAGTGTCCTAGGAGTTAGCCAGGCACAGTGGTGCACGCCTATAATCCCAGCAGCTCAGGAGGCTGAAGCAGGAGGACTGCAAGTTCTGGGCCAGTCTGGCCAACTTAGCGAGATCCTATTATTTATTTATTTATAAAAAATAAAGAGGGCAGGGGATGCAGCTCAGTGGCAAAGCACCCCTGGGTTCCACCCCAGGACTGTAAAAACAAACAAAACAGTGACCTAGGAGTTGATTCCACAGTGATATAACCCAGAGCTTCTGTCAGGGATCCAGATACGCTCCAGCGCTCTCTGCCTGGACCAGCCTGAGCCGGGAGTCAGAGCCCCCGCTGGTTAGTAAGTCTGCTCTTCCTCACAGCTCAGTAACAATTTCTCCTTGCTGAGAAATTTCCATTTTAACAGAAAGTCCTTCGGGGCCCCAAAGCCATCAAGACCCAGTAAAATGAGACTAGTGCTGTGATTTCAGATGCTGCCAATTGCAGGGGCAAAGAGTGGACGGAGGAGGGAGGGGCCTCAGGTTCCTTAACTTCCTTCTGGTGTGAGGGGCTGTGGATCTATGCAGCCAGCCCTGCTCAGGGGTCTCCTAGCATCTCAGGTAGATGTTGCACAATTTGCAAACCTCGCCGGATTACCACTGGCATTGCTATTTCTAGTTTGTATCCACATGCCTCAAGGACTCATGCAGGTGCCTGCACGTGAGTGTGTGTGAGGGTTTACTCGCAGCGTCCGACCCCTAACCCGGAAGCACCACACAGACACCCATTGTTGCAGGCCTTCACAGGATTATCATCTTCCAACAAGAGCCCGTGTTCTCAGGAGGGTGGTCACTGTCTTGGAAAAGTGCATTGAACTTGAACGTGAGCAGGTTTGCCAAATTGCTGGGCTAAGAGGGAACCTGAAGCTCCTGTGGTCCCCCAGTTCTGGAAGCAGGATCAGGCATGTTAGAAATGCATCTCAGTCCCCAAAGGAACCCAGTCAATCAGAATTTGCATTTAAATTTGATCTCCGGGTGATTTGCTGGCACATCATAGTTTCCAAGCCTCATTCTAGTCCCCGGACCTCATTTGCATTGGGGGAACCGTGAGGAGCAGGGTTGGCCCCAAGTCCCATGGCCTGGCAGGAGCAGAACCCTGGGAGGGACTCAGGCCTGCTTGCTCCCAGGCCTTGACATTCAATTGCTCTTTATTCCAACACATGCTGTTCCCCATTCCTGATTGCCCTTCCCTCCCTCCTCAGCAAAACCTCCATGTGACCTTCCAGATCCAGCCAGATGCTACCTCCTCCATGAAGCATCCTCCCTGGCCCCAGGCCCTCTGGCAGAACATAGATAGCTCTGTGTTCTGAATTCTGTCTTCAGCAGTCTACTGACTCCCATGGGGCTTTGGAAAAGAATTCTAAGCTCTCCCTGAGAGGAGGACACCTGCTACCAAAGATCCCTAAGTCCTTAAGAAATGCTCCATATTACCAGCCTGTCAATCAGGAGTCCAGGCAGCAAACGCAAACCCAGCTCCAAGGGTGGCTGGCGTTTGAATGAAGGGCTGTTTGTAGAGCTGGGGACATTCTTAGTAAAGAAACCCAGCAAGGACAAGCACCTAGGCTGGAAGCAGCAGAGAAAGGAGCCAGGGATCAGCACCCAGTGAAGGCAGGCACCGTGGGCCAGGGGTATGGGTTGGGGGGACACAGAACTGTCTCCATGACCACCATCCAAGGGAAGCGATCAGGGAAGGCACCCTGACCTCTGAGTTCTCATCATGCTGCCCTCTGGCTAAGCCCAACTACGGATGAGAAACTGAGTCACAGAGGGCCCAAGGACTCCCAGGAGGAGAGTCAGAACTTAAACTCGGCCATCGGCACCGGCGTCCAGAAAGTTAAACATCAAGCTCATTCATTCCCTCACAATTGTGGGCTGCATGCTGCTCAGCGTTCCCAGCACCACAGATTCCAAATTCTAGATTTTCAACCAACACGTTTGCAGTCAGAAGAAGCTATCCGCCCTCCTCGCAAAACACAGCCCTTCCTCCTGGTCCTTTTATTGTTGCCACATGCTGTTCTTATTTTCTTATTTTTATTTTTTATTTTTTGGAGTTTCATTTTCTCCCCTCTTTATTGGCCATAATCATACATGATGGTGGGAGTGTCGTCACATGTTTGTACATCCACTCAGCACAACAGTAGCACTTGGTCCATTTCGTTCTGTTTATACGTTTATTGTATTTATTTGGCCCTGGGGTTTGAACCCAGGGGCTCTTTGCCACTGAGCCACATCCCCAGCCCTTTTTATTGTTTGATTTTGAGCCAGGGTCTTGTTAAGCTGCGGAGGCCAGCCTTGAGCTGGCCATCTTCCTGCCTCGGCCTCCTGGGCCACTGGGGTCACAGGTACGTGCTACTGTGCCTGGTATGACAGCTGTCACTTTTGCGGACATGGATGGACAGTCTGGTAGAAGAAAGGACCAGGGGCTTGACCAGTGTTGGTGTCACACTGCTCCCTGAGGCCTCACCTGGGTCCTGGGTCACCAGCCAAGGTTGGGCCCTCCAGGGGTGAAGGCCAGGCCTGAGCCTCATTGGACGCTGGCTGGGCAGCTCTCAGGTCGGAAGGTCACTGCTGTGGGAAATTCCCAGTGTAAATGGCCTTCAGCTGGGGACATCCTCAAACTCACGACAGACATCCCCACAAAGTCCCCGCTCTCCAGACTGTCCTCTCACACTCTCCAAGCTGGAAGGGCCTTGGGAGTCCCCGTCTCTGTCCTGTCATGGGGGACCTGAGACCCCAGGAGGGTCTCAGCCACACAGGGCCGGGGGCAGGGCCGGGCCAGCTGGCTTCCCCCAGTGGGGCTGAGGTCCAGGGATCAGGGGCCCCAAGACACACTGGGGCACACCTGAGCCCTCTCCTGCCCCCAGGCCTCTGTCCTAGCTGTTGGCTGGGTCGGAATAGCTCTTCCAAGGCCAGCGCTCCCTCATCCTCAGGGACTTGGCTCAGAGAAGCCCTCCCTAACCACCTTGGAGTGGCGTCCTGCAGCCCTGGGCTCAAGTCCCTGCTGGTGACAGTAGCCTGCATAACTTCACCCTCAGAGCCTCTTTTTCTTCATCTGAAGACGAGACTAGAATCCCCAGAGGAGGGCTGCAGCAGGGACCAGAGGTGTGTACAGCTTAACCTGCACATAGTAGGTGCTCAGTGAACATCCATGTCCTTCTGGTCCTTGCTGAGGAGAAGGCTCAGTCTAGGAGCAACCAGGCCGGTGAGATGGGGATCAGGGAACAAACCTCAACCCCGGAGCCAGAGGAGCAACAGGCCCAGGAGCTTCCTCGTGCAGAACAGGGAAAGTTCTGATCCTAACGCCTGGACCTTCTGTGAGCCACTGGGAAGCCACTCTGTGACTCCACCACATTCAGTCTCAGGCAGATACAAAGGCCTCCCAGTCTCACAGGAAGAAGACAGACACTTCCCCTTTTGATGGAAGGAGTGTCAGAAAATCTGTGGGCATATTTCTAAATGACCTCAATTACCACAAGGCAGAGAGTGGTTAACACTACACTGGAAAAAGTGCAAAGGATTCTGGGACCTTTCTCTAAGCAGGGACTTGTAGGGGTAGTCAGGGAAGGCTTCCTGGTGGCAGAGGCAGAACAAAACTCACAAACAGGGAATGCTAGGGCGAGACTCCAAACATCAAATACAATCCCCAGTATATGTTTTGTTTCCCAAAATAAAATTTCATTATC